>NC_060235.2:36102738-36724661 GCF_021155775.2 Neodiprion pinetum | reverse complement strand
TGTAGAATGTAAGCGTCGAACCTTTTTTCGTGTTTGAGATACATACGTCAAAGTAGAAATCGACTCCTTGAAAAAAAAAAAAAAAAAAAACCACGAATCCTGCAAAACGAGCGAGCAATTATACATCACAACTCGGTAATGTTCCCCTATGTGAACCAAAATAAGATCGCCTGTTAGACAAATCACTCAGTATATCAACAGCGATCTGCACATTCAGAGAGAAGAAACAACAATTAGATTTCATACGTATTTTCGATACTGTAGCTGTAATCAGAAACTCAGCGTTTCCACCTTTTTCTTGTAGGTAAATAACCGTTGTGCATCGATTCGATTTAAAAAAGACAACCGATTACTTCTACATAAGTGTAATTATTGTGTATTAAAGGAAGGAGGGTAAAAAGAAAGAAAGAAAAAAACCGCGTTAAATGTGGAGAAATAAGTAACCGGGTGTTACAACTCGGGTAGAAATATAAATAAGTTCCCGATACCTTTAAAAATTGTAATCTATATTTAGGCGCGGCTGGACAAATAGCTTCACGAAATCCACGCGATAAGTACCCTGAAACGGTAATAATAATAACGGCACTTTGCCACTTCCGTTTCGTTCATTCCCCTCTCTATTTTTGTTTTCGTATTCCAGATTTTTGCTACATTGCATACAAATATACGTTATACGTATAATGTATGCGAATGGATTTGTACTTTCTTTTCGCAACGTGATAATTACGCGCGGTTTGATACGACGCGAGTGAAATTTCAAAGGCGTAATGCGAAGCAGTAAAGAACAGTGCAGCGGGTGATATGAAAAGTTGAAAACGTGTGGGAAGAAAAAATATTCGAGGCAATGTTTGAAATTTTAATTTGTTAAATGGCATATCGTTATTACTAATGTAACAATTCGCCGTGGTTGATTCGAACATAATTTCAAGTTAAACTTATGTACATGGCATAGATAATTTACACGCCAAAGTGACAAGTGAAGAGGGTGGCTAACCAATCCCTAATGCTTTCGGAAATAAAAACAATACACATCGATGCGGAGATGCAAAAAATATCAATTAAATCGACACGAGTGGCTATTGAAGTTATAATTGACAATAAACCGAGTAATTGGTAGAACTAATTAAAACATTATCCACTAAACGATTGAACAGAGTATTGTTATAGCATGATAAGTGATAAGCATACCCATTCTGTGATCATGGCGTCTCCGTCAGTTTGTTACTAACCAACAATCCAACGATACAGGCTTTGTTTTGTAAGTATAAATTAATATTATTAGCAAAACTTCGAAAACCGTTGTTATATCTTTCGATTATTTGTTTGTTTATTCTTCTTGATAAGAAAAAATTGATATATTAATTCACAAAACACACACTCAATTTCGATTGTTATTTGTGCTTTTCTTTCCAAATACTTCTTCTTCTTCTTATTACTATTATTATTGATATTATTATTATTAAATCGTTATTAGATCAACGAACGCTCCTCCCCGTCTCGCTCTAATTAGGTTATAATAGTATGGTGTCGTTTTTTGTTACGACACTGTAGCTGATGAAGATAATTTTTTTTCCACGATGATCATGATGATGATGATGATGATGGTGGTGGTGGTGGTTGTGTTGCGATATTGTATTTAGTGGCACACATAGTATAATAACGTTAACGTACATAATTCCACTGTGGCATTTTAGTTTTCGACTGATCGGGTTCCATAGATCCGTTCGGGAAACACAAAAACGAACCAACGTTCTGCATTCACCTAACAATATGATACAACAATTGTATTACACCTGGTGATAATAAGCACAACGACTTATTAAAATCATTTCAAACTCTCGGATAAAGCACGCGGATAATACCAACTTTCGGTTACCGGATCCTTGACCGTTTCTATATTATTTGCGTCCAAGGTGCATTGAAAAAACGAATTAGACGTCAGACTTGAGTGTAAAAATAAAATTAAAAAAAAAAGCACAAAGTGGAACCGTTACACGGACGTGTAAAATCTTATCGCGGAAAACAAGGTGTAACCAGAGATAGCTATACTTGTAATAATCGTATCACACATCGCGGTAATGATCTCGATACATATCATGAATCATTTCCTCCGAATACCGGATGAATGAAATTCCTCAAGTGATTTAACAATGGGTCACACGTTATTACACGAAAGAATTTAGCGAATAACGAAAGACACGTGTTTTACAGAGATCGTCAAGAATTTTGATTCGGCAACAAGTGGCGATGCTGCATTGTCGTTTTAAACCAATTATTACACGTACAAGTATTAAATCATGCGCGAATGACGAATATTCGTTATCGTAACAACCTGAACTGGCGAAGAGGAAATTTTTTTTTTTTTTCTATCCGTGAACGCAAAACTCGTCGCTAGATGTAATAATATTTGTCAGTTATACAAGATAAGAATTACACCGAAGAAGATAATCCAGCAAACGACGGTTATTCGATTGAATTTCAAACGGCGCAGTTATTTCTGATCACAAATTTCTAAACCAATACCTTTTCTCTTCTATGAACGATCGAACGAGTTGTTACCGCAATATATATATATATTTTGTTGTTATTATTATTATTATTTTTACTGGTTTTCGGTTCCGCAAACACAACTGGGAAACCGATCACGGGATACTTCCAAGCGTGAAACCGACGTTCCGACCAAGTCGCACTGAGACCGGGTCAGTTCCGTATCCGAGAATGAAAGGCGAAAGACTGGCGAGATTCCCCAGAGCCACAAGTCTGACAGCGTCCTGCACCCACCCCTACGTGGGAGGCGTATTAAGCCGCGGTTACGACCGTCGAGGAAATCCCGAGAGCAGGAGAGAGAACGATGAGTCAAATATTGCAGGCTCGGCTGAAACCTTTGCCTCCCGGCTCTCTCGACCAATGATCGAGTATCTCGATGTAAAGTACACGAGTTGACGCGATCGATTTTTATTTATAAATTAGATTTTGGACTTGGAACCGTGAGCCGCGATGACGACGAGTGAGTTGATATTAATTCCTGGCGTAAAGTCGGCGGCAACGAGTCGCGACAGCGACCGAACTGCAGTTTTATTTTTGCAATGACTTGGCGCAGGTATATAAGTGCAGAGTGAGATTGGTATCGAAGCAATGACGCATAACTGCGATTGCAGTTCGACGTCTGCGCCGTTGCAGCAGCGACAGTTAGGCAGTACCATTAGCAATTGTTACTGTAACCGAAGCGCAATTAGCAAGGCATATTTATTATGCACATTATTTATAATTACGCGACATGTGTCCCGTCGTGTTACGCAATTGCCGCATACCGCGGGCATGTAATATTACCGTCGAATGATCCCCGTGCCTCTGATTTTACAATCTGCATTATCGCTCCCGCGCCACGGCGTCGATTTGTACGATGAAATAATGGAAACCAAATAGATGCGCGTGGAATAATTTATGCAGCGCGATAAATAAACCGCGAGAATACATAGATCGAAATTCGTGAGTAAACAACGACGTACATATACTCGATGATTTAATACAACGCAACGTCTACTTCGTAGGGATTTATTTATTGTACGACGACGAGATAAAAAAAAAAAGAAGCAGAAGACGAAGATAGTCGAGATGTCGTTGGTGGCGGGGAATTTAATCTTAGACAATTTGTGAATCGGCGATTATTCAAATCGATCGTGTGAGACGAAATATGTTTTTGATATTCAAAAATTGACTGTAAAATTGAATCATCAATGTTAATATTTTCTGGTCTCCGTGCGCTATATCTAGAAAGTTTTTTTTTTTTCACACAGTTATAATGGTGTTCGTTTTAATACGAATTATCATCTTTTTCGAATAGCCATTATGTACGAACGCAAGATCCTTTACCGACAAATGATATTGAAACAACATGAACTCGTCGCAAATAAATTGTCCATTCAGCAACATGCAATAATAAACTTGTTTTCAATCGATAGGTTTTCTCATACTTTTGTACTTGAACAGATATTCTAGCATATTTCCTCATCAGTTGCAAGAATGAAAAATGAAAATTTCAAATGAGAAAATAATTCTCGATTAACTTTGCAAGATTTAGAGTGACGCCTTATATATATATATAAGTGTATATTTTAAGTGTAATTTTTTTTTCCCTTAAGATCGATAATACCTTGTATAAGGAGGAATTTATTTCTTCGAAGACTCAAAATTCCAGTTTTAACATATTTTGCTGTAAGAAATTCCCTGAGTCATAGGCTGTGAGGCAAATTAGAACACACGTTATTTGTTTTCCTCTATCCTTAATCGTTGTAAAAATAATTACGTCAGATATAATTCCGTATTATGTATAACAAGGACGACAGTGACGAAGTTGTTACAAAAGTGAGAGAAACTTTTGAGGCTAATTCGTTACTCCATTTGGGAAAGTAGCCCGCGAGTTCATCCGGCGGTAATTCAATCTCGATGGTAAACCTTCCACTAAATTTTACACTCTGCACGTACAAAGTTGCTGCAAATATGTACTTAAATTTTCAAAATTCCCCCGACATTTCGAAAGGATATTTTACTCAATCACTCACTCAATCTCCTACGCAAGGAGTGCAGATATATTATCTCAGTCGGTTTTGTCCCCTGATTTTGAGGCAAAAGGCGCGTGTATGTGACACGAAAAAAAAAAAAAAATCAGTACAATATAGACAGTGGTTAAAAGTATACTGACATACAAAGTGATACTGCAAAAAGTCTTAATTATTATGTAGAAATATAACGACCGCGTCGTTTAAAAAATTCAAACTTCAGAATTGACATTCATTATTGCACAATTGTCTCTCAATTTCTCTCCATTCAATATGGACATTTTTCTTCCAGACGAACACAATGTTACTGACGGTTAAATCGTAAGCCGAAACTTTTACTGCGGGTCAATTCTTTTTTCCCTTATTTAAAAAATGGTGTCATTTTGCATACTTTATTTCAACGACTACTGTAGGTGGTGAAAAAGAATTATGCCTCGTCTTCTCTAGAGAGTTATTGCGCAGTCTTAAGGCTTGATCTAGAAAACTCGAACTGATCTTCAGGCATCGCCGTACCCCATAAACTAGTCACTACCGCAAACACGACTCGGACGTCACGCGAGACATTGATCGGTGGTCCATCCATCCAATGGTAACACGTGTGTTGGTTTTGGACGTCAAAGCTGTTTGACATCGAACAATAAAGAGAAAAAAGACAGGGAATGAAAAAAATTAGTCGTTCGAGGATTGGTTTTTTTAAAACGAAGAAAAAAAAAAATAAATAAATAAATAAAGGTTGACGACAATTTACTGAAGTAAAATTTCCCGACGTTTCCTGTAAAGAAATTAAGAATTTCAAACAAGCTTAGATAATTTTTGGCATCTTTTATGACCAGAAGCTCCAAAAGTTACGTACCTTGAATATATAAATTTGAATTTAAATAAACACATAGTAAACGCGTCGTTTCACGCAAGTAATTAGAAATTGAAGAATACCGTTTCTATTTTTATAAAGCATAGCCGAAGTTTGAAAACGATTTATAAAAAAAATTCTTTTTGCCCCACAGTCCATCGTAATTCCCAGTCTTTTTCCCGTTTTTCCCGGTCTCTCGCCACCTTACGTTCCAGCTTGATTATCTGCACGATTCCACTCCGATGAGCGGGCATGTAGGATACCGACGACGAGGACGAGGACGGAAGGGAAGAAAGAGAGAGAGAGAGCCACGTAGCGCAGCGCCATAGCTTGTAACAATATTATTATATCGTATAATCTACTACTCGCTGCAGATTCATGAAATACACAATGACACGTTATAGAAACAAAGTTGCGTCACGGGAGGCGGTCGAGATCCTCGGTAACGGTAATGGAGAAAGAGAGAAAGAAAGAGAGAATTAAAGAAATGAAAATAAACAGGGCGAGGAGGAGTTGCGGCCCGGCCAGTCTCCGTGACCATTCGTAGAGATCTTGAATCTCCCCAGGGCCGAATTAACCGTAAGGCTAAAAAGGCTAAAAATGCTAAAAAGGCTGTAAAATTATCTTCAGCCCTTCACACTGACAGTGAGAGAAATTTTTGGTTCCGGTTACCGCTCAGTCCTCAGCTATTTTTATTTTTTACCACAATCGAAAAATATAGTTCTAGGTAGAAAATGAAAATTAGTTTTATAGCTGTTACCGGAAAGTCCAGTATCCGTTACTATTCTTTCTAATTACTGTTGCGAAGATTTAATGCTTGTGGAACAATAAATTGACGTTAAAGCCTTATCAAACTAAAAAAGTAGAGTAAACGTCAGAAACTGATTTTGCGTTGCAATAACCAAAAAAGGATCGACGATAGCGGAAAATGGTTAGGCGTACCTCGTTTTTCGTAATCCCAACAATGTTGAAACAGTTTTCTTAACGATACCTGTTTTACTGATTTTTTCCAGTTACTGTAAGAAATGAAATTTTTCTCAGCGCAATTATCAAGATCAAATTTTTCAAAATAGTACCTACATTTTCAAAAACCCGGGTATTCGAACTCTTAAACTTTACCAATAAACAATCACACGAATATCAGTGTCTCGCTGCAATCCGATTCCGAAGATTTTCCTCCATACGGTTCGAGAATTTTGTGCACCACTCAATATTGTAATACAAAATGTGTTTCCCTGCACAATACTATTTTATACAAAATTAATTACGTAAGAGAAATATCACAGTAAAAATGTTTTACTCGACCTTGGTAGATTTAATTTTCCGCCACCGCTTCTTAAATTATACAACCAATTGGACCATCTTGCAGGATCGACACTCGGCCTTTTTTTGCAGAGCAGCCTTGGGTATCGTGCCTCCTTAATCCGGGTCTGAATTTTTCTCGTGGTTTTCTCCGGAAACCTCTTATCGGGAACAAGCGTGCATTATTACTACATGTTCCCATATCGCCTGACCTCGTATTAGCCACGCTACAACTTTTATTCATTTATTTATTTATTTATCTCTGTTCGCTGTATTACTCTTTTGCTTTTCTCCATAAATTCGGTTACATATATTCTAATTTGATATCTTGTTTTTTTTTTCTTTTTTTTCTCGTGACTATACTCTTATTCTTTCATTATACGATAACTTACAATCGATGTTTTTTCTCCCGCGTAGAATATCCCAGGATGGAAAATGATCGTTGGGAATTAACGACCTTGAATAAGGATTTCATAAAACTGTAGAACTGAACATTATGCCGGGAGCATAATGGTAGCATGAAGGCAATTAAAAGTAACAATCGTAGAATATTCTAGATGATTAAAAGTGGGATGATTTACGAATGAAATTATCAACCAAATCAAATTTTCTTGACATTCAAGCAAAATTTTACATGTCATACAAACTTTTCGCAAATAATTCATATAGTGCGTAAGTTTGTTTTTTCAATATTATTTAATTTTTTTTTTAAACGAAAAACGTTTCCCTGACTAAGTGTGTTAAGGTTGCATCGATTTCCTCTAAAGTGACTCGATTCGACGACGCGTACATTACACGTCTTTGGAGCAATGATTATTTCTTGCCAATTGTGTAAAACGACAAATGCTCAATGCAATTAGACACCGACATGGTTAAGACCTTAGTAAGTACCTGCATCCGTTCACCGCGGAGAGTTCACCAATCGAATCAACATTACAAAGTGAATTTAAATAATACCTTCTTTCCATATCGTCGATTTCCGTATCCAATTCTAAGATTGTTTTTTTTTTCAAAATTATCAGTTACCTACAGGCAAAGTCGACAGCATACGGTATTGACTATATATATATATATTTATATACACGAATAAAATAATTCATTCACTGTTTAAAATCCGCGATGGCGTCACGCGCGGTTATAAATCGGCCTTGTCCCACTGCTGGCTGCATCTTTATTATTCCATTTCTGGTCTCGAAATAAAAATTCTCTCTGCCTTCTATACAGGGAGTGGCTTTCTCGCATGGGAACAAGTATTCTAATCAACTGCTGAGACTGCAAATCGATGGACGTATACAAGAAACTGGTGCAGTCTCGTCAGATGCGTTGGACATTATATATATATATATATAATTGGATAAAATTACGGTTAAATAGAGAGTCCCGTGAGCGATTTATAAAGTCATTTATATATAAACCAGCGTTTCCTTGTCGGAACTTCTCGATTATCATTCAGCATTCATCGCGTAACAGTTTTGTATGAAATTTGTCTCATTCCCCTTCTAGTATAACAATATGAGAGAAGTATAGCAAAAAAATACCGGGTCAAGCGCGATGAATTCGATTGGTCAAAGTAGCTTCCGTGATTTGTTAAGTGTACATACAATCCGAAACGCAAACCGCGTTACGAATCCATTCATGCTGCAACAAGGAGACCCGCACACAATCAGTTCTGATATTTCCGTCAATGACGACAATAAAAACGACAGCGTATCGGAATACAATAATCTACGAGAAGGCCCGAAGCCGATTCACAATGTCCTTTCGCCAAGGATCCGCGGCACTGCCCTGACCTACGAACTCTCACGGTTTATCCTTTCGAAAACGACAGAAGGATTGACATTACAAACGTAGGTCTTGTTTGTCACGTAAATTCACATTGCGATCGATGTAATCGATTTAAAAAAAAAAAAAACCTCTTTATTCGCGATCTTCATAAATTCGGAAAGATGTAAGAAGATACTTGTAATTGCGTTAGGTGTATAAATACGAGTTATAAAAAAATTATAAAGAATTTTTTACAAAATTATCGAGCAAAATTACAAGATTTTCGCGACCATAATTCAAGTCTCACCAGCTGTCAGTTTAGCGAACGCTGCAAAGTTGGAATTGTGACATTGAGGCTATATTTGCCGCGGAATTGATCTTGTCTCGTACAGCCTGAAGTGCTCCGCGTGTAGATATGTGTGCGTGTAATTAGGTAAAGCTACGGAGAGACCTCAAGGAGAGACCTCCACTGATGCAAGACGGCGTAAGGTACACGACCTTACAATAATACATACACATATATATTCTATACATACGCATGTATATATATATATAAACCACCTCGTCACAAATTTATCATTACATATTCTACGGAGATTTATTTAATATATTTATTAAGGTAGACCTACCACGCGTAGGTTGTGACTTAAAATTACTCGAGTTATTCCAAGCACCTTACGCTGCATTGTAATAGTACGGTATCGAAAAGTAATGGTCGATGAGGTTAGGCTATTCGTATGACGTCACCGTTCGGTGTTCTTGCCTTTCTCGCGGGTCGAAAACGGTTCGATGATTATTTTCAACTGCAAACTTCCAGACAGTGTTGCGAATCGTAATCACGATGATGCAAATGAGTCTGCTGCGAGACGAGAGTAGGAGAAGCTGTCACCTCGTGATCCTCGCCTTCTCCGCACATCCATTATACACAATAATGTGTATTCTGTTACACGAACTTGATTAAAATACACGCGAAATTGAATACACAAATAGCTGATTCTGCACAAACTCCCTTGTTTAAAATACTCTGTTTATTATTTATTACAGTATTTTTTCTCTCTTTAATCTCATTATATACTATCAATCTTTTTCTTTACTCTTCTCTCGGTTATCGCGAAAAATTTTTAAACAAAATTATTGTCAAACGTTCGAAAGTTAGAATTAAGCGTTTATTAGAATGCAATAACTGTTATACGTACGTATAATGTATTCGTTTGAACGTCTGTAAATCATGGTCAATGTTGTCGACAGGCTACTTCGACCATTTTATGATCAGCGTATAAGAGAGATAAAAAATCTCGAAAAAACTCGTTATCCGTATAGTCCATAACTTCTTTTTCTATCATCGCGTTAGATTTTTTTTTTTAACATCTTTATCTCTGTATAACAAATCACCAGGAAACTTTCTCTCATTCCGTGTCGGAAGAAAGAAAAAAAATGGTGATTAAATTTATGTCCATAGGCGGAACAAGGCGATAGTTTGTATTTTTAATCGCTCATACATTACTAATTGCAATCGTCCCCCAAGAAGGGTCAATCTTTTTTTTTTTTTTTTATATATTTTTTTTTTCTCCTTCACGTATACTTTATATCTTTCTTCATATTTCGTGGATCGCACGCTTCAAGCAAACTGATCCGTTACATCGCGTGTGCTTAAAAAAGTTCAAACATAGCAAAACAGCAGAAGTTGGAGCTTTCCAACAATATTACTATTACACGATCAGGTAATATATCTTATATCAACGCACTTGATTGGCGAGAAACTTAGAAGCTGGCGAAGGTCGTCGAGACCGATCTCTGCCGGTCACGATGCAGAAACCGCGGAGAGAAATAAAAAATTATTCCGCGGTTCGGTTTCAATCTGTATTGTTAGAAAAATGAAAACCTCGTTATATGCATAACAACGAATAAAGATGAAGCAATCATATCTGGGAAAGAGTTCGTAACAATGACAAAGAGATTTTCTAAAAAACAAACAAAAAAAAAAAAAATTGCGGTAATTTGTTCACGATTTGTTATTCTTTTCTTTTTTCAGCCATTTAATCTTTGATACCTACACACGAGTATCTTTACGATGTTGATTGTAGTTTGTGGTTAAATTTTATTTATACACGTGAGTAAAAAAATAACATATATCGTTGTTACGGATAGCATTGAGTGGGCATGACGAGTTCTCTGTGCAAGAGTAAACCATGATTGATTTTGTGCACTCTCAAGAAAGCGCGAATCAGCGGGAATTGCGAAAAGTGGAGGGAATACAGAGACGCTGTGCAGTAATTCGTACCCAGGCAACACACACATACACACACACAACGAAATGCGTCATGCGGGCCAAAGTGAGATCATGCGGGCAGATGAGGAGATGAGGTGATCCCGAACATCCGCGGACAGGATCGTTTCACGGTTTCATAGCCACTTGTTTCGTTTGTTATTTCAATCTGTCAGGCTGCAAGAACCAAACTAAACGACCGTAAGTATCTTCTCAAAAACAAAGTTGGCAGCGTTAATAATATACCTACACGCTTACACAAAAGTATAACTATATACATATATATATATATACACATAAAAATTGTCCAAGTATGCAAGAGGTAGTTTATAACTATGACCAGGTATAATAATGCGTATTACGAAGAAGCGAAAACACAACGATTTCTCATCACTCCAAGTATCCCGCAGATTAGATTTTTTTTTCGCCGTATTCTTCAGGCCACGATGACATTTCCTGCAATTCGACTTGATACAACTCTCGCAATACCGCAGACGGACCGAAGCTTATCGTACGACTGAAACGTGATTTTATTTATCTTATATATTTATACAATTGTATTCTTCCGCGGTCGAAACGTCGTCGTTACATCATTTTCTGCAGAACCGCGGAATCGTTTTGCGGAATTAATCGTTACATACGTAGTTGAAAATTGATTATAAATCAAAGAGATTTTATACCTCATGAATAGTAAAGCAACGACAATAATAATTATTGCAGTTTCTTGTATCGTGCAGATTCGACAGATCTTTTGGTTTGTTTCTACTTATTCGTAGGAATCAAATTTTCAAGACTATCCAGTATTTTCGTTTTAATTTTTGTTTTTTTGCATGTTGTGAAATTGAATTTTGTTAAAGATTGTGTAATGACCAAAAAATTTTAAACCCATCGAGACAATAAACATCGACGATCTAATGCGGAATTTTGTTATTCATTCATTTATTTATTTTCAATCTTGCGTCTGCGCATGTATCTCAATGCCCTCAAACATCGTGACATATTTCCCTCCGTATTCAAGAATACAAATCGACGCTCGTTACATCCTTTATAAACAAATAATGATGGAAATGAGCAAAATTTAAAAAAATTAAGAGAAAAATCTCGTTACCGGAAGTTTCGCGACAACGTAAATACCACCATGTAATATACCGGATACACCTTGACGCCGAGACTATAGACGCAGTCTCAGCTCTGTTAAGATTCCGAAGAAAAGAGACAGGCATCTGCAGACGCGGTGTCTGTTACATTTTTTTATCTACAACTTAGAAACGCACGTGGCGACCATATGTCGGTGACTCCACATCACAAGTCATTATACCTGCACGTGTAATGCGGTGAAAATCTCTGATTCTGTGTGAAAATCTCAGCAAGGAAACGACTCAAAAATTTTTTCCTCACCGACGATCAAGACTGACGCGATGCACTGGATTCAAATTTCTTTTCCTGTTTCCTTTTCAGTAATAATTATTTCAAATCGATATAACGATAATTACTAAACGGTACAAAATTGTAGGGATAATTATTTTCGCCGGTGCAACATGAAAATGGAACTTTTTGTTAAAATAATTGAATCTAGCAGGTAATTTTGTGATAGGAAAGTGTCGTCTCCCGAATTTCTATCTTCCACCTTATTTTATTAGGGTTATTTATTTATTTGGTTCGTTACGAGATGTTTCATCGGTTTATTTTAAGATAAATTGGTGATTGTTTCAAGATGTTTCCTTTTAAATTTTGTGAATTTTTGAAATCTGGTTAAATCCTGGTCTTTAGTTTTCTAGAAGACTTTTCCTTTCAGATAAACTAAAATTTCCAGAATCTCTCTAACGAACTTTTACAACAAAGGTGGAACGACTTAAATTGAATAATGAATTCAAATAAACCTTTCCAGTGCACTTGATGATACCAGCGATGTGAAATTCGTAAATAACTTTGTTTGTTATTCACAAAACGTCTCAATTTATAAAAAATCTTTTACCGAATGCCTTCTCCTCCCTCTTCGCAACAATACCGTGAAAAGAGCGTTGTTTATCAAACTTGAACTTATTTTCTATCAATCAAACATCTACAAATAACTCTAAATTAACTTAGAACTAATTTACAAGCTATAAACCAATGAACAAGCCTTTCCTACACAACTTTTGATCAGACAACCTGGTTAGCACCTTTTGTATAATTAAGCTTGTACCTGTATGTTAGGTTTTTTTATAACACGATCTGCAGCTAAGATTAAAAAGATGCTTTTTAATTGAATGATACGTATCTCGATTTGTTCAAATCCATCTATAAAGTAAAGCAGGATTCCGAGTATACACAAATACGTGGTGTGCAAATACTGCAGCATGTATACAGACAGACATACAGAATGCGAAATATCCGTAGAGGCACGATACCTCAACAGCAGTGAGAATTCGAGTCAGCCCCGAATTATTGGAGAATGTTCTCATCAGCTGGGAACGCGACAATTTTTCGTTGTATACCTATACCAAGGGACGTAACGACCAGTGGAAGAGGTGAAAGAACCGGTTCTCGTATACATGACAAATCGGTTGAAAATCTCGAACCAACGTCTCTCTCCTTCTCATTGTCAGGTAGCGTTCCGAGTTGATTATACATATTTTTTATTTTATTGTTTTTTTTCCTTTTTCTTCAAGTAATTATAGTGCGTGTATGCACTTAAATGTATATATAATACCAAACCCACGTGATATATAAAATTTTACCATCCGCGTGCGCGTATCGAAGTTTCGCAAACTCGTTCACGTGCCTCACAGACGCAATAACTATGATTGAAGTTGCAGGTAAGGTGAAAAAAATATAGACGAAAATTGACGTAGGTACGACGATGACGAAACGCACGTACGGATGGATAGGTGCTAAGCAAGTCAAATGAACAAGGTGAACGAAGTGACTCGTGGCTGTTAAACAATATACGTTTATACGTATAAACGAGTATGTGTTAAAAAACTTGGCATATTATGTCTACGTACAACGCTACTGCGGCTGAAAAAAAATTCAAAAATAATAAGAGATAACGATGGTAGAGGTAACACGGTGCGTTAGAATCTTCCTCCTGCATAATTATCGTACGCATGGGGGAGCTGATGCCGAGTGTGGGCGAGTAGGAGAAGAGAAAATACCATTATCATTAGCTAAGCACCGTAACGCGACGCAAAGAGAAAAAGGGACTTTTATTCCAGCACCATCAACATCGCCACGACGGTTATTTTATCGGAGCGTACCCGGAAGAAAGATTAAAGTCACGAGCACGTGATGAACAATATGCGTTATTGCGTTTCGCGCTATATGTAAAATTTATCATCGCTACTCGCTGAAAATAAACTGTTTCATTCTGTCGTATGACGTTTTTTTTTTCTCTTGTTGTTGTTAAGGAACTCGAAGAACAGATTATTCGTTTAATATTATCATGCAGACTGCCGACGTCAATTTCACTGATTGTGAGTGAAATATATCGAAAACGTACGGTAATGTAACGTGGAACGCCGTTTAATTTAACACATTACCTTGTCATTACATACACTATTACTTGGATAGTTTAAAAAAAAAAAAAAAAAAAAAAACATTAATGTAAATTACGATGCTACTTTCCCGTGAAACGGCTAATTTCATTTTCAAAACGATCGTTGTCATTTATTCGTTCGTCGTATAATTACGCTGCGAATGACGAAACGACGCGCATTTTCATATTAACAGCGGTGAAAAGTGCGTCGACGCGAGTATCTTCACGCACTGCGGTGGAATGAAAAAAAAAATTGGGTGAATCCATCGTTTAACGAGTGTCATGTATATATGAGGCATTCCGCTGAGGATTTTATTTATTTTCAAGTATGGTATAGAGTGTACAAAAAGAACATCTTTCCCCGAGATTTGGACTTCTTGGATCACGGGTTTGATTTTACTGCTCCCAAAAACATGATAACTCAATTATCGAATTGATAGCCCCAAGCGATTGGCCTTGAATTTTCCTTGTAAGTTCTTTGTTAAAGGAATGAAAATTTAGAGATCAAGATGGAAGTGGGAAAGTTTTTGGTTTAGAAGCCAGAGGCGAAACAAGTTATTGAAAAATGAAAGAACTCGTTTTTTCTCATTTTTCTATTAATCGTTTCGCCTCAAGCTTCTAAACCAAAAGCTTGACCAATTCCATCTTGCTACCAAACTTTTCCGTTTCTAGAAACGAATTCATGCGATAAAAACTATAAGCTAATCGATCGAAGCTATATCAATTCGATAATTGGGTTTCCATGTTCGTGATAGCAGTAAAATCAAATCCGTGGTAAAAAAAAAAATTAAAAACTCGGTAAAAGATGTTTTTTTCGTATTACTTTACACCATACTTAAAAATAAAATAAAAAACTACCGACGATGAGGATCACACGTAGGTCGATTCGGGATAGAACGCCTCACATGCAGTGGCGGGAAAGGATGATTGACCGTATAACGACTGACGAAAATACTAGACAGAAAACTCCATGCATGGGATACACAAGAGATTAAACAAGTACGACGCGTACGTATCATCAGTTTCAGAAACGTGGCCGCATACCCTGTGACGCTTAGAACACCAGCATCAGAGTGGTGGAAAGAAAAAACAACGGTGTGTTCACGTAGGTATGTACATTATGCGGGTGATACGACGTAGTGCTCGTGACAGGAAATAAAACGGCATGTGTTCTGATACCCTGCAACGTACATATATGTACAAATAAAACGACAGGTGCCCGCAGTCCGGTTTTCCATTGTCGCATACGTATACATATATACATATATATATATAGGTTATACAACGCGTGGAATTGGAACACGTACCCATTTCTATGCCAATTATAATTTATACAACATAATATAACCTTCAGTATAAACAGGGTCATGTTTTTCCTCAACTGGTCATTATGTTGAAGAATATGAATGATCTGTGGTAAAGTGATGCTGCGGAAGTGAAAATTGAGCGCACAACTCACCCTCATGCCAGATTCAGCTTTCTGGTACCAACTCATCCTCCTTTTTATGCTTCCGGACATTTTTTGGAAGGGACGTTTGCTTCGGGGAGATAATGGACCAGTTTACTGTTATTATATCAACACTATCCACTAGTTTTTAAGTTTACACAGAACTCCGTTGAACTTGTCTCTTCACTTCACTCTCCACTGTTTTTATCACACTTTATAGATCCATTAATTTTCCATGTTCGAGTGAAAAGTGGAGAAAATAACAAACACCACCATCTGGCACACAAAGAAAAACCTCGGATGACTCTTCGCAACCGTTTTCTTCGTTGACTCGCAGGTGTTTCTGACACATTACCGCATCTTTGCTTGTCAAGGTTCAGAATCTAACAGATGGAACAATTCAATCGATCTACTCAACGCGTCGTCGTCATCAATAGTTGTTAATTAATCGAGAAGTTGCAGTCGATTAGCGTTGATCGGTCTTTAATTCAATCCTCAGACAATATTCCTACGCTTACGACTTCGGATGCAACGTCGTTCCGTGTTACTCAACGAATATCGTCGTTGTATAACGTTCTCCTCCGTCAAGTATCACCAAACACCGTCAAACGGCGCAACAATTAAAAAAAAATAAGAAAAACAACAAAATATCAAACTGTGACACAGAGCCCTTCGAACGGTTTCGTAACAGGGTGAGCTTGAGCTACCGACGGTCGTTCAGCGAGTGTGGCTTACAAAAATCGGATCACATTTCCCGCGGTGAACGACGACGAGGCGACAGCCAAAGAACAGGAAAGGATTTCTGTAGCAGCTGCACGAAAGCTGCTAAACCACTGAACGATCTCTCAAAACGAGGTCCGCCAGTTCAACTGCTTCACAAGTGTAGACACCCACTGTACTTTTATTCACCTATCGTACCCCAGGGACCTGGACAACGACGATAACGACACGTGCATCTGCGGTAGACGCGGCAGTTCGCGTCCGACTGGCGGGTGCGGATAAACTACGAAATGGAAAGGCCGTTGCTTGGTTCGGAAGAGGGTGAATACTACCAAACAGCTCCGAACAAGGTTCTCGTGAACGAGAAGTCGAAGCGCAGGGAGTTATGCGGTTCGGAGTTGGGTCGAATTTATTTACCTAGACCCCCGGGATGCTCAGACAGATTCTAGAACGGGGCTTTTAGACGCGGTTCTTTCGACAACGTTTAACGTTTCTCATCGCACGAGATGAGCAGACGTGCGATGTTTGATGGGACTTGTGGGTTTCCGGCAAATCTAAGCCGCTGAGCTGAGCTCGGTGATTCCGGCGTGCGAATTGCTGATGGCAGAAAGTATCTACGTACAGGAGCAAAAACCATCCGGCGGCAAAGCACGTTGTGTAATTGACGACCTTCACGCCATGCTGACGAAGTGTAAGAGTATACAGGCATATACCGAGGAATGAGAAGTCGGCCTCTGTCTATCCCCTCGGGAAATGAGACCAGGTATGTATTAGGTACGCTTAGAACCACCAAAACAATCCGTTCCAATTTTATCAAACTTTTGTAAGGTTCGTTAGACGTTGCATCCTGGTGGAGAAACGACGTTGACTCGATGAATTTGGAGTCGTACGTTCGTTTCCATGAAACTTTATCACCTTCGAAAAATTACTGTTGTAATGAATTTTGGAAAGGTGGTAAAACGCATCGTTGATTTTTTCATTCCCAAGTATCGCGTTTGCTTCATTCCTGTATACGTATAAATAGCAATCGCAAACAACTCGTATTATATACATACCGATCCTCTTACAACCAACAACGTATCTGATGAACGGAAACGTTGACGGTGTAAAATTGCACGCGATAGAAGAAAAAAAAAGTGTACGGTGATCGAACAACGAGAATTTACCATCTTTCGCATTTGCGGCTTCCGATTCTGTTACAACTATACTCGTACATTAATTTTAAACCACGAATTTTTAGTTAAATCGTCAAACGCAGACGTTGTGGGTACTGTAATTACATCCCGGAGATACTGGACCGTATTAAAAATGACGACACATCCGGATGGGAGAAGCTGCTGAGGATGAGTTTTGAAACGAGCTGCGTAACGCGTTACAGTGATTGCAACCATGACTGCTATAACGCTATTGTCTGTATCATAATAAAGAGTAGTCCAAACGAACGTGAACAAAGTTTGATCCCAACCACCTTACCGAATCGATCGTCCATTTTTTACCAACTTCTACCGCACCAAATATAAATTTTATAATTTTTTGTAGATTTTTTCCACCTGCCCTCTAGGAGTAGGTATTTTGGACTCTATATTTTACAACTTGAAAATTGTGCATTGGATGAAAGCGTTGCCAAAGAAAAAGACTTGTGTTTTTTCGTAAATTTGTCTAAATACAATTGAGTGAAATTTTAATATTTGGCTGTAACTTTTCTTCAACATAATTTTTATCCGATAATAGGCACATTTATGTGCAAAAAGAGGCGTAGCTCTCAAATTAAGGCCATAGCCATTAGACGTCAAATGTAAAAAAATTTTGTTTTCAGTCAAAGAGAATGACAAGCAGTTTCGAATGTTTCGAAAATAAAGTTGTCGAGAAAAATTTATATTTGTGCGTTTTTCGTTGAAAATGATGAACAAAGATTTTCAAAAAATAGTGAAAAAATTATTTTCACCCGAAACTCTTTGATTAGAACCAATCATTTCTACGATAGTACAACAAAACCGGGGTAGAAGATACGAGGTGACAGAGTGACCTGGCAGGTTTGATACGACTGTGTATTATTAATTATACCCACTACCGATAACACTACGATCACAGTCACACTATACATGGTCCTTCACAAACTAGCGATATTAAGTCGTTATCAATTTCCACAGAATCTCGACCCATCAAAATGTTGTTTCTATATATACGCGCAATGCTCGGGATTATATAATTGTTGTGCTGTTCGATTTTAACAATTTACGTCTGACCGTCTAACCAAAGAAGTTTATTTTCATTGATATATGCATAAGGTGAATGACTGGCGATTTCGAGACAATTTTTTATCAAGATGAAACACAGAGAAAATGAGAACGTGACGATTTTTCGATTCGACTTGATGGGTTACGAGTCACATTTTATTTCCGTTCGTCGATGAACTCATAGAGTCCATCTATTCCTCTATTATTGATACACTAATCCCGTCGTGACCACCACATCATCACAATAAGTACAACCTTGACGATAACCGTGTGAATATACAACGATTTATGCTACGGGCATTGAAGCAGTCGATGAAATATGTACCTTATCAAAATGTTGGATTAAAAACGGTCAAGTGGGTACATGTTACACTTTCCACCCGAGTGATATGAAAACTCGTGAAATATTCCGGTGTTTTCGGTACAACGACCGCGATTTCAAAGTAATTTCGTTACGGCGAAGCGTGTGTCGGCAACCGTACAGAAATTCGACCGACGATAATTACAGCTAGGTTATAAAATATCGAGTAAGTACGTAACTACTGCCCGAAGAATCTACAAGGTCGGTACGAGGTGTACGCGGGTTCGATAAAGACTGACAATGAAATTGAACGCGTCGTCGCGGCGTCGTCCCGACTCACTCACTCACTCACTCACTCTACTTACTCCAGATCAGAGCGGGTATACGTATACCTACGATAGGTGTGTGCATGGCCCACAGAAATGTTACACCTTACACAGCGACAATGCTCAACTGTTGCGAAATAACAGCCGATAAGCGGCCCGGCACAAACATCTACCCTGTGACTTACATGCGTGTGTGGGTGTTGGGAGATATGCTGTCCGATAGAGGCGGTGATGATGACGATGACGATGATGAGGGGGAGGAGCAACGCAGGACGAAGTTAAACGGCTATCGAATACCTTTTACTCGGTTGTGTATGAAGCATTCGACCCCGAACCAACCTACGTCTGATCCTCGCTTCATCCGCGATTTTATTTATATTTAATTACGGTGCAGTGTACGAAGAAAAAAAAATCATCTTTCACTGAGTTTTAGATTTTATGGACCATGGATTCGGTGTTTTAAGGCTCCGAAAAACACCAACGGGAAATTGGTTAGTCGAATGAATGAAACGCGAGAATTGCAGTACTGTACATTAATTTATCGATCACCGAGAAGCGTCTGAAAGGAAGGCGTTACTTATTTGTAGCATGTAGAGACGAACAGGAGGTCGGTGGTTTTGAAACGGTGTAACGGATAAGGGACCGATAAGCGGTGTTATTACAGCGGACAGCATCAGGTGTGCACGGGTATCGAACTAGTAAATATCTCAAATGCACTTGTGTATTATAGCATACGACGCATACTTACAGCTATTCTTTTATGACACGTTGCTGAACATTGCAGGAGTCGGTTATTTTTATGAAAAATGTTACATGTCGATTAGCATGCTTGAAATAGGTATGATGCAAATAGAAGAGAGATTGAATGTGTATAAAATAATAACGATGAACGTTTTTTCCTGCATATTACATAGTAGACCTCTACCAGGTTTTTCTTCCATCTTCTTCGTCCGGGGTGGGTTGAATTTCTGAATTTGAAAAGTTCCGAAAGCGCTTAATTCCGAATGACTAGGTGGCGAAACTTGAAGTACCGAAAATCAGAATGCCAGGGATTCTGAGGATAAAAATATCGAAAATCCCGAACAGAGAAAGATCGAAGTGGTAAAATTTCATCAAGCCAGAATTCGCAGAACTGATAATCTTGGATCATCCAGAATTTCGATGTTTCAGATTTTAAAATTTTATCATTTTGGCCCTTGCGGCATTTTTTACTTTCAGAATTTTGCCTTTTCGGGACTTTGCACTTTTGGAACTTCGAGCGTCGGGTTTCCGAAACTGTGACGTTTCGTCAAAGTTTGACTTCTTTACTTTACGTTTCACCACCGAAAAATTGAGAATTTGGCGCTTTCGGAACTCTTCAAATTCAGAATTTCAACCCCGCCCCTCTTCGTCCTTATACTCTCCAAGGACTTGGCGTTTTGGATCCGTTTCTATAGTATTCAGTGTTTACTCGCGGGGACGCGAAAGGGTGAAACGAAAAAATATACAAGTAAAAACTGTCGCGCCCAAAGAGGGACGAAGAAGCAGCAGGGTATTTAAATAAACGGAATCTATTTTCGTCCGAAACCAGCAGCATGCAGGCATACGTGAAGGTCCAAGAGATGAAAGTTGAAAAAAGATAGTGAACGAAAAAAGGGAATGAAAAAATGACGCACAAAGCTGATCGGAGCAACTGCAGCGACGAAATGCGATGCGTGAATTTCTTTCCAACTCCTCAGCTAGCTTGAAAATCTCTATTTTTTTCTAAGCTTGCATTTGTTACATTTGCTACAATAATTCCAATGACGCAATTGCGCTGCAACTGTAATCGTATATATAACGTAGTTTCTTTTTCCGGCCGTCGACTAATGACACGTTACATCTATACATATATATACACACACGCGTATTATACATGAGGAATTTTCAATTACCCCGAGACTTTGATAACTCGGGAGTCGAGGGGTCGACTCAAGAATCAATCGTACGATTAACAAGCAATAAGGTCAGACGACTTGCAGGTCACGAGGTCCGTTCGGTGTAAACATGAGATCAGTAGCGGTGGATTCTTTGATCTCCTCTCATCTCCGCGGTTGAACATCTTTTCAAATTTTTTTCCCTCTGCATTCCCTTGGGAATAAAAAGTCTACAAGGACCACGATAGAGTCGAGGAGGAACATCGCGTTTAGTTACGCGTACGCGAGTCGGAACTGTTTTAATTAGTTATAATCACCTTATACCTACTGGACTAATTAACATCAATTACGAAACCAAACTAGGAAATTAATACCTCATTTCAATTGGTTTCGCTTCCGCTTCGATGCAGTAGGTATATAAAGGGACGCAAACTGCAGCGAACATTCATATAACCGAGAACTAAAAAAGACGTATAAATTGAAGAAAAATAAATAGTGCTAGGACTTGAAATGAAAAATAGCGAGAGAAAAGTGCAGCTTGGAAAAGTTAGCCAAGTCCTATAAACGTTTTAAATTTCAATTCCGTACGAGGTAGCTAATCCAGCGTCATTTCGCTACCGACCAATTTCTAACCCTCATTTGGCGTGAGTAAGAAAATGTCGCGTTTTTACAAATCTCGTGAGCATAATGTCATATATGTATGGATTCGATAAGGGTTGTATACAGTGATGACCGACAGTAACGGTGTTAGTGATCGATTTACAACACGGCTGCGCGTTTCCGCCTGTTGAAACAAATTGCTGTACATGTACGATTATTACAGTCACTGTATTAAAATACAATACCGGGCAATCAGGTACGTATATTATACGGAAAGGCGGTTTTCACTGCGATATACATATACACGACGACGTTAGCAGATAACCATAAAGTGACGACACGATGTTATCATGTATTTTCCTAATTGATAGGCAAACTCGACTGCGTCGATTAATCAAAAGTTTGACTTGCAGGGATTATTAGCGAACATTCGCGTACACGTATTACTGCATTCTCGATTCCCGCTCGATGCGAACGAAAGAGTGTATGGAATAACGTTCAGCAAACTTTGTTCATAAATTAACGATTTATCTGCCACCCCCCATAGGATTACCTGCGAGCGCGTATAATTCTTGATACGAGTTATAAACGAAACTGAAAGCGAACATCATTCAGCAGCAATACTTTTTGAATTCACATTTCGTTTCTCTTTCCATTATAACAGTAAAATATTTTATCCAAGACTCAGACTTCTTTACAACATTGCAGGTGAAAATAATTGCAAAAAATAATGTGACTTTGATACGAAAACATGTGGATTTAGGAGTCGAAAAGTAATAACAGATGTAAAAAAAAGAAATAAAATACCCATGAATATTCGTACGCAGGATCTACGTAATAACTCTTCAAGACTGAAAAAAACAAACTGGCGAGATTTTAGGGGACCGGCACGTATACCGAAAACTGAGAGAAAAGGAAAGAATTGGTTATAATTAGGGGAGTTTTCGACCAGGTAAAAGATACGATTCGAGATTAGAGATTTATCCAGAATGCACGGGGATCGACGATGCTTATGGGAGGAACGACATTCCGGTTTCCAGCCTTGCCTAGCCCCGGGAGACTGGAGATCTCCAACTCTGGACCAGCGCACCGTTATGTTACCTCACTTACCAACAACCCACCTACCTACTAAACTTTATACACTCGAATCCTGGAGTAGGTTGGACCGTATATGCAATGCTGTTAGGCAAGGTTAGTCGCTTCTCGTGAACCGCGTTGGGTTTTGTCAATTTCATATCATCGAACACGTCTACCCGTAAGGAAGGAAGAAAAATTCAATTCGTTAGTTTGTACTAAGAATTTAACTCGCAAATCATACACGAAGACGTTAATGACCCTCTAATAGGAATATTCATATATTTCGTTGTTTAAAAATTTTCAACACTCCGAAACAAGCTTCGTGGCATTTTTTTCTTCTTCTTTTTAACATTGATTGTACGTACAGGTATTTGAGGACGAATTCCGACCTTGAGAAATCTTACCACACCGATTTATGAGTGTACACCGTGATACTTGAAGACACACGTGTCGTGCATGGGACACGCAAATCCTTTTCGACCGACCTTCCGGACGGGAAAACTGTTTGTTTTTCCAAACGGAGAGTCGGTGAGTAAGTCTGCGAGAATACTCGGGTCACCAATATCCAACATACTAGTGTCCGTTTGTTTGGATTACAGAGAGAATGTGCGAGTGTAAAATATGGAAATATTCGATGCCTGCCTTAGCAGACTTCATGGTTAATTTCTTTTCTTTTCTTTTTTTTTTCAATATTGATTCCGTACTTGTGACGTTATCGAAACGACGAGTAGCGAATTTATGCCACGGAAATTCGAAACCTTATACCGAATTATAACAAATGAACATAATAACGGGTATGTTCGCCGATCTGAATCTTCAGATTATTATGATCGCGGCATTTCAGTTAGCTGCCTATTCAAATTCACGCACTGTTTCGCATTTTCTGTTGCAAAGTGGGGCTTATTATTATTACATTATCATTGCAGAAGGCGGGATTGTTTCTTTTTTTTTTTCTCTCTTCTCTTTACGTAGGTACATACATTTGTTTTCTCTTACAGTCTTTTTCTTTTTTTCTTTTTTATCAAGCTAGCGTATCTAATTGCGAGTGAATACTCGATTTGAGTAGGCATCTCTCTGCCGGCCTGTCTTTCCTCTTCCGGTTTCTGCGTTAAAAATTTACAAACTTCCTGTCCGTGCTGCATGGAGATATAACACAACGCGATTTGAGCCGCTGCACGAAGCGCACAGATATTAAATTGACGACAAATGCAAGATTCAACGAAACTGAGGAACTCCTCGATGATTTTCAACCAACGAAACCGAGAACATTGATCTGAAATTATCGCAGATACGATTCCGATCAAATCTCTAGTTTATATCTGCATATCAGATTCAAACATCTATCATCTCTTTCTTTCTATATTCTATTATACTGTATTACATGTATGAAATTATACGTCACGGGTTTACCTCTCTGACGTGCACAATCATTTTTTACTCATGCCGATTATGTTGAAATCGAACAACGTTCATTCATCAGGAAATATACACGACATTATATCGACACAACACAACATGCAAGGATATACATTTTACGTATGATGCGATTGCGGTGCTTTATAAAAGTTACTCAATTAATCACGTGACGTGACTAATCCTATGGTACTTCTCAACGTCAAGTAAAGTCCAGCACCGTTTACCCAACTTAATTTATATATCAAACAAGTGCATAGACTTCCTTGTCGTCTGTATTAAAGAATTCTTTTTTGAAAATTATTCACATGTATGAATTGCTTTTATCAACCTGTTCGCAATGTCCGTATTGAATGCCGTTAGATATATCAATATATGCGATGTACCGTATAATATATACAATGTGTTCTTAGTATTGCTGATTTATCGATCGATTGATAATCCGTGGGGCTCGTACTTAGCTAACATCAAACAAAGTCACGCTGCTTGACGTTTAACACATCGATATACCTGTATTGGTAGGTAATGCAATAAAAATACATCACGTATGAAATTTGGGTCGTGTGCGGCATTTACAATAAATAAAAACTAACAGTTCTTTACATCTATCGTTGAGGTAATCTTTTTCGACCATACCATTTTTGTCGCCGGCCCGTATATGTACGTACAATGTGTGATAACTGGGACGACGGTGACGTCATAATGTAATAATATGTATTAATATACATATATGATACATGCACGCGTATATACTCAACGTACGGGATATTTTTCATTACATCGTACTGCGTTATGTACGTTATACACTTATTTACGCCAATCTTCGACCTTGTACTAATTACTAGCGTGAAAGTAATTATCATCTGGATTTGCGTATTATTATTATTATTATTATTATTCGTATTTATTGCTTTTCGTTTTTATTTTAATTCTTCGCATCGTTAGACAGACTATGAGAAGATGGGAAAGATTTCTTAGTAAGATTTAAGAGGATTGAGAAAGAAGATGCGATTTATGGCAGCAACTTAAACACAGAATAGATCCACTCTTATCTTATCTTCTATTATTAAACTGATTTAACATCATGATCTTTTCTTAATAATATTCTGTTGATTATCTTTGTGTTCACAGTTAAAAATAATTATTGCAATTAAACTGGATAGGAATCTGTAAATTGGAACAATCGTGTTTTGCTTACACTATTCAAAAATTGATTGTACGCCACGATGATTAAATACCAATAGAACTTTCGAAACATTCCTCACTCGTCAAGACGAGAGATATTGGGTTAAAAATAATGTATGAAAATATGGGATTGATACTTGGAGCGATGGATCAAAGGCGTGATCAAAGTCAAATTGAAAAATTAAGTACTCACAAATCCGCTTGCTGTTTTATCCTTTCGGCTCGTCATTGTTCAGGGTTTGAGCCGCTATCCTCGCTGATACATTTCTCTTTTCCGTTCTCCTCCAACGTCCTGAAATTTAATTCAACATTTAAATAAAAGAAGTTAAAATAATTGAATCAAATTTCTTTCATTCCAGAGAATTAGAATTAACAGGTATTGAAATTTCAAAAGATATACTCGATTCTAATTATTACTGCCAACCTAAGCACTTCGAACAACTGACACAGCTGGACTTGACTTGAATGTGTACAACTCATGCATCGAGTGTGGTTCAAGATAACGAACTAATTGAGATAACATTCGATAATGTGTTTGGAGATCAGATAGAATGTGGAGTAGTTTTTTTTTTAGTACGTTAATCACCAGTTTTTGTTTGTTTACTATCGAAACTTGGTGCATATACTTCATGCGATTAAATTTATTCAAGACATTGGTGGTGATCGAATACAAATGGGCAGGTAACCAGTAACAGGTAAAAGCTTACGTATTCGTGTGAGTAAAACGGTTGATATTCTAAATTTAGAGAATTCCAACAGGTGGTACGTTGAAAGGAACGTGTAGCACTTGCTGAGAGCGAAGTAAGAGGGGGAAAGAGGATGAAATTATCCACTATATTCTACATTTAGTCGAAGAGGAGTAATTTAGACACACTAACCGATCAGCGAGTGAGCGAGAATTGCGCAAACGAGAGATTCGGCACTGACCTAACATAACCAAAGAACGCCGGGCATCATAAGACGCGGTTTCGAACCAGGATGATCACGTATTTGCAAATTTACGAGCATTCGAAGATCGCGAGAAGGGCGATTATTTGGCATGTCGCGTTGGCTTTGACGAGAGACGGAGTGTCGATTCGAATGTGTGCAGGGCTTACAAGGAGAGGGGAACATGCTTGAAATTTGAAAGTCAATTTTGACAGTCGACGCTGGTGTCGGGTAATTTCAATTTTCAACGGTTACTTACCTCGCTCGCTGACAACAACGCCGAACTTGCAATTAGACGAGTGACGGCGATGACGGTTATTTGGTAAAAATGCTAGGCACACGTGCGTGTCACACGATCTTCTTCACAGAACAAATTGCCAGCTGAACGCGCCAAGTTCACTCCGCACACCAGTTGGTCGATTCAACAACAACACATGACGTAGATTTTCCTTGAATAGCACAACACGACTTGAACACAACCACCGACAACGCGATCGGCCAGAGGCGCTAATCTGACACCGGAAGACGATTCACGCTGTTTTGCGATATACGATTGCTGACGAGGAATCTCGGGGCAAACTTCACACCGCGCTTCAAATAGTTCACCGATGATCTTTTGTTTCAACGAGTTTCCAGAGAGCTATGATTCGAATTCTCGGAATTTTGCCACACGTTTTGTTATCGTTTTTTCAGACGGCAGATAACTTCCGGGTCTCCGCAATAACGAACATCGCTTTTTTTACACTCGCAATTCTCACGGCTCGATTCGTCCAATCCCTGTGACGCGATTTTTACTCCACCTTGCCGCCGGAACAAGAACCTTTCACGTAGAGTCACCACTCAACTATAACCGCATAATACATACGGTTCAATGAGACCACGAAGTAATGAGTGAGACTCTCGAATCGCACAGCTGTCTATCTATTCAATCGGCGGCAGATTTGAATTGGAGACAGGATAACAATAACAATAGTAAGCGCGGACGATAAATGTAACGTTGTAGTAACAAACGGTATCACTCTTGCTATCAATACCGATATGAAACGTGCTTGGAATTTAACTAAGATTTTAATTGGCATAATTTACAATCTGTTTAGTATATCAGTTTATCGAACGTATTTCATTACCAAATTATCACAATAATACAGATGTTGTATATGAACGGTATATGTAGGTATATGCTTACCAGCAGCACGAGAAATGTTTACAACTTCAAGATACTACAAAGGTTCGCTTTTAGGATGCAAAACATTTATTTACGACTTTAAATTGAAATTAGATGAAATATCTGTACATATGCAACAGTCAAGAGTTATTTCTTTCGGCAGCATCAAAAATTTACAATCATCTATTATTATAATATATTTTTTTTTCTCAATGTTCCTGTACCAAACGTACAAATTACTTATTATAGCTATGAAATTTAAAAAAAAAATCTTATTCATTTTATTTTTTTCTTCTTATTGTTATTTCTTTTATCTTTTCAACTTCGAAAATAACTCGTTAAATTATCTCAAATCTTAGGGCAATTATTACTCTTAATTGATCTTTAACGCAATAAACACAGCATTTCTATAAAAATATATCTCTAATTTCGTTAAGATTAAAGTAAACTCCATGTTATGTAATTTGAACATGATTTTTTCGTTCATTTCTTTTTTTTTTCTTTTAACAGTAGCTGTGGTATAAGTTATTAACACAAGTATTCAGTTCCGTTCGGCTTTGTTATACGTATGGTAGATAGTTTAGTTGTATTGAAATTATATTTCTAATTGTTGAGAGAAAATTAAAGAGAATCTTTCGTCCTCTAAAACTAAATTTTACGCCATTTGGGTTTCTTTACTTTAATTATGCATACATTTTTTTAATCAATGTTCTGATCAACATTGACTAATAAATTTTTCATTCTTCAAGGTATGAGAGATAATATACAAACAAATATGTATCCATCCCACAACTTTTTTCCTTCAAATTCTTACATTTTAGCTATTTGGTTTTAAAATTTTTTTTTTTTTTTTATTCAACAAGTATTACTTTTTCTGACGTTCCTTTAACTCTAATCTCGCCTTAAATCTTGCCAAAAACTCTCTATTTTCGAAACATATTAATAAATAGGACGAGTCAAGGCATGGATAATATTAACTTGCGTGCGGCAGATTTGCAAAGCTTTTGCAGTTGAACTTCACCTAAGTAGTTAAAGCTACTACTTCACAATGTAAATTACCAAGTATAACATGTGATAATAGTTATATCATCAGAATGCTTAAACCATAACTTAAACAATGATGCAAAACGTACGTTAACTAATGATAATAATGATGATGTCAATAATATTAATAGTATTACTAAACTAATTTAAAGTGTAAGTAGTTTTATTTTTTTCATTAATAAATCGCACAATGTCTCATCACCCAGTTACATTGTAAGAAGAATATAGCGTAACTGACAGGGCTAATTTGGACTTGTACTGCGATATTATACATTTTCAGTTTTTCTTGTACAGATGCGTATGTAATGAAAATCCGGGCAATCTGCGGAACGCGTCGTATATAATTTAATGTGGAATAAATAAAACATTTTATTCATTGTGTTGGCAGTAAATGCATTTGTCTACAGATTGCACGAATGATAAGAAATAAAAACGTTCCCTACTTCTTTGGGACTTATATTTTTTGCCTTTTTTATTATTTTTTTTTTGTTTACCTTTTAATTTTTTTTTTTTTTTTGTTTGCCTTTTACTTTTTTTTTTTGTGTTTAACTTTTTCTGTTATAATTTTTTTATGAGTACTCTCATTATACGCTCGAACTTGAACAGTATATTCATGTGTTTGAATGAATAATTAAGATGTACCACAAAGCATAATTGAGAGGCTCTGCCGCACTTAGATGTCAATTGTACTAAAAATAAGAATAGGGTATTCGGTTTAGTTCACATTACAAAATAAAGCCTTTGAATTACCTCGTACGATAATTTCACGGACATATATGTTAAACGGTTATTGAGTAAAATTCATTTGCCAGAGTACGGTATTCAAATCGTGTCTATTTTTAACTTCCCAGTGACCAACGATACATAAACGGGGAAAAATAATTTGATTTCAATTCACCGTATAATCTCAGGTAGTTCAGTAGGCTTTATGCACTCACACACACGTATTAAACTTAGCATTGACTATTTTTCGCCAACACCTGTTGAATCAAATGTGTAAACGCGTAAATACCCATTACTTACTTATAAATCCGCAATTACAAGTGATTATATAATTACAATTTAGTTTAGGTTTAAAAGTCAATTGATGGTAAATTGTAAGACGTTGATCTACCTATACATTTTCACATACACATCATTTTTAATATTTCTGACACTCTAACTCAACATTGGCTAATCAATGACTAAACAATACAGTTATTAACGAAGTTTTACAAAATAAGAGAAAACTGTCTTTTTTTTTTAATTTTTTAATTTTTCCTTATTTTTTTTTTTTGCTTTGATATTATATTTTTGTTAGCATTTCGCGAAAGAGTATTCCTCAACTTGTTTATGAAAAAAAAAGTCGCAACTAATTACAAAACATAGGAATTGTTCGTTTATCAGTTTCATGCTATGTACAAGCTACACATATATAATATATAATAATAATAATATTATTATAATTAATAGTAACAAATAATAGTGTACTATTTGCAATTAATGTACATGTGGATCTACCGCTGTATCGGATGTTGAAAATATTAATTTTATCGATTTTAATCGAATCTTTAACGCATAGAAATATGATCAGGTAATTTATAAGTAAGATTATTTAGATAAAGTTTCATTAAATAGATTTCACGATCCGAGGCAGCGATCAAGTTTTTTTTTCCTCCATGAATCAGCAAAACTTATGCCTTATTGAATATGTCTAAACATAAATGATGTTTCTTTGATTGGAATTTTTTTCACAGTTTAGAAATCTAATTTGATGGATGTTAAATTGATTAATATAATAATTGAAGTGATTCGTGAAAATATTACTGAAATCTTTTCAATTATCATAGACACAAATCAATATATTGTATTGTATTGTAAATACGTAATGTATGTATATGATAATAATAGTTAATAAAAGTAACATGAAAATAATATTCGTATCTCACCCTGCTTGTTTTGCCACTCTGTATGAATAGAACAATCTTTACAGTTCAATATTTATTACTGACATTCATTCCCACATATTCGGAAATTATAATATGGGTAGTTAAAATTGCGAATTGATGAATCCACCCAACGCGTTTTCTTACAGATATCGAGATTATATAGCATAAATCACAGACTGAAAATTATTAATTCTACTCGTAGTGCTAATATTTCAACGATAACTATTATTATTTCAGTCAAACATTATCTTAGATCTTTTGAGAGACCTTTTTTGTCTTTGATGCCCCTATTTAAAACAGAGATTGAAATGGTTGTCCCAATACAACACGTTTTGTACAATCTACCAGCATAGCTAAGTTTTACTAGAAAAAAAATTATATTAGGAAAAAAAAAGGCCGTTAAGCGTCATGTGACTTATGCTACTTAAATTAAAAAACGTGAGAGGTAACAAATAGATTTTTTCGATTATATCAAAACTCTCATTCAATTGTTTGATTTTTAGTCCATCAATACATTAATACATATTTTTTAGAGCGAAGACGAAGGTGTATTAATTTTGAAATATTTGTTCGAAATTTTCAGCCGGACCACTGGATATCAGTAGAAACAGTGTGGATAATTATCATTATTTTCTCACTTTTTTTCTTCTAAATATATATATCTCCGATATGGAGTAACTAGCAGATTTTGCTATTTCGTCATAAAAAAGTAAGATAGTTTGAACAGCATTAATATAAATTCTATCAACAGCTATACACAACTGTCTGTGTTTCAATATCTTTTAGAAAAGAAAATATTTTTTTTCAACACTATCTCAAACTAGGCGTAAAATGCATTTCACTGTACTTCACACCGGTTTATGATATCCAGTATTACCTATGTATTCGCTAAGATCACTCAGAGGTAACAAAAACACTGACCCTTCAACATTTCCCATTTTAGTTTTAGAAAGTAGTACGGAAAGTCGCGAAAAAAAAGAATAAGAACGAGAAAAAAAATTCTCAAATTACATATTTTAAAATTGAGACTATCGTGAAGGGTTTGCATCGGTCAACAGTAGTTCCAATGGTGCATACCTTTCAATTTTCAATGATTGAATCCTGTTTAAATGTTGATTAAGAGTATTAGCCGCAATCGGTTCACATGGTGCAACGCTGGGAGGCGTGACTCCGATCGTCTCTACTAGTGTCATAACAAAAGTTGACCAATCGCCAGCCATCGTATCCTCAACTGGAGATAATGTTTCAGCTTGTTCTAACACCGAGGCTATAACCGATACTCCAAACTGCAGTGACAATAAACCAAATTAAGTTAAAACCACTGTAAATATGTAACGATCAGACGAGAAATTGCGAGTCAAAAATGGTACAAACCTTGTTTGTTAAAGCAAATGCTAGGCTGTTGTTTTTTAGTGGTAGAGATGCTGACTCAACCAATGCCTTCGCTAGGCGTAAAACAGAGCCGAAATCAGTTATGGTATGTAACCACCTTCGAAATTCAGGATAAAAGTTTGTCAGTAAATGAGAATCCCTGCGTCCTATAACTACCAATCCGCGAACCAATCCAGTCCACAGATCGCCTAGCTGAGAGCTGTATTCAGTTACGCTCATGTGTGGCAGCAGTCGAAGTAACAACATCTGCAATTGATTTTCCGATCACATAAAGGACCATTTTGTCAATCGATGTATGACGTTTGTTACTCTACAGTGTTAAACTAGACCCTTCATGTAAATACTGACCTTTCCTTTGCGAATGCTGAGCAAAGCGGCTAATTTATCATTTCGCAATATTTGCAGAAACGAAGTTATTAGTTTGCCAATCAGTTCAACTTTGGACTCTTTGATTGGTTTCTTTTCTCCTTCTCCTTCCTGCTGTTGTTGGTGTTGCTGTTCAGCTGCTGCTAATAGAGCTAAAGGATTAGTCAGATCTTCGAGCTTTAACTGCAACGTGTACAACTGGAAAAAAAAGAACAAAGAGAATAACTAGTTGAAACATGATGTTGAATAATTGTAAACATTTCAAACTTACTCTTTCGATCTCTAGTAGAAGTTGACGTGTTTTTTTCGAGTCTTTCTGTTGTGAATGTGGTGCTTGCTGAGGATCGTTGTTTGGAACCACGTCCATGTCAATTATCTTGCGAGGAGCAGTCACACTACCACATTGAAGCTTACCAAGCGAATTTTCAAACTGCATGGGCGTGTAAACTACCTTTGTCAGTATATGTTGTTGCTGATCTCTATCCCTGTTGTGATATACAAATTATTGACATTTAGAGAATAAAATATTATTATCGAATTTATGAGCTTTGTTTGGTTTGCATGTCGAAAAAATATCGAGTATATCTACCTGGAATCTCTATGGTGGCCATTGTTGTTATGATGCCTTCTGTCCTTGTGTTCCTGATTTTCGTTTAGTTTGTTTTGCCTGTCGCAAAATACAGTGTAATAATAATCTTCGACATATGGCTGGTTGGTGTTCAGTTGCAACAGCTGGATGTTGATCAGCCATTGTTTCTCACGATTACTCATAAGGCCGGCGTACTCATCGTAGTCACCCATTGGACCACTCGATCCATTCATACCTTGATAGTGGTGCTGTTGATGATACCGTTGATTATTTCGGTTGTGATTATGATGAGGGTATTGATTGTTCTTGAAAAATGGCTGGTGAGTAGGTGGTTGATGACCAGATGGCTGGTCATTGGAATGGAACGGTCGATTATTCTGAACTGTTCGCTGATTTCCTGAATGGGGAGAGTGCTGTTGATGATGGTTCATTTGATTGTTAGCAAATGGCGGCATCATCGTTTGTTCAGGACGCAGTAATTGAGGTGGAGGGAGTCCTGGATAAGGTGGTTGCTAAAAGTAAAACAAATACCACTTCAATTTCAGGTGTTACATTACTCCTTCTCTTTGCTTTCACTCCTCTCAACTACTCACGAACTAATCTTTATGAGAAATTTTTCGTTACTTTAGGATCGCTACAAATTTTGACATGAATAATATTCCAATATTTATATATTATTTTCAGATTCAATATCAAGAACAAAACCTTACTGAACTCAAAACTTTTTGACTTTTCCAAGTTTTACAGATTTGTAGCAAACCTGTATTCTTTCATGTTATGAATAACTTACAGGATAATTATTACGAAATGAAGGTGGTGGAGGCTGCCTTTGAGCTCCTGGTGGCATCATCAAATGAGGAGGCATAGGGTACCTTAGCATATTACCTTGTTGATCTGAAAAAAACATTGAGACACGATTTGGGGCAGTCAAGTTTCACATACAACATTTTTTTACCAACATGATAATGAAAATGCTTGAAAATATATAGATGGTTCTACTCACTAGGAAGTAGTCTGTGGTGCTGCATAAACTGAGGTGGTGGTGGTCTCACTTGAGGAGGTAAGATGACACGAGGACCTGGAAGGCCTAATCCTGGGGGAAAACGAGGAGGTGGTAGGCCTTTCATTTGAAGTTCACCCAATGGTACGGAATCGAACAAGAATGGTCCACCTGATGAATGTTGTTGTTGTTGTTGTTGTTGCTGCTGCTGTTGTTGTTGCTGTTGCTGCTGTTGCTGATAGTGTAATTGTTGTTGCTGTTGCTGTTGATGATGGTGCTGCTGCTGTTGCTGCTGCTGCTGCTGCTGCTGTTGTTGTTGTTGTTGATGGTGCTGTTGTAGATGCAGTTGAGGAGGTAGAGGTTTAGCAAGACCTGGAGGCGGTCTACTAGCGATGAGACCTCGCTCCAATTCCTCAACAGTGCAGACATTTTTAAGGGTAGATGAAATCAAAGGACGCTGTTGAATTCTGGGCATAGGAAAGCTCGTTGGGCTGTCCCAAACACCTGGTCGTGGCGTTGTCCCATCTCTATCATCTAGTACCAAGTGTGACAAGCTATCTTCGATATCTATTTCAATGCCATTCTAAAAATGAAAGAATAAAATATTGTGCTTTAAATTGCATCAATCTTGATTTTAATAATTGAACTATCCAGTAAATGCAATATATAATAAAACAATCTGAATTTTTGTATTCCAAATCGGGGCAAAATAACAAATCTGTGTATCACACAAGATTAAAATCAATCATTAAACTTGAAAAGTAGACTGCTTGTAAAAAATCTTAAATTTTGCGGAATCTTGCCCAAGACAAGCAGTTACAAACCCGGTGCAAAGGTAAGCTGGGCGGCTGCTGTCTACAGGACTCGGTGATTCGGGCCAATTTCTCATGATCTTGCTCCCAATCTCCACCTGTTGCTTCCGCTCCGAATGTTTCATCGTTCAATGCATCATATTCATCTTCTTCACCAATAATATCTTCATCTTCCAATGGTCCATCAAATCCATCTTCTAGGCCATCACCCTGTTAAATTTGAGGAATCATACAACAAATGACAAACATTCATCAATCCAGTAGAGAACACATGCAATAGATTGAACGTGCCAGTAATATCGGATGTTATATTTTGCAAATAACCCGAGATCATATTACTTGGTATTTTGACGAATTGGAACTCTGGGTTTTAACAAATAAATATTGAATGAGAAAAAGAGATCAGAGCATTGAAGTGCAAACAGAGACACCTTACTGAGTTGACAAATTAATTTTGAAACTGTTGTACGTGCGAAATTATAGAAACATAACCTATGAGTTATGGCTGACGGTTGAGCTTGGAAGCCGCTGAAATTCTCAGAAAAATCTTGCGAGATTTGATGAAATTTTCACGGTTAGCGACATTCAATGTTATTGACCTTTCCGGGGCGGGGATAATGAAAGACTTAGGTTATGTATAGTACATTCGTGGCCGTATCAGAGTTCACATCCGTGAAAACGTTGTTTGCATCTCGGCTGGTGCAGGGTTAATGTTTAGCGTAATTTCCGTACATGCGAGCGTAAGAAAGATGAGATTGTGAAACGTCGACGTGAAATATCATAAAAGGCATTAGCCGCGCGATATGCTATAAAAATAACAAATTTTCGATCCATGCTGTACCGCGACGCGGTCGAAACGCGAAAAAATCAAGGGTTTCCCATTGGCGATACCTTTCCAATCGAAGGAAAATTCCGAACAAATTTAACGAGAAATAATATAGCCAAATACAACTTACAGCGAGAGATGTGTCAAATCCGAAAAAAGAGTCTGCCATTTGTCAAAATTAAATTCGCAAAATGTCATGATCCGACTAAACGTCAAGCGCTGGAAAAGACATCAGCTGTCATGGCGGTCACGACTAACCACGGACTTCCCGACAGGCTTTCGGTATTCCCCGTCAGAGAACGCAACACATCGCGATGGGTCAAATTCACTGTCCCTCAAGCCGCGTTTTCAACCAGTGTTTCAACCTCTCATTTCATAGATGCCATTGATTATTTGCCACGTTAATCAGAGAATGGTACGAAATTTGAAATACGATAATCAAATCATTTGTTCATGGCCCAAAGTACGCTAATAAGAAGGAATATCGAATGCTACCTCAAAATTATACATATTACGTCTATCTATTGCCCTCTCCGATAGTTCCGATTTCCACCACGCATAAGCGCTGTAATAGGTATGAAACCGGAAGTCAAGTCCGAACGGATCCCAAAGTATTCAAGTGTTCTGGCGGGTTCACGTTTAGCTATGTCAATTCGCAGAGTGTTCCACGAAGACGAAAAAATATACTATAGCGAAACTTTTGAAAATTTGAAATTTTCTTCCAATGTACAGGATTCTTTTCACCTGTGTTTGTTTCAATTTACGTTTGCTTGACTTGTTTATCACCGAAAAATGCCGAAGACTAAACTTGGGAAAAACTCATCTGTTACTACGGCCTCCGACCGTAATGATATGAGCTTTACCCGGTGATGACAGTTGAAATATCCGAATCAACGTCGTTTAAGTCAGTGATTTAAATCTTTTTTCATCCTAGCTTTTCCTGAAATTGTCACCATCGATTTGTAGGATAACGGAATTGCCACAATACAGGAAATGAAAAATATCAAATACCATTGGCGATGGTTCGTAAGAAATATGCTTTAACTTTTCAAAACGATATCCTCCTTTATTATCATCATTATAATAATCACTTTTATTATCTCTTAATCGAGGTATAATTTATCTACACTTGTTCGGTCTAAAACAAGAACAACGATAAAACTCGTCAATTTATTTTATTACGGTGTGCTTAGAGTAACGTTGCGAATGTTATATGTGATATAATTTTTATACTTTTGTTTGAAAAGTACTATCAACATTTCATTTAAACTTTTCTTTAGTCAACATGGTATTGTGCTTGTACATACATCATACAGACTATATACGTGCGAGTGTGATTCATTGTATTCTTGACTGATTGTGCATACATTGCCGTGATAATAAATCACATACCTATATTTATAGATACAGACAGTTTATACTTATTTGTTTTATTCATATAATTGAACAATCCGAAATCTGAGCTTCAAATCAGCCTTCCCGATATTTCAAATCAACTTCTTGTATAAAAGTACAAAAAATTGTTTTTGGCAAACGATAGAAAAGAAGAATTTACAATCTGAACAATATCTGATTGTGAGAACATTGACGATACGAAGAGTATGCGGAAACACAACCGAGGAGTCAATTCTTACTTCTGCGATGAAATAAAGGATTCTACGAGAACAATTGTCCGGCCGTAATTGGGAAAGGCTGTTTATTTGTGTATACCGGTTGTTTGTTTTTCCTCTCTCTTCTTGGTTTTGAATTCATACGATAGTTTAGGTATGACTCCGCATATGACTTTTCTCTTCTAACTATCCGTTAAAACATAATTAATTTTATAAAATAATTTTAATTTATGATAAGTTAATTTGTCTTTCAATGAAAAATTATTCGAGATTTTCAGAAAAATTGTTTAATTATCAGGCGAATAATGTTGGCACGATGCTTAATATAATCAGAGAATTTGGAATTCTTGTCCCGCGCCTGGACACTGGCAAAAGGTGTTACTTCAAAGTAATTTTGTCATCTTTATGCCGGAAGTGGTTCTTTTTTTTGTCAAACTCATAACGATGGTAATCAATTCAATTTTACCAAGAACCCAATAAGCTATTTTCATTCCAACCCTAATTTGGAAAGTTACAGAGTTTTACCTAGGTCGAAAATTATTCGTCATAAGTATTTCGACTCCTCCTACCTAAAATATTCAACGATAAATTATATCTAATTTGCCTCGTTTCGTATACCGATTAAATACGTAATATCACTATATCGTCAACATTTACGGGTATTTGGTATTATTTCATTAGTTTAATATATCGTTTCGGCATTATATTATATACCTATATGTATACTTAATTCAAGAGGAAATACGCCCGTCGTTTTGTTCCCCGAAAAACTCGCTAATTTGCCGAGTAATAATATGGTATATCTGAATTAGTTCATAGATAATTATTTACGTAGATATCATAGTTATTAGTTTGCGATTGACCAGAATCCGTTGATAGTAACAACGTTGTATGTGCTTTGCAATTGAAATTAATTTTTTCTCTTCTTAATAATTCGTTTATCTCTCATGCAGTATATGTCCAGAGTGGGGATCGTATATTTGAAATTTTAAAGCAGTATCTTAAACTTATACGTTCAAGTTTTTCTACAACTCTTTTTTTCTTGTTTACGTTAGAGTCTTCCGCTGCTTCAATCAATGAGTATCAATCAAGTTTTACAGTCTCGCGTGCAGTGATTTACGACGTGGAGCGTGAGTTAGAGGTTAATAGCTTTGCAGCGTCGCGGGCAGGTTGATTTTTATTAGTTAGAAAATATGTCTTATATCGTGAATTATACGTGTACGTATATGAGCTCTTTTAGAACTTTTCTACGCTTTTACCCCTGTACTGTGAGGTTAAACGGTTATGATTATTTGTTTATTTATTCATTTATTTATTTACTTATATATTCATTTATTTAGTTTCATTATGATTATTAGGTTGTCTTGTCTTTTTCTATGAACGAAGTCATATATTGCTATATCATTGTAATCATAACAAAAATAATAATCGAAACAATGATAACGTCTTTAAACAATTAAGTAACCGTAATATACATACATTAAGTTTATATGTATATAATATATATTCATAGATATTTTATATAATTATTTAACAACATTCTGATATTGCGACTTCAAATTAAAAAATAAATATGTTTCATTATATTACTATTTTATTATATTGCGCAATAAATATCTCCTATACCTATATGTATATTATACACGAACATGCGCGTCGATCAATTCAACAACACATTATACTCTTATTACTTAAATTTTAATCGCCTATTAGGAGGAGCATATTTATTAGGGTGTGTGAAAAGATAAAAAATAATTTCCCCAGAAACAGGTTAAAAAATTTCATTTGGGTATAAAAGTATGCCTGATAAAATTTGAGCTCTTAATATTAACATTAACAGTTTTTGTTCCTTCCGATTCTTATACCTAGCTAACGATGCGTCGTACAGAAAATTCACAGACTTATGATATATAAAATTGAACGCTTTACAAAAAAGATTTCCTATCATTTTGCGATAAATCTAATCTTTCAAAAGTTATTTAAGGTCCTTCAACAATTTCTGACCGTTTGAAAACGTTTGATAACGTTTGAAAGAGTAGATTTATCATAAAATAATAACAGGCCCTTTTTGTAGAGCGTTCGATCTCATATATTGTAGATCTGTGAATTTTCTGTACGACGCATTGTTAGCTAATTATAAACATCAGAACCAGCAACAACGATTTTGATCGTGTTTTTCATATGGAAAATAGTAAAGTGCGATACGCAACCTCTCAATGTTAACATTGAGAGCTCAAATTTTAACAGGCGTATTTTTATACCTAAATGAAACATTTGAGCCTGATTCCAAGGAAAAACAAAAAAAAACATTTATTTTACCCACCCTGATATTTATATTATTGATAATACATTCGTGTTTCAATATTTTTTGGCAACGTATTTGTGCTTTCTTGTCCGTTCGAAGGAACTGAAAGTGAGGTGGAGAAAATTGAAGTTTTTCTGCGGAATCTCAATTAAATATTATTTCAAAGCATACAAACTTTCGTGCTAAGAATATCTTCAACCAGTTTTCACGCAGGTATGAGTGGACGAATTCTCTATTTAAAATCCAAATTTTCGCGCTCCCTCGTTTCAGTCGTCAGCCGAGTAAACAGTGTTAATTAATTTATTTCCAGATTAAAATTTACAAACTCAAGACCTGTTCAATCCCGCACCAAAAGTTTCAGCGTATTAATAATACACTTGAACTTGAATCGGATTTACTTGCCTCTGTATAAATCGCCGTACACGCTGAAACGTATAAACGAATGCGCATAAGCTAGTGGATATAATATGAGTTTAGGGGACGGCGAGCTTTGTGATTCATATATGTAACAAAGTTAGGTGGGTTCGTTCATTTGAGGACTCTCGGAGTTCCACGGTTTGGGAAACGCTGGACCGCATTGCAGTAAACTCGTGTTCTGATTTAGTCAATGATTTAGTCGAGGACCCGAGCCAACCCCCAGCGAACTCTGCGCAGTAATTCGAGTAAAAACAGCAACACTATTCACTTCTGGATTAATTTCGTAACGGGGTTAAATTCCTCCCTGTACACTTCAGCCCCGAAGTTTCATTTTGCAGCTCGGAATTATTTTCGCCAATGTCTATTATCAACCGGCGACGAAGATACGCGGAGCAATCGCATTCCGAATACTAAACTTCAGTTATCCCGAGCAATGACAAAAGTTTCCGTCATCTTGCCGGCATATTTTGCCGCCACACGAAAGTAGACATTCACTCATCCCTCATTATAACTGGAAAGAAATGTAGGTCAGTCCCTGACGAATCCCCGATAACAGTCTTCCATGTCGAGGCAATTGAATTCAATCGAGTCGTTAACTGCGTCCGGAGGATGCGGCGTTATCAGGTCAGACGCTGCTGGTCGCGTGACAATCTTCCAAAGTAGCCAAGCTGCTGGCTCTGAGCGAGGCAAGACTCAGCGAACTGTGGTTCAGTCCATGGGGGTCTTCGCAGTGGAGGTAGAGCCGAGAGCTGACCGATTTGTGGCAGTCCGGGCAGAATCTCTTCTTCTTCTTGTCCCGCTTCTTTAGTATGTCGTGGGCGCACCTGCGACGGAGAGAAAGAGTTGGTTAAACAGTCTATCTCGCGAAAAGTAGCGGGCCGCATCGATCTGCACGAAAGTTGCTGATTCACCCACCTCGCGTGGAGGATGTGCGAGCACGGCAAAGCCTCCAGAGAATCGGCCTCCAGACCGAAGGGCTCGCTGCATCCTCCGCATCGAAGCTCCAGGTCCTCTTCCATGGCTGCGGCCAATCGCTCGTGATGTCCTCTCTGCTCCTCGTCACCGAGCGAACCGTAAATTCGCGACAGTCTTGACCTGACCGTCCTCACGAGTAGCTAAACCGGAAGTGGGAGGGATGATCATCGGCGATTAGATTCGACGGTCGAATCGATGCGTGACAGGTAATGGAGTTGATGGATCGACAGTCGATTAACGAGGTATTTGTGATAACGGGGACTTTGGTAGAATTGTATCAATCCATTTTCTATACAATGGTTTAAATACTTTGAGTAATGTGTAATTGCGGTTAGGTGCTTACGATGGTGAACACGAATGAAACAACCTGCCTACTAAAGGGTGTTCCAAAATTCACGCAACAAATAATTTTGATGAAAAACACAGGCTTGTTACATTATTAGAAAAATTAACAATCTTTTATTCATTCGTAAACAGTACAGGGTTATGTATGGAATAGCATATCGGGTAAATGGCCTCCACGGTTTTGCTTGTACTTACGCACTCTTTTGTTAAAATTATCCATGACTGTTTTGCACAAATGTGGCTGAATTTCGTTGATGCAACGCTGAGTTTCCTCCTTCAAGGCATTGGTGATTGTTGGTTTGTTGGCATAAGCCTTAGACTTCAAAATCCCCCCCCAAAAAAAAAATTCAACGGTGTTAAATCGCATGATTTGGGCGGCCAATTATGATCACCACGACGGGAAATTAAAGGTGCTGGAAAATTTCAACAAAAGAGTGCGTGTGTGCCAGCAAAGCCCTGGAGGCCATTTACCCGATATACTATTCCATACGCAACCCGACATACCGTATACTTTATGAATTAGTAACAAAGGAACAATTTTTAATTCCAAATAACTTGTTGCCTGAATTTCGGGACACCCTGTATGTAATAAAACCGATCAAACAATGCGGCTAATCCCTCCTCCGAAAGATAATACTTGACGAAAGAAGAAAGGGAAGACATGGGTATAAATCCAAACCTTCGCGCCAACCGAGCCAGCCACTTCCAAGAGCCTCGTGTTGAACTCGAGGGGACGACAATTGCAAATTTTATGCTGCATTCGGAGGGCTTCGAGGCATCTTGCGGCCCCGTCCATCGCCTCCATTTGGCAAAGACGGTCGCCAGTGCTTGCAGCAGAGCCCATTGCGCTTTCGTACTGTCGAAACGCCTTCTGCAAGACGTCCAACTTCGTTTCACGCCGATATCGCTCTACAACCGTTCGGTTAAAACGGCCTTGCAACTGAATGCTAACTACACCGGTTAGGAGTTGACAAAACGCGAGTTAAAAAAGCTCGGCTCTATTATCGCTACGTCTAACCGTGCCGTATTGTGCCAAACCGTGTGAACCTAGATGCTATAAGGCGGTGATCACTCACCGCAGCCTCACTTACGTTTATGTCAGACTTTTTTCTGTAAATATCTCCCATTATCCGTATGCTGCGGGCGTAGCTCGCCTGGTCCCCGGATACGACGGAGAGTCTCGTGGCTTCCTGGATTCAATTTTAGTGGGTGTTTTTAGAAACGATCATGAATTAATATACAACCGAGCTTTTCGGGGGAAGGAAGACGGCTGTGTAATGTAGTCAGAGGGTGAATACTGAGGACTACGGAAAACCCTCGGCGGAAAACTCACCGAGCAATAATCGTGAGCGTCGCCTAGTTCTCCCTGCTTTCGCAGAGCAGCAGCCATTTGCAAAAGGGCTGCTCTGTGGTGCCTGGAATTTAAATCTCCCAGCTGTAAGCTCCTTGATAAATCGTACGCCTTTGCCGCGTATCTCGCGCTCTTGTCGGCGTCTTGAAGTCTGCTGAAAAGTTCCGAAAGCCCGACGTACACCTGCGGATAATTTAACAAGGGTTTCGTAAGCACGCTTACAGAAACGAAAATTCGATACGCGTCGCGTTAACCCTTTCATGTATACATTTTTCCTTAGATGCGATTCGTTTGAAATTTTTTATTAGTGAGCTTTTGGGGTCGCTGGTTACGAAACTGAACTTGAAATTTGCTAATTCAAAATTGCGGATCCGATATGACGGATGTAAATTGAAAAACACATCTGATTTTGATAAAACTTTGTGTTACATGGTGTTTGGGGTCACTGATTACGAATCTGAACTTGAAAGTAGAAAATTCAAATTGGCGGATCCAATATGGTAAGCAAACAAAAATAACAAGAAAACTTTTGAAAAAAATTGGCATTCGAATTTTCATACTAGATTTGCAGAACATTTTTTTCTCGAATCGAATTGGAAGAAGATGACGTTACATGGGAAAGAACGTTGCACCGCAGGATCGACGGAAGTCCAGTGAAAAAGTGTGAAGCGAATGAAGGTTTGCAGCTTCCGCATGCCCAAGAAAATGTTGAAATGCCGAGAAATCCGAAGTTGTAGTAAATCCACGCGATGAAAACATCGCTGCCGTGGGGCGGGGTGAAAAATATTAAAAACCCGTTAGGCTAAAGCCGGGCGAAAAACACCCAAGGGGGAAAGCGTTGGTCGATTGGAAGGGGTGTTTGGGACGATACATTTATCATTCGACGCGTCGCAATCAGCTTCGCAACTCGGCAAAGTTTCTCGGCCAAATCCCCGGGCCTTCCGAAGGCCTGGATCGACGGAGTGGATATCGAACGAAATTTATCTATCGAAGCGATTCTTTTCTCTCCGGCAAATCGTGTAACTTGAGAATTATACAGACACCAAGGATGTGCATTTATCCAATATACATGTATACTAATGTATAGTATACAAGATCGTTCGTTGCGAAGCTCGCGTAAAAGGAGGTAAAACGTTACCTGAAGCTCCAGCGACGGGTCTTGGATAGATTGAGCAATTTTGTGAGCTCTTTGGAAGGCCTCAAGAGCTTTGCAAAATCCAGCCAGTTCCAAGTGGACCCTGGCCACGGTCAGATGCACCAGACCAGCGGTCGCGCACTGATCGCATTCGTGTAACAGGCTGAAAGGAAATGAAAATTCTACGTGAATCGTTTTCCCGATATCGAACCGAAGAGCTTCGGTGATTCTCACTTCAGATACGTCGACGTCGGAACTCGCGGAAGTGATTATTCAGATTGAGGCAGTAAAATGTTTGATAAGATATTGTAAATTGGGGCCTGCCGTCGTCGCCCTGCAAGTGGGTATTAAGCTGCGACCCAGATATTACACTCAAGTTTATATCACCGTTTCCGGTAGTTCTCCTTATGAGAAATCGTTACCGAGTCAGACTCGTGTTCAGAAATAATCTTCGGACAAACTGACATGACGCGCGGGGAATTGATGAGACCAGGATTACCAAGCTGGCTCAACGGAAACACGCGGCTAATTTCCACAAGGGGAAATTCCGAGTCTAAATACGCGTTTCCAAATCTGTCGGCGCTCGTTTTATCACGTTAAAATCACGTCGGCTATTCGGGCAGACTTGAAGCGGCGTGAAATGATAATAAAAAAAGAAAAAACTGATTTTTCAACGCAGTTCCAGAACCGCCGAACCTGTGTCTTGCGTAGGCGAGAGCTCTGTCCAACGCTCCCAACCTCTCGTGAGCTCTGGCTAGATTCAGATAGGCTTCAGCCCTCATGTTTGGAGAGTCGAGTTCTTCGGAAATGCATAACTGTTTGTGAGCGAAGTCGATACTTTCCCTGAAACAGAAGAAAGAAAAAAAATTGTGATCTCGTGAGTTCTACTCGCTTTTGATGACGAAGGTTAGAGGATAAAATAAATTGTTTGAGTTTCGCGAGTACGCGTGTGCAGCGATGTTTCATCGAGTAAACCAGGGGCTTAAACTCTAGGGAATTAGACTTAAACATAGCGGAATGTATAAGGAACGAGGGGGAGTTTCTGGCTATGCAAATATTTTTGGCATACTTTGAATTTGAACCGGTGCCAGCCTTCGAGGAAGTCTCGAGAAAATTTTCCTCTCCCATCTAGAGTAAATCAGTGTGTGTTCTTGCACCCTGTAACCACCATGGACTGATTTGCGGTGCGAGGTAGAACGAGAAAGAGCGAGAGTGAAAGAGAGAAGGAGAGGAAATTCCTCCAACGAAGTAAAGAGCAATCATATAAATACCTAACGACAACAGGAACGTGGGAAATCCGGAATCAAATGTTTTCCGAAAACCGAAAGAAACTCGAGCCCAAAGTGTCTCTCCGCTTTATTATCCAACTCTGCATCATTCATTGCTCGAGGTACCCTCGAACTACCGGGGAAAATTGGCGAGGTCCGTGTCTCGGTGGTTTCGGGAAGTTACAAGAGAAATCAGATATTGTGTAATATATCTGATTACACCGTTTTTCCCACCCTCGGCTCTGCCTTTGGAGTGAAACGTTCCATTGCGTACAATAATTCGGGAGGAGACGACTCGTCACGGGGTATGGGAACGGGCTGTTTACCCCTTCCATTGCCCCTCTTTGGCCAATGGCTGCCTCTCAAAGGATCAATAGGTTAAGTGGAGTTCTCACACCCTCTTCTGCTATTTCCTCGCTGGAACAACATCACTACCGCGCGTCACTCGTTCGCCCGTCCCAAAACACCGAGAGAGGGAGAGAGAGAGAGAGAGAGAGAGGGGGAGAGAGAGACTGCAACCCCATTTATCGTCATATCGGACATCGGAGCTTTGTTCATCGATTTCCTCCCCTCGTTCACTGCTTTATCAAGAGATGAATGCCAAAATATTTCCTGAGATAAGGACGGTAGCGTAGCTGGAAGCTTTTTCTGCGCCTTATCTGTCTTGAAATAAATGTAACTGCGCGGGCTTTTCCGGCTTTTCCTGCTTCGCCTTTCCCGTTTCCATGACTGTAGATAATCAGCATAAATCCAGGGCTTGTAAAAAAATTTCAGGGCTTGTATGTACGCCCCGTGTTGTAAATACCGGTACCTTAACTTTGCAGTTGCGGAAAGTCGTCCCCGTGACGACGACCTGAACCCTGTAATGCGTCAACCTCGAACCAGTACGAAGTAAATTTTGAAATGAAAATTGCCATTACGCGCAAAAACCAACTTGCCATTAACCTCGCTACGCGTCCTTGGAGGCGACCGAGTAAAGGAAGATCGAAGGCTGGGCCAGGAGCAAAAAATAAACCGTTCGTCGTGACTCGAGACAAACTTAATTAACAGAATGAATCAAGAAATTACGCTGTATAAAGGTCCCGCTTTTACAAGTTTCCTTTTTCGCTCAGAGGACTAGCAACAATAGATACTTTTACTTCTATACACCGTGAAATCGAAGGCAACTGTCAAAACAATTAAAATATTTATGTAATTGAAAGTATCATTCTGCCGAAATTTCATATAAATGTCAGTTACCCGAAAGTTGAAATACTCAGGCCCTCGTACTCAGATGCACAAATCGGTGTCGAGTCGAAAAAATAGATCGATATTTCGTCAAATCAAGACCTTGAACCCATATATCTCGCATATATGTATAATCAATGTTAGATATTGTACAAAACCACAGTATATATGTATAGACACGATCGAGCGTGCGGAAAAGTTGGAAAAAAAAAGTATGTATTGTCAGCAGCAGGATGATAAATGACGAATTTTCCCGAGGGTAACAAAAACCGCTTGCGGATCGCAAGCGTGAGGATGATACCGTTACCGCACACCTCGATTTTCAGATACAGGGGTGTAACATTCGCACAAAAGGTAGGCGTACACGGGGGTGGCCAAATTCCTGCCCTTATCACGCGGTGTGATTTCAACCGATCACGATACACAAGTTGCACGTTATCATCGCTCATCGCCGCAACGTGACGACCTCGTGTATCGTACAGCCGATATATTTGAGGCAGTGTCCCATTAAATCGAGACCAGGGGTCACGCACACGGTTGAAGTAAAAACCGTGAAGAATGTCCGTAGCTTTTTGCCCCAGACTTTAAAGCTCGGACAAGACCGCAGAAGGAGATAAAACTCATCCGGAGACCCACGAAGAGGATTATATTTAGCATCGCGCAGAATATACGTCGACGCAAAATGATTTATAAGAGGAACTTGAGGAATTCGTTGTGGGTAATGTTTCATCCTCGCTTTCGGAGACTAAGAGATTCATTTTCAAGACAATTCGGAGCGACTGCTTTTCCTCGAGTTTAATATCATCAACTACTTATTTTTCGAATATTGTACAAGCGTCTTGCGATTAACTCTCCGTACCAAAATTGCATCCTTGAGGGAACACTGGTTCTTTGAATATCAATTTTTATTAACAAGACTTCCAAACTCTCGAGTCTGCCAACTTTTGGATAATATAGTTAACGGTTTGATGAGAGACCTTGAATTTTTTTCGATTTCCTGAAAGTCTAGAACACTTCGTTTACAAACAAAACGTGTAAAAAAAAAAAACAAGTGTTCACACAGAAAGTTAAACTAAAACATAATTCAATCGAACTCGTTAACAACTTCGAGTCTGAAGTGCGCAAGTAAAAGAGATCATTTATCACTCGCTCGCATCGGGTAGAACGTTGGAAGACAATTTTCAGTTTCAACGCGATTAAATTTGAAATCAAGCGAAGACGTTCTCATCAGAAACCCGGCGTTTATTATTACATGCAGTACGTATACCCCGCAAGAATTCCCGACAAGTGGTAATTGGCACCGAAAGGTTACGGGGTACAAGGTATAATATAACCCAAGCCGATCGTAAATCCGGAGAAAACGTTATTAGTTTAGAGAACGGCAGTTGTGGGGCAATGTTCTTGATAGTTGTAACAAGTTTGATTACGCCAAGCAGCAGGCACAGCTGTTAGCTAGCACGTGGCGAACGGAGCGAACGGTGTACAGTAATGGGGAAATTGGATAGGAAATTTCAATACTTCCGCTTGTCGTATTTACACGGCCGAAACGCGATCCGGGCTCTGTTGCGTACCAACATCCGTTTCGATCCACGGCAATGATTCCGGGGCGCGATTACAGCGGCCGTTTTTTATCACATCCGCGACGGTTAATCCGATCGGCTGTAATACAGATAAGAATTTGATGAAATGTTTACTTAACCGAGATCGAATCCGAATGTTTGCCAAAGATCGGAAGGCTGCTCGGGACGAGGAGGGGGGAGTAAAAGGAATAAAGAAAAGAAAAGGTAATTCGGTGGCATCTTGAACTCGGCCACGCTGGCCGTGCGCTGGATAGCTCCGGAAAATTGATGGCTCCGGTAATTTGAGCCTATACGAAAAGTGAACCTCGTCTCATCTCGCCTTCGTAACGCGGCGCCGTACAAAAGCTGCGAGGCTAACGTAGCAAGCTGCAGATTTATGTAGGGTACCTAATTTGATTCCAAGGTAGTCACGGCTGCTCGAAATTTCGAGTTGTAACAACCGGACTAGCCATGCGCTATTAAAGACTGGTCTGATTCCACCCTCTGCGGCGAACCAGGCAATTAGACTCAACAAACCGAGATGAAAGCCCGCGCAGTATGGCAGCGGCATGATGTGGCCGAGGCACAACCCTCGAGGTGTCGGAGAGTCGGGTCGTGGGCGTTGTGCACCCGGTGTAATAAAGGCTATCTGCGAGTAACAATCTCTTTGTTTAAGTCCGCAGCGCTTTTCCCCATCCCTCTTCCTCTCGGCTCGAAGAGGAGAGTTCTCGTCTGAAACTAGCTGGCAGCTATTCTGAAAACCTTCCCTCGTTGTGCCGTAGCCGAGTGGTCAAGTACCAGTCGAGCTTTGTCTTTTACCGTTGGAAACGAGAAGAACTCGAAACACGTGACGGCCAAAGCCTCCTGGCGGTTTTACCCGGCTACGGAAATCACCACTTGCAGGGAAGACTCTGCACACCGACGACCATGTTCGCCATTTTCTGTAAACTCGAGTAAATCGGCCCACCCTTTGTCCCTGTAATTTGACCCTAAGCGACTCGGGGCTGCAGGCCTCCTTATCGCGAAACTTACCCCATAACCTTACCCCGTGATATCTTCCGCCATTTGCGTCCTACTACTTCAAGATCCATGGTTATCCAGTCAGAAAGCACTCCGATTCTTTCCAGGGGCAGTTTTCACCCGTTGTGCCTCCTGGTGAAAGAATTGATCGACGTCATTGAACATCTGTTTCGTCAGAGAAAGCTAGTTTCCAAACGGTGCCGGGCAACCCAACTTGTAGTGAACTGCAGTTACTGGAGCCAAAATAATATCAGGAGCCAGCGTAGTGGGCCTGATGGTGATTGTTTTAATCAAGTCATCTGTTACTCTTGCTCAGAGTTTGAAGAGCTGGGTTGGATAACTTCCGACAAACAGTCTAGCAAGTGAACACCGAGTCCCCGAGTGATCGCCATCGAAACAACAACCCTATTACTGTCCTCGGACTAAATTATTCACAGGACATTCGACGGTTGTTCGAAGTCGTGCCACGTACCCAACCACATTAACCCCAATGTCAGTCATGGGGCTCGCTCCTAGCATAATACTAGAAAAGTACGATTATTGTGGAAGTGCGTCGTGTATTTGATCGTCTTTGATTAATTCAAGAACAGTAATTGCTACACCGAAATCATATAATCAGTTACTACTTACATGCAATCCATTAAGTGAACGTATGGGAAATATCTAATTGTAAGTGGAGGAATTGGCCCAATTAGCTAGGTGCTTATTGTTATTTTTAGATGTAACATTACAATTCTCGTGACTTTGCGATTCCATTCCGGCGCTTTGTCACAACGATCATACAGCCTCGTTTCGGCGATCTTTTATTCCTTATCAGGCGAGACAGCGCAAGGAATTGAAATTTTGGAAATCGTGCGTGATTTGTACCTGAGGAACTTGGAGAAAGAAAACAATCTAATGTTGCGGAAAAACCGGAAAGAAGAAGAAGGGGAGACCGAGGAATCCTTGAAAGGCTCGACTGAATGTTCGATGCGAATTTTTATTCCTATAAATGTACGTCACGTATTCTGGTATATATATATATATATACATACATACATATATGCAACAGATATTGTACGAATATATAAATTCAAATTGGCTTTAAAAATGGTGCATCAGGTGAGGGGATTTCACTACATCCACCGTGATACCTACCGATTTACGGTGGAAGAAACCTTGCCGTACGTATAAGGCATCATGTACAAATGTGGGAACATCCTTGTAGCTTACTTTACGTACATACGAGCACATATTGAGAAAATAGGTACATATTTCAACTAGCAGGCTATGCGCCGTCCATGTAAGAGAGAGACATATTTTTCCTCCCCTCACTTACTTACCTACGTACATATATGCATCTTAAGGCAGCCTCTTCACCTTCGACCGTATTCTTACGACACCCTACGCGGCTCTCAACTTTTCAATATCGCCGCATTCGTCTAGTCATGCAAGCGCAAGCAGGACGCACCTGCACTTCAACAAATGACGGGAAAATACAAATTTATTCACTTTGTAACGCGAGGTTTTAGCATCACAAAATGCTTTTCAGGTCACTCGTCATTGGTACTTTGGTACAACAGAGCCATTTAGTTGGCTCTTGCGGGGTTAAAATTTCGAAAGCTTCCGGTAGTGTTGAAAAAGATTAAAAGAATTTGTACCCTTACCATTCGTTTTACAATTGATGTATAAATGAGAGTCACAAGGTTGAGCTGAAACTACGTGGCTTACTTACAGATTTTTAAAGATTACTTTGTCATTGTGAAATAAGTACTCCTGCGGAAAAATCCACTGTGTATACATATTGAGCAATGAATTATGAGAACGTGAGTCAGGGTCGAGACACTTTAATAAGGAATTTCGAGATTGGCGAGTTTGCGAAAAACGAGCTGAGCGGAAAATATGCAGTATACGTATAGGTGTAACAAGGCTGCACAGTGTGGGAAGAATCTTCTCCCGAATTCCACAATAAAATTGGGATATCGTACTTGGCGTAATAAGTCAGCAAACCTAAAAGGTATCGTATGATGAAAAATGATCGGGGTATCGAGGATGTACGGTGGGGTGAACCGGGGTGAATTTATCCTCAAAGTCATACGTCAGGTGTCGAAGGGGGCGCGTTTCCTGGCCGATTGAGACGTATGACCGTGAGTTATCGCAAATCCTCGAATGCCCGGGGTATTCCAGTTTATCGTGAACCGGCAGAAGCGAATCTTCGCGTTGCGTAGAGGTCCACGATTGGTCAAAACGTAGCCGTGAGTAGGTAGGTATTTCCCGATGGAATATAAGGGGTGCAATTGACATCGTTTCCCGAAGCTCTGCAATCCGGAGTAATCGGAGGATCGCGGAGGAATTCTGGTTTGTTCCATAACCGCGCGTCCATGATTCGGTGAACGCGTCGTTTGACCGGTGAAATTCTGGTCAGCGTCGCGGGTCAAAGAAAGATAGAAAGAAAAAGGGAGAGAGAGAAACGAGAATCGGATGGGCGTGTGACGAGGGTTGTACAAGGGTCGTTTTCCGCGAACAAATTGACTGTGAATAAATGCCGAGGAGATGAAAATCTCGGCGCGATATTGAAAGGATCCGAACGTGGTGGTCGATGCAAAGCGCGCGAATCCCGCTTCGCGTATTTCGTGCTAATGGAGTTCGTCGATGGCTCGAGGTTTCAACTTCCCGATCTATAACGTGTAAGTGTGGCCTTACACATGCAGACCTTCTGCAGAAACAATGGACCCGCTCTTCACTCGGAGTAATTGAAATGTTTAACTCCTCTTGGATACGCTCGGCTCGACTCTCTCCGCCTCAACAGAGGCCGATGCACTTCGCTCACTCGTCTCGTGCAGAACTCGATTGAGGCGCAAGTTTTTTGAATCTTTTTTATTTTCCTTCTAACTCCGACTCGCGGTGACGCGTATTGTGATACGGAGGCTCGAACCACCCTTGGGATTCGTTGTTTAGCCGATTTTTTTTAAAAACCTTTTGGAAATGTGGCTAAGCACTTGAATCAAAAGTAAGACTGAATGCAAACATGGGTCTGTTGGACGTGTATATAAGCCTCCGAGTCGCGAGTCCATACTAAACGCAGAGCAGCCAGTAAAAACATTATTTTTCTTCCTTTCATGGAACTCGAGTACCTATCAGAAACTCTCGACGCGAGCGAAACCATCAAGCTGATTAATTCTGGGACGGTTTTTTCCGCGATCAAAGACCGAAGCGGCGGATTAGATTCGAATCAATCTACCTTGCGAAGGTGCGTCTGAAAAGGAAGTGACCGTTGAGCTAATTAGAATCCTTCAGCGTTCTTTTGAATAGATTTTTTTCGAGTTATCTTATATTTATACGTGTTACGAGTATAAAAGCAAACTTCGTGCACAAACGCAAAACAAGTTTCCGATATCCAATTACTTCACCAATATTGTAAAACTGTATGACCGTATAATTTTGGAGAATTCACAACCGGCTCTCTTCGATATAGCTTTCGACCGAGTTTAATAAAAATCCATGATCATGTGGGGAAGTAAAAGTAGGTACCTCGGATTCTAGAAGATCATAGATTACAGACGTGACTGTGCTGACTACGGTGGGTGAGCTGACGGATGGTAATGACTTTCAAACGACTCGTTGGAGTTATATCGGTGATAAAAAGTTTGCGAATGGTGGTCAGCGAGCGTAACGCGTTATTGAAAACCTTGATTTTTTTTTTTTTTATCCTTACCAGTCACGCGTAGTGACGTGATATCCAAGGGGACATTAGCGCGTGAATGAAATTTACCTTCGTGTAACTATAGACTTTGCGAACCTGAGCATTTCCAGCGGTATGCTTCAAAGGAAACATTTTCACACAGAAGCAAGCTCTTCGCACCGAGGTTGTCCTGATTACACGTCGTGCGAGTATGTGCAAAGACAAATGTAGACGCAAATGCCCGGAGTGAATTAGGTCTGGAGTCCCAAACTTACGTCGTGGGTATAAAATAATTTTTGCGTCAGTATCGGTTGCGATGAATGTCTGACGTGTAAAATGTTTACGAAAGTAATGAGAGAAAAGTCTTTGATCCATTTTCGCTCCGCCGTTTTAAGTCCTGCATAAAAAAGTCAGTTAGGTAGCTACGTTTTCTTTCTTGAAGCTGAATGAGGAGAAAAATTGAATGAAACTAATTGCGGGACATTTTAAACACGGTGATAATTTGACTGTCGTTATGAGCACGCAACCTCGTCCCAAATGCTCGTAATGAGCGTTCGTAATTACGAGCAGCGAAGTACGGAGGTGAATCGGCGTTATAGCCTATTCAAAATTCGTTCTACAATGAAGGGTTGTTTACTCTGCTCGTTGTGCCTCCGTTCTACCGGATGAGCGGCACTCGGTACACGTTTCAGGGGAGGATAGACATATACACGGTTTCCAAATTCCAATATCGAACCCGTAATCTCATTCGTTCGTTGCTCGTATGAACGACTCGTTAGTTCGTCCTTCGATCATCCGGTAACGGGCAATTTTGGAAGAGAGTGATTCCGAATTCGAGGAACTCCGATGTATAAAACAAAATGATAATCGTCTTCAAAATAGCTGGCGTGGAAATGAGTTCTTTTGCTTTAACTTTTTTCCTTGATATCAACCGGATCGAGTGGTTTTGAGGGTATTTTTAAAATCGATGCGAACCCATCGAGGCGAGAGTTATAGCAGCACATTTTTTCCCTCTCGCCCCGAATCGCGTATTAATCGAAGCATGAATTATTACCTGTATTTACCCCAGTCCATGTAGGCCTGATACAAGTATCCGAGCAGAGTGAACTTGTCGTCACGTTGTCGAATGTTCTTAAGAGCGCCGCTCCATTTCCGTACAGCAGCCTGCTGTTTGTGGGCTCTGTACAGTTTCAGCCCTTGTTCGACCTGCAATTGAAAACGAACAATATTGAGCGATAGTTGGTTGCACGGTTCACGGGTGGGGATTTTGCGAGCTCAGCTTTCACAGGGCGCCGCGTACATACGATAAATAAGCCAGCGAGCAGCGTGGCTTCGTCAGCATGACGCCGAGAGGCTGACATCGAAGAGCTTTGAAACTACAACGCGCGTTCACCCAACTGAAACATGTCACATTTTCGAAGCCACCGAAACTCCCGATTAACAATCCTGATACAGACTTCAGGGCGAAACGGGAGATCCGCAGAATCTGCTCAGGATATGGATACCTAATACTCCCCTTCACACGTTACTCAAAAGGTTTGGATCAAAACGATGCCACAACCAAGGGACGAAAGTATTCGTAAAATATTTTTATTCTTTTTTTTTAAGATTTTTATTTATGTAAAAAATTTTTCGCTTCATTTATGATTTGAAGTGGCGCCTTCCGATGATTTCTGATGAAAGTAGTTCGTAAATCGTTGAGAGGGGCTTGAGTAAAACTGTTATTAATCGGCACTGTAAATGAAATTGAGGTTCGACGAGCGACGAAGAACGGATTCAAAGTTACGGTAAAATAACGTTAAGAAAAAGGCTTTTATTCAACGACAAGTGTTTCTTGGTGAAAGTCAGAAACAAGACTGTTTTTACAATAATGTCGGTTGAGGCAGCAACCTTATTCATTTCATGACATGTGAATATTTAAACTTCTTATATCTATGCCGACTAATCGTGAACAAGGGAGAAGAAACGGGTGATTTCATCCTTTGTAACGATATCTTTAATGGGAATCATTGTTACGTTAGCTACAGTTTCGTTCACCCGACGAATAATTCATCCGTGAAACGGCAAAGCGTCCAACTGTCCATACCATGCATCTGCTCGCCGTCAAGGTCGGTCAGATTTCTCACAATCGGACCGAAAGGGTTGACCTACGGGCCCAGCATCGCCGTAAGGTGTCCTGGATGCTCAGAATCCCCGGAACACCTGGCGCTTATCGCGTGGCTGGGCGACAGGTTCGATGGCAAGAAACCGAGCCCGAAGCATGGCGGAAGAAGAGCAGGTCAGAGGAGCGGCGGGCTGGTCGGGAGTGGGTATCGATTCAACCCTGAACTTTGCACGGTGCAAATTGAGACCGAGGTATGGTATAAATAAAACAAAGGAGCTGCTACCGAGGAACATGCCGCTCGCCAAGTCGATCAATCAGCCGGAAAATCCTCGGAGGACTTTGTCTCGTACCTTTCCCTGCCGGCGGAAGGTTATTCCCGTTTCGTACGCGTCCGGGATTCGGCTCTCCTTGAAACTTCCCATTCGTTTCCATTGGACACTCGTTAACGTTCACCGCGACCCGCGATGCTCTCGGTTTTTATGACCTCGACCTCGCTCCGGTTCTCGAGGATCTGCAGGATTTTCGGCATAGGTCAAAAGCTTCCGCCCGGGTCTTTCATTTGTTCTCATAATTTTTTCAACCTATTTCTTCCCACTCTCCTCGACCGCTTGAACCCACCTTTCCTGGCCCGGAACGCTCCCCAACTGAAATTCTTTGCTTATTTCGATCGCGGATCTTATACCCCTGGGTTTGAAAACGATACTTTTTCAATTTCAAGACCGATCGAGAACGCGATTGTTGCAGTTAAGTTCGCAAGACCGAAACCTGCGTAAAGCTTTCTCTCTTCCGCGCCGAGTTCTCAAAAGAATTTCTCTTGGCGAGTATTATTTTCTTCAATGTTCTCAATGCATCTGCGTATCTCTTTCGGTGTTTTGTACGAAGCAAGACTGAATATTCACGTTGAATAAAACGGGTCATTGGGTCCGAGTATTGGAATGCTGGGTGTTGTAACATATCTCTTTCCATTATAAATATATGCCTGGATAACCTTGCGAAGGCGGCGATGAGAACTGAGATCAAAATCATAGCATGACAGTCAGTCGGACGGCGTTGCGAGAGCGATAACTCGTTCATTTCTTATATCTGATGGATGGTGAACTTATTTAGTTCAGACACTTGAGGTCTCATACTTTTGCCCGTTATACGAGTATCATATTTCAAACATTAAGCATATATTACGTATTTTCCATACTGTCGTTTCCTCGGAAAAAGCAAGCGGTACAAAAGGTAACCAAATTAGAGTTCATGAATTCGCTGGCAGATGTTACGAGAAGAAAAGAAAAAATGAAGAATTAAATTTAATTAACGAAGTAAGAACGATAGAAAAAAAAAATAAATACAAAATTCAACAAAAACACCAAAAACAAGAGAAGGTCAAATGAAAACCGCGTGTTGCCGAGAGAAAATGATGAAATCATGTCTGCGTTTACGATCCACCCGTGGAAATTAAGATCATCCCATAACCAGAAGGGATGGCCATAATCAAAACAACCCCTAAATCCCTTCGCAGATTCACGCCGAGCATGATTATCCCGGAGCTTCGTTTATTCATAATTATTATTATTTGCTTAGTTCTTTTCCATCTAAGAAAGCTTTTCTCGTAGATTCGCCCGAAGTTTTTCCACCGCTATACACGCTGCTCAAATAATAAATACAACCCACAGAATCACGAGAAGCCCGATCGCGTTTCTGATCCCGGTGTAATAACGGACCGCCACAGCCGCAACATCTTTCTTTTGTGATTCGGGAAAAAGGTAAGGTAATCCAAAAAGAAACTTCTGCTTCTATTGTACGTGAATTCGGCGGGCCGATCCTAACGAGATACGATGATTTGAACGTGTAACGAAGAACATCTCCAAAAAGGATTCTATGTAATCTACCGCTCAGAAGGATGACCATGGCTCGAGCAGGATCGGACCGAGTTCGTAAATTTCCATACCGAAAGCATGCTTTATTTTCGGAGAGAGAGTGAGAGAGATCACTGAATTAAAGTGTGAAAAAATGTGGCAAGAATAACGCATAAGTTGTCCGATGTTCTAAGCCAGTATCACTTAATTGTTTCGAAGGATAAATGGACAGCTTACGACGGCTGAAAGGATCCGCAAAAAAAATTTCCAACACGGCGCGAAGATTCTCCGGGGATAGAGGAAAAAGTCTTTGGTGCAGCTCAAGGATAGAATGGACCGGGCGAAAACATCCACACCGAGCTGCTGGCTGCCTGCTGAAGCATCAAATTGCACCGCCGAGGCGGTGCGCGACTTTATCTATCGATGAAGCAGCCAAGGAGGACCTTATCTATCGGCGGATGGGAGAGATTCGGTCCTTGGCGAGGAACTTTCTCGAGGAATGCTCCGAGAGATAAGTTAAACGAAAATCAATTCTGAGAATCGAGATCGTATCGTATCGTTCATCCTCCAAACTACATTCGCAGACGCTGAAAACTTGCGGTTGACGCTACAATATTATCAAATTTATGTAACACCTCCGTCTTACCCGAGGAAAAACACCCAAACGATTTGGAAGGTTTTGGATCGTACGTGACGCCTGTTCTCCTCGTAAACTCATTTTAATGCGAGGTGCCTGGAATCCAAGCCGCGAATATTGATTGAACTTTGTGACCGTGATAATTGGATTGAACGACAAAATTCATTATTTGTCGCTACGTTTCAACCAGGTTATGGACTAGGTGTTAGACTCGCGATCGTGTGAGAAAGCAAAGCCGCGAAAGATGAACTAAAAATCTATCCATCCATCCATCCACCCACCGAGGATTCCTGAGAAAGACCCTCTTTCCTGGCAAGAAGGTTTGCCGCAGGCAAAGCCAAACCCTTTGGCTTGGCAGGACTGGGAAAGGACTCCTGACGTCATTTCCTCCGTTCCCCGTTCCAGCGGGGCCTCTTCCGTCTGAACTTCCGGCAGAGACCGGCAACTCCGGAACATAGATTGTCGACATTGGAACGTAGCTTCGCGATGTTGGAAAAGTACCGTTCACTGTCAAGGTTCAGCTTCTCCTCGTTTTGCAAACGCGATCGACCAGCATAACGATCACGAACAGCTTTTATTGTTACTGTTTTATGAGGGAAAAAGCACCGAGCCTTATGCTTGTCTCGACTTCACTCATCCCCACCAAAGAGGATTATTCCTTTCGATGCTCCATGGTAAATTCAATCTTCCAATCCCTCTCCTCGCAAACACCGTTGCAGAGGATAATCTCTACGATGAAAAGGTCTTCCATTGGTCATTGACAGCTACGATCCCTTGAATTCGTTCCGACATTAACTTTTGTTCGCAAACCGTTGACGCGTTTGAAAGTTAAGAGGCGCTTTGTGCGAAAGCTTTGACCGACATAGATAGGTGCACACCCTGTGCTCCCAGTGTCACATCGGTGTTCCAATGCCTGTAGCGAGCTTGCGAAGCTTCTTAGCGACGCTCTTTACACTTTCCAATTTGGCTTTGATGGGAGAATGCTCAGAGTTGAACAATCGTCTTTTCTCTACGCCCGCTCAGATTTCGAAGCTTGTTTCCACGAGCCGGGGAAGCAGACTGCCTTTTCATAAACCACGTCTTTCACGAGCGCGTCGAGAAATGAGAAGATTGATTAGGTGCTGCCCTTGCCGCTAATGCGGGAGGCGTCGGACGTCGAGGGGGTAGAAATCGAGAGTCTGTTCCGGGCTCCGGAGGATCGCGTGATTAATTACACCGTCAAAATATAACTGATTCGTTTTTGAAAGATCAATGCCCACTTATAGAGTCGAACGAATATATACAGCGAATGTCAGCGTGGATCGAAAGGGGTGAAAAAGCGAGATAAGAAATATTGAATGAAGAACATTTGATATAATAACGAAATAACACCGAAAGCTTTATCGTTACTGCCAATAAATAAATATGGGATTTAATTTCTAATGGCTTATCGGTCGACGAGAACGAGCATTCGATGGGTTAATACCGCCGGGTGAATTGATTACTCGGATTTCACTCCGGCCGGCTCGTTTAGATTGTCAACTGTTGGGCTCCGGGGATAATGACACAGCGGTACGCCATCGCTCGGGTTGATGAGGGATTACAAAATTATTTTTTGGGTCAACAAATTTCGATTTTCCAGGCGAATTACAAGACCGTGCAATATGGTCGGCCAATTAACGTTGAGTGCTTTTGGCTCTGATAGCTTGTATGAAACAAAAAAAAAAAAAAAACAACCAAAAGGGACGAATTGATGAATCTTACCCTAGAGAAACGGTATTCCACTAAACCGAGTTCACGATCAGTTGAAAATATCCGGGTGTCGGTATCGATGGGAGTTTACAAGAAAAGAAGAATTGTAAAAGTTGAGAACTCGAATAAATTTTACGATCAGATTCTCAGCGGCAGAAATATTTTTTCTATTTTTTTTTTTTTTTTTTCTTTTTTCCTCTTCTTCTTCGAAACGAGGGTAGGTTGTAAAGAAAAAAAGCTTCTCCTGATTTAGGGACCGGAAAAAGAATGATAATAATAATGATAATAATAATGATAACGTCTTATAAGGTGGTAGAGAACAGGAAGTCGGAGGAAAAGAAAATGTAACTTTTTGAATCGTGATCCTGAGCCCCTGCATGATGATAACAATTTTGCAAACGCCGAAATCCTGCCGAAATCCTCGCAAGACTTCGAGCGAATCCCAAACACGCCGGGCTTGAAAAGGACTCGCCCACTGTCCGGAAATCCTTGTCCGTATTTCATTTTATTTCTCCGCTTTCTTTGATTCTATTTGTACTTTGCCTTTTTAACCCCGCACTCTTGGTCGCGCATCCTTCAGGGATATGTATAAGAAATCGAGGGATCCCGATCCGCGGCATTTCTCACAGCCATGAAACGCTACTCCGCCGAATCTTTCTACACCTAGGCGACGTAATGTTAAAAAAATCTTTTTATAGACCTGTCGTGGCTATATTTTTACACATCGTCGACGATCTCACCGTTTCATTCCCTACGGTCAACAAGACCTTTATATATGTATACGACATCCTAATTAGGCCTCTAAATCGCTCGTCTTGTTTTTACAAATATATATAATATACATACAAATATACAGGTATAAATACTATAAATTGTTCTCCGCAAATTTCAAGCTCGCAGTACGCAAATATTTTCACTGACCTTAGATTGAAGCAGGGAATCGAATTATTACAGGAGAATCACTCGTTAAATATAAATTATTTAGTCCTTATCTTAAAAAAAAATTAGAGCCTCTGTAAATTCTTGCTTTGCTTTCGTTTTTTCAGCATATTTGCACGCAATGAAATCATTTCCGTGAATTCCAGACAAATGACTCGACGCGAATTTAGAATCTGCATGTATCCGGCGAACACGTGGCGTACGGAAATTGTTGAGATGATCTCACCGTTTCCGGTTTCTAAACAATGCCGATCTTCATACCCGTTGAATAAACTGTGCTCGCAAAATTTGTACAATTTTTTCTCTACGTCGACGCACTTTCGTCTGAATTTTGTTTGAAAATTTCGTTGACTCGAGAGTGGAAGAGCTTTCTAAAATCGAAAAATTAGATTTCACCCAGCACCGGAATCGATATACGAAAACATGAAACATTGTTCTATTCAAAACACTCCGCAGGCGGAAGGTATACGCTCGACGTAAATTCGTAAAGTGGAATCAGCCGGGCAGCCTGAGTGACGGGTAGCATCAAAGCTCTCCGCCGAATCTCCCCGGGGTTTACAGTACGTTTCAAATAATTCTCTTGATCAAAGAATCGAAGAGCGTTTGATACGGCCAAAGTGATTTCATCGATTTTCCAACCGTGATTGACGCGTGGCGATACCCGATGCGACGGAGAAATTTTTAAAAGAAAGTTCCAAGAATAACCGGCGACATATTCCAGGTTGTAGGACACACACGGCACGGCAGATATATTGTAACACGCGTGTGCGGTTTGTCGGGGAAAACTCGAGGCTTAACAGGCACGGGAATCAGAGCTCCCGAAATAAGTATGACGACGATTCTCCGCTCCGGACATTTACCAGACGAATTAAAAAGGGGAATCCTCTTTTGTCGGAGAGTCCAAAGTGTTCCCATCCCACTCGTCTCAGCTCCCCCGTCGTTCTCTCCCTTTCTCTCTCTCTCTCTCTCCTCTCTCTCTCTCCTTCTCGGCTCTGTCTCGCCCATTTCGTGTCACGTGTCGAGGGTGCAGGCTCGGCTAAAAAGTACCCCGCGAAGACAAGACTGCTTTGCTTACTTACGCGTCTCTTGAGCTTCGCGAAAAACCATTCAAGAGTCCTTGTTGTGAGCTGCAGGGGCAAGTGGAAAACAAAAAATCGCTTATGCCACGAATGAAACGTAGTTGAATCGGAGAGCAATTTTTTTTAACAAGGATATTTTCCTCGTCCTTATCGCAGCCTTCGGAAATTCTCTGAACACGACCGAAGACGACGATTTAGCCGGTACGTTGCGCGATTTTGAGGCCCATCTTTCGTGCGCGATAAAGTCGACGTCGTTAACGCGACGCAAAGTCTCACCGTTTCCCGTAACACGTTACATATTTCCATGCTTGCGGCGTGCCCGTTATTTGCGATCGCCTTTTTCCGCACTGCGGCGAAGGCCGAGTTGACCTCTCCGAAGGCGGGAAAGTCGCAGGAACATAGAAAAAGTAAATAAACGGTAAATTGCGGATGGTCTCGTAAAAGAAAGAGGGGAAAATGGCCGAGCTGTTCGGGCCATTCAACCTGCAGCTAGACGAGCCCTGATAGGACGAGAGATGAAGGGATGAAGGGATGAAGGGATGATCCGAGGAGCGAAATACCTCGCGATAATTAACTTTTCACCTATAATAAATAGGGGGAGAAGATCCGGAAGTTCGAGGATGGGAGAATAGCCTTCATTTGAGCGAAACTGCAAAAAAGGGTTGCAAAAGAATCGAATCTCATGGAGGCAAAAGCTCGTCAAGATGTTATTCACGGATGGTTGTAAATTTTGTCTACTATTTCTTTAACAATTGATGTCGAAGTTTCGACTATTTTATCCACCTCCATAAAACATAAAAAACAAAAGAACATAAAATATATATATACGTACATACATTAGGGTAGACCTTATTTCGGGTGTTGACGAATTTTTGCCACCCCATCTTCCAAATAAACTTCAAATAATTCAAAAACAATTGCCTGATTTTTTCAGATTTTCACCTCAACTTTAAGATAGTCCGCAATGTGATCGAAGTTTCTTGTGGAAGTGGGAAACACTTTTTTTTCTCACTATGCATTTTGTTGTTAAAGTAATAATGTGCCAAAAAATCTGTAACTCCGAGGTCATAGTGGGCATTACTGCTACCGTCTGAGAAAAAATTCGCATCATCATACCAACTAATCTCGACGAATTGCACACCCTCGAAATCTGACTTTTTACCATTTAGGGGATGTGTAATTTGTCTAGATTACCTGTTATGATGATGTGAATTTTTTCTCAGGTATTAGCATTAATCCCCACTAAAACCTCGTGGTTACAGATTTTTTGGAACATTAATACTTTTACAATAAAATATAGACTGAGAAAAAAAGTTTTTCCCGTGTTAATTTCCATAAGAAAATTCGACCAGGATGCGAACTATCTTAGAGTTGAACTTAATGTATAAAGAAGTTAGGAAATTATTTTTAAATTATTTGATGTTGATTTGGGGGGTGGTCCGAAAAAAATTGCCAACACCTTAAGTAAGGACCACCCTAATACATGTATATTACTTTGAGAAGATCCTTTGAAAAATTTTCATTTTTATCTTGTACGTATTCTTTCCCGTTGTATTATATCACGTTTATACAGGAATTCAGCCAATTATTTTATTACATTGGTTCACCCTTGTTGCGCGGTGCAAGAGCTGCTGAGGTAACACAGCGTCATACAGAGTGGTCAATGAAGCCGGAAAAAACTGTCGAAGGAGTAAGAGAGAGAAAAAAATTAGGTGTTATAAATAGTCTTGACGAATTACTTTTTCGAATTCTCCTGTCAGCCTTCCGATCCTCCTTCGCCTCGGGTTATTCAAGAGTGACGCCTTGATTAGATGACTCGTGGAAGATGAGCAACCGCTCCACAAGCACTTTTCTAATATCTTTCAATTTTCCCCTTCCCCCTCTCATTCGCTTTCATTCCATCCCGAACACTTCTGTCGCGATACATATATGTAATCGCATAACTCGTCCGACGCATCCGTTTGAATCTTTTCCTGTGTCCATTTATAATTTACATATTACATACATAACGTAACAAGTCACGTGCGTGGGAGAGGCAAAAATTTTTGCCTCGTATAAATAACCTCAGGCGAACTTGCAGTGGCGAAATGTTTCCAGCATTTTCCGTTCGCGGATCCTGCGGCTGCTCATCATTTCTGGAGAAAAAAAGGATAAGAAAAAACAAAAAAAAAAAAGGGCAGAGTGTTCGGTGTGAGCCTCGGCTAGCCGCAAACTCGGCGGTTCACCATCAGATTCGTCAAATTTTCTCGCGATGATACGACGCCGAATGTGAAAACACGCGGGCGCAGCGGTCAGCCGCGAAAACGTTTTATTCGGTAATGAAAATTTCCAGAGAGATAGATAAATGGATGCATATTTATTTGATTGCGGGGTAATATTCCCTAGCATCCATAGACATATGTAAAAAAATTATACGTACATAGGAGAGAGAGAGAGAGAGAGAATTCAAGACTATGACACAAGGATAAGTGTTACAACCGGTTAACGATCAAGTTGGGACCTCATCCATGCGATGATTGCTTATAGACATCATTACGCAGGATGCGAGGAATACGCGTTCGGCACGTCGATTACGGCCTCTAATTAGCCCGCCGTTAATTATCAAAGACGGGATTAGGCGGCTGTATACGAATCTTTTGACGTCACTCTACGCATCTGAAGATTGCGAGCGAGATCTTCCGGAATTAGGATCAAAGATAGCGAGCGATTCCATTTCAAGTCTCGTTCATGGGGCCGAGAGCGCTCTCGGAGACCAATCGAACGAAGAAAACGGATGCAGGGAACTGAAACCTCGCTTCGGACGGAGCGATTCATCCTCGGTCCGACCGGATGACGTATTTCCCAATTGCTTGCCATCGACCCTATAATTACCCACTTCCTATATTCATCGCTAAGGGCGATTAAACGCGGCCCGTATCACCGATCAAATTCTGCACTTATGGAGAAAACTCCGAATAATCAAACTATAAAATATATACCTTACCTTGTCAAATTACAGTTTGTTTCATCGACGATGTGTTTATAAAAAGAGTTACGTTAAATCGAAGTCGTGAATTTATGGTGTGTTGGACGAAAATCTGGGTCAAGCTTATGGTGAAAATTTTTCCAGTGAACATTAATTTTTAAACACTTTAACAAAAGTTTTAAATCAGCATAAAATCCGAATCTGCGGTGATAATGATTACCGCGTATTCCCGAGTGAATATATTTCATCACTTCTGACATTATTCTTACAGGTGAAAACGTGAGACTAAAGAGAAAATCAAATTTGCGACAACGATTTTGGAATCTTGAATACTAATCGTAAGTCTCCTTGTAAGGGATGATGAATTTCGCTCGATTTGAACGCGCTAATTTGTGCAGTATCGTAGTTTACCAGCGTATTGCAGCTTTTACTCACTCTTCGCCTGGCCAGCTGCTGATCCAGCCGATGCCTGCATCCGACGAGACACTCCCAGAGGCCGATTCTCCCATTCTGATGGTGTCCGCGGCCGCTTCCGTTGTGATGACGATAATCCTCCTCGGCAAATTCGTACACGTCAAGAGGGTGCCGCGAGCCATCCGGACTTCCGAGGAGCGCCGTGGCCGACAGCTGATGGCTTACCGAACCGCTGTGAAAGGGTAGAAGCGATTATAATTTCATCGATAATCGTGTCGCCGCGTCTCGACGTCGTCTTGGATTAGCCAATCGCTAAACAGGAGGACGAGTCCTCGGCCGAACGGCGTGCGAAACAGCGTAGAAACCGATAAAACATTTCGACCGTCTTCGATGGGTCGGTGAAATTTCGCATCGCGTGGAAACTTCTACCCGGCTTCAATTTTCGTCCCTCGTATGATTGCAGACCAAAAGGGGGAAAATTACGGAACGGTGGATCCCTCGGCTGATGCGTGTAAAAGAATGTTGCGCGTGATGCAGGAACCGCGAGCGAGGGGGATGATAAAAAAAAAAAAAAAAAAAGAAGAGAGAAGGGAAAAAAAGAAATAGCAGAAAAAGTTTCGCTATACAGGGATTTCGGAAGGGACGGAAAGTATCCTCTTGTCAGAATTGTTTCGGTACAACCGGGTGGATAAGCTCAGATAAAAGCCTTTGGACGTTCTCGAGATAACTTGTTTTCTCTTTTTTTTCTCCCCCTGTGAACGCATTGTTAAACTTTATTTCCAACTGGACTTGATTTATCGTTAGAATCCACGGATTGCCGTTGTCTTGAGTCAGCTCTAAATTGAGCATTTAATAATTCAGGTTGAGCAAGTCTTTGTAAAGCAGGTGGTGGTAAAAACTTGGAAGGATTGGCAAACAGAAGGGTCATCGTATCGATGTTACAAAAAACGAAAATCTGTTTTATAGAATCATATGGAATGTAGATTGACGGAATATAGAAGAGGCAAAATGTAGAATGTTGAAGTATAGAATCGTCGAAATTCTCCCGTATTCAAAGTCATTCTGACGTTTCTACATCATGGCTTTCCACACTTTGACCTTTCTACCTTTTGACTTTTATATACTTCACTTTACGCGTTTGAAAAATACCGTGATACAAATCTTCGAGTCTTTGAGAAAATTCGGCGCTGTGATCCTTCTGTATTACGATATTACTACATTTTCATCCCCACCTTCGTAAAGCCTTCCGGACATAACAACTTTGCTTGCTTTAACTTAAGCTTGATTAAATGAATCAATCCGTGAATAAAGATTAATTCTTCGATCGATCAAATTTAATGGATTACTAACGAACAACTGTAACGTATGAGAAAAAAAAAAAGAAAATGACTATTACGAAAAAATTACGACAATTATAGTCGATCCATACTTCCCACCATCCCAGACATATCGCAGTAGTTATACGCCATAAATTTGGCGCAGGCAAAGTGTCACCAGCAGTTTACGCTGTAAGATACATGAATAATTCTCTTCGATAATCAACAACCGTCTATTATTCTCCATAAATTCACGACCTCGCCGTTAGACACAGTTCGTAGACTTGTTTTTAGCGCACCAAGATCAGACCGTGCAGAAGCTATACGTTGTACTTTTTACGCGTCTGCGAAGTAACTTGCAGGAGGCTGATCAGCACCCCCCGGGTTTTTCGGATTTATCGTATTGGTTTTCAGGAGGCAGAGGTATGTACGTACGTATATATTTAATCCTGAGCGATAAAATAACCGATCCAATCTAAAACAAAGTGGGTAAAATGGAAGGGGGGAAAAAATCACCTTTCACCCCGGAGCGGCAACAACGAAAACAATAATCCGATTCACGAGGTAGTCGGATGTCAAATGCAGCGGAGCCTCGGCCATTCCAATAACATGGAAAACTGAATAGCCAGTCATCATCGATCCGGTGGTCGGTGGTTATACATAAAAGCCAGGAATTTTTCTACATGCCGTACACACTCGGTACTCCTCCTCAAACACGTGCCGGTGATCAGTCAGGCAATGGCATACACCGCACGTCATATAACGGTTGAATGAAAGTCTTTAGAGCTTGCAGTTTTACCTCGGGTGAAATTTTTTCTCTATTATGCAAGCAATTATTATATCTGTGAATAAACGCTGTGATATGAAATATAATATTTCAAAGTAATTTTATTCTACAATGCGATTCACGTTCTATTAAAACTTTCCGATTATTTTACAACGTTGAAATTGTATTTTTTTCATATTCTTTTTTTTTCACAATAAACGATCAAACTTTTATTACTTATCGTAGAATTAATTGGCATAGGTATGTATTTGCGAGTAAAATATTACTCTTCGATTGGGTACGATAGAGCGCAGAAACGTATGAAAGTAATCGTGTTGGGTTTTAATTTAATTTACTTCTTCGTTAAAAAACGATAATTGCGTATATTTCGCGGGATTGAATTTCACTGATTTTGTTACCTTGCAAGCGTTGTTATGAGAGCAGAAAAAATAAAAACCCGGTTACTTCAGAGCGTCGAATATTCTGCTTCGCAAGTGTATAAAATACATGTAAAAAATTTTGTCATGCGCAGATCCAGATTTCGAATTTTTTTCGACGGAAAAAAAAAATAAAAAAATAACAACAAATTGCCCTCTCGATGGTCGTGACAAAACAATTTGATTCCGTTTCAATGCTCCGGTCGGTTCTCCAATATTCTCGGAATAATTCGAAAATGTCTTTTCGGGTATACTTTTAAGGGAATACGGGAGGAAAATTTCTGCCAGACTGGCGCCGCGAAATCTTTCATGGTTATACATCCGAGATGTAGACAATTCGGTGGAACCGACTTCCAAGCGATGTCCTTCGGGAATCCTGAGCCAGAAACCACGGAGCATCCTAGGCCAGGGCCGACCACGTAACTCGGGGCGCCCCGTACCGAGGGGCCATTTATTTTAGGCGGAGATCCTTCGCCCCCTTCCTCTTTCGCTATTTACCGCTCTCGTTTTACCACCGCGGTTCGGGTTTGGCCCACTGACCCAAAACCCCGCAGCGACGAACTCCGTGACCTCAGGGAATTTACGGCTCCAACGAGAAGCCGTGCTGCGGAACCTCGAGCCAACATTTTCGCCTCTCGTGATCTTTCGCCTCGCTTCCAGGACGCGAATGAACGACGAAGTCTTTGTCGGTTTGCGAAAACGGCGAACACCATCCGCGGTGGAAAAATCAGGAGTGAAGTCTGCCGATGGCCAGTGAACTAAAAATAATCGAACACGACTCGATTGTTTTGGTAAAAATTAACCGATTAATCGATTATTTCGTAGTTTTTTTAAACGGTGCATGTGAAACAAAAATTTGGTAAATTTTAGGATGTAGTCTTAATAGCGGAAAAGTTTTTTCATAATTTATAGCTTCGTTCAAAAGATTTTTCAATTTCAGGTGAAAATGGTCAGTTATCTTTCACTTATTATATGAAACAGGTACTTGGTGAGTAAAACAATGATAATAATTGATGCTTTAACGACATAAATTGATATTGTATTGCATCGTTCATGGGAGTAAATGAGCAAAAACCGATTGTGAGGAAAAATAATCGAGTCGGTCGATTAATCGAGTTTGAAACGTAATCGATTTGATCGAAAATCAACTGTTTTTGGTTGTTCTTACAGTTGCAACGAACTGAGCATTTTCATCGCAATTTGACCCTGCAAAATGTTATTATAAGATACACTGTAAAAGAAACTGCGGTGTCTGGACTTCAATAAACTATAATTTGGTCTAAATAAAAAATTATCCCGATGCTCAATTTTTGATTTTACCAGAAACATTGTCTTACGGTATATTTCCAGATCTGACAATTTCACCTTGTGCCACATTTCTTACAGCGTAGATATAGGAACGTGGAAAAAATCGTGGCTGCGCAAATGCGAGAGCACCGAAAAAGCATCGTGCGTCACTAATATTTTTCCCGCGACATTTATGGCTCACTATCAATATCGTTTCAGGACGATTTATAATACTCCTGGTACCCTTGCAGTAAAATATGTTTCGATGTTCCCCAACCGCTGGTTTTTCTTCGTCATTAGACGCACAGCCATTTTTCACATTCGCCTCTCCCTTCTCCGCTGTTTTCTCCTGCTGTTCAAGTTTCAATAATCCCTATGCAGTCATCTCGGAGTCATTCCGGACAGAATCGGCGGCGCTGTGACAAAGGATAAACGAAAGTATTCCGCACTCCTTAACAATAAGAGTACATAGTCGACTCGGGGAAGATGAGCCAGGATTTCGCATATACCGTATATATCTGACACCGCGTGTATACACGGGCCAGGATAGAAATTCTTCCCCGGTGTTGAATTGCACACTCGAGAGATTCGCGAGGCGAATTTTATTGCGAGCATGTACGGGGTGGTCTTTTCCAAACCGCCCCACGCGGATATCTCCGAGGCTATAAGAAGAGGAACAAGAAAAAGTCTAGTATTACATAAAATTTGAAGGGTTTTGAAGGCGGAAAGATAATGCCGATATGCGTTGATTTACGGTTTGCCTCAGTTTTGTGATTTTTTTAGTAATCTGTGATTTTCGACAGGGAACACATATTTTGACTATGTACGGCTTATACTGGGTTTGAAAACGAATTAAAAAACGTGAAAGGAAATATTCGATTCTTCAAAATTCTCAAAAAGTGAAATACTCGATCATTTTTTGGAAAATTTTTGTCATGTAAAATATGTTTTTCAAGTTTTTGAATTATCTTCAAACCGATTTTCTACCGATCGTAGTCAAAACACGTGTTCCCTGTTTAAGATCAGAGTGTTAAGAAAATCTCGAAATCGGTGCAATTCGCAAATCAATCCACATCCAAATTATCTTCCCCCTTCGAAACCCTCCAGGTTTTGTATCAAACTTTTTCTCGTATCTCTCCAAGTTATCGAGATATTCACCTGGGACGATTAAAAAAGGTACCCACCCTGTATATCGAGCCACCTAATATATTCCTCAGAGTTGAAAGCATCTCAACGTTCGCCTCGGCGTATAGAATTTACTTTGACTTTTCTCGAATTTTCTCAACTCACGTGCAGCTTTCCACCGTATATTTCGCCTCCGTTTTCACGGAATAACGGAGAACGAGAAAAAAACATTTTAGCATCTCTATGCGGAGGGCGAAAAATTGAGATGGCGAAGGATGAGGAGTGGGGAAAACGCCGCCAAAAAAATTACGCACTTTACCCATCCGCTGCTTCTTGCGTATGCGGATCTTCCCTGACACCGCTGGCAGTTCGGAATTTCCAAATTCTGCTGGTCCTTCGCAGCCTCTGTAAGCCGGTCACATTCCCGTATTAGCTAGGTGGAATTGTCTTTCTTTTGCCTCCGAAAGTGGAAGTTGAAGTGAGGAACGAGGGGTCAGGGGTGGCCTCCGACCAGCGCTGCTAACATTTCTAAAATGGTCCAAATCGACAGGGTGACGTTCGGTCCTCGAATAGGTAAGCGGGAGGATCTTTTTTACACGCCCAACGTAACAGGAATCGATGAGAGGCCGCGGGATTCTGATTCAGGGGTAATATATTCACGGCTGGAATAAACGAAATTGGGTTAAGGAACTCGGAGTTGCCAAGTTGAGAATCTTGTTACCTACAAACAGTTTGAATCGATGAGAATGCCCGAGGTTCTGACCCACGAATATAATCCTCAATCGAATCGAGGGTCCTGCTCTACGGGTCTTGAATCATGAGGGGGAAAACTTGTATCTGATAGAAAAAAATTTGCTGTGACGAGCTTGGAAGTTTTGAAGAAATGACGCGTCAAGCACGCTTACGGAGATAATTATTTGCTCTTTTTTTTCGTTTGTTTTCAACAAAATCAACCTGTAAAAGAAGTTTACAAAACAAAGTAAAAAAAAAAAAATAAAACAAAAGAATTGTTCAATGAGAGGTACAATTTATTATACGTTTTGTTGTACGGATATGAAAATCATAATCATAAATAAATGTACTTGGATTGCAAAAGAAAATTGATTTGAAATCTTAGTATTGACTAGTTTTAAAACACTCGCTCGCTAAAGCTCGCTCGGGGTCGGATGCCTAGTGTAACTGGTTCTAGTTGTAGGGGAGACCGGGTCACGATGACCCCCCAAAAAATTTAGGTATTTGCTTCACAGTATACAGAATGAACACTGTCTTTGTGCATGTGATGCAAACCGAATCTGCTCGTAAGATTTTTTCTACGTAATGCTACAAATCACGTTTACACATGCATGTCAGTATAACGTATTGTGATTTTATGACGATAAATTTCGTCAAAAAATACCACGGAACAATCAGCTGATCGTAAATTCTGACAGGAGCGACGATGTACGATTTCGTAAAATAATGAAGTAATACTTGTTTGACTGTTTCTGCGCAGCTGGATTCAAATACATGCATTGATTCATACAGTTTACTAAATCTATTCGGTGGACGAAGTGTAGTATTCGAATTTACCGAATCATCAGAGTCACTGATCAGTCGCTGCAATTAAATAATACGTGATATCTAAAATTTAAAGAATGTTTCGTTGAAATGGCAAAATAGTCTCTGTCGAAGGTGTCGAAAATAAGTCTGTCTTGGAAAAGAAGTGAGATGTGGAGTTATTAGTACGGACACTGGCCACTTAGTAAGCTAAATCAGTACAACTAAACTTTGTTAATTTTAGAACTAAAAGCCTTCTGCATCGGAACAGATTTGTCATTTTTTCCTACTGATTGGCACCGTGGAAATCCAGAAACCGCAGCCAAAAATACTAGGATCCAGAGCCGAGAAAATTTTTATCGCGTCCACCGCGAAAATACCGGGTCTCCAAAAACGAGTTCCGAACGGCTGAATCTTAAAAATTTTTGGATAAGAATATTACGAAATATCGTTCAAATCGTGTCCTTTCATACGCCTTAAGTTTGAATAAATTAATTCTTTTATTAGGTTGAAAAATGAGAGGAAATATGCTTTTTTTCAACCTTCGAAACTCACGTAAAACGCCTCAAGGCTTCCCTGAGCAATTTTCTCGGGGTATAAGACACATAAGACACAGTATCGAAGGTCGTCTGGAGCTGGAAGGCGGTTGAGATACGGCGTCTTCCTTCACCAGAGGGCCGATGATCCCCGACGCGCAGGGATCAAACGCAACTCGCCTATACATTATCGATGGGGCGAAAAAGGGTCGGACGTGCCTCGGTTCGGGTAAAACATTCGTTTTAAAGATAAAGGTGGGGCCGGAGTTATAAGCGCGTTCAACGCGTCGGTATGCAGAACGAGGACGAGGACGACGTTTATTCCTACAGGACGAGGTGCGAAGTCAGGATCAATCGATCCGCGAATTGCATTCGGAGCGCAGCCGTTATCGATCATCGGGAGCTTTTCACCACGGTCATTTTCCCCATTTTCCCTTTCTCTTGTCCCTCGCAGACGCTGCGCCACTTAGGATCCCTTTCAGACTCCCCGCAAGGCATTGCGGCTAGCTTCGGGCACTTTGGGAGCCGAAGTCGCGTGGCGAACGATACGCAAGTAACTTCGCCCCCCTTTCCCGAACGTTTCAAAAATATCTACCCGGCCGAAAATTGGCCTTCATGAGGTAAAATCGATCTTTCCAGTCTCTCGGTTCCTCCGCCTCCGGCCGGGCAGTTATGTAAGCGTAATTCCAGAGGCTCATCGTGCAGCGAAACCCGCGAGAATTGGGCAAGCTTTCCGAGTACACCTTGTCGCCTCGAACCATTCTACGGTTTTGAAATTTCAATGCCTTTGCAGACCTTTTCCACATACCCCGGAGGTTTCGGGACCTCGCTTCTGTATTCCGAGGGAGCAAACCACTCTACGTCAGTTTCTCTTTCGAAACGTTTTTGCACCCAGCACGCGAGATGTTGTCACTTTGGGTTCCTTCTTGTCGGAGCTAATTTCCTCCTTATCGCCTCCTCGCCCATGGCTAGGCATCGGCTGATATGTTCCTGCGTTTTTCCGCGAACCCAGACGCCTAGAGATGAAAAATCTGCGAGAAATCCGGCTAATTAAAAGGATCGATCCCGCTCCCCGTGCTTCTTGGAATTCGGTCGGGGTAGCAACGCTGTCTAAAACCACTCCGCGCCTTTCCCCCCGGATCTCGTAACTCTGAGAGATGAGCTAGGCTCTGTAACAAACTTTCCAAATAAACGATGTTATACGGGAGTTACGGAGCTCCGACGAGGAGCCTTTAGTACCTACACTTACAGTTTCCTCAATTTTGTATATACCGGAACCGCGGAAAATATGTTCGCGCGAAATATCTCGGACGACTTTTTTCCCGCAGAATTAAAATCGGCGATAAAGATTTTAGCGATAAAATTAAATTCGTTTTCACAACTGCGGTGTATTTCAAAAAACTGAACCGAAAACATCATTTCCTGCATCGGCTGCCTCGATCTTTTTCTTTCTGATCGCTCAATCGTTTAAAATGAAAGATCGTGACTTTGCAAATTTCCAAACGAAGCGTCCGGTTTTCGTTGCTGCTTTTTTAAACTCTTCTACCGCATCAAGAAATACGAATTTGTCACCACGGCCGAGATTTCAGGGAATAGTACGCTGCTTTCTGGCATGATGAAATCTTTCGCGGACGCCGGAATACATGCATAAATAAATAAATAAATAAAACATACCGGTGAAAATGTATTCAGCATATCAACGCGTCGGCTAAGTGTAACTCCTCCTACATTTTTTTCATCCGATTTGCAAGCGCTCGGTGTATAACTGAGAAAGAACGCTGATGCATTATACATATGCACGCGTATGTACGTCTCGATACACATGAACATTTCTAATGAACATATATAACACAATATATATATTATATATATTATTATATATATTATATATATATATATATATATATATATATTGTATGTACAGGCGTATCCTTTATTGTGTAAAATCATACCCGCTGCGTGCATTATCGTCGCTTTTTTGCTCCCGTTATTATAGCCGTCACACTTCCGTCAGGTAGGTATATATATGACACACTATATAACTACGAAAACGTTTTTCCCCCGCTCTTTTCACATATAAATTTATAACGTACACATTATCGTGACAAAAATTTTCCACCTACGTCATTTCAGCGGAACGAACCTGCTCCGAATAATCTAAAGATTAGATCGCGGGTTTACTGTGAAAGAAAATGGCCCGCAGTTATTCGGTCGGATATACGGGGCGAAAAATCGACGATGTCTTGTCGCGAAAAAAAGGCGCGGAGTAACTTATCGGCTCGGCGAAAAAGCGAGCTCGTTCTTTGAGCTTCCCGGGTTCCAGCATTTTTCAAGCCACTCAGCCAGCGCCCCTTGAAATTAGCTCAGCTTAGCTCCTCTCCGAGTTTTTCGATCAAAATGAATCCCGAGACTACACTAATCCTCCCTTGTTTCGCTCACGAAAAGCGTCGTGTCTGGACCCCCAAATTTTACCATTAATCGCTTCCGACCTGCGCTCATGGGCTCCGAAATGTTACAGGCTGCCAATCCCCGTTCCGTAACACTCTTTTCCCTCCTTAAGACGGGAAAGAAAAGGTGAGATTCGGTAAATCGCTAACTCTGCAATAACGAAATTAACGTGAAATTTCGATCGATTCGTGACTTGATAATTTTTATTACACATCTTAAGTAAAACCGTCTTCTTGTAAAATTCCGAATCTCAACAGCTGTTTCAATTTTCTTTTATTCGCATCATTCTCGTGGACAAAAATTGAGCGAGTGGTTTGTTTGCTCAATCAAAAGAAAACTAAAAAGGATCCACTCTCCTGCGAGCTCTTCTCTCGAGATGAGATATTTTTTTTTTTAGGAAAATGTCCGAAACTGGCGTGCAGGTATTTGCTGATCTGTCGTCTGACACGAAAACGCGATGTCACTGAGATGCCAGCTCCACCTAAAGGACTCCGGGGATTTATGCGGGTACATATATACACACACACAGACACACACCGTAAGGACGTGAGGTCAAGATAAACAAGCCGGCGGAGTCGAGATCAGCGGGATTTGTATCCCGACTTGAACTGCGTGGTAGAAAAATTAGTGCTAGAAATTTTATCCTGATGGAAAAGATAAATTCTCTACCACAATGGAGGTACTTAAGGCAAGGTGAAACTTTTGCTCGTACGTGACACACCTACAGCGTTATATGTTACGTACCAAAGTGTATTTTCTCACGCAAGATTTGATATACGTTCAGCTCGCAATTGGATTTCGCACCGAAAACGAACAAAAGAAGACCTCAAATTACGTACAGCAATATTTAAACAGCCAAAACTCCCTCCGGGGGTTAAAATTTTTTTTAATCCGATTAGCTCTAGACGGAATAAATTACAATCAGCCATCCGCGTCACGTTCAATTATCATTTTATTATAATACGTAATTGAAGAACGCCCGTATCGCTGTTCATTTCTTTTCATATTTCGCAAATTTCACTTACAACGCGATTTCATTCACATTTCCTCCATATTCGTTTTTTTCCTCGTCCATTTTTCCAAGCTGCGGATACTCCACGTCGCGTCGTGTAACGTCCCATTTTTTTTTTCTTCATTCTTTTTCCATCTTCACGGTTTTTTTGATTTCGACGCGAGTTCTTCTCGGCGTCAGTTCGCAGGTTCGACGCGAACACCTTGGACCCGAGCCTTGAATCTGTGTTTAATTTCGCGTGAACAATCCGCAGTCGGTCGCATTGCGGTAAAGCCAGGCTGCATCCACCTTGACGACGACGCCGCGACGCGACGAAGCCAAACACAAACTTCACGCTTTATCTCTCCAGCGTTCCCCTGAATCTTCAACGTCACCTACACATGTACCCACAATATACACAGAGGTATAAGGTATATAAATACGTGTCAGGTATGTACGTACGTACCAACGTAGACTGCATATACTGCGAACAGTAAGCCCTAAAATCCCGAGCAAACAGTTTCGAAAATCAAACTTTGGCACGTCAGCCAAGATCCAGGTGTGTCTATAAATTTATAGGTATATTAAAAGCTTTGGGATGCTTTTCGCTTCACACCGTTCATCGCGCCATTCGGAATGAAAATTCGCGAAATATTTGGCGTGCGAAATTATTATTCTCTTCTCTTTCTTTTCGGCATACGATTGAAGAGGGATATCTACGCAGCTATATACGAATAATTTTCTGCTTATAAGTCGGTAGGCATCCGCGTACTTTCGCCTCTGGGAATTAAAGCTAAATTTTACCAAGTTGTTTTTTTCGAAATATTTCACTTATGATTATATGGTTAAATTTCGCAAGTGCAAAAAAAAGAGAAAAAACACAGATTTATTGTTACAAAGGGTGAAACCATCCGTTTTACTCCCCCCACCCCTTTCTGCTCCAGTAGTCGTCATAGATAAAAAAAAGCTTCATAGATAAAAGATGAATAAAGCTGCTTAGTCAGCCGATATTATTGTAATAACAGTCTTGTTTTAGACTTGAAACTGCGAACACGTGTCGTGAATAATAGTGTTTTTCGATACTAGTGCGCAAAAGTGGCAATGCCCGCACAAGCGTAAAGGCGCAGCACGAGCCCGGAGACGAGTTGAAGGGCGAGTGTGGCGCATTTACGCGAGACAGGCATTGCCAACTTTCGCGCGTGTATCGAACTTTTTTTTTTGCTACACCTGTAATGGAAAGTCCGACATACACGATTATATTTACACGAAACCACGGCGCGATGTCTGTTCAGTGACGATGTCGAGCACGGCAAAGAGTGACAAAATATTCCGTCGGTGGCGCTAGTGTAGCTGTTTGCGAAATGCGCAACTGTGGATAAAAGCGCGACCGTGTTTTTTGCACACCGCTAGCAATGTGGGAAGGTTTTTTTCTTACACCGCTAGCAATGCGCGAAAGTTTTTCCCGCACATGTGTATAAAAGACTACTTTCGGTACTTGTAAATGGTGCATAAAAATGGACTTTCCATGCAGGTGTTGCAAAAAAGCATTTTCCTTGCCAATTTATTTTCGCCTGTTTGATTTCCCTTTTCCACTTGACGAACCTTATTATTTTCTCAGTAACTCCCGACAGAGTTACAGTATGTTTCGGAATATAGTTTCAGAACTTCATTTATTTGACCAAAAATTATTACTACAGCCGATTAAACGCGACATTGAGAATGACAAACTTCGCTATCTATCACGAGGGTGTTAAAACTGTACAAACGCTGTTGTTGTAAGAGCAGACAAGTCTAGACTCCGAAGAAGTAGTCTAGTCGATAAGCTCAAAATGGTCTAAAATAGAGATACTGCTCTTAAGATTATGTGCGATAGCTCATTGGACTCGGAATGACGCCTGGACAAATGTACAAAAAAATTTTATCAGCACATAAAAAATTGCAAAAGTTACAATTAAAGATTAAAAAAAAAGGCAAAGTACAAAAATTATTATAAACAAGGTATGAATATTTCTTTAACTTTTATGGCGTGATATTGTTGAGTATGTATATAAGAAAAGCTCCACGAAGCGAAATATTTTTGCAACGATTATTTAAACATTTTTTTTCATTTACAATGAAGACGGAAGTTGCAGAAAATTTTGTTACTTAACAATCGTTTAACTTGTTGAAAAATTAACTTTAAGTAAAATATCCAACGGGGACAAATTTTTTGAAGTGTTCAAAATACACCGTAATTTTTTCAAATTTTAAAAAAATATTTAATACCTTAAAAAAATTAATCAACGTGTCGTACTCGCTTTTGACGCCGCGCGCGCGACCTAAAAACGAAGCGCGGAGACCCATTTTCAAATTAAAATTATAAATAACGGAGATAGAGTTCCGGAAGCAATAAGTTTTTTACTGGAAATTTCCTCCTCTTTAAGAATCTTTTTTAAAAATTTCAGAAATATGAATAGTCTATGAGATATCGGCGAAAAACGAAATGCCTTTTTTTTTCATCTTTAATTGTTTATAACTTTTGCAATTTTTTATGTGCTGATAAAATTTTTTAGTACATTTGTTCAGGCGTCATTCCGAGTCCAATGAGCTATCGCACATAATCTTAAGAGCAGTATTTCTATTTTAGACCATTTTGAGCTTATCGACTGGACTAAAGAGCAAATACAGAAAACAACACCGCCGACATATGAAAACAGGCGACAAGTGCCGAGAATCGGGAGATCCCTTGGCGCAAGTAAGAATATTCACTTTACGCGTAAAAGTGTTCTCATTAAACCGCAAGGGAGGCGGTAAGAGTGGGTAATGCGGAGGGGATGAAGTGAGCCGACGTTTCGCGGGGCGCGTTTAAAGACACACTCCCTTGATCCAGGCGAAATTACTTTTTACAATTACGCCCGCGAGTTCAAGGCTTACATTATACAATACTACACTGACTTATATTCGAGGGTAGCTTTCCCTAATTATGACGGACCGGGTCGGTTAACGCGCAGATAAGTAAGCGTAACGCCCCTCGCAGCCAATCTTCGTCGTCTTGGGTCGAAGCCTCGCCGAGGAATTATGATATCTCGTTTCGAAACAGGATCCCCGTCCATCCCGATTTCAATTCGCGCGCGTCGTTGCAACCGTGTAATTTCATTAATCACTCTCGATCCTCCGAAGCATCCTTTCAATTCCGGCTATCCGCCGCCCGGCTCTGCGGAATCAACGGCGGAACTCACCGACTGAATCGAATTAAAAAACGATTAAACCCATCCGCCGGTAAGGACGACTTTTCGCTGTTTCCAATCTGCGAACCGTCTTCGTCGACGAGACTGTTCCCCGAAAATAATAATAACCACCTGGCTATCTGCGCGTCTGTTTGATACCTACGAACTGCGATCACCTTTGGATTCAGAATTTTCATTACATTTTCTCCTACCGATTTAATACCGTTTCGCGAATTTTTCATAACCAGCGACTGTCTTCCCGCCTGAAACAGCCCCTTCGGTATAATTCGTATGTATCCGATTACACCGTAACGATTTATTCGTCTGATCGTTGTACGTATGACGCGTTATCGATATGAACTATTTTCGTAGCGAGATCAAGATTCGGCACACAGACCTTTCGAAAATTGATCGATAACGTTCAAGTGGCGCTGATATCTACACGGGGTAAATATTTTAACGGATGCGATTTTTTATCTCTTTGCGTACCTCTCTCTCTCTCTCTCTTTTTTCTTGTGTAAAATATCGTTTCACCCACCCGGAAAATATTTCTATCGCGACTGAAATGTTGTGAGAGATAACTTCTTTCCCCTCTGACAATCAGTCAGCAGCCAGCAAGAGTTGCTAGACGAGGGATGTGAGAAAATAATTTTTGTATGAAAAAATCGTTGCGCGTAAACTGTGGTTTAAGAAATAAAAAATTAAATAAAAATGGATTAACAGATGATTTTTCATGCCACAGTTCTTTTGATCCCTATCATTCACAAGTTTTTCGTCAAGATATATACTCTTGCAAACTGTGATTTCAGTATTGAATTATTTACAAGTTCATCACATTTTTATTTATACTATTTCAACAACAACAAGCTGGAAAAACATTTTTTCGCGATACTTTTTATTACTGTGAAAAGGGAACAGTCTGTCGATGATCTGTCCGACGAATTACCGCGATGATCTCGAGAACGGTGAGATAAAAAATCTGAAACTGACAGGACTTGTCAGCCAAATGAAAAATTATTAAAAGAAGAATTGAAAAAAATGCGTGAAAAAACGAATTCATAAAATTTTTTCGTAATAAATAAATAAGCACGGAAAAACGTTATCGTTCATTTATCTATAAGTTAGAAAATATGAGTTTGTTGGTAAAAGATCGAAAATCGATTCATTTCCGTTAGACGCGAAAATTCAAATTAAACGGAACATGGCAATTTTTGATGCCCATTGGCAGTTGGTGGCAAATTCCTCGAAAATTCCAGATTTTTTCATCGTGTAATTTCCGAGATCATCACGAGAGTTCGTCGAACAGACCAACGTTGCCCCTAAAAACCTGTTTTTCAGATTCTCGAGGTTTCGAAGACGTTCAACGATTCGTCGAAATTAGAAAAAGTGATTTTCCATCGAAGCCAATACCTCTCTCACACCACCAAAGGTGACGAAAAGTGAAATAATAAGTCTTTCTTCGGATGATGCGTTTCAACTTCCAACTGTCTGCGGAAAATCTGACCCAGCATCACGTTTCCTGCGTTCAACGCGCCCAAGGTACTGATCGACATAAACACGGTTATGTCAGCAAGGCAGGAAGTAAATGCGGGAGAGTGATAGAGAGAGAGAGAGAAAGAGAGTGCGGATAAATCAAAGCTCCAAAGTTTGCGCTCGTCTCTGACAGCCGTATCAGGCCTTGGAACAAGTATATTGTGTGCCCATGGTACACGTGTACCTCGGAATACATACGTCGACGTGACCGCTGTAGGTGGCACATAAATCCATAGAGATATGCGGGCTGCAGTCAATACAGACGACGATGTGGGGGTGGAATCAGGAGCCGGGTGCGGAGTTTCATAAATATGCAGAAGTACGCCGGTAGCGCCAACGCGACTCGTCAATTTGCTTAGTTTTCATCCCGTCTGTTGAATCACGGATTGTTCGTCTTTTCGTTGTGACGCAATTCGATCGGAATCGTTTAGAATTTTGAACAGAAAAAATGTTGTTATTGTCGAAATTAAATTATTCGTGCAACGGTTGCGTCCCGCTGAACAGTTAAAATGGAAACGCGGGGGTCAAAGGTTGACGCGTGCGGGGAGGGGGTTGGAATAATTAATAACGAAGCGAATAACGTGGCGGAACGGTGACCCAAATTCAAGAGAGAGTGGGAGAGGGAGAGAGATTCACCGTCGTAGTAAATCCAGATTAAATAGAGCTCCGGAGACCGCGCGACCACACAAAGAAGCGTTCGCGGGTGGCCACAATAAACTGACGAGAACGGGGGTCAGGATGGAGGACAGTTACTGCTCGAGAGAGGTGAATAATTACGGCTTACCCCATTCGGCGAGTTCGAGGAGGGGGTGCAAAACGCGAGGCATGCATCGAAGAATTAAAAATTTACCGTCCGATACGTACGCAATCTAATTTGCGAAAACGTTACGTGGCTGTTTAGGGGGCCGTTCGTGTATTAGCTAAGGCTGAAACAGGGGTAGGCCATTCAAGAAACGTTGTCAAATGTCACCCTGTAGTAAGTAGGCATTTCGGGCAATTCGTGCTCAAAGCCAGCGCGCCGTCTGCTTGAGAATAGTGAAGAAAAATTCTTCGAAAGTAAGCGTTAATAATTCGTAACTTGCTCGGTAATAATATATTAGGAAATACAGTGTTTGTTGCTTGCGTTTGAGAATAAATACAAAATAGAATGTATTTAGCACTCAATGAATAATGAATTCACGTTTTACTGAACATGTTAATGTGTATTAATAATTAATATTTAATAAAGTGGGAATAAGTTGATCAGGATGTGACTATAATTGGCATTCTTGTTATTCGTAGGTAATGAATCGATTCGATAATAAACTTTTGAAAAGTGTTAGCTAAAGTGAAAAAACAGTAGTGGACAAAACAAACAAACGTTACCAATCGTTGTCATTAGGGGTGGGATGGAAAAATCTGTCAATAATTCGTTAGCTAATACTTGGACGGCCCCCAGGAGGCAAAACTCGAGGGGTTGATGTTGTAAAAATCGAGAATCGGCGGGGTGGGTCCCCATGTGCAGTTATTTCATAATATGGGGGAAAAGCGCTTTTGTTTACACACCAGGCACTTGCAGAATCTCATTTACTATGCATTTATTCCTACTACATACCTAGTGGGGACGAAACGTCCACGCAGCTGGATTACGTACGCAATTTAAAGCCGCGTTCTTTCGCTTCACCTGAATGTGGATTCGAGATTACGCCGATGTCGTAACTTCGGATTGCGCGCTGCCCGAGCTCGAGGGAAAGTCGTGATTTTTCTACTTTTTTTCATCTCTCTCTCTCTCTTACGATTCGCTGAAATAATGTGTTTTTTTTCCTCTGCCAACAGCGGCTGCGGCAGCAATGAATTCAACGTTTTGTTATTAACGCGCGGTACACCAGGGGGGGGGAAGAGAAAAAAATCACCAACAATTTTCAGACCTTCGTCTGATTACACTGACACACCGACGTACGTCCTCTAAAGCTCGACGCACAACAGCGGCGTCAACGCGAGCGGGATTGTGCACTATTCGGTCACTGAAATGGGGCGATTCAATGTTCAGCTACTGGAGGTGCCCCAAATCTCTCGACAAGTTTAATTACGCCGGCTTTGATCGTCCGGCTTTTCCACAATTTTGGAAGCTGTTCCGCCTTGATAATTAACAATTTAAAGCACCGCACACGTCCAATGGGATTAGCTTAATTCCCTGAATGATTCGTAGAGATAGGCTCTTTCCATTACCTACGTACAACCAAGTTCGAACACGTACGCAACAACGTGTTTCGTAACGTAAATTTTCGCGAAAGTTATGCTTCGTTTGTAAAATGTTCCTTTGGAGGTATTTCTACATCTTTACACCAGTAATATTCCAACGAACAATCAATCGCGACATGACCGAAGCACCGGAACATTTCCCATCCGTTACCCTTGAAAATCAACAACCCTCCGCGACCCTGAAAGACATTATTTCATTTTATATTCCGCCACTCTGTTCTTCTTCGGTCATGGATATAAGGGTCGCGGCACTTTGGAGTGGATTTGAGGGAAACGAGTGGCGGGATCGTCTGGCTCACCTGAGGTACTCCCTGGACGCGATGGACTCCCATGACATGGCGGTGCCTCTCTCGCCCCCGTCCCTTTCCTCTTCGTCCCTCTCTGACGACCCCCACTGCCAGTCTCATCTTTCTCCACCGCCATTATCCCCAGCACCGCACCTGCAGGCCGCACTCAGGCAATACATAACACCTCGGCGAAGTCACACTCCTGCGGCGTTTCTCGATCGCGAGGACCGGGAACCGGCAAAGGCTTCCCTTTCCTCGTAACGGACACTCGGCGATTAAACGACCAGCGAAAACTCACCCGGGCCGCGAGGATTCGGGTTTCTTGACATCTATGGTGCCGATTCGGTGGTTCTTACGGGGTTTTCCGGCCTCTCAGCACAGCTCTTCAGGCCTTGAAGGTCCCGGACTCTCCCGAATCGCAGCTCGAAGGTGAACCGATAGTGGCTAAGTGTTCCGTTCTGTTGTGTCACCAGATTCTGACCCGATTATTGGCGCAGCTACTGCTTAACTGACTTTCCCAGTGCCGTTCCTTGTCCATTCAGTTGATCTTTTTTTCAAAATTTAGCGCAGCTCCAGAGAGAGGAACTCGTGCAGACTGCGGCGAATGGCTCATTAATCCACTGCTCGGTTTTTATTTTTGCACGATACTCTGAGCCACGAATTTTGTACCGTATTGTTCTCTGGTGTACCTATTGTTCGCTGGTCTTCTGCTGGATACAGAAGTACAAGACTGACGGCCTCGACTCGTTTTCCGCACGTTTATCATCGACACGCGTATATTCGTGGCTGAATGACAGCCAAAACTGGCACCGAGGTTTTTGAGCTTACCTTCCAAGTTTCATACCCGCTAAGCTATTGCGTGGTTCTGATCAAGATTACGAGGCGGTGGTAAACTCGACAGATCTGTCAATAGACTAGAGTTTGCATATAGTTCAGGGCAGTAGCAATTATCGGAAATGAGTTTAATCGCTCGACCTTTGCTCCGCTGATTAGAGAGGGCTCGGGCAGTTGTTTGTTACGCTTCGGAGCCCGGGAGAAGATCGTACCGAGCAATCTCCGGAAAAATTTCTCGACCAGGAGAAAAGTAAATTGTTTGGAGCTTGTCCACTCGGCCGTTTAATTTCTCCCCGCGAATCAGGCTGCGTTATAAAAAAATCCGAGCGAAAGAGAACGCTAGGTAGTCGTCTGAGTGAAACCGAGATGAAGATGGAGACTGAAAACTTAAGATGCGAAAAGAGTTTACGGAAGGGTAAAGAAGTATTTCAAGAGCGACAGTCACCCATCCTCCAATTACATCACGATTCACGTTTTATCCTTGCACACTGTACGTAATATCCTTAGATGGGTGAAAATTTTTCCATTGAACGTAGTCCGACTTTTAGAGAAAAAAAAGTAGTACAACGAATAACAAAAGTGGCACGCTTATTAGCACTTTTAATCCTGTGGGTGGTTTCCACGATTACGTAAATACATCGCAGTTCGAACAGGATCCTCCTTTTGAACCCTGTCCTTCCCACTGGAACACTTTCAGAGTCTCAGAAGTACGAATTCGTTTCGTAGATAACGAAAAGCTTTGACTGTAATCGGTGTACGGAGGGTACAGAGAGTCAGTGGTCTGCAAGGTGGTTCTCTTGGAGCATGCAGCGTAGTTATTGCCAGATCGCTCGAGATTGGCCAACACTTTTATACAAATATTGATAACCAAATTTCGCTGTAGTTGATTAGGCGAAACATTAGGCGGTTCACGCGTTAAAATTTAATCCTTCGAATCGGAGTAGCGAGAGATCCTTGCGGTAACGGATTAAAGTCGGTTCACACGTTCACACGATCTCCGAGCGGACCGAAGGCCTCCGATTCCGCGCCTACTTTATACAAAGTATGTTACAAAGTTCGGACGTCGACACTCCGACCCCGGGTCCAGTGAAGGTTAGAGGTTCGCCGATAGGCGACGGTCAGGCCCTGTCGAACAACGAGGCTGCGGCGAAGCTCTGCCGGCCGTGGTTGGAGCCGAACTGTCGCGCCCGAGCCGCAGCAGCCCGCAACACACGACCCTCCACCCCCTACCCCCCTCTTTTTCATCCCCTTCGCCGCCTCGCGCCATTCCATCCTCGCACTTCTCCGCCGCTGTCGTATCCTTTCTCACTTACATCTCGCCGACTATACGATACACCCACCGACTTCTATTGAAGACTTGCTTTAATCATGGTAGGTAGGTACATGCCTACCATACTCCTGGGAGAGTGCATGGTCACGGTGAAATCAACCCTCATTCAACGTCCAGCCTCACTTAACGGTCCAAGACTGATGTGGAACGGTGAAATCACCCCGGCATTCCTTACCGAAAGTGATCGGGATCTCAGTCAATCGATTACGAGAAGCGCGCAAGCGAGGGACTGAAATTTGTCAGGAATTATCGATGACAAGCTGCACGATCATTTGATCGTCGGACGCATGGAATTATGCAATTTTCATGGAAACTCGTAGATTCTTGTCGTACTTTTGTCATGTCCTCCACATCTGGGGCTCGTAAATTTCTTTCTACCACAATCCGCAATCTTCCCGTTAATGGCTAGAGCAGAAACTCTGCAGTGACTGACTGTTTGAGTGTTTGCGGCTGTGGCTGCGGACGGAACTTCGCTTAACTTCGGACGGCTTCTGCAAGCCACGTTGATAAACTCGAACAAGATTGAATGCAAATGAGTTGATCGATTTTTCTGGGTTCTGAGGTACTAGCTCGTATCTTCCTACATGAAGCTTTAACGACGAGGGACTTAAACGCACTTGCACGCATTGTTCTTCGAACGCGTCTTAACGACGCGTCTCCTTCAACCGCCATTCAACTTGAGATGATGGGTGATCTGTTTAAGTCGAGTCTCGTATTTTGCCGAAAACTTGTCTCGCCCAGGTGCCGGTCGAGGGGAGCTCGTTAACTCTGATGAAACTGTATGGAAACAACAGCCTAAAACGAAGACCGATCGACTTTTCGAACGACGATAAAAAAAAGCCATCTTCCCAGATGAAAGGAGTACGTCCTGAAGCTCTCAGGACCATCTCCGTTTTGAATATCCAACGACAACTCGTTATTTATAGATATATTTACGGACTTTGAGGTACGACGTGAACCAACTTCGGTTCCATTAGATCAGCATCTGATAATTTTACTTTTCAACCAATCCACAGAGTAGTCGAAAGGTTTCCGAAACGTTTCCTGCGTCGTTGTTCCTCCGTTTACACAAAAAGCTCATTAAACTCTGCCTTGAGACGACGACGATGAACAACGTTGACAACGTTGAACGATGGGTAGAACAATGCGCTAAAGAGGAGGTGACGTTAAGTCGCGAGATCGAAGGACCTCGGTGCATCCAGTGACCCCCGATTCGTCGCGGGGTCCTGGTCCTGGTCCTGGTCCCGGACCCCGTGAAGTGGGTGAGGCTCCGGGCTGGCAGATGTATCCCGGCAGGCACCCCGAGGTCGGAGAGCGAGTGACCCGTTTTTCATCTCTCTCTGGTCCCGAGCGATCCAGTCATCGGCGCGGGGGTGGCTGCCGAAGGCTGCCGAGGACCGGCGGAGCTGAACGACGAAGCCGCCAGGGCGCAACGAGGACACTCCGCGCACACCCCTTCGGCCACGGGTTGGTGGTATATAGTCCTCAAGTTTGGCTGTCGCGGCCAGTTGCCGAGGGGGAGGGGGGGGGGGGGGGGGGGGGGGGGGTTGCGGGGAACCCACCGCCGACGCCGCCACCGAGCCTCGTGAAAAATTAAACCCTTAGCCGAGAGCCACGAGCCTCCACCCCCCTCGTCGCCGATCCCCTGTAACAGCCGCATCTTCTGTGGCTCAGGTTGGTGGGTGGACGACAAATGCACAAACCATTTTTTTTTTTTTTTTCCCTTACGTTCGCTGTTTCGTGTCCCGCTAACGGAGAAGAAAAAAAAAATTACAACACTTCGCTATTTTAAGGGGGATCGTCACCTTTACTTGCTTGATTTTTACAATCATTTTAAACTCAAAGCCGTTGTATTACGTTGATACGGCAAGATTTGCTAACTATAAGCGATTATAATACGGCTGAAAGATGTAACAGGTGTTTTATTCTTATTCTAAGCTTTGAAGTTTTAAAAAACCTACTACGTGGTTTTTCTTTACTGTGCACTCGTTTCATGCGAAATTACGTTTTGCAACACGTTTCAAAGAGTAACATTGATATCGTTGGACGGTTTTAATGCGGTGTAAGTGGACACGTTATTACGAGTCACAGTTTCCGGTGCAGGAATTTAAACGATTCATGTTCGTAGTATGTAGATTCCGTGAATTATATATCAAATACGTGCTACGATTCGAAAATTTCAGCACGCCTTCCGTTATTGTATCAAATTTTTTACTCGTTTTCAATTTTATTCACAGAAAAAAAAACAAAGCTTGAAACGAAGATGAAATTAGTACCTTTCAGTGGTGTCAATAACAGTTGTTCAAAGTTCACTTAAAAGTCAAGCACGAAAGAGTGACCACCGCCCTTAACCCGCGTCAAATTTAACCCGGGTTTGTCAATGGTTTTTACCACATCACAGGTCGATTTTCGGCACGGTATAATTACCACTTCTGAATTCTTCGCGCATGGTGGGATATCGGATGCGAAAACATTGTTCGAGACACGCGGTTTCGCTGATTCTAGACACAGTGGATTACCACCAATATTTTCAATCTTTTTTCTATGAATTAAACGCGGCCTATTTTCTCATCGAATATTCCTTCCCGGATCAGCTGCGATTTCAATTTTTACATGAGCCCCCCTTATCTGGGCACGAGGCTAAGGATTTTGGGGAAGTGGGAAGTTGAGTTGAAGCGGAAACCGGAAGCTGTTTCTCTTGCGTAAACGGGGGCACCTTGTAATCGATTTTCTCATTTTGTTATTCTCCTTGCGAGCCCTTCACTTTTTTTCAACGGTTACCAGAGATTCAACTGATCAGCTCTGCAGCAGCACGATCAGGGACGGTAATTAATTCTTCAAGTTTTAAACGGCAATTACTGTGATCTGGATCGAAAAGCTGCTCGCTTTCATCGCTAAAATTTGAAAATTGCAATCGGGACAAGCGATTACAATTATTTCGAGTATATAAAAGGAAAGGAACAACGCAATCCTTTGGGAAAAGTATAATCTATAAAAAAGGTGGTGAATTTTCCGCCGCGTTCAATCACCCGTAATTTTTCACAACCCTCGACGAGCAACACCGGAAATTTTCACCGCAACCTCACCGCGTGGCCTTTAACCTTAATCAAAGCGCATATCGGTCGAATATCGCTTTTAGTTCGTCCCTCATTTTCTCGTTTATCTCGAGCACTTCTTGTTCGAGACGTCGGAATAAGTTCGCCGATACGTTCTCAAGACAGACATTTCTTAGACGTTCGATGGGAGCTGTTTGAATTAGGAAGAGAAGAAAAACAACAAAGAAAAGTATACGACGAAGCGAATGGCAACGAGGAGAGTATTACGTTTGGAGAAAAAATTTCGTCCGATTGAACAAAAATACACCACAACTTCGATGAAACTCACGTTTCGTATCTACCGCGTCTCTCGGCTTGTCAAAGAAAATTATGAAGAAATTTGCTCGCTCGTTTCGGGACGGGGAAATTTATTCCGGCTACTCACCGTTCGCTCAGGGTGCAGGCGGGTGACCTGATGACCCAAATAACCCGGAAGGCGACCTGGTCACACACGAATTTCCACGAAGCGAACCTGTTTCAAACGACCAGGTCGCTTATTTAGCCCGACAAGTGTAATAGCCCACTTTTCAGGTACGTCAACTGAGAGTTTAAGTAGGTCAGAACGGCTCGCGGTTAGCTCGAAAAATTCGTACCGGTACGAGTCAAAGGGGTGGCAGCAGCTGGAAAATGAGAATAAAAAACGGGCCAAAAACAGGAGCAAGGATCGGTCGCGGGTGGAAGAAGAGAGGAAAAATAAGCGGGAAAAATGGTCGCGCCGGCCGGGAAAACGGAACGGCAACCCCGGGTTAGGCGGCTCTGCTGACGCGGCAGATGGGGGATTTTGAACGAGGGTGATTTCCTCGGATACCACGCGTCATTGATTCCGATACAAATCGCGTATAAAGTTTAAGACGACGCGTGCAGGCCAAAGCGCCTTTCAACGGTCACCGTAAACTTTTTCCTCACACAGAGATCAAAGCGTTATATCGTCCCATTTCGTTTAAAGGGTTCCTCGGATTCCGCTTGCAGAACGAAGACAAAGGGCCCCGCTGATTGCGCTGATATGTTGGCGAGGAGATCGGCGGATATCCTCTCCGCCATTTTTCACCTCCAAGTATCCTGGCTGTCGTCGGCTAACTGCCTGGTCGTGTGAAGTGATTCTGGCGAACGGATTCAACGAGAACCAGAATCAGGGGATGTTTTCACGCTTCGATGTCGGTCAGGATGACTAAAAATTCACGAATTATTCACGCGTGCAGGGCTTACGAATGTGGATAATTGATCCATCATTTTCGCTGAGTACGATTGGAACGCGAAGACTCGGTTTTGCAGACTTCAACTGTCTCGATGAATTCGGTCCGCTTGATTCTTGGTCGTAACTTTGTCGCATCTCAGATATGCTTCAACCCTGTACTCGGAAGCCGAGTAAATTGGTTACTCGATGATTTCTCAACCATCCGGAGGACAGCCGAGTGTCCGGAATACCTCGAGGATTCAGCGGTCGTGTCTACCGGCTCTGCAAACTGCTGCAGCTCCGTTCGGTTGAAACTGCAACGATGATAATCGATGAGTGCGGAGTGACATGGCGGAGTAACTAAGGTATGGAAATAGCACGTTTCCTGGTCGGCAGAATAAATCGGGGCACTCCTTTACCTGCGTCAATTCCCGGGTCATGCTGGACGTGGACAAGCGTGCGGAATACCGCTGAAGCGTTGGAAGAATTTGCATTCTATGCGATTAGTGGTCGCGAAAAGCGGACGAGGAAAAACGTGACGGAATGACGATTCCGATTCTCGATTGGAACGGGCCGCGCTTATACACCCTTGACGAATATCGCCGCGTGCTTCGACGAGGATAAAAACGTCGTCGAGGTTACGGATTTCGGTAATACGGGACCGTGCCCGCGACTTAGCAACGTGGCTGCTAATTAATGCCGAAAACCACACCTTCGCTGGCAATTCTGCCAAACTCATGCATCTATGACAGCGATGGGCGGGGCAGGACGGTCCAAACAAATTTTCCCGATCCCCGATTGGCCGGGACACTTAAAAATAGTCGGTTGGGGTGTGGTGACTCGGATACGGCCAGGCGTAGCACACATCAAACGGCATAAATATCTACACACTGGCTTGTCGCCCGCCGCGACACACATTCAAACTACACGGAGAAAACCCATGTGGCTTGCGGAGACACTGCCTGTAGAGGATGCCTGCGAGCTCCTCACTCCGATGCTCGACCTCGAGGATTTCAGATCTTGAGTACCCTTCGGAGCCCGAAGTCGGTCCGTTGTCATCGCAGGCCGCGGCTGAAGAATCGCGACCGTACCGCAAGTTCCATATTTCCGTCAAACGCTCCTACCGATCGTTTTTTCTTGTCGCGGATGATCCAACGCGGATGGATCATGCGTCGCGAAGCGGTTTCGCGTTCGGAGTGACCAGCGGTCGGTTTATCGGGGACTTTTACGGTGATGAATGTGAAAATACAGATCAGTGTAGCGAGGAACGGTTGAACCGATGCTTTCGAATCCCACGATTCTTTGAGAAGCCCAAACAAAGTTCACCGTAAGTGTCTGAAGCGTAATCGTGCGTGTGTGTTGACAAGTGTTTTCTGGCAAGCGCGTATTCATCGGTCGGAATAACGTGCCCGTAGTCCAATAAACTTGGAAAATGTTCGAGTGACGGGAATCGGGGGAACTTTTTGGAAGCGGGGAAGAAAGACGGAAGGTCACGCGGCTCAAGCAGGTCCGAATTTTACCGTCCCCGAGATGATGACCTTGATGACAGACGTCGGTCAGTATCCCTACGAGGCGGGGAGCAGGTCCTCGTACGAAAGTTATCACCATCATCGACATCATCATCACTTCTACGCGACAACTTCCGACGCCGATTACCTCCAACGATACTCCAACGATCGGGACGATCATCCGAGGGCCACAAGCGCCGATGGGAGCTTGGCTTCGGCTGAAAGCAACGGCTCTGGACGCTGCTATCATCGAGATCCTCTACGGTACTTGTTCATGCACGTAATACGCACCTACATGTCCGCCTTCGATTTGTAAAAGAAAAAAAAATTGGTCTACTTACTACGGTCTTCACCCCCATTTGCTGTACGATGATTTTATTTGATCATTGATTTGGCGGTTGCATCGTGTCGTTAAATTTTACACTCTCGCATCTACGTTTGGAGTGATCCGTCAAGGCGATCAATGGTCCAAGCGAACGGTTCAAAAGCCGAAACTTTCACGTGCAGATGAAAATCAAAATGCGAGCATAATTCTACCAGCCTTTAATAACCACGTTTGGTCTGAACTCGCTTATCGCATTCGGCCTTTAATACAAACGTCGATCCGGTACATCAGCAACAGTCGATAAACGTCACGTTTTCAACTAGAATTGAATGATTGAGCGTTCCTCTCAAAACTTTTAATGACATCCCTCGGACCCGAAAGCACAATTGAATAAATTTATTCGTATCATTTTCCAACTTGTAACAATGAAATATGTTAAAAGTTTACCCGCACTCGATGTAACCTCGTATCTCCGTAGAGAAAAAGATAAATAAAAGATAATAAAAAAGTTGGTCAGGCCGGTTCGGTATTGGCGAAGTTCCGCGCCTATTCAGACCTCTGAGAACGCGCGGCTGCGGCGACCGCATGATGCACGGTATCGCATGCGTATAACACAAGGCGCGTGCTTCCAGGCGTAACTATCGACAACTATTGAATAACTAGGCTGTTTCGCAGCGAGCCTCCTCGACCACGTCGTGTCCCCATATCTACATATATATATACATATTCTACGTGCATAGCGCACACACAAGCAGGAAACACGAGCAATCGCCAACCCAGCCTAGCAAGTTACACACGCCTTGAAAATTGCGTAGTCTGAAAATATTCCGACAAGTATACAAATCTCGATGGGAGATAATTGATAAAAAAAAAAAAACCGAAGAAATTAGTCGTTAGGACGCATTTTAATTCCCCAGGCGACATACAATTTTTTTTTAAAGCAAAAACTTCGAGGATATTGACCGTCGATCAATGCTGTTATACTGATCTAATTAACCAATTATTCTGTTTTTCACTTTTAATGTATTTTTCTTTTTCGGTTGAGAAAATTTATCGAATCAGTAATGAAGTCTGTGTGAAACGAGGTAAAATTAATTCTCCGCAAGGGTAACACGGCGAAAATATCAGCGATTTGTTTGTTTTTTTTTCATTCTTGGCACAATTTTTACCGGAGATGAAGTACTTCGTTATTAGATGTGAAAGAAAATTAAACAAGCCACTGTACGCAGGCTTTTTACCGTTTCGTATACGGGTGTGCAAATTTTCCGGTTCAAATCCATATTAGGAGAGAGAGAATAATGCTGGGTATGAGAAAATGTTATAATTTACTCGTTAGAACCACGCAGTTTAATATCGGAGGGCGTCTCGTTATCTCTCGGATTCCAATCTACCCAAGGATCTTCCTCTTCTGCCGGAGCAAGTTTCCTCAAATTTATATTTGTACGTTATTATTCCAGCCCCGCTTTTGTAATATTCCGGTTACCATTACCTCGGTGAAAAATTATAGTCGAGTAATTTTTAGGATCGATTGATCAGGGATCAAATAATACAAGCGAATCACCCCATCAAATTACGTTTGAGTATACAGAAAATTAACTTTACGAGTTTGAATGAAATCATACGCGATTCTCCTGTGTTTGACAATCGGCCAATTTGCTATACAATCCGAAAACATTATTTCTGAAATTACGTAACGCGTTTTCAAAGGGTTCCAAAATACAGGAGGGTTTCCGAGTGACGTACCATGCGAAAACAAAAACTCTTTAAAATTGATCATTAAACTGTACTGATTGTTATAGAAAAGTTTCAACATCCACGTTCCGACAGTCACGGGAAATTTTCTGTACAAACTCGACTAAATTGACCAGAATAACAATGGAGATTATTTAACAACTTACCACCTTCATTTACCGATACCAGATGTACGTCATTATTTAGTTAAAGCATAAACGGGTGTCAAGTTGAAACCGCAGTATCTGTGTACCTACAAATAAGTGCAAGCATTTGATGGAGGGAAAAAGATTCCGCAAGCATAATCGTATAATGAGAAATGCGCTAATTCGCTGCTTTTTATAAACAAGCCCTTCTCTTGCAGAGTGCATTAATTACGAGGGTAAAAAAGTGTAAGCCAATATGTTATATCGATCGACAAATATTACAGTATCGTGACGACGCGATCAGTGTTTCAATATCTCTACTTTTCCACACTTTTCCACAATTTTCCAACGAGTCCAGGGTTGAGCCGCTACAGAAACGTACGTTCTATACTGTTCCGCATCGTTTCGCTGCCGGGTAAGAGGCTGACACATTTACGGCCGTACCGCAATGCCCGGGGAATACAGGGGCGAAAATTCGCTGCGGCTATGCTCGACGATGTCTTTACTGCCCTAGAAACAGTTCACACTTTACCTGCAGCGGTTGTTTGTTTTTGTTTTTTTCTATTTTTCGTTTGTCTTTTTTTTTTTTTTTTTACCCCTTATTCTCAGCTTTTTCGTTTTTTCCATGCACGTCGCGAAGGCCGAAATCCGCACGCGACTTTTCCGTCCTCGATGTCGAGGCGAATAAGAAAACCACGAAAAACAATCGGCGTGGACGACATCGTCGGGGTGACGGAGAAATCCGCCTTTTCTGCGTCTACTGCTCGTTGGTAGGAATCAGCGGAAACTTAGTCGATTTTAAAACTCATGGAGGAAAAAAAGGATTTAGGTGTCTGTTGAGTTAGCGAAGTTTTCGTTGTTGTACATAGTAGAAGATTTTTGTAAAATTGGTGTCGTAGCACTAACGGTTGTGATTATTGCTTGAATTACAATTGACAAATGTGATGCAAGTAACTATTTTGCGCGGTGGTAATTGTCGGTATATTTTCTGGTTAACGCAACGTTGGATCTGTTTTTTCAGTTTAATACATTTGTTTTTTGATAAGCCAGGCCTTAACATCAATTTATTGTGGCATAGACATGAAATTTTCGCAATAGTTGTGAAGAAAAATACAAACATGTACAGTGTGAATGATGCTTAATAAAAACAAATAATAACGTACTAGATTTTTGGTCACAGCTGCGAAACTCATTCTCGTAACGTAGTCGGGACTTTATTTCTTCGATTGCGATAGAAATGGTGATAGTTAAGAACAGTGTTAAAACCAAAAATAGAAAATTCCTCGATGTTTGAATTCAGTTTGGATTCATTCGATCGAACGAATTGTTCGACTGCCGAGAGTTCAGTTTTTAAAACTGTACAATCGATTGTCAGATATTTTTAGTAAAAAAAGATTTTTTATTCACACAGATATTTACAGAAAACGGCGATTTGAAATTTCTTCTTAAAACAGCGGAAAATTTTTGTTTCTCGTTGTCCGTTGAACGAAGCGAGACACTCGGTTTGAGCAATTAGAGAAATTGATTCGTCCAGGCCGTCGGCACTTGAACGAGGATGAAAACTATATATTTATCAAATAGAGGATATTTTTTTCAGCCAACGAGCGAATGCGCGAAAGAGTAAATATTTTTCTCTTCGCTACGTTGAGTGCAATCCGCATGCGTATGAAACTTTTTTATATTATCCTTTCCACGAGGGGAGAGAAAGGGGGTCAAAATGAATGGGATATGAAAATAATATATCGTGCGGACGTTATTAGAATTTTCAACAGATCGTACGTCACACGCGTTGGATAACGTAACGCGTATTATAACGGCACGGATATATTTCTATAGAAAAGTTGTCGGCTGCTGTACCGACGCGACAGCTAATACAGCAAATGTAAAATCACGATTAATGAAATTTACAGCTGATCTGCAAACGCGGCGTGGAAAAATTTCAACATGTCGAGGGTAAAAAAGGTGGCTAAGGCTATCGGCGATTGATTTAAACGCTTCTCAATTTACCCCGATAATTACTCATGTCCCGTCCAACTTTCGTCGGCTCAATTATCGCGGTAATTCTTCGCTTCCCCCATTTTCGAAAACCGGAAACTCACTCACGACAATTCGTGTTTTTCGTCGAGTTCCTTCGAGCTTTCAAGATTCTGGCAATTTTCACCATGAGTATTACAGCTTTCGTGAATCAGTAACATGCCCAAATTCGTAGGAGAAAATTATCCGCAATTATCGGTACAGAGGGTACAAAATATCTTTAACAAAAATAGCTCGTATACATAATTTCACAACTCACTCGCATATATGAGGAAAGTGCTTGTCTAGACGACCGAAAATGCAATTACATGTTATTTGCCGTTTGATAAATCGACGGAACGACGAACGGAGAGATGTTGAAAGAATAGAAGAATTTTACGAGCCAGGTTGGTAGATGTTATTTTAATTTGCACGAGCTTTTCCGGTTCGATAGTCGTCGGCAATTTTATTTCTTTGCGCTGAAAGTACGGAGTAGCTTGAAAAAAGTTACTTCCTTCGACGCCGCGACGTTCACAAAAAGTCGAAACACATTTCTCCTCCATTTCCAACCGAACAGCGAGAGAAAGAATGAGAAATTTATTCGATCGAATAACGTGTTAAGTCACGGAGAATTTCATTGGCTCGTTTAAACCTATAATAATTAATCGCAAATAGCGATCGTAGTTCTAGAAACGAAATGAAACAAACCTCAAATTGTGAGCTTCTAGTTTCGCCAACTTATAAAGTTGTGCAGACTACTGCACAAATTTGCAATCGCAGAAACTACGCGAATCTCATCTGTTTGCTTCGAATGCAGGACAAACCTGCACCGTACAATTTATTCATTTATTTGAAACGGGTTAGCAATTTAATTGAAACAAACGAACTTGTGTGCTTCGTGAATATCAAGACGGTTGGACTGTTTTTGATCTGTTTAGTTTCAGTGCAAACAGGGTTCTTATCGGTTTAGTTCTGGACACAGAAGAGGATTCACGCGAATTAGAGAAAACGATTTTTGCGATAAAGGGTTTGGTTTTACGTCATTTTTGAGCAATAAAATAAAGTTTTTCAACCTTATACGTACATGCGTATGTTCCGCCCTTTTCAAATCAATTTGAAAAAAAGAAGTCGAAATCACTCGATTCGAAGGGTAGTTTTAAACCGTGAAATTTAACCTGCGAATGAAATGGTAAAACAGTCCAATATGAAAATCGTTACCCGAGCTCTGGTTAATGGGTTTCTTTTCCTTTTTTTTTTTTTTTTATTTTCACGATATCAATAACATAAATCCTCAAGTGCGATCATCCCGCAATAAAACTATCAAAAAAAAATCTCGATTCTCAATAATCGAACTTCCATAAACCTGCAGGACACCAGGAATATGTTGACCCTTTCAATAACACAGTTTTCCAATTAATATTTTGGCCCGAATTTTGTGACTCGTGAGGTTTTTGGGGTAGCCGATGACGAATCTGAAGTCTAAATTTGATAATTTCTAAATCCAAGATGACGGATCTAGTACGATGAATGTAAAATCGAAAAAACTATCAAAATTCGATGATTCTGACCGAAAATAAGGTTTCCCCATATTTTAATAGTCGTGCGAAGTAACAACGATCATTTAAAGTTGTAAATAAAGTGTAATAAGGCTAGGGCGTGGAAATTTTCAAGGAAATCTAAACGCTTAAGCCGTAAATCAGGATCGAAAATTCGAAGGTACAATTTTGTTCCACCTCTGAAATTCTGACGCTTTTCCATATTTGCCCGCAGATCGCAATCCCGGTACACCCCAGACTCCGACGACGCGTCCTCGGTCATTTCTGCGGATGCGTCCGCGGATTTGGAGTCGCCATCGGCTGACGGCGAGGAGGCGGGGGAGGGAGAAGCCGTCGAGCACGTGCCGCACCCCCACGTCCTGGACGCCGGAAGTCCCCACGGACCGCGAAGGTGTCTCTTGTGGGCGTGCAAGGCGTGCAAGAAGAAGACGGTGACGGTCGACCGAAGGAAAGCGGCGACGCTAAGGGAGCGAAGACGTCTGCGGAAGGTTTGTTTCCGTTTTCCTTCATTTCTATCAATCTTCTTGCCGATACTTTTGGAGAAATTAATTGGCGAAACGGGGCGTCAAAGTTGGCGCAGCTGAGGAGTTGAGCAGACTCCGCGGGTTATTTGGCCTGTAACTTGGCAGACGGAAGTTGGCCAAGATATGATTAAGATAAGAGGCAAGTTTTGGCTCGAAAATATTGTCGGTAAATTTTCAAGAATTAAATCAAACTTGACGGGAGCCGTCACGCCGCTATTCTCTGGCTCTGGTTTCCTGGCAGGCGCCGTTTATACATATCCTCGGATACACGCGTAGCTGGATAATTTTGTGAAAAGTTATCGCTGGGATTAGAACCGGCAGCAGTACGTACAGACCGTAATAACTCTCGTTTCCGTCTCCACGTTTACATCGCTCTTCGATTCCAGGTGAACGAAGCCTTCGAGGCTTTGAAACGACGGACGAGCAACAACCCGAACCAGCGTCTGCCGAAGGTCGAGATTCTCAGAAACGCCATCGAGTACATCGAGAGCCTCGAAGCCCTTCTTCAAGGCAGCATCACTCCCGGCTCCCAGGATCATCCTTCCGTCGAGAACATGGTGGGTTTCATCTTCTTATTTTCATGCATTGTTGTTCGAGGGTTTATCTCTTACCCTGTGACAAGGGAGGGAAGAGAAGCGATGAAACTCGTCGGTCCTTCTGAATGGAAGAGACGTCTTGGGAGATGCTGAGGGCGCCTGAATAACCCGCTGGGGGAAATACTTTGAAAAGCTCACCCCAACCCCCTCCCCCCTCCGCCGCCCACTTTTATTACACTGACGTTGATTAGTCCTTTGAACTGCAATTTCTTTAATATATAATACTCGACTTAGAATTTGTCAAACAACGAGAAGCTTTTGGCGGATGAAACGGTGCTTATATATTTTACGCTTAAATACCTCTGGACGATATTTGATTGTTCAGAGTCAAATGTATGGTGCAGCAAACTCCCGATAAGCGAGATCTTGAAGAGATTTCTCAAGCGTGTAATATAATCCTCGTTATCGCTTCGAAATAACCCCAGTGCCTCAATTTCGAGTAACAATAAAATTAGTCGAATCTTAGAGTTATGTTAGAGCGTAATTTCTATTTCGGTATCGAACAATCAGTCAACCGATTGTATGAAACTTTTACTTACATGATCAGGACGAAGTTGGACGCGGTCCAGCAAGGAAGCAGGACAAAGTTGTTAATTAGCGTTATCGAAAGGGTGATAAATAATTTGTTAGATCGAAAAAGTTTTCACCCGTGTAATGACGCGCGTATTTTTGTTCGCTCATCAGTCTCGCGATCGGGGAAGCTGTAAAGATAAATTAGCAGCACGTAAAGTACGATAATGTAATTAAAATCAAATCGCTCGCACGATCGATTTACCGCACAATTCTCTGTACCTTGCATCTCTGGTAACTCGACGAAACAAATCTCAGAGCTCTATATATAATACACATATATATATAATTATATATACTGTATGTGAGTCAGGGAATCAGAAATTGACTTGTCGCGATGTCGATACAGAGAGGAAGCGAACTGTAATACTATTTCCGGAGATAGAAATATCCCGCAACAATCGTTGCGAGCTGTACCGGAGACCAAAGTAACTGCAGATCCACTGTGCAGATTATAAATTTTTGTGTAATTGAAAATTCTGGAATCGATTCAAAACTTCTCGCCTCTCGAGTTATGGATTATCAGAATTCCCTTCGAAGAATTAGATGCTCCGAAAAATCTTACGTATAACTTCTGAGTCGTTATGGAATCACTGTATCAGCTATGGTCGACCCTTCATTCTCAAAACCGAAGTTTCCCAACGAAATAAATAATTCGTATTGGCGAGTTTTCAAAGCAGAAAAAATTAAGGTCTCCAGGCATATCACCACGATGTATGTACGGAAAATCACACGTACCATCGACATTCGTAATTCAATTGATCCGCGGTGTCGGAAAGAAAAGCTATCGGGCAATTTTCCGAAAGGGGAACGTGTAAATGTGTATTCAACGGGGGTGGCAGGCCGGCGGATGATGAGGGGGGTGAATAGGCGGTTTTATTTACCGTGCAACTCGATATCTGCTCTCGACGTCGGCGTCTCTCTGCAGCCGTGACATTATTGGCTTTCGATACTTGTATACTTGGATACTTGGATACCTGCTTCGTTAGCCTCGACGGTAGCCGTGCTCGAGCGATACCCGCGGAAACAGGAGCGGACAAGGATCGCTGTACGGTTCGGGGGTGAGGATCAACCACTCCGAGGACCCACCCGACCGGAAGTGCTAAGTTTCAACTCTGTTTAGCCTCCAGATGATACGGTTTAGGACCCGATTCATGTTCGCAGCCTCCGTGGGGCCGCTCAGCTCACTTGAGACGGTCAAAGTGGCGAAGACGCGAGCTTAAGTCAGAAGGAAATGACTTTTACGCCGTCTTGTACAGCATTCTTTTTCGTCGGACGGAAGACTCGAGGTTTTTCGGATCTTTGGACTCCGTGATCCGCAAGTTTGTGCCCAAAGCCGAAAGCCGTCGTTAAGAATTCACGAAACTGATGTGTTGGAAATAAAATTCCATTCAACCCTTGTACGGTGAACCGGAAATTGAGCGATGGTTATAGACTCTTGTCAAGCCGTTCAAAGCCCACCGGAAAGAGACGCGGCAATGCGATTCGAATCAGGTCATTTCCCTCGAGCTTTATAAAACCGGACCACGATTAACTAGAATTGGAAATTGACGGTGAAAACGTTTTCATTCTTCCCCTTTTGGATCGAAGACGAAGCATGGTGGAAATGGAAGGAATTAGGGAACGGTAAAGTGCTATTCAAAAAACGTGACTTGTGTCTAATTCTAGTAAAATGACCTTAATAAAAGTGAGTACTAAAACATGCTAGATCATTTGATTACAGCTACAGGACTAATTTTCATTTTGTACCCGAAACTGTTCTATGTCAGTAGAAAAATGAAAATAGGTGAAAACTGTGTAGTTTTTTAGTATCAATTAAAAATTTCCCTCAGTGCAGGGGTTAGAAAACAGCCGGGCAGTTGCAGTACGAATTCCCAAAGTTCAATTCGTGCACCGTTTAAACTTGTAAAGCCAGGGACGAACTCTTCGGGTAACTTATCTCGACTTCGGGTGTACTTACGTACAGCGTTTCGACAAGTAACGAATCCCGACGTGAAGTAAGGCAGAAGTAACTAGCGGAGACCTGACCTATCTCTCTAGTTGCACAGTGGAAGCGTCCGTGAGATTTCTAGCATTGTATTTTCAAGACACACACATACGCATCGCCTGCAACCGACTCAGTTTTCAACAGTTCGGTGCCGCGGGTCCCGCGGGAACTGCAACAGCATTGTTTCTATACGCCGGAAATAGAAGCACCGGCTTTGTCTATGAGGCGCAGCAGCGAAGCCAGAAGACCGAACTTTCGAATACTCGCTAAATTTATTGTTCCAATGCAGACTCCGCAGCTTCGCTCTTCCTCGAACACTGTTAGCCACTCGCTCGTCTGCATGCTGATCCAACCCGAAGGCTCATCTTTCTGGGTCTTAAGGTCCCTCACTTTGTTCTTACTCTAAACATAGAGCATGGTCAGTGTCTCATAGATTTACGGATTTCGACTCGAGGCTGTTTTGCCCCCGAATTCCTTCCGGAAAGCGCACAATCTGTTTTACCTGCGGTCGGTATATCAGGGAAATGGTGGATCGGCGATCGGCAACTGCCGGTAATTCGAAGCCGCCGATCGGCGAAAATAAATACCGAGGGGTAAAAAAGAGAATGAAAGTAGGCTGCAATCCCAATCGTTGCGTGATATGCGCACCGCGCCCCGTTACCGCTTCTGTTTCATTTCAATTTTCTCGCTCCACCTCGTTCTCATTTTCCACCAATTCTCCTCTCTCCTTCCTTCTCGTCCAGCCCGCAGTGTAATGCGTAAGCTTTAAAATTTCAAAGGAGGTTAGGTAAACGCGATCGTCCGGCTTTTTTCCCCGCTTCGTTTCACATCGGATCATGCACAGTCTACACTCGTCATACTGGTAAAAAGCTTTCCAATTTCCGTTTGCTTTGCGGCAAATTGAGGGGTGGATAGAAAGCTGCCCATGCATTATCGTAACGCGTCGGATTTTATATTGAATCGACGCGATCCTCAAGCTTTTAAATTTTATTTCACAACGAGAAAGCTCCCTCCTGTAATTAGCCCGAGAATCGTGCATTGCATATAATATCTGCAAGCAGACCCTCACGATTCACCGCAATTCATTACGGTTAAACATAACATCAGTTCCTCTTCGCTTGTGGTAAGAGCGTGAAATTAATGTCCAAGTCATACTCAGCCGTACAGCTCGCTTCCGTTCTTCTGCATCAATTAAATCTTAGAGCTGCAATGGAAGGAGCAATCCACCGGATTGCTTCCTCGGTGATAAACGTGGTGAAAAAGTGCTTCCAGTTGTCTTATGATACGTATACCTGCACTTGTTGTTTATGTTTGCTTTCAATATTTGTTCCTGGTAGACTGAAATATGACGGTTTGAATGTTATGCTGTGGTCGTTTTTTTTTTTTTTTTTTTCATTCTATTGCTTTTACCAGACGATCATTGTTCCTTTTTAAAATACGATCACGAAGCTTATAACACTTGTGAATATTTGATCGCAATGTACGTTGAGTACTTTTTCCTCCGAGACGTTTTTACACCTAATTCGTTCAACACCGGGAGGCTGCAAAAGCTTAAAAAAGGAGTAAAGAAACAGAACAGCACGCTTCAAACCAAATATACGTATACATAGATATTAGTTCGTGTCTAAAAGGGTTAAAAATATCAAATTACAGAGTTTTAATTAGATAAGAAACTAATTTAAGTCTGTGGCAAGTGACATGAGCCAGCTGCAATTACGATTCGTTTTGTACTTAGCAGTAGCCAGTATCGCTTTCGGAGTTTGGTGGGTCGTCTGAAGGTTTTTTTTTTTTTTTTGTTTTTTTCCTTGTTTAAATTCATTACTTTTTTTCTCATGATTCTGTCCCTTTATTTCTCGAACCTTGGTCCCTCCTTCGACAGACGCGCGGCCCGTTAACCGTTAAACGCAATTAATAGGATAAAAAGGGGCTGGTGCTGGTGCTCAGCGAGGGTGAGGATCAGAAGAAGGTCGAGCTTGAGTTACGAAAAGCACAGCGTGCATTCCTCGTGCCGCATATGCGCACGTCTCAGACTGATCTGTGAGATCAAGTAATATAATAATAATGAGAAGGAGAAGTAAAAGAAGAAGAAGAAGAAACGTAACGCCTTATCTATAATATTATCCATTTACGTAACGACCTCGTGTCAACCCCCGTACATATGCATGTACATGCAGGCTGCAGCTTTTCATTTCTCTTGATTTTTTCGCCATAGCGGGTTTTTTAATTCCTCCTTTTTTCTACCACGCCATCTCTCTCTCTCTCTCTCTCTTTTTTACACTGCGTGACACACGTGTTGGCCACGTGGACCACACTCGACCGGCTCGAGCGACGGACGCCAATGTTTTTGCCCCCTTGGCAGCATTAAGTATATATTACCACTTTTTTCCACCCCGGACCCGTCGCAAGAACCGCTTCCAATACCTAAGCGCGACGATGACTTTTTCTCCTTACCTACTTGCACTTTCCGCGGACGTCGTCGCCGAACCCTAGAGATTTTACTCCACATTCACGCACGGCCGACGTTACGTAATCGGAGGACACGATAATCGGTGGCATCCACCTTTCCGTATTCGGAAAATGCTCTCCCCCCTTCGCCAGTCATTATCTATTATTCATTTTCACTCGCTCGTCGCACCGCAAGCTACTGTCAGACTATCGATTTTACCGATACGTCTTAACGCCGCTGAAAAATTCATATGCCGAATGATAAATCGGGGCAACTTGCAGGACCTTGTTCCATCTTTCTCTTCGTCTTTTTTTGGAATCATGAGTATTTCATCCCACGATCAAATCCCATTTTTTGATTCATCGATATCGCTGAGCTAGAAAATGGTTTCGAAATTCTGGACTCGATGAGATGAGAAACTTGATTTTTCTAATTTTAATTACACATATTTAAGGCATTTGATATTTTTCTTCAGAAGAATGTCTGGTCTATTCTTAACTCGAATACGATCACGGCTTTAAATGTTCCACTTGTTTAAACTCATTTTTTTTTCATATTTCTCATATATTTTTGTACTTTTTATACTCTTTGGTGCCTGACTCGTTAAAATTTTATGCAAAATTACAATAATTTATTTATTCATATGCTCGTCATAGACGATTAACGTGAAAAAACTCGTTGTTGGGCAATGCAGATGAATCGTTATGAAAAATTACACAAAATACGCATTTACGGAAATTCAGCAGCATAACCCGCGCAGCTCTGTTTTCGATTTATTGATCATTGCAAGAGGCGCTCGTATTTTCGATTAATTTTTGCATCCGGAATGCTCAAGCGTCGAAAATTAATGACGGCACCAATTACACAGGTGAAGGAGAATCTGAATACACACCTAGTTGCGCGTATAATATTTGCTGTCGACTGGTGAGAATCGACGTAGCTGGATGTCGAATAACCAACACGACTGTATAAATTTTTTTACTGCTCGTGATGATGCTGACATTTTCATTCGATGCAGGAAGCGATAAACTGATACTTCCGTGTCATACGCGAGGAAGCCGCAGGGTATAAAATCGCAAATCGCGTAAGCTTACGCGGTGAATTTTATCGTAGCTTTTTTTTCACAAACCGCAATTCGCTCGCACATACCGCTTCGCCATTACGGCTGAACCACGATTCTCCGAAGTCGGGTGATATTCCGGGCTATTCTATGCCGGGGTACTAGAATAATTTATGGGGTGTGCACGCTGTACGGTATGTCTAGGATACATACCTATATCTATGTATATAATATTTGCCGGCGAAACAGAAGCTGGGCGTGAATAGTATATTAACATATGCAGAGACGAGCGGACTGCCAATAACTTCGGACTGCCATCCCTCGCTCTCTGAGTCAATTTTAATAATTAACCGGCTCGTTGAATATTCCGTGCGTCTAGCCTTCGTCGGACCTACTACGACGCGCGAGTCGGTATCAGGAGGCCGGGGTGTTGGGCCTCTGTCAACGCACGTAAGTCATTAACAAACATAAGCCCGAAAACCCAGACTGCAGTAAACGAACCTAGTCATTACCACCCTCGACCCTCTCGGAGTACATCCACACCAGGATCGAGCCTTCTATGCTCGGCCGGCGAAAGAAGAGAGAAGAAAACGCATTTATGAACTCTTTGAACAGCTAGGTGGTGTTCCTTTTTCACCAAGACACCGCAGTTGTGTAATTTTCATTATAGTCATAGTCGAAAGTGCGTGTAGAGTGTGTTTTATCTCGATTCACTTCGCGATCATGATGAGCTTTACCAAAATTAACTTCACACGGCAGACAGGCTACAGGGCGTGTGGACAGCCAAAATTTTTCCAACCCCAAAAATCGAGCCACTGCGCATTCGCAGAATAATTATAGGCATTCCACCTCCACTTGTTTGAAATTTCCCGCCTTTGCGGGTGCGCGTCTTTCAAGTATTTCTGCGCGTTCTACGTGAGTACATTTCAAATTTCCCGCCCTTGCACATGCGCGGTAGATCGATTTGGGGACTTGTAAAAAAGCCCTGTAGATTTATATCTACTTCAAACCGAGAGAATTTCATAGTTGCGTTGGATACGTGTAACGTATTGTTTGTTTGCCATAACCAAAAAATATGTAGCTCTAACAACTTAAAGTCTTCTCGATGCATTAGCACAATATTATATACACATTGAATTGCATCCCGAATCAGTTCAAACTGTGATTCCACAGTTACAAAAATGATGGATTGGAACAGGTTGTCAGTTATACGTGTAACTAGTTCGTTACGCGAATTGTGGAACAGTTTGTTCTGCTGTCACATTCGTTCTCTTTATCTCCCCCACTCTGTATTTCTCTCTCTCTTTTTACGGCTATCTTTCTCCCGCCAAACGTTGATTGCTTCGACAGAAATTCAGTGGAGTTAACAAGTAGAATAAAATGATGAAAAATTGAAAATTACATCCCCCATGCAGTCGGTGAACTTCAATCAAAAACATTCAATCAACGGGACGCGAGAATAATTAGAAAGAAAAACCATCTGCATCCGTGGGGAATTCACTACTCAACCAATTCCAAAGTAGGAACAGACATTATCTATTTTTTGCCACGCGAGGGTTACGAGTTTGAATATTCACTACTTTATGTACAAGATTCAAATTTTCAGATTCAAATTACGTGCGCTAACTGAAACATGTGAAGAGAATAATTTAAACTAAAAAAAATTTATCTCATATTTTTCCTTTCCTGAAAGCACATCGATAGTTATTTTCTGGTAAACAGTGAAAGATATATAAAAATGCGATGGGAAAGGTAATAATTCTCTCTGTGTAGCCCATTATCGATCGATCACAGCAAGAGGGTAACTAATTTAAGGGTAGTGAACGACTTACAATCAGATAATATGTTTACAAATTGAAGCCGCGTTTTTTGAGAATCTCGACGAAAAAAAAAAAATTGGACGGAATTTCTCCTTCAAACAAGCGAGGCTGTCATGTCGTCCCAAAGTGCAAGATTAAAAGTTTCTTTACATCATCTTCCTCTTTCTCCTCGTTTTATACTTTTGCTGAAGAGAACAGAACAAAAGAGATGAAAAGAATATTTCTCACCCCGGGATTTTGTCAACGCTTTCCATATATTCGCGCATGGACGAAGCAACAGAGAGAGAAAAAAAGGGAAAAGAGAGACAGGGTTACAGCAAATAGGATTCTTCTTCGAGGAAGGGATTACACAATGAAATATATTTTCCGAACAGGCGAGGGCGAGATTCTCCTTCTCTCCTTTTCTCTGCGTGATGCTTCTTTGCTAAATATAATCCCAAAGCTGTGTGACACCGGCCGGCGAATAGTGGGGGTAGAGGAGGTTGAAAAGGGCTAATAAATTAGGGTGCGATGCTAGAAAAATTCTTGCGTATCTTTCGCGGCGATTATCCCGCTTGCGTCCATTTTGCGCGTCCTTTATACATATATTATAAGATAGAACCCAGCATCAGCGAATTATGGGATACGATTGAAAATGTAACGATATCTTTGCCTCTGGTCTAGATACTTATGTATACTCTAAAAATATACGCACGACAAATCTCTTAAAAATTTTCAAAAGCAGGTAGCTAGTCTATAAGCGCGATTTAATTACGAAATACCGCACATCTTTCAATATATCGTATTATAGTTGAGCGCCTTTGCCTCGTTTCATTCTAACGAAATTTCGGCTCGTTTTTTTATTTTTTTTTATTTTTTCTTTTTATTTCTACTTCCACTTCTTCTTCTTCTCGAATTCTTTTTCTTGTTTAACGATCTCTCCGCGAGACAACCGTCGAGATTTATCGTGTCACTGTCAAACTCGTGGAGAATTATTTAGGTAGAATATACCTGTAAATAGCTCGCTGTATAGAATTTAATAACATGCTTGATGTGTAAAATTCATACGTGGGAGGGGGGGGGGAAGCTTTGGTATAATACATCGCAAAGACGTTGTTATATAATTATAAGTATAAAATACCAGAAATCTTCAAGAGGCGAAATATTAATAAATAAAGAAATAAAAAATGTGAAAATAATAATAACGCGTTCCGCGGAAAGGACGGGAGTCGGTGCTGCAGGTCGCAAAAACAAGATAAAAAAAAAAAAAAGAAATGAAACAAAAACGATGCGAGGTACGGACTTGGCGTCTTTATTACATACGACTGTCTGCGGATCTGGAATAAAGAGAGGTGGAAGATAGGCAGGGAAAAGAAAACGGAGATTACTAAAGCAGACAAATTTTTAATGATGATAAAAAGAAATCTCACCCGTACCGTTATTTCGTTATTGTATTAAAGTTAAATCAAATTGCATTTACTCTGCGTCTGCAGAGGCGTTCGAATACATGTATAAGAGCGGTTCGTCTTTCTCGCGTAAAAGAAAAGACTCGAAGAAAAAAAGTTGAGAGAGGAAATAATGATGGGATAAAATAAAATAAAAATAAAATGTTACGAGATAAAAGAGAGTAAAAGAATGAGAATATTTCTTGGCACGAACGGAGGTCGAGAGCTTCGGTGCAACGGGGATGAACTGACGCGGAGTAGCGTTTATTTCACGTTTCCATGGAATATATATATGTATAGTGCAGCCTAGTTGAACCGAGAGGATCAAAAAGAGTAACCCCTACAGCTTTAACCCTACTCGAACCAGCCTCGCCCGTATCCCATATACCCAGATATACATATACATATACTTGCGGCACTGTATACGACTGCAAACATTGTGCTTATTTAAAGCCACTCCATTCCACTTGCATTATCGTAAAGTTGTACCGCCTCGCATTAAAAGCTCGCTGATTACTTGTCCCGCGAATATTAATAGGAGTAACCCCTCTAATTTTCCCGCGTAATAAGTTAACGGTCTTACACTCTAACCGGGAGAGACGGAGAAGGAGATAAAGAAAAAGAGAGACCCGGGGCAAATTCATTGCAAATGTGCACGTGTGTAACGTACCTATATTATATGTATATTTTCTCTACTCACTCCTTCATCCATCGGAAGATTTCGTCGTCGGGGATGAACTTTGCTGCTCTTATTCTTGGCTACAATCGGTACCTGTTAATAAGTGAGGAAAAAAAAGTTTTAGCGGACAGGATTTCTGTTTCGCTCAACTGTATAATTTCGCTGGAAATAAAACACGTTTTTAAGCACGGTAGAAAAGTTTTTACTGAATTTATATTTCAGGGGTTACAGATTTTTGTTTCACCGTTTCTATCATTATCTACTTATAGAATCGAAATTTGATAATTCGCTCCAGCTGATATTTGGAAAAAAACTTGATAAATGTATTCAAACATTATACAATATACGTATACAAGATTACAATTGCAGTATATATTTATCGGAAAATTGATTTATTTTCTGGAAAAATACAGTTACCTATAAAATCGAAATTGGTTTTTCGTTATCCGGAAATCTAATCACGTCTATTTCTATTCCTTTTTCTATTCGAATTTCGTGTCACAAGATTTAAACCTTTTCTCCCATAGTCACGTAACTTCTTTCTCAACGGATCAGAGTAAATCAAATCTTTCAAATTACAATGGCAATATTTTTTATTCCTCGGTAAAAATCGAACAATAGAATCTTTCGCATACACTGAGACAAATTTGATTTGTTACAGTAAATAGAAAAATTCGGTAAAACAGGTATCGTTAAAAAAACTGTTTGAATATTGTTGGAATTACGAAAAACGAGGTACGCGCAACCATTTTGCGCTATCGTCGATCCGTTTTTAGTAATTGCAACGCAAAATCAGTTTCTGAGGTTTACTCTACTTTTTTAGTTAAACAAGGCTTTAACGTCAATTTATCGTCGCACGAGCGTTAAATTTTTGCAACAGTTGCAAGAAAATATAGTAACGGTGATCGTAATGAGAAAGAATAGTAACGGATACTAGACTTTCCGGTAACAGCTAGAAAACTAATTTTCATTTTCTACCCAGAACTATATTTTTCGACTGTGGTAAAAAATAAAAATAGTTAAGGACTGAGCGGCAACCGAAACTAAAATTTTTCTCAGCGCAGACGGTGAAATCCTTAAAGCTGCAAATCGAGCAAAGGACAAACACAAAATGGAATTGATTACTGAAATAGTAACCTCCTGATTGATCGTGATTGATTGCAAACCGAATGCAGGAAATTCACACAATTATCGCTGACGTTGTCAACCTCCAGGGTTGGCGGACTAGATCGAGTCCCAGTGAAGAGAAGTCAGAGCCGCGACCCGCTGAGAATAGTTCTCACGGCGTCCTCGCATCTCGGGATATACGCATGTATGCTTATACGTATACCGCACGTATATATAAACGAATAAACGGAGAAAGAGAGGAGATGAAACGTCGGTGAGGAGGTGGAGCGAGGGGTCGAAAACTATTTCGAAGGGGGGGAAGGGTGGTTGGGAATGAACAAGCGGATCAGAGGACGCGACACCGATCAACATTCCGAACCCGACAACTAAAGAGACAAAATTCTAATTTGGAGGCGGAACCTCGGCGGCTTGATCTTTTCTTGCAGCCCAATTTACGCCGCTTTTGAGAGCCTCGAACCCTTTTCTCGTTTTTTTTTGTTTTCGAATTCGATTTCACCAACTAATTTTTCTCATTTCACGCTCGCTCAGCTACGCCGGCCTGCAGCTGCTTAACCGCGAAAATTATGACGCGTGCAATTTGAAAATTCGACCGGTTGAGAGCTATTAAATCGGACATCGTCGATCCGGTGATACGTTATTGCATACCTATACGCGTATGGACGACACGTGGGTTGACGGGTATATAGAGAAATCTATGTTTTCGGGTTAATCGAATTTAGACGTAGCGATTAGTGGAGGAAAGCTCGAACGAGCCGAGTGCTGCAGGTCCGAGCGTGCGATAAATCTCGGCAATAAAATAAAGCTTGTTGATAAGCGATGACCGCAACGGCAATATATTTCAGACCTGACTAAACCCGGGCGAAACCCCTCCGCAGCTTTTTTCATTTTTCAATTTATTTTTTTATTCTCCTTCTACTCCTCGCGGGCTTTTTCCCTCCATTTACCCTCCTGGAATTTTTATTCTCCACACGACCGGTCTAGGATTCGGGAATTTATCGAGCTGCAAAACTGCGAAGATAACAAAGCGTGCAAGTTGCGATGCAGAGCTTCGAACGGAGCTTTTTCCCCCCCTCCAAAAATAATACGACAAAATTCAACGCGCCATTTTCTAACGTTGCTTCCAAATCGAATCCTTGACCGCGTCGAAAGCTTAGAGCCGGTTAGGACGAACTTTCAAGCTGCAAGAATGGCAGCCGAGCATCAACGTAAAGCTCTCTTTGATCACCCGCGATTTTTCCATTTCGTGGGCGTCTGATCTATCCCCAGAAGTTTTTTTTTTTTTTTTTCTAAATTTCGTTTTGTTTCTTCTTTCAGAATTTATTTATTCACTTCGTTTCTTATTACCTCATTTTGTTTTCATTACCGTTATTATTGTCATTATTATTTCACTGCCTATTTCCGTACGGCGGCTATATGGTCGGAACCGAATCCCACTCGCATGGATTTATTAATCACGCGATATTCCGGAGCGATATAATATATCAAGCGGCGTTGTTTAAGGTTCACTAATTGGACACGAAGAGCATCACGGCTCGTCTAGATACGGCCATACTCACAACTGCTGCGCTCCGACTCATCGTGATCTACCATCGTGAAATTCCCGCAATTCGCTTCCTTCGAAGTTCTGCGTTTGCAAAAAATTCTGCATTTCACGCGCTCCGCGGATGATGCGTTAGAATCGGATGATCGATGCCATTTTCTTGGCACGAAATATTGCCACTCTGCCATTCGTGGAATATTATAGTCGAAATTCACCAATTTCACCATTTCTTTTCACGTAACAACTGAGATGATAGCGTTTTAATTGAATTAAATTTGCTTCGCGTAAGTCGCGGTCTTTGAATCGTCGTTGTACTTTTTTTTTTTTTATTTTCGCTTCACCCAATGAATATTTCACCGCAAACAGATAGCAGTGTGAAATAACGAGAGAGAAAATTGACACGCTCCGTGAAATAATGTGAATTCCGAGCAAGAGTAATTTGCGACTTGATAAAATTTATCCACTATTTTATTTTTCCGGCCATCCCAGCGACATATATTTCGCAGATGATGGGACATTCGAGATCTCTATATCCTTCGGAGTTTATGATGTTTGCCACGAGCTGAAGAGATCGAGCAGAGAGAAGAAGAGCTCAGGCAAATTTCATGGCGCACTTCCCACTCTTTCGCGTAAACATCGATTATAATCCGTACCCTCCGAGCTAAAATTCCCAAGAGCAAGAGTCCCTGATAATCCACGCGCGTTTCTCCCGCCTCAAAGATCGCTGCACAGCGGTTACAAGGAATTTATTTTTACCAAAACTCCCAGCCGCGAATTTGATCGATGAGGGTGTAAAACTAGGCGCGAATTAAGGTCGAAATTTGGTTGAAAGGGAAGAGAATTCAGGGACGAAGTCACGTGCTGCAACCAAATTCCCGATTTCTTTACGGTATCAGTTTTCGTTTTTCTTTTTTGTTTTTTTTTTTTTTTTTATCCTTGTTGGGGATCCAGCGAACGGGACGTCAATTTCGTCGCACAGGATTACGCGGGCTGATATTGCTTTGCTCCTCGTAAATCGTTGGAAATATTACATGTTATACCAGTTATATGCCCGCCATATATACACATATGTATAACACACACGTTTACCAAGGACCCGCCTGTAATACGTAATTCGCAAAATAAAAGAAAAATGACTGAAGAAATTCAATTAGTATACCAATCGATACGAAGTTCTTCGGTCGGATCTTTGCAAATGTAAATATGGTACGTAATAAATAAGCGTGCGTGTGCGTGTGTGTGCATACATATACGTATATACATTCAAGGCTCAGAACTCGAAGTATTTCCCGTCGTAAGAAGTATAAAGAGGGAAAACGAAACGAAGAGTACAACGAAAAGAGAGAGAGAGAAAAGAAAATAAACGAAGAAAGAAAATCAACCGATAGAAATAATGAGAAAATGAGAAAAAAATAAACTGTAGCAAAAAATGCGAAACGAATGAAAGACGAGGAAGTGGAGAGAAATAAATATAATAATATAAAGACCGAGCGATTTGAAATAAAGTACAGATGCTCGGTTGACTCGTAAAGTCGTTTCTGAGACGCGGCCACGATCTAATTAAAGACTATTAAATAAAATGTATATATACGTATACGCGTGCACGTATAGCCGATTTTTATACTCACGAAGGGAATTATTTATACCTAGATTTGTAATTCAGCCTCAGCGTGGTTTCCACAGAGACATTTTCTGGACAATATTTACGACCGCAATTGCAATTTTGCAGCATTAAATGGAAAGATCGAGTATAATATCGAGTGCGAGTTCGATTCATCAATGTAGCGAAACGTGATGTGGGTGTGTCTGGTATTTCTGCAGTGTAGAAAGAGAGTGAGAGACGGTGAGTGAAGAAAAGTAAGAAGAAATGTAATAAAAATGAAAGAATATAATACGGTGAATTTTAAACGCATCCATTTGTCGGCCGAGGGTCGACGGGCGTCGTTATAAAGCTTTCGTCCGCAAGCAGCGTTATATGTAAATCTATATACATGTATATAAAGAGCCTGAGAAAAGGTGTAATTTTACGTTTCGGTTGATGGCGCCAGAGTTAATGGGTGTAACTTTAGCCCCCTTTTAGCAATCTTCGAAATAACTTAACGAATGCTGCGGTACGCGAGATATCCGAAAGCTCCGAAGAGAATCGAGTCTCCCACAATTTCAAGAGCTATTTTTTCTTCCCTTTGTCATTGTCAGCACTCGCGCTGTGCCGGGACGGCACTAATTTCTCGAATTTATAAAGTGGATTGAAAAGAGAAAACAAAGTTAAAAGAAAAAAAAAAAAAAAAGAAAAACGTAAAAAAGCTGAGGTGATAATAAAGAGTCGAGGATAGGTGATAAAACTTTTTTTCTCTTTTTTTTTCTATCTTTTAATGAAAACCACAAAATTTATACACAGAATTCGTACAACGACGACCAAAAACTCCGCGGTTTCGTGGCAAAATGCGAAGTCGGGCGAGGTTTGCTGCCTAAACGCGGCGGCAAGTGCGTAATTTACCCGAGGAATTAACAGCCACCGAAAACGGTGGAAGAGCGGAGCCGAGGAGACAGAGACAACCGAGTCTCTGTACTGATTACTCATTCTATTCGCGTCCCGGAGCTAAGACCTGCAGCCTTATGCGATGTTCGTGTTCCTTCGGGCGGGCGCGTCATGCCTGCCAAATAAAAGCAACCCGGTCGGGCTCGTCTACAGTGTAACCTGTAACGCCGATGCGTTATACGACACAATTTAGAAAAAAGGATCAGTCACGGCATCCGAGGAATATTAACCACCGTCTCGACCGATCAGCGCCGCCCCTAAAATGTCTCACTTCGTCTTACAGCCGAGACCCAATTCGCTGCTGACGAAACCACTTTCGATTCGGCAGGGTGGATATTTTCAAACTGCATTTGACGAAACGCTAGAAATTAATTCGGCTGATTTTTATTTCGAAACGCATTGTCGCGTAAACTGGAAACCGATTACTTAAGAATACAGACTAAAGGAATGTTCCGAGAAGAATTCGAGATAACGTCAAACGCCAGCAGAAACCTTACGTACAATTTTTACTGCCAATTTTCATCAACAATTATGTACAGAATTCTGTTCTCAATTTTTGGAAAAGTTTAAAATCTTGTCATCGAAATACAGTCTGAAAAAAAGTTAAAACTATACCTTCGAGACGTCATTGTAACTTGTAACGATTAGTTTTTCAATTTTCAATCGTCTCGCAAGCCTTAGATGTACCTCTTCAATTTTCTTCTCGATACAGTGATTGAGCGGTAAAACGGCAGACGAAATATGTTTCAGACGATTGAAATGTTCGGGTATAAAGAGTAAGATGTTGAAATGGTAAAAAGAAATTAACAAGTCTGAGTTACAGATCCGTGAGAATTTCTATCCGAGGCGAGCGGAGCGTATGGTGAATAAAAAAAAAAATAAAAAAATAAAAAAACGAGAAATCAGGCGTCAGATCAGATATTTTCGTGTTATATTATATTGTCGTACACAGTGAAAAAGCGGGTCGATGAAGGTATCCGAGCGAGACGAAAGGGATTCATCGCCGAGTCCGAGAAAAGGGGGACACGGCGAAGCGTTGACGGAGTCCCGATCGTTTCCAGCTCGTCCCGCGGCCCGAAATCCGCCTCAGGATGAAAAGAACGTGAATTCGGAGTTACGACCGAGTACAGCGACATCCGTCGTGTGAAAATGCGAGGAGTCGGAGAAAACGTGCCATCGAGGAAGCTGCGACGTTGGTGTTTCTGACGTCACGGTGGTCCGTTGTTCCAATTAATTCGTCATTGGGAATCATGGAGGAAATATTAGCGGTAGAAAAGCTTCTTTGAAGATAACCGAAAAGCCGTGATAGTCGCAATGGAATTCAGCCGGCAAGAGGAATTCTCCTCTCGTCGTCGCGGCTCGGCTGCACCGCATGGGTTCTAGTATAAAAATATGTTTAATTGCTACTATGAATTCCGACAACTCCGGCTTGACGAGACTCTCTTTTACGATGTTTTGACGCTTGTATCCGCGTTTTTATTCAACGGCGACATTTTTCCAACCCGAACCATCGTCCCCGCGACCGACTGCGGAGGATATCCACGTCACAAGTTTAGTGTCAAAACACTTTACAATGAGGCATGCAGGCTCTGCTTGGCTGGGAAGAAGCTATGCGTGAAATAAAAAGTAAGGGAAAAAAAAAACGGGAAACCAGTGCCAGCTAGCCTGGATTCCTTCTTGTTTTCACCATTCCCGAAAACCTTTCGCGACGCGAGTCCGGGACTAAGTGATGCATAAAGATTGAGAGCGGATGGAAATCCGCGGTAAAAGTGTGCATCGATCAAATCAGAGTGGAGAAAAACGGACGGTGGACGATGCCGGATCCGAGGAGGATCCTGATCCGCGATAGAGTTTTGAATTTCATCGGTTTCCAGGGAGCTGGACGGACGGACGGACGGTTCTTTTGATTTCCCTCTGACCCGCGGTTCGACCCGATCCATTCATCCTCGAGGAACCGGGACTGCGGAGCTTTTCAGTCAGCGTTAAAAAATGCCCGATTCTTTCCATGGCCGTTGAAAACGCCCACGCAAGCTGGCAAAGATTTTGCGGAATTCGCGCGTACTTCCCTGAGAAAATTCCTTCCGCATTTCCGACCCATAGTAGTATACGTGCCGACGTGTGTTCTTCGCCCGGTTCGAGCGAGACGACATCCGAAATCCAAAACCCCCGGGAACGACTTCTACTGAAAATTACGTCGAAAGTGCGCTTTCTCACTTTTCCACTTTACCGCTTTTCAGATTTTCTTTCAAGCTGCTTTTTCCACCGCTTCGCTGTACAACGGAACCTGTCTCTAAGAACCCTCGTACCTAAGCGAAAATTGAATATATACCCCACGACGAATGGTTTCAATCAAGGGGGATCCAAACTTTATTCGCCTTCAAACTCGATCGTCTCGTTTCGACGATGACCCCAATCTTCCTGTCCACTTGAACAAACTGTTTAAAGGATGATCGAACGGTGATCGGAAACGGCAAGAAAAAAGGAAGTCGCGGTTAACCGTATTTTAGTTTAACGAAGCACCGCCCGTACGTTCGCGAACAGAGCGCACATGGCTTTGGATCAACTGAGAACAAATCAAACGACTTCAAGTGTCCTCAAAAGATTTCCGACCGAGCGTGTGCACTCGAATCGATTTGAGATAATTCTCAGCCAAGTAAATGTACGTCCATTGATCAATTTCGGTTACATTTCATACTTCACGATGAGAACGTTGAGCGCGGTGACGATGAAAAAAGAGAACGGTGATACTCGAGTGGTTTAATGCCGATATACACCACTTAGGCTAAACCCCACAGTGGTTTAACGATCGTACAGTTGGAGTGACGTTAAATAGAGTGTCCGTGATGCGGCGGAAGACTTGTGTAGCTTTTCGCTCTTGGAAGAGCAGCTTCGGTTTGTATGCAGGACCCTGGAGGCCAGGGATCTATATACGAGACGCGTACCATCAGCCAGAGTGAGTAGGGACAGGCCGTCACAGGGAATCTCTAGCCGTAACGAAAATGTGTCGATGGTATAAGAGGGGTAAACTCTGTTACACTTTACGATCCGGAGCCTTACGAGTTGACTTAAAGGCTGCGCGAGTCAGGCGTTAAAGCGTTAAAGTACCGTTGAAGAGAATTCGGGAAGCTGTCAGCCGAGTCATAGTGGAAAATCGTTACTTTGTCACCGCGGGTGAAAGCAGTCGAAAACCGTGGACACGCAGGACTCGTAAAGTTTCGCCTGCCTTCCCGGGAATTAACCCGTCATTCTCTTCCTGAAGGGGGGGGGAGGGGGGGGGGGGCCAAAGCCAAGGCCAAGAAAACGGCACAACGATGTGTATCTTTGCAGGATCGAGGAATATTTTCTGAAATTATCATCCCCCTTCACCCTTCTCCTTCCCTCTACGCTTTCTCTCGTTTAATCCAAACTTATTTCGTCTTTTTAACTCCCGCCGTGCCGCGCTGCGCGCAGCTGGATTCTTCTTTCAAGCTGAAAACTCTCTCCCTTGACGCGACCGCCCCGCACTTTATTCGTCCAATTTTCTAGATGATTGCGAAACGTTGGACGTTGAATACCTTCCACCATAAATGATCGTTACTTCGCCCTCTTCTCGCCATTCGGTTATACCCAGCAGGCCACACGACGAAAAGGGTATTAATATTTATACCATTTCTTGTTTTTCCTTTTACAGAACGGAGAATCACCGCAGTACGTCACCGACAGGCTGCACCAGTTCTCGGATCCCTTAGCGAGGTTTCAACCAATCAATGGTAAGTTATAAGTTCATGTATCATCACCGAGTCAAAACACGGGGTGTTTGAAACAAGGTCGTTCCGTTTTGGCCGAGTGATCTTCCCTTACCCAGTTACGCGGACGAATAACGTATCGTTTCAACCGCGAACTGGTATTTTCTAGAAAAACTGACGGACGAAGATACATCCGGACGTTACGTCCCCTCGTAATCCAAGAGAATCACCACCGAGCCTCTGTTCAACAACCCTTAATTGAGCATTTCTCAAGTTTTAACCTTGTTCGCCGAAAAGTTTCCTCAGTTCAAGCATAACGTTCCATTCACTCGGTATTATAAGGTAGGCTTTAAAACTGACAAGAATCACGACGCATATACAGATAATTCTGCAGTATTTCTTTCCTCACTGATCGTGATATACGTAGCTGTACAATGACGTGACTGAACTAAAAAACCAGCCTCGTCGTAAAATTTTTCGATTTTCGCGTTGCTCGGTAAGAAATGATCCATCGACAGAAATTTCAATGCATCGAAGGAGCATCAATCAAAACCACGCAGATCCGGACAAAGGTTGGTGATGGTGGTGGTGGTGGGGGGGGGGAGGGCTACTGAAAAAATTGACCAAAAACTGGGGCATGAGCGTCGAAGAGAGACGCGAGCCGGCTGCGGTAGCGAGAAAAGGGTTATCTCTCGAATTGGGGTTTTGGAAAAGCCTCGGTTATGCGGAATCACGCCTCTTCTGCTTTCTCGCGTCATCCGTCCACCACTCTCTGACGAATATTGATGACCCCTTCTCAGCCGGCTCTCTTCTCCGTCTCTCTTCCATCCCGGGTGACAGCGCCTAATACCTACCTTACTTTCTCTAGAGAGAGAGAGAGAGAGAGAGAGAGAGAAAGAGTGATAGAGGGAGAGGAGGGGGGAGGGGCGGGTAATCCACCGATGGTTAATGAGTTCCACCACGCCCTGCCGATCCTTTTTTCAACCCTCCGGAGACAGGGGCAACGGATCAAACTGAACCAATAATCGCGTCTACGGGGCCAGATTTGTATGCGAAGATGGCAGCCAATCTCCCTTTTGGCCTAAGTATAAGGTGCGACTCGACAATTGTTTTTTGCGTCCGATCCCTCCTCTTTTTCCGGTTGCTCGTTTGTTCTTTCAGCCGCACTTTTCACGCTGATTTAAGAAAGAACATGCTCACAAATCGAGTCCCTAATGATGCTCGGGGAAGAAAATAAAAGTGACAACATCCAGCGAATTAGCGACTTTGTCATTAGAAATCTGTCTGTAAATGTATGTAAACAAAATTAAAAAAGTGGAATCGTAACAAAATTATTAGACAAGTGTTTTCAATTAATTTAATTTGAACATACGTCTTGTTATGAGAAAAAAAAAACAACAACAAAATTAAATCAACAAATTCGAACTAATTGTAACTCGTAATTCCGTAGATCGGATATTAGGGACATATTTTCAGAAATTGTTACACAAATGTCAAATCTAAGTTCGGTTGCCTATTTGCCGGCGCTGAGCAATAAGTTTCGCAAAAAAAAACCTCCAGTATAAATATATCAATTGAATCAGCACATTGATACGAGTTTACAGAATCGCGCAGACTCGTGCAATATTGAGTAAGAAATAAGGTCTGCAACAGGATGGTAGCGGAGAAACAATGTCCGGTCCGCTGTCTTCCCACATCAACCCTCTCGAAACCCGCAAGCTTTGCAAGAACGGGTAACAAGACTAACCTTCTTCTAGTTTCCAAAGTGAAATTATCAGCCAATTAGGGCGTAAAACCTCACAAGATGCAAACTGAGCGCCGTGAGTGAGTCCAACTTCGCGCAGTCCGCGTGGCGATCTCGGGAAAGGTTGCCCAAAAGTAAAAACAGAGAAAGAATGAAAAAATTGCTTCAATCTTAGAGCCGGCGGATTGAATCTTTCTCATCGAATATCATGAATGAGTATCTTCTTGAGCGAGCGTCTCGATTGCAAGTTTTGTCAATGGATACGGTATCACGGATGTGATAAAAACGCTCGAACGGCGAGCGGCTTGCGCTTACACCGTAAACGACTGCAAAAACCAATTCGTTCATGTCTGTTGGCTGGCCGTGAAAAACCCAGCAGCATCTGGGACTTGCAACCAGCTGCACACTCTTCTTACAAAGCTCTTACAGCCGACTAAATTCTCCGGGTCGGTGACCTTTTTTGCCGTCATTGAGAGACCGCGAATCGTGTGCGTGACATTTTTTCTCTTGATCACGATTATTTACATCAATGGAGATTCGATATTCGTTTATAACGGATCAGAGAGAAAATAGATATCGAACGAAGAGCTTGGATGTAACCTGTTGTTGAATTATTGCGAATATGCGGTGTTCGATAACGCGTATTACAAACGCATCGAGGCGGACGATTGACAGGAATTTCCGGTGCAGCGAAACAATTGTTACTGAAAAGGACCGTTAGCCGAGCGCCTAGTTGATGCGATATGCCCGTAGCGATAGGCACGCAATGGAAACCAAACTTCTCCGTATACTAAAGCATCGCACAAGCGAGCAGTGAATTGCGATACATCGCAAGCTCTGTGTGGAGGAAATTCGCGAATATTCAGGGAGTACTCAGCCATTCGGATAATTCGGAGCTTTTAGAGTTTAAGAAATTTAGGTGTTCGATTATAAGTCATTCGGAATAACGTCGAATAACCTCTCGAGTTTTAACCAAGGAAACAGTTGAAGCGCGAAAAGTTCCTTCATCCAAAGTTTCGGTACATTGCGGAAACCGATTGAAAAAAAAAATCATTACAATGCCTTGGCGGAACGCGGGTCGGTAGAAAATATATTCATTTTTCAGAAAAATCAATTGCTCGTCTCAAAGTGAGGGGGGATTTCTTCACGGGGATTTGATTTTCAGACAGTGAACATCGACTGCAAATTTTTTGACCCGTGTTCGTAATTTACACAATAATCGACAAAATAAATCGAAATATTCTCATCTTACGGTCATAATTTACCCCTAAACAGTGGTTCCCCTTCAAAGAAACTCCGCCATAATAGATTCCCGTCACAAGTGGCTAAGATTTTGCCGGACTTGGATACAACCGTCAACAGTTTACAGATTAAGCTGCTTGTACAAAACGAGGTTAAGTCTCTCGGAAATAGGCGATGTTTGGTCGGGTGATTCTAAGGGTGTTTCCGATTGTCGAGCGAGTGGGTCCGCCTACATCCGACTTGAAGACATAATCGTTCGGAGGGACGAGGGTTCATTCTCGGACTCAAATACCCGCGAGCTTGCAGCCCGTCCGTCCATCCGTCCGTCGCGGTAAGCCGTAACCGAAAGGAGATGGGAAAATGAGAATTCGAAGAGAGAGAGAGGGAGGTAGAGTGGAGTCGGAAAAGAGAGGAACAAACTTTTCAATCTTCGCTCGGCTTCTCTTCGTGTGTACAAAGTAAACAGCGAACACGAAGCGGCGACGGTATCCGCCAAGTTGGTCGCCGCTGTGTGTCCGGCAATCCAAGAGCAAGAGAGCGGGAAACTTTCTTGGGGGGTAATTAGTCCCTGCCTAAGCCAACCGTGACTGGCATAACTTTCGAGGTTGTATCTCGTCGAGTCAACGCGAGGGTGTAGGTGAGGAGACGGACACTGCTAAGCTGCGGGAAAGTGCACGAGAGGAAAAGCTCGGTCTGTAAGGAGAGGAGGGAATTTAAAATTTCAAATTCCCCTACTCGGGCTTGAATTCCAAACAATGAAAGTTCACGGGAACCGAGTCTACCGCAAACACGGAAGATGAGAATATAAGCGGCCTGCTGCTTGCGAGTATGAAAGAGAGAGAAATCGGCTATTCGGTTACCCGGCAGCGTCTCTGGGCACGGGTATTTTTAAACAGATTAATGTCCGTCTCATCCCGATGCTGGAAAGTTGAGACCGCAGAATCCAGATCGATATTAATGAGGTAGCCAGCCACACGCCTGACCGACACTTTACTTCGGCTATAACACGCATCGCTGCTTCATCCTCTTTCCAGATATATTCCAGCTGCAGGTACAACTTAGTTGCCGCATCGTCACGCGTTGGTTACACACCGAATAATCAGTCACGTGACTCCTGGGAAGGTTGTCAAATTCACGTTTGTGTCTCGATAGTCGATTATTCCGAATTAAAATTAATAATAACAATAACAACAACAACAATAATAATAAATCATACGAAAGCGTAACAGGTAGAGAAAACGAATCGATCCTGTCGTAATTTATATTTAACATAAATGTCACCTACCGTAATCACTGGACGCAGGCATGATTGCGATGGACTCGAATCGCACGGCTTTTAAGGTAATTACTACGAGGGTTGGTTTTTGCTACTTGGCGGGTCGGCAATTCCGTAGGTCTGGAGGAAAGAAAAAAAAAATGTCGGAGTGACATGTGTCGCCGGTTTTCATTGGCAGACGGGTACGAACGAGCTGTCGGTGCTGTCTGTTACGTACGCTTCCGCAGATTGGATAAAATCAACATTCTTTTTCACCCCTTCCGCGGAATGTCACGCTTTTGTGTCGCAATTTTTCCATACCGTGAATAAATATTATTTCGCAATGTAAACAAAGCCCGAGTTACAGAGTCGAGCTTTGAATGTCAGGTGCAGCGGCCCTCTAAGAGCTATGAAATAATGGCATGTGGCCAGAAAAGAATGCGGGAGGAAAAAAGCTCGCCGAATTAGAGTCGAGTGAAAATACGCGACTGCAGCAGCGATCTTTTGACATTTAGAAAATTGCCAAATTTTTTACTGCGCGATTGGAAAATGCGATAAGAATTCTGGATCGAAAAGGTTGTCGTATATCATCTAGTTCAACAAAATCACGTCGATTATTAAAGTGGCAATTATCCAAGACAGCGATCAAACGGCGATAGTTAGTCATAGAACTGTCGCCGAAATAAAATAAAAAATACGAACATGTAAAAAATAATTGGGATTCAAGCGACGATTGAAAAATGAAAAAAAAAAAAAAATAAAAAAATGGAACAAAAAACGGGGGCAAAAATTGAGTTGATTAAATTTCTGACAGAACCGATAAACGTGAACTATAAAAGTCGATTCGATCACTTGTCCGGAGGAACATTGCAATGCAACCAATAAAAATAACGAAATTTAGCGAAAGATGAAAATAATTAAACCACGTCATTTGCAAGGATTTTAGTTTCATATGTACATATACTCGTTAATATTACAGTTTAGACCAAGTCTAAAAATCGCCGAGCACGGAAAATCATATGATTAAACTTGTTTCCCAAATTGGCCTCGATTGTCGCCTCCGATTGTGAGAGCGATCAATTTCTGTTGTCTAATTGGTCCGACAAGGGCGTGCGCTGTGTTCGTGAACCAATTTGTACGAGTAAAAATTTCTGAGAAAAGAAATTCATGCGGAGGGGATGAAAAGGCGATGCTTCACTCCGGGGAGGCAATGCTACGTGTATTATAAGAAATTACAGCCGCCTATGTATCATCACCGAGGTGGATAATTTTTACGCAATTTTTCTCTGAATATATTGCCCGTCATAAAACGCGGCTTACTCGAACAGCATCGTTTTTTTCCCTTTCCTCCCTTCCTAAGATTCCTTAAAAAGCTACGCATTATATGGATTATAATGCAGATATATATATATATATATATATATATATATATATATATATATATATATATATATATATATTATATACCCGCAAGCGGTTTCAATTTTACTCCCTGGCCAATTTAAAAAACGGCTAATTGATAATTATACCGCCGACGAATACCGCGACAATTTATTCGCATTAGGCCGCATGGAGCGACGAAAAAAAAGGAAAAATCGAATTATGCGTTTCAATTTTGGCGCAACAATTTCACGCGGTATTACCGAAAACCAAGTGCAGTAAAGCGCCTTGCAACGAGAAGGATACGAATCCGTGTATTATGTCGGCGTAAAACACCGCCAACAAGCCACTCCGCGAATTTATTCTCAACTGATAGATATACCGAGGGGCGGTGCTGAGATCTGCATGCCGTATAATTATTACTCTAGTCTGGTGATAAATTATTTCCTCAACTGGGTGACGACTTTACGGCACGACACCGCGCGGTATTAGCAAAGATGAGGATAAAAAAAAGAATAAAAAAAAAAAGAATAAAAAATCAAGTAAAAAAGAACAAAAAAACCGACTACACAGCATGAATTTTTTCAAAAGTTTTCAATCAGCGACGTTCAGGTGAAACGTGTCACGAAATGGCGGAAGACGGGCCTTTGATTCTGTCCTTTATTGGTTCGGACAGAATTAACCGAAAATTCGTGTTCGATCGTTCGAATGAGTTAACATTTGCAGAGTGATATTTCCTCATGTTTTTCTATTTGTTTCAATTTTTGCGAATAAGATACGGGAAAGAAAAATAAGCATAATGCGTACATTATTATCGCGATTGAAAATTAAAGATCCAAAGGCAAAGACACGTGACTCGTATACGACATGCTCGTTGTATATATGTATGTATACCAGGTCCAAAGAGACGCGTGTGGGAGTCAAGGAATGAAATTATACAAGCCTGATAAATAACAACCGCATTTCGCAAGGTGGAAGTATTTCTGAGAGAGTGCTTAATTTTCCAACCGCACGAGCGTGATCTTATTTTTCCAAAAATTTACACTCACAAGTAGGTACTCGAGTACTTTTTTAGCTGCAAGAGAAGAAGTGATCCATTTTATTGATTAACGTCGTTGTGCTTGTCGACGAGTCGCAACAATCGATTTCAACCTAACAATCGCTGATAAAAAATCACTGAAATCCCATAACCGCGACATAATTCCACGAATTTACCATTCCCATTTTGTAGAATCCGTGCCATTTTTTTTATTTCTGTCTCAAATTAGTATGTACTGGAGTATTTTTGTTCAGAATTTCGTATAGGTGGAATGGGAGTTTTAAGCCGTTTTTTGCGATTGTGATACGTGGACGTCGATATTTGGAGCTAAGTACGTCAACGTCGAAATCGACCGGGACACCCCCTTAATTGTCGAAATTCGACTGGAGCCGAGAAGCCTGACGGGGCGTGCAGGTTCTATTTCCGTATCGTATTTGGAAAGGTTTCGTTTTTCGGTCGCGCTCAAATTGTGGCGGAATTAATTGGCCTATATTCCTGAAATAGTAACCATCTCTCTACTAGCGGGTAGTTAGAGTCGGACGGGCAAGTCTCGTCATGTCAAATTGCATCGGACAGGCGTTTCGATTCGTCATCGCTGAAAGCTGGAATTTCACTCGAGAAAGGAGAAATGAAAAGACAGCACTGTCATCGCAATTTGAATCGAATCGATGAGCTGCCGGCTCAATTCCCTGGGCTGATTGCGTTTGACGGTAACATTGTCTCAAGAGACACCGCTGCCTGAGAGCGAATTACATTCGACGCGTATCCTCGCGAGTAAAAAATTTTCTGGAAGAAAGCTTCGAAAGCCGCGGAGAATGCGATTCTTACGAGCTTTCAGAGGTCGTACAAGGTTTGGGGGCGTCAGTAAATTACGCCATCGATTTTTCATGGTTTTCGACTTCCCCCCTCCTATTCCTAATTAGACGTGTAATGCGGTGAATTCAAATTCAAAATGTCAAATTTTACTTTTTCCATCTGACGTCATAATTTTTCTATCCCCACCCCTGAAACCAGTGACGTAATTTATGGACGCTCCGTTTCGGCTGCATCAATCGGTCCGAGGAGCATAGAACGCGGTTCAGAACCTGTTCATCGAGTGTACGAATAAAACCGGGACTTTTCCTGGCAGACGGTTGGAGCTGTGCAGGTAGCCTTGGCACGAACTTGTCATTATCTCTTATTACCATCCGGACGATAGCCGAGAGACCGCCGAAGACGCGAATATTACACGAGGATAAATTGGACGGCGGGAGACGAACGCGCCAACTGCCAAAAATCTGACGAAGGGTAAAACGGCGGGCTTGTCGAGTGACGATGAAGCGGGCTGCAGATTGCACGTGCAACGAGCGCGTGTTTCATCTTCGTAAAACCAATGGGCGAAAAGACGATGGACCGGTTCCAAAACAAGCCTCGTTTGCGACGCGAGGTTCCTCCGATTTTCCAACCCCGTAGATCGGGAACACTCAATGCCGCGGAGCTGAGGCACGTTTCTCTGGCTTTGGCTTTGGCTGGGAAAAGAGGCCTCGTTCGTGTTCCGCGATGCAAATTTGCACCGCTACATAGTCCGCCTTTAGCGTTCAATGTACGGAATACGAGAACGAAAATGTCGCCTCTCATACCAGAGATACTCGTATAACTCATGGGACTCGGCCAAATCCAACGCTAACTAGCCTTTACGCAATGTTTGCCATGCTCTCGTGCTCTTTTTTCACTCTTGTTTACCTACTTAGTTTTTCTTCTTCCGTGGATGCAGTTGCACGATCGCGATTCTTTCCTAATTGCACACTCCATGGAAAGACTATAGAAAGAGAACGGCTGCAAACGATATTAGTTCGTCGTTATACTGTACTTTCGCACTGTTGTCAATGCCGAAATACTCGAAAGACGTTTTGGCGTACACGTATACTCACTTCAAAGTTTCGAGGGTAATCGAATACTTTTTCACCTCACATCGAATCTACAGCATCCAACATATTCACCATTCGCTCTCAAGGGTGACTCCAATTCCGCCGAACAACAAACGTTAGGCGCTTTGTATTTAAATTTAACACAAATATAGTCCGGACCGATAAAACTCTCTCCACTGACGGAAGGGTTCGTTTACACATCGGCTGAAGTTTTAAAAAACAGAACAGTGTTGATCGGACTGTGAAACATTGCGAAAGAAAAGCACTTGAGCACGATGAGTTCTCAAACTCCGATAAATGACTGCGTCGGTAAAGCCTGATCGGAAAATGCCGCTCCACCTGATGTTCAATTAATTTCTGACCGAGCAAAGCTCCCTCCGAAGCTTTTGACCGGTACAACACGTCGACCTACGCTACTCGTCGTTTTCCGGTGTGCATAGGTGTAAGTATAATACAAGCGGTAGCGTATCGGAGGACAGTTTAGCGACGTGGAATCTCAGGATCAAAATAAAAGCAAACATTCTTCGAGTGATATTTATAGTATCTGGGTATCTGGGTATAGCGAGCATGAGACACAACAGACTAACACTGGGTACGCCTGTAGCACACTTCTCTGGGAATGACGCGTGTCGCCCAGCGGCTTCTATCTCGGTGCATAAATTTCTTTGGGGAGTAAAAATTGGAATTTTCACTTTGATCAAAAAATTTTTACGGAACCGAAACTGCGACGGCACATCGCTCAGTAATACGAGACTCGAAATCACAGGATTATATATTGACCGGATGATTTTACCTACCGTAGCCTGTTCGAGCCGGGGAGAAAAGTAAGTTTCCCATGTGCTTTGGGCAGCACGAATTTCATTTCTTCTACAGAGGAAATTTAATTTCATCAGGTCGCGAGGGAAAGTGTCCTCGTGCACATGGCCGAGAGCATCGGGTATATATAGAGAGAGAAAGCTGGAAGATATCACGGAAAAAGGAGCAAGACGGAGATCCGGCGAGCCGGGTTGAAGTCTAGATGGACGATAGGCAGCGGCGCGTGTACTAGCGGAGTATACACGAGTATGACCTATTAATACAACTTCGGATTAATTAGCGTTAATGAATACCTGGGCATCGGCGAGCGTGGAGCATAATTTAGTCGAGAAAGACAGTCTCCCTCTGTATTACATGAGTGGAAACAAACGCGATATGCCTGAATATGCGTGGGTAAAGCGAGATGGAGAGATTACGAAGAGAGACGCGAGTGCTTGAGATACTCGCAAGCTCGGCAAGCGCGGCTTCTCTTCCAAGCTCCGACGACGGCCGATCTTCGACCGCGGCATGCGGCGTAAGATTTTGGCTCGGGCTAATTAAATCGCAAGTACGATCAATTTTTTTCGCCCGACTCTTCGACGCTCGCCGGCTGACTGCTCGGAGGTTGAGGGCTGAAATTTATCACTGCGAGTATAATCCGTTGTGCACGACCGAACGGCGACGCCGCCCGGATAGAGACGGGAGGAAGTCGTAACCGTCCGAAATACACGACGTCAAGCTTGTCGCACGTAGGAACGTACAAAATAGTTCCTCCTGCGGGCAGCACTTTTTTACCTCCGTGAAGCGGAACCCCGGGTTGTGTATTACTAGGAAAAATTTGCTACCGACGAACCGACGACTCGTCGTCACCTCCGTCTTGCTAGAAAATGGAAGGGCAAAAGGAAAGCGAGAATTACACGCGTTTAATAGCGTCCCGTGATAAGAACGGGAAGTAAAAATCATTCGGCAGTCTCAGCTTTTTTCCGTTTCGCAATTTTACCCGGTGTGCCGATTCCGCCGGCCGGTATAAAAGTGTGAGTGTAGTAACGTATAGGGATGGTGATATATCAGTTGCAGGGTGGAGGCGCGGTGGTGCCAAGTCATTTGTTCAACCGTGGAACACGGCTAGTGCAAACCCTGATTATTTTAATTAATGCCTGCTCGATCCGGCTCATTTCCCACGAGTTATTTCAAAATGGCTTCCATACCGTTGCCCCGGAGGCAGGGAAACTGCGGTAAACGTCAACCGACGACGAGAAAATCTCTCCAACTTGTAAGAGTTAGATTTCCCGGATTATTTTGCGGCGTCTTCCACGGCGATACAAAAATGTCAATTTACACCGTGCGTTAACAATTAGTCACTCAGAATCAATTAACCCTTTGAGGGGCAGTTTGTAATTCTCAATTTTGTTCATATTTCTAATATATTTTTACACTTTTTATACGCACGTAAACACTTTTTAGACTCTTGGTATACGCGAGTCATTAAAATATAATACAAAATTACAATGATTTATTTATTTGTACGTTTGTTATAAACAATTAACGTGAAAATACTCGCCCTTTCAACGGCCAAAAAATCAATTTTTCTGTAACGAATCTTAATACATATTTTTATTTCAGAATATTTTTCCGCCATTTTGTGTTTCGTAATTCCGACTTCAGGATCGTAATCAGCGACCACGACAGCTTACAGATCACCTGAGATTTGTCAAATTTGTTCAGTAGAAAGATGTACCCCTCAAAGGGTTAATCGTTAGGGTAAAAAATTGTAACAGGGGGAATGAAATAATCGATTTGTCAGTAACTCGTAATTTCTGGTTCCATGTTACGTTTTCGATCGGATACGAAACACCGAATTCCGGATCTCAAACGGAGCTGGCAAGTTGAAACGATGCGCAAAATTTCAGCAGTTGCAGTTAGGCGAGAAAGAAGTTTTGAAAGATGTACGGGCAATTTACTCCAGGGGCAAATTTATGCCGCTGGAGCAGCGGCTGAGTGAATTATTCATTTTTAATCCAGCAATTGCTCAAGCTCTTGAGCGTTACAGTATTAGCAAATGTGCAACGAGCATCCGAACCTCACGGTTCTTACTTGGTTTTAAAAAATGCAAGAGACCCTCTCGGAGACGACGAATCGCATCGTGTGCACCTATCCCCGTGTACACGTGCACATACGTAGAGCCGGAGGTAAGAGTACCTACTTTAAGCTCGATCCGAGAAGCTTGCGCAAGTATTGTAACAAGGCGTTTTACCAGCTAAACAAAAGAGAAGCTCCGAGCAGCCTCGCCAGAGCTCGCAGCAAAAGCTCCCGAGCTTCAAACGTCAGGGATCCGTTAAAAACAAGCACAACAATTTCTTCGACTTCATTTTTACTCCACTTATAGTCGAGCACTTGCTGTATTACACATTTTACTGTTGTTCGCTGGCTAATTTTTTTTCCTCATCCCGAACAGCGTGCAAAGTTATTTTGTCAACAACTCGGTGAACGCGGACTGCAATTCCTCGGTAGAAAAGATTTATACTCGTACCGGTGCGACGCTTTATTCGATCAATCATCCGAACAAACGGAGGCGGAGAGTAAACGGTTAATAATTTCTTTCCCGCAACGAGTTCGAAGACAATCTACAGCTAAATAACTTCACAAACATTTCGCTCGGGGTCCGTTAAACTTGCAAAATACGCGTCTCACCGCGTTGTTGACCGACGAATTTGCAAACGGTTTTTCATTTCAAACTTCATATGGGTACCGAAAACGCGTGTTTTTATTTTTAAATATTTAAATTCGGCAAAGTGTGTATATTTTGGCCTGGCTTCCGTTGTGCTTAAGTCCTGTGTACATGGCGTCACAGCTACAACTTCTGCTGCTTGTATAGCGATGCGTCAAACCAATGTGGCGTAACAATTTATGGCACTTTCGAGGTGCGAGCTTACGTATACGTATATGTAATATACATAAACACATACACGTATACGTGAGAATATATATCAACGGTTGAAATTTTGCGAGGCTTCAAACGCTAAGTGCAGTTCTTTTATTTTTCCTTTCATCCTTTCATCCTTTCATCCTTTTTCAACCGTTTTTCATTTCGTCTTTTCCTCAGCCACAACGCCCGGCGATGGCCTCGAAGCTTTCTTATCTGCCTCCGCATGCAAGCTCACCGCAACGTTAATTATTATGCCTCTCGATTTCGGAATAAAAAAAAAATAAAATAATATTTGGGTACCCGTCAAAACTCCCACGGCCAGATCCAAGGGCCATGGCCATGTATCAGCGAAGAGATCATCGGATTAACAAATAATACCTATGCGTATATTCGAGGGAATTCGTTCGCGCATAATTCAGCACGTATTCGCGTTCTCATATTTTCAGATCCGCGGAATCGAGTCCTCGAGATAACTTTCATTTATAAATACTTAGGCAAACATCGCGGTTCCTCGATTCCGATCGAATCTTCTCGTTAAATAAACGTTTCATCGCGTCCCTCTCAGATTTTCCCAACCGAGCTCGATTTCACTTACGGAAAATGAGTAATTTCTCTGTATCGAGTATGAAATTACCCTCGATCTGTCAATTCTATTCGAACGTCAAAGCTCCGTGATATTTCTAAATTAATTTGAGTGAAATATTATTTTCCAACAGTTTCACGGATGACTTGTGCCTGTTACCACTCGTACCGAAACGTTCTCCCTTCCCTAGCGTGAAACTGTTTCCCATGATGCATTATCAATGAAAGCACCGTGAACCGTCGAGGGCCTCTTTAAACAGTAAATCCCGCATCTGGAGTAATCCAATTTTGGGGCCGGTCGTTTGAGCCTTTTTACGTCGAGCATCTCTTCGACGAGTTTGGTTGATTACACGGGATAACCCGGGAGTTTCAGATGGATATAGGAAGAGAGAGAGAGAGAGAGAGAGAGAGAGAGAGGGAGAGAAAAAGAGGGGAACGAAGCTGTTCAAGGCAGACTGAGAAAATACGCGGCTGCTGCTTACTTTACGTGTACATACCTAACCACTCGGCAGAGTGCAGCGGTACTTATAGACTAGGAAAAGACGAGTCCTGGTTCCCTAATGCGTCTGCTGCCCTTCTCTTTCTCGGTTTTGGCTTAATGAGGTGAAATCAACATGTCGTTGTACTCGGAGTGGCGACGTCAAGCCGAGGACGACGAAGACGGAGCTCAAGGAGCTCGCAAATTGGCCCGGAACGTTTGAAGTCACGAGCGCAATTAACTTGTCCTATTCCACGTTCGGGGATCGCTCCGACATGCGCAAGCTCCGCGGCACCCCCGAGCTTTCGCGTTTATCCGATACGCGGCCTACCTGCATCGGGATTACGTACATCGGCGCTCAGGAACTTTGGAAAACTGGCTGTAATTCCACACATCCGATATCTCTGAACCAAGTTACGCGTTACCGGTAACACTAAACCGTTATAGTTTCATACTCGAGGGATCTGAAGTCGCGCTCTCGGATTTACCGTGTCGACAAGAGCGGCACACAAACGACTAATTTACAAACCTATCCAACCAAGGTTATTGATACTCACTCTGCTTGCTTCTGTGAATTGTACGACTGTCAGAAAATGTTGTTGTCTGCTCTACGAGTCGTGAAGTTATGGAATAACGGAGAAGGAGGGAAATCAAGCCAATTCGTCAATCATAATGTTGAAATTGTTGGATCGAACCACAACGACGACAACTCCTAGTTATACAACGTTTTCATAGAAATAACAATACTGTCGGATATTAATTTCAATTAATGCAAATGGAAATCTTTCCCTACTTACGGATTCCTGGGATATTGACATGAATTTCGTAATTCCCAGACGTAACTCCCGTATACTGATAAATGGATTTTTGTCAAAGTATAGTAAATTTAAGTTTCGTCTTATGATTATTACCTGATTGTATAATATTGTATTAAATTTGTTTATTATTCCAAAGCGCAGTATTAGATAATGTGGTAAATGATAAAAATTTTACTTTTAAAGATTTCACGTTATTAATGTGATATATGTATAATGAATGAGTAACAAAAATCAAATCTACCAAAATTTATTTAAAAGTTCCCCATATTAATTAACATTTAAAATATGAAATATTACAAACGTGTCATTAGCTTATAATGTCGTATTGATAAAATCCGTCCGTGGACTGGAATATTTATTACAAATAATATTTGATTATTTCTACGGTTATTACTTAATACTTATATATCGAAAATATTTAAAAATTACGAGTATATAAAATATGAAGTCTATCGCTTCATGTTAATAAAAAAGATAGAAACCTTGAGATATTAGCCAGAACGTCACATGAAATTTGTGTTATCCGTTGAATAATTCCAGAAAATAAATCGAGTCCACATGTATTACACTGCCACGCAGAGTGCATTAAGTGGCTGACTACAACTGTAACACGATGTAGCAATTGATCACTTTTCCAGTAGCAATGTAATACATGTCCACATGACAGTATTGAACTGGAAACACTCGAAACAATTCACAGTACTTCCCCTTTCATGCCTAGATCCCCAATTTATTTTTCCAGATATTCATGAATAACATCACCTCAGTCCTCCAGTTTGCGATTAAACAAGAGGGTAGATTGCGTAGGAAGTGATTCCGCAATGGTTGTTCTTGTTTCGGGCCAACTTCATATACCCGTGATCGCCCCAATCAGTACCCCAACTATTCTTGAGGATCCAGTAATCCGTGCCGTTTATATCAGTTCCGTAACCGACGGCCAAGACTGCGTGGTCCGGGTCAAGATCGGAACAATCGGGTTCGTAATAAATACCTGAAGGAATAAAAATGTTCCGATACTGAGTTGAATTGAAATTCGAAGCTGATGTGAGCTAAACCGCGACTTGGCATTAGTGATGACCGTGAGATATTCAACTGACTCTTTATTTTAAAAAGTATTCACCAGTACCAATTTTCATTAATTCGAGTTAATTTTCTTTTATAAAATTATGAACAACCAATTACCTTCAGAGTAAAACTGGAAGCTTGCATGGGAAGCATCAACGGCAACAGCAACTGGGCCGTCGACAGCAATAACCTCCTGTAAAGTTATCTCATCTCCCCGATTAATATACGTGTAGCCAGAACTGGTAGCTCCAATCTTACGAGGTTCGTAACTGTGATAGAAAAGTGCACTTGTAAATTAATATTAGTTCCCCGAAAAAATCTCGTTACGGACATTTTTCATGCGCAGGTCGATCTTACGTACGCATATTGCATCCGTATGACAGAAAAGCACGGTATAATTTTTGTTTGCAATAAAATAAATATCGTTCAAAATCGAGAGTGAACGAGAGTTGCGACGTTCTTTGTAATATTGAAATTATTTTACGTTGTAAAATTGGTACAGGTTTATCAAATTTTCCTTGATTCATACTAGCGATCGTCATCGGGGGCATCGGGTGTTTTACTCACCCGAATCAGTTCGAGAAATTAAGAGAAAAAAAGACTCATCTCGAAATGAAAACATGGTAGTACAAACTTACAGCAGCACGCATACGTTTAAAGCTTGAGAACTTGAATCACATCAATTATCGTCATTCTAATTACCGGCACGAATTTGTTTTTCCCTCATACGGGTAGCTCTCCTCAGTGTCAATCCCATTGTTCCGTATAATGTACTCGAAGGCTTCGGTCATCGTGCCACCCTCGCATCCATTGCTATCATACTTGCCAGCACAATCGATCAAATTTTGCTTACTCAAAGGCACTAGCTCTTTCGTTTTCCTGAAGATTTGACCTTCCACGGCACCAGTCTGCATGATTAGATTTGATAAAATGTTTACTGCAATAACTGTGGACAACTTTCCCACTCCAAAAATTGTTAATGCCTTAAATTTAAAAATGTTTCTTTTTCATTTTCATTAAGACGGTATTATTTAAAATTGTTTCTTGGTATTTCACAAAATTAGGAATAACCTGCATGCAGGTACGATTGAATATTAAGCATTAATAATGGTGAAAAAATATTTGACGTAATAGTCGAGCTATTAATTAAAAATGAAATATTTAATTATAATTCTTTACCGGCTCAATTGCTTTTCGTATTTTAACCCTTTCCTGATCGCTATATCATATTTCTTTTACTCATCTGGTATGGTTTCAATGTGTGATTACAAAAAAGGAACTCACTGCAGCGAACGCCCAGTCTGAACCACAGTCTTTCTGATCCATCACAGGAGTTACACCTCCCATCTCTCTCCAGTCCACAGATTTGAAGAGGTATTCAGCATACATAGGTTGGACAAAAGTGGTATTGATTAGCTCATCCATGATTACTTGCCTTAGTACGTCGCTAACCTTGTTGAAGCCATTCATCGTTTCAGCGAATTCATGAATAAGCTGTAAAAGTACAGTCATGCCTTACGTATTGTAAAGAAATAACAACTGAAATTAGTGATGAAATAATAAAAGTAATACTATTTTATAAATTTATGTACATTTTGATGTATACAAATAACCGAATCCGCAGAGAAAATCGATGTACAAATGATGTAAAAAGATATCTCAGAAGAGCACTAACCATGTCACTGTACTTGTTAAGTCCCAATTTGTACGAAACAACGCCGTGTTCATACAGGGAATTGTGTCTCATAATTTTAAGTTTATTGTGGATGAATACGTGCATTCTGAAATTTTCCTCCATATCGTCCTCATAATGTTTCTTATTCATCAGCTGTACAAAAATATTACAGATGTTATAAGTTGGCGGCTGTGTAACATTCTTAACTAACAACAAGAATACAGTGAAGATAGATAATGAAAGGTATACTACAGGGATAAGCTTCATATTCATTGTTTCTCTTATTGTTGGTGCAGCGCACAAAATTGTTTATATTCCGCTCGGTATCAAAATTTCGTTCAGTAGAGATTATTAAGGTTTCTATTAGAACAATAAAGGTGGGTCAGTAATTTTTTTTCCATTTCACTACTGTTTTACGTTATAATTAAAGCCTATCAGATATTGGTTATACAATTACAAGTGAAGACAAGATAATTGATCAATTTTTTTTTTTCAAACGAAGCTTTGTTAACTTTGTAAAGTACCGATGATATAACTTGAAACAAGGCAGATCATTTAACATACAAAGGACTACTGAATATTGGTACAGCGACGTGTCGAAAGTTCTGTTTTTTCTCTCAACAAGTTGTCTCGCATTGTTTCAAATTAGTTTGCTATTGGTCCTCCACTTTCAAAAATAGGCCCAGTGATTGGTCACAGTTATTTAATCACATAAATCGATTACCTATTCAATTATTAAAAAAGTAATTCAATCGCGAAAGTATAAGTATAAACTACGAAACAACTATAAGTAGTTATGTTAAAACATATGTGGTTACGAAAACTGCTAAAAAATGATGAAAAATTTGGAATAAATGAGAAATTTTTGTCAATCGAAGAATTTTATGCTCACAGCAGTTTACGCTAAATTCTAATGATAGGTCAAAAACAAAAAAAAAAAATGGCGGAATACTGGCTCATTTACTCTATATATATATATATATATATACGCAAATCGCAAGGTGATAGATCACATTAACTTTCGTATACGTCACCTTAAACTTGTCCCACTCTTCACTAACAAGGCCAATGGTTATACTTGCTCTGCTAACGGCGACCACACCCACCAAAAAGACGAGAAAAATCTTCATGATTACGCAGTTAACCTGAAAACATCATAATGTACATAAATAATCACCGATGAGAAGTCCACAATTACGCATTGGACAATTAACACGCATGAAACAAAGAACGCTGTGAAATTAAATAATCGTCCGTCAGGCGCGGCTGACTTTCCAGGCACAACGATCACGTTTCAGTTCGTTCGTTCAGAATTTGTTCACTTAATTGCTTTTGGCTTTGTCACAAATAATAAGCATGTGTTTGTTTTGTTTTCTTTAAAGATTCCTCTACATATTTCCTCCAAACACATCCCTACGAAGGTAACTAATTTTTATGTTTGGCGTAACACAGTTTAGAACAGATTTTCGAAAATTAGCCTCTCAGGCACACCACGTCTGATCTAAAGAGTTTTTGATTGCTTAACGATAAGTTACTTTGATGAAAGTACCGAAACTGCCAATTTTCCTTGCTCTTTTTATTTGTTACGATTTAGCAAACGACTCGTATCGTTACGCCGTCTTATAATTCGGATTCAAAACCAAGTGACACTTTCAGTTCTCGGTGAGTTCTGCCAACCGTACAACGAGAGGATGGTACAACTTTTGTTGACAAACGCGATGAGTTGAGAAATTAGAAAGAAAAAAAGGAAGTATCGGTTACGTTTACAACGGCAGAAGAGAGTTGGATTAGAATTAAGATTCTAGGATTACCGTATTATGAACCGCTACAGGTCATTCGGCCAGAGATCAACAATCATCTGTATTGTCCCAGACGACCCTTTAGTGGAGTGAGGGTATTTATTTTGCGATTAATCGTTGAGTAGAAGTTTAGAAAACACCTAATTATACACTCGCAAGTTGAGTATATTAAGTTTGGTTACAAGGTTACAGTATTATTATTCGTAGCAGTTTATGAATTTGAATTGTTGTAGTAGTGATGCTGATATTCTGCGTTGGCTTACTTGTACAATTTTTCAGAGTTCGAAATAGTTGCTTGTTAGATAGATCGATTTAACATGGAAATCCCAACCGTAAAAAAATGTGTAGATTGAAGATTGAGTATCAAACCAATTATAGTTCCTAATTATATTAATAAAATTGTGTTGATACACAACAATTATGGGTCAATATTATTTTATTGTAACAATGAACAATTCTGATATCACGGCAATATATTATTCCGTGTTAACGTTTCAGCCCTGATAGGGGCCCTCCTCGGAACAATTTTATTTAAAACATCTGTCACGAACAGAAATAATAAAATAATGTACAACTCCGTTATAACAAAATTAAACATGAATGGTTTAGATAATAAGCAGGGATGTTTATGCAAATATAAATGAGAGGAATTACCTGGTGTGGACTGACAATTTCAATTCACGAAGAAAAGGAACCACTAGTATGTAGTGAATGCGTTCGAATAATAGAATAAGAACAAAAAAACAAAAAAACACTGCGATCGCGATACGTAACTCCCAAACATTCATCGTTATTGTTCATTTAATAAAAACACACAGCGAACGTTTTAGGTTTGAGTCTGAAGCACTTTTGAACATGTGAAACGTCCAGTGTATAGTGGGGGGAGATCGATATCGATCATTATCAGAGCAAACACAGAGTGAACGGGTTAAATGGAAACCAAAATTTGTTAAGAAGGTAAAATCGAGAGCAAGCTTAGTCGATAATGGATAATCACGTTGGGTGTATCACAGAGGTGTAAATAATACTCAGATGTTCAATATCTTGTCTTCGATTGACGGAATTGGGATGTGCAACAATATTGCACATTTCTAACAATAACCTATTGTAATACAATGGTTCAACGTCAATAATGCTGGCTTAAGAATAATTGAATGAATGGTCGAAATCGATGGCATGCCTCGTTAGTGCAGTATAATTATCCTCGTGTTCATGGATATTGCGTTTATGTTCGGTTATCCTGGTGTGTAGTTGCCTACTTGTTTGACCTATGTAGGACATGTTGCATTGGTTGCAGGGAATTTTGTAAACTACATCAGAACGCATACCCGGGGGTGAGGGGTCCTTACCAGAATCAAACATAGAGGATAGATCATGTGCACATTTACCCACAAATTGGATTTTATACTTAAAGAATATTCTGTTGAGTGACTCAAACAAACCCGCAACGTATGGGATGGAAATAAAGTTTTTTTGATCGACTTGTGCAACAGATGCATCATTAATTTTTCATCATGAGAATGAAAATTTAAATACCTTTGTGACCAGGTAGCCTTATGGAACCAATCTGTTTTGATGAGCTGGTTATCATTAATGATTAGAACATCCAGAAAGCTGATTCGATGATTAAACTCTATTTCAGAGGTGAATTGTAATCTCGGATGGAATTGGTTGAAGACCGATAGCATTTCTGCAACTTTATCAGAAGGAACAGCTGTGATTTAAATAAAATTGTTCCGAGTCCCCATCAGGGCTGAAACGTTAACACAATAAGAAAAAAAAAGTGTTTTGATGTCTCGACCTTCATATCCAAGAATAATATTATCCAACAATTCACCAAGGTCAAGAAAAAAAGAAAAAAAATCGTCTTCAATATATTATTCCGTTTACAAAGTATTATGTAGACGAAATTATGCCAACGAGTTTATCGTGGGGTCACATCTCATTTTATTTTATTTTTCTCAAATTGAAATATCGATTCGCAGAATAAGGCTTCTATATCAAATCATACCGGAAGATTTTTTTTAATTTTGACTCCCTCTGGAACTCGTTCACTTAATTTTACTATTTTGAAGACTATGGATTATTTTTCACAAACTTTTCGCAAGTTGAATTTTGCTATCAATATTAAACGATCTGTCCATGTTGCGATATTTTTTCTATTATGAAAGCATGAGAGTATCCCGGATATAAATTAAGGGAATAGGAAAATTGATAATTTGACAGCAGGACATCCAAGTATTTATCGAATAAATTGAAGTATATTTAGATTTTAGATAAATATGTTCGAACTCACCAATTTACGTGATTACTATTTTATGCACAAATTGCGTCCGCTCAACGTGCCCTTCGCTTAACGACTGGCACAAAGCAGTATTTACAGACTTCCTACTTCAACGCGGTATCGAGAAGACAGACTTCAGTGCGAATATCGAGTCACACGATTGGGCAATTTATTTTACAGGAAACCATGTGACTTGGTCACCTAGTCTATCTATTGCTCCTGCCTCCATGTCTAATCATTCTCACGAGACGCTCACTACCTGGGATTGTTCTCCCATTCTTGATTTGGTTTGGAATAGGAAAATTTAAACATTTTCTTATCAATATTATCTCACTTGGATAATCACAGTGACCATTAGATGTATTACTGACCGTTACACAGGGAAATTATTATGGCGAGCGAAATGTCAAGTGAAATGAATTGGCTCCCCAATAATATGCATCTCGGAATATTGTGCTGACGCATATCTTGAAAGAGGGACGACGAGGAAAAATCATGAAGATTCGAGAATAAATATTGAATTTCCGCACGAGAAACGATTGATTTCAGGCATTTCTGATGTTCATACTTTATAATCAGTAGAATTGACTTTTGCGTTCGGCTAAATCGTAAGCATTCGATAAAATTATATAAAAATAACCTGCTTTTTAGTGTAGAGCACTATAACCATGAGATCCAGGGAATTTACAGGCTTACCAACTAACGTTTAACTGCATTGCGAGTTTGGGAAAATGGCGGATTAATGGTTAGTTAGAAAGTTAAATCGTTGAATTATTTCAAAGCAGGATATTTTATAGTTATTGTTTGCTCGTGTATTTTATGTTTGACTGGATTTTTTATTCGTCTATTCTCGTACTATCCAAGCGTGGTACTTTCTGCTCTCTGTTACTTTATTAGAAGCAACCGTCAACGTGCAGCGCACTCAGCAGAGCGACCGTAAATATGAGTTTACTTCGACGGATCGAATTAACGCTTCGTGAAACTCGTTTTTGTCCGGTTACGAGTCTCTACAATAGCAGTTGTCGATAAATGCTACACAGCCCGTGATTCTTTCCTACGAAAATATGATCCTTGATTTTTACAGCCTACCGGCACCATTTACAAAGATCCTGAAATTTGATTTGGAGAGCAACGAAAGTGCCACTGACAGCGTGTAAAAATGGGGTTAGGCGGAAAATTGAGCTACTCGAAAGTGCGCATGCGCCAAGGTCGTTACACCGCGCCGGTCGGAAATGTATCACTTTACGCACGCTCAACAGATTCGAAAAACCGGAATTTACAAAACAATTGCTGGAAAAAATTCTAACCGAGGCTTCTGAACGGTCCTCAATTGTTTTCCACTTACAAGAACGTGCTTCTACCTACCATATTTTCTTGTTACTGGATAACTATCTCGATAATTGAGATTCTTTTTATTGCGACGTGTCGCGCAGTATCGTACTTGGTAATTCGTCAAATTCATCCAACGGCAAACCCCGCCATTCAGCAATCAACCCCAGAGCCTCCGTGAATGCTGCAAAATGGTGACCGAGAAGTTTGGCTGTCTTTGTTGGTTAGCAGGCGGGCCTGTATAAGCGCGCATAGATAGCGTCGTGCATAAATTTGTCGAGATTATCTGTACGTTCGGCGGTGGAGCTCGGGTGCGCTAATTATGTACACAGCGAAGCGGAGGATCCCATCTCGTGGTCCTCGGTCCGCGTATAATATAAGGCATTGCTGCAGGAGCCGAAGACTGATCCCGAAGGAACGGAGAAATCCTGAGTGGTCCGGGTTCCGCGGGCTGTTCTCGCAGGTTGTAATTGCCTGCCGGCTGCTCCGCTCCGCGTAAGACTTAATCCGAATTGTCTGCGAGTCCTCCTCTCTACTCCGAAGGAGTAGAGACTAGAGAGCGACTGACTTAACCCAGGGGGAGCGGCGGCTCCATTATCCAGCGATTACAGAGCCAGGATGTCTTTTATCGAAATTCGCGGGAGCTGCGATGTGGAATAATTGACGTCGCGACGCCCCGACTCGATGATCACGTGAGCAGCCGACGCACCTTATACAGTTCCATAAATCAATCTCCCGAGGCTTCCGATCGACGACGTCGCGTTGTACGATTCCAACCGAGAGTCGAGAGGCTCGATTTTATCGTTAATTTTTATTTCCTCCGTGTCCCCCCCCCCCCCCCCCCGTTCGCCACCACCCCCGGATGCAGGAACCCGGGCAATCAATCAATATATAGGTTTGAAAAAATAATCAAAAGTCACCGGATCGAGTCGCGCTGCTGCCGAGCGAGTGTCCATAACCCGTGTTTACTATCTTTCAATTAAAATCACCGATTTTTTGATTTCGTGTAAACATTGAGACTCGGAAATCTCTCAGCCGCGTCATTATATCGTGGCGCCAGGATTAATTAGCCGTCGATTGGTCGTTTGTTTTTACATTCACTGATCCTCCTTGTCTAGTTTTTCTTTTTTTTTTTTTACCACCGTTATACATACCCGTAACTATGCTACCTACATTCTTTAGCAGCTGTTCGCGATCAAGGAATGAAATTATCCTCGACGAAAACGTTTCCGCTCGATATGTTATACCTATATGCATGCGGTGTCTGGATTATCGTTCACTCGATTCCTTTTAATACGCTCTCCAGCACCAGGTTGAGCTCGCCTAATCGCGGTGAGCTCAGGTCTTTAGCAACCGAAGCTTGCACCCGTCTAGCGCAACTTCACGTGACACAAATGATTTTGGTAAAATAAAATTGTTACAATGATTTTTCGATACCAAGATCGTATCGTTCATCCAATTTTCACGAATCCAATTGGCTTGAATTTCGTTTGTGTGTCGGTACTCAATTGAATCAGCTATACGTTTATTAAAATTTTATGATAGAATTGACGATAAAATTATTTTCAAAATTCTCAATGATCGGGATTTCTTAATTAGAATTGATAGATTGATAATAAGAAAAAAAAAAAAAAAATCCACAAAGTCCAACGAGGTTGACTTTGTTAAGCAATCTTTGTTTTATAATTCTCCCTCCCTTCGGTTTGGAAACTTTTCATTCAGACTGTATACCCGACACATCCCTAAAGCAGCACAATATTAGGTAAAACACACATCCTAACCCGTGAGAGGATCACGAATACAGAAGACTTGGTTGAGAAAAGTTACGGCTGTGGTCACACGGGGAACGGCGAGCTATAAAACGGCGGAGCTACCGGCGGATGGGGGAGGAGCGGGGGTGGAGAGGATTGTTTGTAGCGCACCCCATGGCCTGGGCGACGGTTAGTTTGTATAGACGCCCTAAGCAAACAATGAGGCGATATTTTTTCCGAGTGGAAATTGTAAATCGTTTAGCTCCACCGACGCCACGAGATGTACCTACTCCGTATCCTTAACTGCCCCGAACCCCGTCGACGGTCTATTTTCGTACCATTATATCCAAAGTTTTCCTCAAAAAGTGGCGGAAATTTATTCGAACGTCTCTCGACGCCATCCCCCTTCTTTCCTTATTTTTTTTTTATTTTTATTTTTTCTTCTTTTCTTTCGTTTTTTTTTTCTTTTCTCTCCCATCGTCAGAACCGGTAATCGGCTGATTGATACAGTCTAGGAAAAACACCGCGAGGAACATCGAAAAATAGAACTCTGCAATTAACCGGGCTAAACGGAGTTTATACACTCGGGATATCGGTTTGTTAGTTTGTCCAGTATTTAAGAGCCGCTCGAAGGCTTGGGCTTAACGACTATCGGTTTCCACACGCGGAAAGGTGCGGGTAAATAAATCCTGCCGCATCACTAAGTGAGTTGGTACACGCACATGTGCACGAGGTGTCCGTATAGCCGGGAGGATCGGGATCGGATTTTCTTTTTACGCGTGTTTGGAGATCCGAGAATGGTAATTAGACGCCAATGATTTCATTCCAGGGCTCTGATTTTTTAATCAAACAAATCAGCAGGTTCACTTCTACGACTCCGGGATTTTCTACCCGGCTTCTTATCTCTCGGGTTGCCTCTTCAATATTTGATTTCACGCCAGGAATACCAAAGATTCAATATAAGCGGACCTCGGCGAGGAGAGTCAGAGTTCAATTTTCCCGGCTTTCTCGAGTTTAGCATATCACACAGTCGCGTCTAATTGAGGAAGAGTCAAAGTTTCGCCGATCTTTCCTCCCGTGTATAAACTTTTTCCCCACGACGTGCGTTAAAAAGGCTGAATCAATTCACGTCGCGATATTTTCAAGCATAGCTACGATACGAGTTTCTTTTCTGGCTACTTTAAGCCTCGATTTTTTTTTTTTTTTTTTTCTCGATCGTGCATAAATCTGACATGCCTAGTGCGAAGGGACGACGTCGCCCGCGTTATAACGGGTGTTCGAATTACGGCGTGAAATAGGCGTTTAATGTGAGAATGAGTTATCGCGCCTTCGTCTCGCAACGCGATATCCCGCCGAACGCATCTTGTATGATTCATAATGCGCGTAGATAAAACATGTCATAATTCAAGCAAGTGTTGTGAATCGAAGTGTGCCGGCACACCCTATATTTAAAGATAGACTTCCGTTTTCAAATATACATTCTACATTGCCTCATCCCAAAAGCCGACTGGCTATTTCTGACGAGCCTTGTGTACCGCATGAATTTCATTCAGACTTGCATTGCTGCACTGTTTCCGTCATCTTTTTGTCCCTCCCGACCTCCGCGACAGGTGCGAAACAAGACTCGACTCTGTGCCGAGCCATTCGTTTTGATATTTCGAACGTAGTCCCCGCGGTGTTATATCTTCGTTTGACTCGTCGCAATTTTCACAGCTCACCTTTCCGCGTTTGGAGCGGGCGCGTCGCATTTTTGCGACATTTTTTCACCCAGCTAACGAGACAGCATTCTCTTCTCGGTATAATTCTGCAATTAGCTCCGCTCTGATTCGTGTTAAAACTTTACTGCGAATATTTGTAAGTTTTTCTTAGCCCAAGTTCGTAGTTCACGGTTTTCAGCCAGACACCGACACTGCAACGGGGTCGAGTTCCAACCGCCGTACATGTATATAGAGCCACAAAGGAGGAGGTCGTTCTGATATTAATGAACATCGTTTCCTGTAAGCTACGTCGTCAAGCCACTTCCTAGTCTAGATCAACACTCAGATACAACCGGAACGTCGCAAAGGGACCACCGACCAAAAAAGCTGTAGCGCGGTGCACGAATCCTGATGCAACCTCCGGAGTCCCGGAGACATCAGACGACCTCTTCAACCGCGCCGTTAACTTACCCTCCCGGTTATTACGCCACTCAAAAAGCGATAATAGCCTTCGACCATTCGAGCCAAGGCTCGTTTAAGACGCAGTCTTATTGAAAGAAGGCGAAAAAGGATGACCATGGTCGGAGTGGAGGGACATGGAGTTCCATGAAAGGTTCTCCACTCCCAAAGTTCACGCACTGCGCGCAAATATCGATGTGATGAAGTACCGTCCTGCTAATGAGGATGGAAATGGTGTTGAAACTGTAACCGCGGCTAGTGGAGCCGGAATTCGTACCGTACCGGTTTCCGTTCCGGGGTATCGCACACGGTTGTCGATGGGGTGAAATTGATATTTGATTAGCGTTGCGCAGGTCGACTCGAACCCGTTACGGATTTGGCAGGGACGACAAGGTGCATTGGCATAAAGGAGGTAGGTGGGCGGTGGGTTCCCCAAATTCTCGGAGGTCCCGACATCGCGTCATTTCGCATCAAAGAACCGGGCCCACCCCTCGCAACTGTTCTCCTTGAAATGCTTCATTACGAGATTCCTTTGAGTCAAGGTGAAGGCTCTCTGTAAGTAGCTTTCGCCTCTTCAAAGCTCGCGCGACAGAAATGATGATAGTTCTAGGCTTGCACAGCTCAAACGGAAGCTTTCTGCAAAATAGGACTAACGAGCTTCCCGTTACGGGTGAACCTGGGAAAGGGCCACGTCCTTGATCGCGTGGCTAATATCCTTCGATTCTTTTTCAAGACGGTATTCGAATCTCGATTCAAAGTAGTACAATACGCACATCAAAGAGCTGGCTCTGTTAACTTTCCTTCTTCTCATTGGTCGCTGTCTTGTTCTGGTCTTATTTTCCCGGCTCCTTTCTGCAAGCTCCAAAAAAATCCATCCCTATGTACGTTTTTTGTTTTTATTAAATCCTGGTCGGAATATCCGTATCGACGCTGCGGGATCAATGAGTCTACGTTTTAGGGGGATGAGTTAAGGTAGCCGAGCTGCGGAGCGAGCGAGTGATGAGAATATGAGATAAGGTCAACAACCTTCGCAAAGAATTTTTAGACCTCCGATGGGACACAGATTTCGGACCGGAGCTCAGCCACGAAAGTGTTGAAAAGTTCTTTTTCACCTTGTAACACGGCCTGCCGCCTTTCCTCGTTCACGTTTCTCGCGATACTCACAATGAAGTTGGCACTTTTTTACCGTCCTAAAAACTTTTCGCCTCGAAAATACCACTTGTATCGGCTGGGTGGATCTAAGCTCGGAACGATACGTCGTTTTGTTTCCAATTTATCATATCTTTCGCGGATACGAGGTTGAGGAAAATTTCAGATTGCATAGGATTCCTCTACCCAGTTTTCATTTCCTCTGAATTTACTTCTATCGTATATTTTTTACCATCCTTCTTATTTGCTTTCCACGGAGAGTCGAGAGCGAATAATTTTCATTTGCATTTTATTAGCTCTTGTTCGAATTTTTGGTCATATGGAATAGGAGAAACGGTACGCAGAGCGGCAGATGTTTATCGAGCAATCGAGTCACCGTGGATCGGAATACTAAGTCATTTTTCAATGATAGGTATAAAATTTTCCAGATGAAAAGTCAAAAACTCGCTTCCCGATCCGAAACAGATGAACTAGAGGTACCGATGACGATCCTAGAGGTGAGATGTAACATCAATCACGATTAGACGTTGGTCTGCCCTTCCCGAGTCGAAAATAACGCATGATTTTGTCCTGGAATATTCGAAAGCTGAAATAACTGATGTATGGAAAAAGAATTTTAGGAAATGTAGGTTAACCGAGAAGAGAATATCTGTCGTATATTTCGGAAACACCTTCGCCTCTCGCAATAAGCGAATAAATAAGTATTATATCCTCCTCCTCTCAACCCCGCGTCTAGTTTATCTCCCGAAACCATTGAAGCTTATTTATTATTGTCCTTCTTATTTTTAATGGATTTCACCGTGACTTTATCGCGTGCCGAGTGTTCTCAATGGTTTTTATTTCCACCCTAGAGATATGAGTATAAACAGACTGAGATATGCGTGTATTCACTATTTATACACCCGGTGACACACCGTCTCTATCTCACGGTAGCGAATGTAATCGTAAATTCACTGTGCTAATGCGAACTTTTTTAAACACGCTCAGCTCAGAGATGAACCGAGCTGATCCCGGCTCAATTGGGGCTCGACGTCTCTATTATAGGAACCCAAAAACTACACGCTACGCTCAGTTTCTTCGTTCCGACAGACACCCACATCACCCAAAACGAGCCGCATGCTCATCCTGCGCGTTAAGGAATTCTCCCAAACTTTGCGCGTTGCTCTGGAGACAGAGAGGACCGAAAAAAAGTTTCAGCATTTGTATTATTCGTGTTAATTTGACCGGCCATTATTCTTCGATTCAACGGAAGCCAACCATTGTTATCACTGATGGTGAAACAACTCGTCGATTAAAGCAATTCGGATTCGCGACTTCAAGATTTTTCTCTCAGTGAAAGAAAAGCGATTGAAATAGGAAAATACATGACATACGTATACTCAGAAGAAACAGCGTCGTATGTTTTCAATTTTTCCCGATATATCGTCAGCATCGAGGGTTAAGAGATTTTATTGGCCCAACAAATATCGTCGTCGACCCTCGAATTGAAAAACTTTCGAATAAGTTCAACGACACGAAAGCTCGACGTCCGGCATCGCGGTGATCCGCTGCAACCGCTATAAAACTTATTCATGCTATTGTAAAGAACCGAAACCCCTCACGGATCTCAAGTCGTAAAAGTTTTCACGTTATAGTGAAATTTTTTCTCTTTCTCATCACTGCGCGTATCGAGTAGCTAGTTTCATATTTTTATGTATCGTTAACTCGATGCTTGATAGGTACACCGATTTTTACGTTCAACGATATTTGTTCCTGGTTGTCACCAGGATCAACAATTATTACGGAACCTAGGTCAGTCAGTCAACTATCACTGTTAACGATGAATCGCTGGTTCAATATTACTAATTAGTAACTGTTTGGCGAAGAGATCATCTAGGCACAAATAAACCAGTGAAAATTTTCCTCGCATCAATTTGTTGTGAGCTTGGAATTTAGTAGATGGTACACTGAGAAAAATTTCATTTGATACGGTAACTAGAAAAATTCAGTAAAACATTATCGTTAGAAAAACTGTTTGAATATTGTTGGAATTACGAAAAACGAGATACACGTAAACATTTTGCGCTATTTTCGATCCTTTTTTGGTAATTGCAATGCAAAATCAGATTGTTCGGTTTACTCTACTTTTTTAGTTTAACAAGGCTTTGACATCAATTTATCGTTACACAAGTATTAAATTTTCGCAACAGTTGCTAGAAAATATAGTAACAGTGATCGTAATGAGAAAGAATAGTAACGGATACCAGACTTTCCGGTAACAGCTAGAAAACTAATTTTTATTTTCTACCTGGAACTATATTTTTCGATTGTGGTAAAAAATGAAAATAGTTAAGGACTGAGCGGTAACCGGAACTGAAAATTTCTCTCAGTGTATAATTTCAATGGCCAGAATTTCCAACGTCGTAGAAAAAGAAGCCTTTCCGTTATCCCTTTCATTTCCAAAAGTGCCAAAAGTAGCCACTGGAACCGTATCGAGACTCGGACCACGGGCTGACTAAGGGTAGTTTTGACATCTGAAACGACGACGCGAGGAACGCAACGCCAGTTACCAAAATAGCAAATGATCACGGAGTTGAGACGTTTCGTTGCTCAGGTATAATTACGCGGCAGCCATCAGTCAAAAAGTAGCAAGCTCGCCGCTGGAACATTTTCATCCCACGTGTTCAACGTCGGCTGCATTACAGGCCGAACCCACCTGCCTCCCAGCTCCGTAAAGGCCGGCATCTGTTGGCACATTTCTCTTCGTTCAATATTATTAGGCACTCGGAGATCCGTGTAGGTATATCTTTATCCTGTCCCGCGAGTCTCTCCCCGGGTTCGGTTGTGGAGGTAGGTCAGCTTCCGCCACGTTTCTTCGGTGCACAACGATCGATCAACGTTAAACGCTATCAACACCCGCCCAGAACCGAGCGAGAAAGGCTACGGAGACGCCGCGTGCGGCCTAAACGCTCTCAAAGGCCAAGTTGACGGTGCGTGTCGTCGCTCTTTAACACCGCTAATAGAAAACGCACCGAGCAACACCCTGCAGTTGGTATCAATTACTCGATCTATCTCCCTCGTCAGTCGTCCACCTTCGAAATCAAGCCCCCGATGATAATCGACTCGCTGAAAAGCCACACCTCGTTTTCACGTCAAAAGCCAACTATACCCGTTTTTTTCTTTTTTTTTGGATTTTTTGCGGGCTGTATTCTTGGTTGTTAGAAAATTCACTTGGAAGTAAAATTGTACATCGCACTCACTCTGTAGCTGTCATTTTGTTTGGCGTGAGAGAAAATTTTGTGTCACACAAGCTCCGAAAATTAATATATACGAGTACGTATAGATCCGGAATTAAGTACAAGTGAGTCTAAAAACAGGCGTTTTGATTCTGCGCCGAAGTTCGAATCCACCGCCGAATTTTATTAGAACAAAAATATATATTTTTCTTGGTTTTTCGTGTTTTGTGTTCAATTTAATTCAGTTTAACATATTCAAGCTGATAAATTCCCAGCTAATTACTTGATGGATTTGGCTTGAATTGTGGGTTTAAAAAATTATCATAACATATATATAATATCTTTTTAATCTACCTCCGTTTCCGGTTTTAAAATTATTGCCTGACCGAAACTATCGGACAATTGGACAACTTTTACGACCGTGAAACGATCCGTGGCGGAATTCAGCGTCGGTTGTTCTTCCCACGTTTTCCTCTCAACTCTTTTCGCAACTCAAATCAAGAAATTTCTCAAATTTGATATTTTATAATCAATCAGTTTTCGAAATCTGAATCTGGAAAAATGCTCGACCGTGCCTCATCGTATGAAACATTCAGATCTTGAAGAACAGATTCGAACAGATCAGCAGCCACGCGTGTAAATTTAATACCTTGAAAGTTTTCAAATAATAAAGAAGGCCCTAGAAAGTTCTGCGTTATATCCAAAAAGCCGAAACTCACGAGCCCACGAGAGCAAAAACAAGGCGGCGTATTACAGAAAGCTGCAGCAGCCGAGCCAAAGGGATGAGGAGCAATCGAGACGAATTTATCGGCGAGGTCGAAAAGTAACCTTAATCTCTTGAGACATCGTTGGTAAAAGGACGGCGGCGCGAGGAAGGGAAAGGGTTTTGAACTTTCTCAGCATTTCAGGCTCATTTTTTGTCCAACGTTTTTCCGACGCCAAGGATACCGCGATCTTCTTGCCAGGGAGAAACGAGGCCTGGCAAAGCGTGGCGCAAATCCTCAAAGCGCGAAGATCGTTATTCTTGGCAGCTTATCGCGTTTCGGACTGGACAAGCGCGATTTCCCGCCGCAGGTATTAATTCCCGGCTTTCCTTTTGCGCCTGCGCGATTCTTTCCACTTTTGTATTCCACCGCAACCCAGCTTTTTGTTCCGCCACCTATTTACACGAGCAACTATCCCGCGCCTCACGCTTCGAATGAAAACCACCAGCTAAATTCACTCTCTGGGCCGAGCTTTTATTTCCAAACCCCCATCCCGGATCCTCCGTAGAACGGCTCGTGCGGGGTAATTTTGTTAGCAAAGTAGATATATATTCGGACTTGCTCGTGTCTCGCCAATTTTGCAAGTTGTTGAGTTTAATCAGTCGTTTTGTTTTTTTCTTACCCTTCGCGCGTGTGGTTCGAAAATTAGTTTTTACTCAGCGCACGGAGGAATTCCGTTGCAGGCCGGCTAATTGGCCTAGCGTATTACGGCAATTTTTACAACCCTTCCCGTGCGCGTTCAGCTGATGAAGAGAAAGAATCCTCGATCAAGCGGCGAAAGAAAATTAACTCTACTGTACGCGGAGCGTTATCTGGAGTTTCATTATTCCTGAATCAATTCGAAACTGGAGTTAATTTTTCTGAAGCGTTCGTTACACACGCGGAAGTTTATAGTTTGTGCAATGTTAGCTCAGCGCCCAGGCGTTGATACCAGGTATTCCAGTTTGCGAACATCCAGGGTGCGAACTCCGTGAAGTTATAATGATATCAGAATTGAAAAACGCAGTTCGAGCCGCGTCAGCTTCTGGTTTCTGGTCGGAAAACGTTGACAGGTCGCGAAGAGATACGAGTAAGTAAATTTCCCCGTCCCGTATGCATAACACAAAAGCAATGTTTCCCATTACGTAAGGGGATCAATGCAAACGAGAACGAGGCTGGGCTATGCAAATTGGCCCACACCCTTGTCGTCCGTCTGTCATCCCCGACCCTCGACGCCCTTCGGCCGACTCAATCCCGGCCTTCGAGAACGTCTGGAAAAATTCATAAGGGATTTCGTATCGAACCGGCGTGACGAGAAACCGGGAACTCAAAAAACACCGTCAAAAGAAAATCCAGCCGGCCGATTCAGGAAGAGAAAAAGCCGTTTCCTTTTCTCCGTTGCAGCGACTTGGAACCATTTCATACAGTCATTTTTTCTGATACACGCTAGTAAAGCGCTTCTAACGTTTTTCAAAGTCGGTAAAAATTTTGAGAAAAGCCAAAAGAAGTTAACCTTATACAATCGTCGGTATTTTTCGATTTCTGGGACCCGAAAACTTTTTACAGTTCGATACGGTTCAAACCACCTTCTCCGACTCATTTGCAATTCAGGAACTTTAAAAACCAATCAAAACAATGTACGATCAAATTCCGTGAAAATACGAGGTTCCGCCGTTTTCTTCATGTGCGAAAAGCACGATCTACACACACGATGGTAATTGTACGTAGATCGCAGTACTGTTGTTCTAGCGAAAATTCTAAAGGGATTTAGATGCTAATTTGTCGAGTTTGAAAAACATTCGTTAACGTAACTTCAATCTATGTAGTGATAAATAATTACGTCGCCACAATCGCTGTAACTGCAGTCACTGAAAAAAGTGTTTTCTGCGCTGAGAGAAATTTTTAGTTCCGGGTACCACTCAGTCTTTAAATATTTTCATTTTTTACCACAGTCGAAAAATATAGTTCTAGGTAGAAAATGAAAATTAGTTTTCCAGCTGTTACCGAAAAGTCTGGTATCCGTTACTATTCTTTCTCATTACGATCACCGTTACTATATTTTCTTGCAACTGTTGCGAAAATTTAACGCTCGTGCGACGATAAATTGACGTCAAAGCCTTGTTTAACTAAAAAAGTAGAGTAAACCTCAGAAACTGATTTTGCGTTGCAATTGCCAAAAAAGGACCGACGATAGCGTTTTTCGTAATTCCAACAATATTCAAACAGTTTTTCCAACGATACCTGTTTCACTGAACTTTTCTAGTTACTGTAACAAATGAAATTTTTCTCAGTGCGTACATGATTATCCTCGAATCTACCGATTTTCCTTTATTCATCGGTTTCTTCCTGACTAATCTTGGCTCGATCAGACCGCGGAAGATTTTCTAACTATCTCGTAATGGCCTCGTCCCTTTTCTTCAGGGTGTCAGAAGGGTCGGCGCGACAAGCCACGGAGAGCTAATAGAATTAATCAGTTTCAACCCTGACCTCGTCAGATCCGAGCTAACGAAATTGCATTCGCGATAACGAGTTTCGATTCTCCAAGACGGATCAATTTGCGAGATTAAACGCTTCTTCGAGTTTCATCGATTTAATGCGGAATCAAATTCTTCGCATCGAGGATCGAATGACGGCTCAATTGGACAGGAGAGTGTGTTTCGTTGATCTCAAAGACCGAGCGCCGGTGAGATTGAAATTAAGTTTCTTTTTTCCGGAATTTATTTTCAAGCGATTTAACGGCGTGCTGTGTGCGATGTTCAGCGGAGCGTTACGATTACGATGAAAAAATATTTCCGCGAATCAACCTCCCGTATAACCAACGCAACGCAATTTTCAATCCAACGAATACATCCCGAGTTCATATTCATATTATTGGGGCTGGATTTAACGGAGCGAAAATACAGCCACACATGTTATACAAATTGTGAAAGAAGAAACGACACTCTATTTCATCATCGCATACGTACATATATTTTATACATTTCTTAACGTGAGCAAAAAAGCTTTGCTATTTCGCCCCGAAAGACTTGGACATCTTTTTCTTTTTATTTCTCACCAGTAGGTATAATCGTGAAGTTTTTGAGTCTTCTTAATTTCCGAGTTCTCTGAATTTTTTAAACAGCTTTCGCGGCGTCTTTGCATACATTATTATTATTATTATTATTATTTTTTTTTATTAACTCTTTAGCGACAGAGCGACGCGCTTCTAAATTTAAAAATTCTGCTCGTCGTCCCTGGCGACGGTTAATAAAAGTGGAAAGTTTTACCCTCGCCCACGCAGCGTTCGGTCTTCTGCATTGCATGCATAATTTACGTAAGCCTCGTGCATTGTTTACTCGGTAAGTCCGGCGAAGTTCGTAATTTTCCTCTTTTTATGTTACAGGATACGAACAGACGGAAAATACCCCAACTCAAAATGCCGGCAGCAGTCTCGACTGCCTGAGCATGATCGTGCAGAGCATCAGCGGTGCGCCGTCTTCACCGATCGAAAATCATCACCCGATTCATAATTAGAAGTTAGATCTTTTGTTAACCCGAGTGTAAGAGCGGGAGAGAATGGGAGAGAGAAAGAGAGAGAGAGAGAGAGCGAGCGTGTGTTTCGGAGGCGTAGAACCCGATCCGCCAACTGTTTGAAATTCAGATTTCATTCATAAAATTGCTCGAGTATAATAATTGTTAGAGAAATATTTTTTCATCAATTTCGAGTTTATTGCTGCAACTGATTAACCAAGTTTGAAATTTAATCAAGTGCGATAGTCCCCGGTTAAACAGAGTTTCAAATTGAATGAGACTCGCGTATTCCTGCATGAATTGCCGCGTTCATAAAAAAAATATATATATAGGCAGCAATAAAATCCCAACCGGCTAGTTTAATCAAACCAAAGTCTCTAAATCAGGCTGCGAATAGTCGAGTAATAATCGCAGAACCTGATTAATCGTATACATGTGTAAGCAAACGGTGTAAATGTTTAGGGATATGTTTATATCCACTATTGCATATAACCGGACCAAAGATACCCGACTGTTGTACGACTGTGTAATTTAAACGTTCAACAATCGAGCTTGACGAAAATATTTAAATACCGAACACTGGCACCGGCACATAAGAAAATCGTTATAAAAATAATCAGAACGGACTGTACACGACGGCTTCGACGATAGATTGATCAAAGCAAATTGACGAAACGAAAATCGTGGACGTTATACGTATAATGGGGCTTACGAATAGAAACGGTAAACTTTTCAAGAGATTGAAAACAAACTTTGATCCGACGTCTGCAACGTTTCCATAATTGTTCGCGTGTGTATATTTGTGACATTCAAGTCACGATCCAAAGGGACATTCAAGTTTTGAATTATTCAAAATACATGTTATCGGTACCGTCGAACTTACGGGAATTCAGAGTCTCGTAGATTTTCTATTAATTAAATTGAACGTGATACAAAGACTTGATAACGTTTGGCACGTTCAAAACGACACGTGGACCGTACTCTAGATTCTCGTTTAATTTTCTAAGCCCCTCAATTGCCTTTTAACGGCGTAGCGAAACTCGTCGAATTAACGCCATAAAAATCTCAATTAAGTGCCTGAGAACCAATTTGCAGCTACAATACGAGGCGAAGATTGGTTATATTTCTATTAAAAATAACAAAAAATAAAAAAAAAAAAATGCCTCAACTACGTACTCACTAACAAATATATATATTAATAATACGACTTACAAGTGTAAAACAGTATATGCGTAATTTTATTTTTGAAAAATATATTGTATTATAAATACTATTTTGCTCAAGCAATGCAATCGTACATGGTACACAACACATACCTAATTATATATGTACATGTAAATAAAATGCCAAAGTAATAAAGAATATCAAAGTGCGAAATACCAATTTATGTGCATAAATAAATTCGTCAAGTTTCTCCTCTGCTCAAAAATCTTTCCTCCATGACTTTGTTTGAAAAGTGGAAACGAAATGAATACCGAAATCGATCAGAGCTTCGTTTCTATCAAGTACCTGTAACGCTTCGAGGCGCCCGTTTAATAAGGTACTTTTCATCATTCAGTAATGCGGTAATTTAGAGGCGACGCTACGTGGAAAAAAAAAAAAAATAAGGGCACGTCGATGAGGAAATATTAAGGATCCTGAAGCAAGTTAAGCCCTCTTCGCGGGATACTTTCACCTCACTATGTAATAATACGAGCCCTAATATATTTTGAGAGTGACTCTCTTGCCGGTTCCAAGCGTCAAACATTTTGACGTTGCAAAAATTACGTTCTTAATATACCTACTCTAGTTATTTTGCAGCTAATCCCTTACGAGATTGACTAAATTTATTGGAACCGTAATTCCTGACCGATCTCTCGGTGATCTCTGAATAATTTTAACCGGTGAAAAAATCGCCCTTTAATCTAACAGACACGATTAATGGCTGAAGGGTTTCAAGTCTGACATAATATTCAGCCGATCCGAGTTTCACGAGGCGCGACGCTGCACTTTTACGTCTATCGCATCTCGTTATCTATCATTATGCCGGAGCCAACGTTGGACTATTACGTGATCTTGCTGCAAAAGAGACTAGTCGACTGGAATAAAACTCCCTTGAGTATACTTCGCGCCTTCGGAACGAAGCGCCGACTCTCGAGGTAAGTGTAGGTATTATGGTACTTTGACCCGTTTAATTGCCTTCTCATTAACCCGCTTTTACTATACCCAATGAAACGTTTACACAAGCTTTTCGCGTTTTTATGAAACTCCCATGCGAACGTAACGAAGACGAAGCTTGCACACCTTTGATCGAGGCGAGAAATTAACAGCTCAAAGTCTGCTCGTCGGAGGAATTTTCGGAGTTGGTATTCTCCTCTTGCATGAACCCTTCGAAACGCCCGTCTTCCGAAATAATTTCAAGCCAAGGATCAACGCGCGGCTTCCCAGCGATGATGAATTTCGTTGCGTCGAGGAATTCAAGCAATTCCCAAGCTCCTCGCAGTGGTTTCAGCTGGTGTATAGAATTCCCGAGAAGCTTGTGAAACGGGGAAAAAGTAACCGAACCGTACAGAAAGCTTCATTAAATTCCCATACGTCAAAGTGTGAAGGAATCGTGGGGATCATCGTTGCTGCTGCTGCTGCTGCTGCCGCCACCACCGACTTCGCGCCGTGAGAATCATTAGTAAAAAGTCATCAGTCACAGTGTAATTAACCAGATGGTTAACCGCCGGAGGTATTTATGCGGTCCGTCCGTACGCTTCTTCACTGACGGAACGTTGTTAATGATATATTCCGCGCTTACAACCGTCTCGACAATTCTAATCATCTCAGCGCTTGTCACCCCGACTTCAAAGTGGCCGTCGTCAATCCTATTTGGACCCTTTTCTCGGTTGAAGAAATCACGATTAACTCCCGAGTAGCGCGTTGCTTGGCCATTGCCGAAATCGCGTTATTTTGCCGATGCAGAAAATGTTACAGGTATTCGTCGTCGAGTGTAACACGCTACAGGCATTGGGTATCAGAAATGGAAACTCGCTATTGCCCGTGGGACAAAGACGTCGCAGTCCTTTCATCGTCCGTAAGCATCCCGGGACCTAAAGATCGTCGCCTGAACTTGGCGATAAGAAATTGGGAATCCAAGGATCGGTGATGTTTCGAAGAAATTGCTTTTATTCAAGATTTTGTAGCAGTTTGAGGTGGTCGAGGTTTGCCAGAAATCAATTCTTTTATCAATTCTGTTTCTAGGGAGTAGGTTGAGGTTGTATCAAATTATTGTATTCGTAAGCTACGCAGATCTCTTTGGAAATACGTAAATAGAAGATAATGGAAATGGAAAAAAGGTTATAGATATCGATGTTTCCTTTCAAATCGCTTCGAAATAGTTGATAATCATGCACATCTCTTTGGTTTCACTCTACGATGGTTCATTTATCCAGACGACTACTATCAAAAAAGTCACTTAATAAAGTTTTAGTTTTTTTTTCAATAGACAATTGAACGTTACCATTTGTTTATAATAATCGATATCGCTGCAATGTTGTAAAATTATGTTCGCTCTTGCTTATAATCTCATCATTTCGACTTTTTCACATTTTTTTAAAAAGGTTTTCGTATTTTACGGATCTAACAATTCCATAAACAGTCAAGGTACGATCACCCCTTACTAAAACTAATAAGAACTATCAATTTTTGTATCCAACCAACCTTCGCATCATAAGTGGGATAAGAAGGCTGAACCCTGCACCGAGAAAAGTCACGTGCGGAGCGATTGGTTAGAGAATTTTTTTTTTCACCTCGAGCACTCGCAGCCGACAAATACACGTAGTTAAGGTGTTACGGGGGCTCGCACGAGCACTGGTGATATAAATAAGAAATATTTTCCTCCCTCTTTTTCCCTCCGTTGGCACGCGCACGTCAGACAGAAATATTTGGGGTCGTTTTATAAACTAGCGTTACTTACGAGAGGTCCGGAAAACCTGGCAGGAAGCTGTTAAGTTCCTCTGGAGAGGTGCCACGTGACTACGCCAGCTATTCAAGTTCTCGCAAAGCTGGCGCACTTGAGATTGCACGGAGTTTCAATAAGAGAGTCCATTAATTATAAGGGGAGGGTTTCTTATCTCTGGAAAGACCGGCCGCAATTCTTCGACGAATCAATGACAGGCACAGTCCTGAGAAGCTTTAACCTAACGACACCGTCGAGGCGTACCGTAAATTAAGAACCAGAAAAGTTCGGCCCGGATTTCGTTTCGGTAACTACCAACAGCGGTACGAGATAAAGACACCCTGCTGTCGAGTGTTTGGACCCGGGATGTGTACAATAATGGAGGAGTGTGAGCTCGGGATGAAAAACAGAACACGCAGGATTAGCAAGCGGGCGTGAAAGTCTCCGGGCTACCGGATATTCGAGCCGAAAAATTTTCCCCCAGAGTTGTAACAACGTGTATGCTTAAGCGTTTCTGCATGAGCGGTGTGATCCAGGAAGTATGGACGTCGCGATCGATGGCAATCGGTTTACCATGCTTTGCTTTCTGAAATACGAGATCGATGCTTGGCCAGCGTGAAAGGCAACACCGAAAAATACCAGCACCTACGCTTTTCGAACCGCGTTGCTTTTTTCTTTTGTTTGTTTTTTTATTTTTTTATTTTTTTTCCAGCCAGGTTCAGGTCTGGGAATATTGTCTGATTTAAACGCGGTCCAAAATCCGATTTCGGTTATTCGATCTACGCACAAATGGTTAAGTCCGCCAAATACTTTAGATTAATTTCATTCCAGAAATTGGATTTCGTTAAATCGCAGCCTAAATTCAGTCACGCAGTTAGAAGTTTATGTAGGTGTGACTGTTGCAACGAAATAATGTAGGCACTTTTTCGTTTCTCCGTTTTTAATATTGAAGAAGAAGAGAGGTGAAAATAAACCCTTTTCCACTTCAAGAGAAAGTAGGAAAATTAATTTCCTTTCTCTCTAGAGAAGGGGCTTGACCCTTTTCCGGCTCTTATCGTGTGTCTGCCTGTTAACGGACTCGAAATAATTTAGCAACGGTGAGCAAAAAAAGGAAATTGGCATCAGGGTTCGTACCGGGATGGCGATGCCCGTCTACAAAGCCAGGAATTCTCCTCTCACTTTCGCCAATGCCGTTGCACCACTTTGCCCAAAAGTGGTACTTCCGGTAGTCCTTCACCTATACATCCATACACACCCGCACACCGCGTTCTATACCGACTACCGAAACAGTTTGCCTAAGTGGCACTTCACTTTTTGCAAATGGTTTGTTTATCGCGACCTTACCGTTAATGAAACGAGCCGAGGAATTTCAGTTATATGTATATTAAATTGGTAATAAAACCAGGTAACACCGAAATTCATCTACGGTTCGTGTGTGATGTGTCTTTTACTGTATGTAAGAATCGAACCAGTTACGAACAATTGACGAAAATTGCCCACAAAATTGGAGAAAAAAAGTTAGTCCAGTGGATTAATTTGAATAAAAATTCAAGTCCGTAAAGTTGCAGTATCAGGTACGTACCTACGGTAACATAGGATGCCCGTAGTCAGCGTCTGCGTCACCGGAGGCAGCTGATATTCGGATGGATTTATGTTAGCTTGGAAAAGTCCGTAAAACCTCGAGTTTGTCCCCGAAGAAAAACAGACTGCCCCCAAAGCCGGGCGCGGTAGCCCTTGTACCTCGCACCCCAAGAGCATGGTTTATTGGTATTTTCGTTTTAGCACAATTTCGGCACGTTTTCAAAACACCGTTCGCCTCTTAAAGTCTCGACGGACGCATCTGCGCCCATTCGTCAGCCCTTGTTATCGGCAAATTTAGAATTTTGGAAGGCCCCTGGGGACGACAACCACCCCCACCGCCGAGACGCAGGCTCCGGGCTTTCGGGGCTTCCTTCGCACGTTGTTGTCTTTCCTTTGTCGGGCGACACCGAAGTCGACTTGTAAACTTGTGTGCATCCCCTCGCACGCACGATAAGCACCTTGTTCCAGAAACCGACAGGCCTCGGAACTCGTGGAAAATTAATTTCAGCCATCGTGAAAGAAATCGGAGGTGGAAGGTGGAACCGGACCCTCCGACGCTTTCACATTTTCACACGAATCCTGGGAGCTCGGACACTCGATCAATGAGAATACAAGCGTGGAGCGTAAAAATTTAATCGTCGGTATCCAGTTAACCTGGTACAAGAAAAGAGCGGATAGGTACATTTATCGAGTATGAGGTTGAGAGAAAGCTCGGTAATGGTCGGTACATGATAACGTCTGATCGTATGATCGTCTTGTTCGTCAAACGAGAGCTGCTTCATCTATACGCGTGGAATGCTGTGGTGTACCTACGTCTTTATTGTCACATTAGGTGGGGTTGATATACGTGAGAATATATCGTATGGCTAAAGCGGATAAATTGGCGTCGGGATTAAGATTCGGTAAAAATTGACGACGTAGGTAAGGAAAGTTTATTGCGGTACTCAATTTGACGAGATGATTACGAAACAAGGAATAGTCAGAGCCTCAGCGATCCGTTATCGTCTCTTGGGAACCATGGAGAAAGAGACGCCATCTTGCGAAATTCTTTTATGACCCGGAGTGATAAAATAGTGTAAAAGAAGGAGAAGGAGGTCAGGTTCTACTGAAAATAAATTGGCATGGCTTACCTCTCGTCTCCTTTATCCTCCCTTGCACAGTTTCACGGTTTTAGACTCGCTCTTGTTTCATCCCTTGGTTTTTAGAGGAGCGAAAAAACCCGCCGCGAAACAAAAGGATCGTTTTTATCGCACCGTCCGGACAATTACAGACTACAGGTACAAAGATAGCTAATTAAGAGGTTTCTCATCCTCCTTCATACCGAACACCGAACTTCTTCGAGCTGTTGATTTTTCTTCAACCCGCGAAAGCTTTGTACGTAAAAGAGATTCCATGGCACGCCGCTTCGACCAACGTTTCACCCTCTTTCCTTTCGATCTCCACCTTGATTTTTTGTGTTCTAGCATGAATTGTAATAAGGAGCCACGATTCTTTCAAAATCTCCTAAGCCATTCTCGAATTCGATATTTCTTTTCCCGTTATTCCGATCTTCATAGTCTCTAGATTCTGGCTTTGAGGCTTTGAATCATTACGTCTTCTCGTGAAAACTCATAACAGAACAATAAAGTTACGTCGTTCAATAGTCATTACCGATGAACTTTAATGAAAAATTTCGACCGCTGAAAGTGCAATTGTTTTTACAACAAGCAGATTCAAAATTGCATTTTACCTCCGGTAACACACTTTCAATTTTTCTTTAAAAAATAAAATCAGGGAATATTCTCTAGCTGAAGATGCAAATTTTGAGACGATTTTGGAAGTGCTGATTTTAATCACACCGTCTATACGAGTATTTATAACTGCGCAATTCGACAACGTTTGGTGGAAAAGTTGTTTGATAGTTTTAATTTACACTTTACGCGGTTAGTTGGAAAGCGAAATTCTGGGTTTTGAAAATGACTAGTCGAGAAAAAATAACTGATGCAGGACTATAGGAAATTTTATAACTGATATTTAGTCGACACTGTTTTTATTGTTTTTATTTGTCTGTGTGAACACACGGCGTTCTTCGTAGCTTACAATATCGATCGATACTTCAACGCAACAACGAATGTCAAAATCGAAGGGAGTGAGCCGAACGAGCCTCTCGATTTATCTTTACACCCTCTCTGTTTCTCGATTCCAAATTAGGCTTCGAGACGCAACAAAGGCATCTGATCATTCTGCGCGAGGTAAAAAAAAGAGTCTCGTCATCTCGAATGGAGTAGGTATAGAAAAAAACTTCCGTAAAACATTAAGTTTACGCGAAAACTTGAATCTCATTGTGAAAAACTTTCTCCTTACGGGTCTCTCATTCTCTTTCTACAGCGATGAACTTGCTTGCGGGAAGAAACGGCCACGTATCTTCAGAAAAGATCCTCCGCTCCCCTTTTGTCCCTTTTATCTTCAAGTTAGAGCGATGTTCCGCCATCACAAGCACGGGTGCTTTGAAGAATTTTAATCTTCCCTGGGTATTAAGAAATTTCAAAAGCGAACAAAGAATCGAGCTGCAACGATAGCTTGGTAAGAAATATTATTTTGGTGGGTACATATACACGAATCGGCGCGACAAATATATATTTACAATTAATTGAATCGATGATTTTTTAGCTCAAGTTTCATGGCGAAAAAACAATTGTACAACGCCGTATGCAGGGAGTGAATTTTTTATTTATTTTGGAACAGGGCACGCGTCACGCGGGAGATAAATTACGGCTCTTATAACGACAGGTGCGTATTTTTGGTACATAGACGCATTAGACGGGTTAGAAAGTCGGAAACCTTTAACTCAGGACACTTGCCCCTCCGCACCCCTTTCCGTTTAATGGCTTATTTACCAAAACACACGACTACCGCGGATGAACTTTGGATATTTACAGGTTCCTTCGAGCCCCGAAACATTCGGGCCGGAAACGGGAATTCCAAATCCAGTAGTTCCGCCGCTTTGCGAGCATAACGAAAACCGGAATTGCAGCAGCGTTTCGTACTCAAGTTTCGCTGCGTTAAATTCTCCCCAAAATACGAGGAAGGAAATCCGTGCCACGTGGCGGGAGAAAAATGGGGCGAAAGAAGAACGAAACGAGGTGAAAAACTGGGCGACAATTGTTCGGGAAGGTTTATTCGTGCCGTGTAGATACATGTGAAAGGTGACGATTCGAACGATCGATACTTCACTGTTTGGCAAATACAATTCCCAGACGCTTCCAGTTTTCGTAAGCAAAGCCTCGCGCCTTCCGTATTTCGATTTACAGTCCACTGTAAACAAGCTTCGCGTCGTTACTTCATCCGTACTTCAGAGACTCCGACGGAAAAGGAATGAGATCCAGATGGGCGGGGTTGAAATTCCAAATTTGAAAAGTTCCGAAAGCGTCGGAATCCGAATTTTTTGATCGCGAGACTTGAAGTAAAGAATTTAAACTTTGAAGAAACATCAAAGTTTCGAATGTCCCCGAACCCGACGCTCGAAGTTGCGAAAGGGCGAAAATGAGAAAATTAAAAAATCTGAAACATCGAAATTCTGAATGACCGAAGACTTTCTGTTCTGGGAATTTGTGACTTAATGGAATTTCAGCGCTTTGATTTTTCTTTGTTTTGGATTTTCGACATATTTGTTTTCGAATCCTGGTCATTCTGATTTTTCGTATGGGTATATTTTAAATTTCAGAATTTTACTCTATCGGAACTTTATCTTTCGGAATTTTGCTCTTTCGAAAATTTAATTTTCCGAACTTTGAGCCATCGGCTTTCCGACCATTCAGAACTTTGTTGTTTCGCAAAAGTTTGATTTCCTCACTTCAAGTTTCGCCACCAAATAATTAGGAATTAGGCGCTTTCGGAACTTCAACCCCGCCCCGACCCAGCAGCTGCTGCAGTGGTAAGTCGTCGAGGAATGGATTTTCCCTTCAAGTTGGGAAGCCACTCAAATCGTTGAAAGGATTTAGCGAGTAAAAAAATTCACAAATTTATTTGGTCGAAAATAATCGTCGAACAATTTCTTCCCCGAAGGGGGGCGCGATGAAATTTCGCTCGGCGTAGATTTCGCGTTCGCAATTTCGACCGCTCATCTATAATTAGCCCCAACTTGAGCCTCTGAGCTTTCGGACATTATAATGCCTCGGCGAGACGGTATAATTAACCGGGTTAAATCTGGAACGTAATTTGGTTATAATCCGTGATGGGCACCGATTACCATGGCAAGTTGAACGGCATGGGTCACGTGCTTGCCCGACTCGTCCTCCCGATACAAGGATTAAAAGCACAAGAAAACCGTTCGTTCGTCTTTAAATCTGCAGAGCTTTAAATCGCGGTCGAGTAAACGTCAAGGGACTCGAGTGGCCATTGAAAGGAATAAACTCTCGCCTGCATCGGAATCCCTGCAGCATGCGTTTATATATATGTGACAGCGCCCTGCAGGTACGGAGTTTCAAGATCGCTGAGCACATACAGTTCAAGAATAGATATAAACGTAGAGAAAGCGAGATAGAGAGATTGGAAGGGAGCGAGAGAGAGAGAGAGAAGAAATTCACTCGGGGCGAGTACGGAATTGAAATTGGATCCGTACATCCTGTCAGAAATTCAGCATCGGTCGGAATACGAAAATCCTGGCAAACAATGCAGCTTTCAGCTAACAGAAGAAAAGCTCCGACGTACAGTAATCGAGAACTTTCTGTAGAGGGAAAACCCGCTTTCGATATATCTTTGATTGGTTTGAAATTGGGGATAAAACTTCTTTGCACGTTTTCAGAAAGTTTGAACCGAGTGAGATAAATCGCTAGCTATGGTTATCAAGTGTACGTACAGTCTTCGACCGTTTTCATATTTTACCCTAACCGAAAAAAGTACTTCTGGAAATGAAAATGAGGTTTGTAACTGTAACCAGAAAATCTAGTTTCTGCTGCAATTCATTTCGCTCACAGCCACTTTTTCATTTCTTCTTTTTGTAACTATTGCGAAAATTTGATGTTTGTGCATGTTCTAAATGAAGAGATTTAAAGTTGGAGCATAAGCGGTGAATGCAGTATCGACAATTGCAATTACACAAAATAGTTACTCCTACCACGTTTCCTTGTACTTGCGTTTAAAGCGTTGTCGGATCGAGGCAACCTTCGTGTTACAAAAATCTTCCATTAACTACACCAAATGAAATTTTTCTCCGTCAATGTTGGCACTGACCGTCGGTGAAACAGGAATCGTTATTGCAATTCCAACCCTATGTGACAGGTAAAGTGCAGGGTGTCGTTTTTGGAAGTGGATGGCTTGGGGCAACAGAGTCAACAGATTAAGATGCAGCGAGATGGAGAGCCGCGATGCTACAGGATCAGAGAACAGTCCAATAAGGGGAACCGCTTCGTCTTGTCCCCCGTCGAACCGATTTGCATTTAATCGATTTCTCTATCGCGGCGGCTGGCTTTGACTCGGTTTTATACGAGGTAGGAAATCGATGCGATTGAACCGTGAAACGGAGTTTTGGAACAAACGGATCCGGGGCGAAAGTTCAACAGGGGGAAAATAATACCCTGGGAAGAACTAAGAAATGGATTTCCACCCTCATCTTCCCGATGCTGCACCTTCTCCAAAAACACTTTGCTGTCTATACGTGATCGAAAAACTTGACGTCGACGAGTCCCATCCGTTGTAAATCTTTCAAGAGGTGACTTAAATTGAATCGAGAGGAAACCATGTCGATACAGTCGAAGAGACTGATTTTCTGGTTCGTGATTACTCGTTTAATCACGTTTCAAGGCTCGTGCATCTTTTCTAAAAATCATCAATTATCCGCTACTCACAAATATCGTTGAGGAAAGAATGGCGAGGTTGAAAATTAGGGATAAAGCACGGGTTCGGTAAAGCAGAAAGTGCATAAATCCGTGGTGGGATTATTCTGTGGAAAGGTTAATTTGTGACGCAACAAAGGATTACCGACGCTATGGGTGGCGGGCGACTTGTTACTTAAGCAACAGTTACTTGAAAAGGGTCCCCTTCGTTCTCGGGCGGCAAATCGAGACCCTGTCGGGGTCGGAAGGGTCAGAAACCGCCTCGACGGGGGGCAAACAGATGTGGTTTCGTTCGACGCTGACGATGAGTGTTGACTTCAGAATCGTGGGGGGTGCTGCCATTAACCGATGGAGACCACGGCCTCATTAATGTCGATGGCTTAGGCTTACCGTCGGGTAAGAGAAAAATAAAGATCCTCAGTTATCGCTGGATTGGTCGGAAGTCGCGAAGCATCTCTCCGACGTAAAGGGAGGAAATCTTAAATCATACGAATATACCATTGAAGACCGTTTGTTTTCTTCTTCGTTAATTCATATTTCGGACAAACCAAAAAATTGACTGCGCACGCAACGAAGGCTTCTCTTCGTCGGTAGGAAAAAATTCCAGAATTATGGGACAACAGATGGGAGGGTCAGTCGGTTTTCCGTGACGAACGGCGCCGTGATATCACGTTCCAAAATGCCACCAGCAAGGTTTTCGGGCTTAAAGGCTATATGACGGCGTGAAAAAAGAAGTGGGTATCCTTTCGCCAAAAACATGAAGGGTCCTTGGCGCATGTGGGTATTTTCATCGCGTAGGTATATCGTCTGTAATTGGAGCTCGCGCTGTACAGTTAGTTATGCGCGTGCCCATAAGTTTTTCTCGTTTTGAAATCTTATCTAACGCTGGGAAAAAAATATCAAAAAACAGAACACTGAGAGTGAAACGTAGAGACCGAAGAGCGCGCGCGTAAGGAAGAGAAACATAAGTGAAAAGGCAAACCCTCCTAACTCATAATAACAGTAATTCGAGCGGAATTTGAGGAGCAGGTTTGCATTACCGAAAAATAAAGGAACGAAGTTGAAAAAACACGGCGCTTGGAACAAAAAAAAAAAAAAAAAACGACGTTTTGAGCTTGTCGGGAGAAAAAAAGGAACAAACACCATGCGGTGGGCGTACATATCTATAAATAGAGGGAAACACGACTGCCACCAATTTGAATGTACGTGAGGATCCAAGCGATGAGCTTCTCACCTACTGCCTGACGCTCCTTTATTTACTCAACTATCGTTGTTACGTCTGATCATTTTTCAAACCTCGTATTGTTTCTCATATAATCTAAATTCACCCCTGTGATTTTTTCCTGAATTCGGACGGGAAGCAGCACGAAACAAAAGGAATCCAAATTTCAAACATATGCACCCCGGTATAAATTGAAACAAATTTGGTAGTCAATATCTGTTAGCATATCTACCATTCCTGGTGTATCTGATTTTGGGGTTTCAGAAGATTTTAGGGTTTCAGCTGCATCTCAAAGGGCTGTATTTTTATCTTTCATATTACGTGTATTACCTTGAGCTACGCGGTTATGTGCAGCGACTTCGGCGCCCCCATGCATCCTATGGGGGATTATCGGATTTGATTTTGACTAGGGGATTACAAAGGTACGTGACTATTTAAAAAGTTTCTAAAACATAAGGTTAGAAACACAGGTAGTGCTGCATAAAGTAAACGAAATGCGCCAGTTTTCGTTGAAAGGCAAATAATTGAATTTCTAAAAGGATGCGTCGCATTACTATTATCCAACGTTTGTTGAATTTTACTTTAAACTACAAAAAGAAATGCGTTGCAACTACTGCTCGATCCGGCAGACATGTTTTTAATTAGCGGCAAACGGTTGCGTAGGTATCCGAACGTGAGAACTGGGCTAACTCAGTTTCTCCGACGGGGCATAATTAGCGGTTTTTAAAGGGAAGAGATTTTCCCACTCGCTCGTGATCGAGGGAAAAGGTAAAGAAGAGCAAAAGGAGAAGGAAAAAGAAAACTTTTCAGACTCATAAACGCGGCGTCTCGTTCCTGAAATACGGCGCTTTACGTACATATTAAATGCCAAACTGTAGGAGGGGTCGGTGGTTGGAAAAAATTCAAATTTCGTTACATACAATATCTTATACACGTTAAGAAAAAAAAAGAAGTCGTCTTATACATATATACGAGTATACACACTTTGCAACGAGTTTTATATTACTGGCTTGAAAAGTTTCAAGAGCCGGACAATATCCTGCACAACAATAAAAAAAAATCCAAAGTCAGGCAAGATAATATCACAAAGATACGTCTGCATAGCTAGAGTTACGTGAACAGCATTTCATACCCCCTGCGAATTCCACGTAATAATTTCGATCTATAGAAATGAAAAAATGAGCGCGACCCAGCAGCGTCGTTTTACGGGGGTTACCCAACATTAGCCAAAAATATACGGCACCAAGTGGCAAGAATAGATCCATGACTGCGGACTGTGAATATCTTAGGAGATGCTGAACTGTCAAAACCCCCGACTTTGAGTGAGTGGGCGAGTCTGAGAGACAGATATTGTGTTGTACGCCTAACAGTACAAGAAGGGCGAGTGATCAAGCTCCGCGGGAGAGCTTGCAGCCACTGAATTTCTCGGCTCAAAGGCTACAGCGCAAGCTGTGAAGAACTTCTGGCCTTTGAAAGGCGATCAAGACCGCCCACGCACTGCATCCTGATCCCAAAACTTTTCTCTTCGTTACAGCAACATAGTCCTCCTCCCTTAGTTTGTTCGGTTACTCGTGCCTCTATAAATAAATTATCTGCACGAAAGTCCGCCGCAAGCGTCGCCTTTCGTCTCCTTGGATTAATGAAAACTCGTCGCCATTTTCCCATCCTTTGTATCCATTAACGGAATGTTTTATGTTTGATACGAGGATTTTTAAAAATCAAAAAACGGCGTCGTTCAAATTAGTGCCAAAGTTTCGCAAATAACATCAAAGAAATTACTCTGACGGTTTTGGAAAAAATAGAAAGAACGAGATCGTGAGTTTAAGCCCGAGAAACTAATTCGAATAATCTCTTGTTTCGCTACTTCTCTGCCACTTAATGTTTTCATATTTCTTTGAGGAGATACGCTTCTGCTACCCAAGTTGCCGCTACGGTGGCGAAGTATTTCAACGATTTGAACACCGCTGAAGATGACACGTCAAGCTGAGTAACCCGACCCACGTCTCTTAGTTTTGACAGATCGTTGGAACGGACAAGGGGTTAAACGAAACCACGTGATAGAACTTTGCCTCATTTATTTCTGTCGACAGAAACGAAATGATCCGTTAATCACATGCAAGGTTCACGTTATCTGTAATTCTTTTACGGAATTTGTACACGTCCGTTTCACATAATCGAGAAACGTGACCTTCGATTTCGCAAGTTTCGTTATTGTCACTGCAAGAAAAAATTGTATTTTCACTGCATCTCGGAAATCCATATTATAACAATTATGCGTAACTTTGATTCAATTTTATTTCTTCGTTAAAACAGTTTTCTTCATTTCTTCGAAGGAAATTTTATACCAAGAAACTGAAACAGCATCATAAAAAAATTATCGCGAGACGTACACAATTTTTTGTGTGTTATATTTTTTGCGAACATTTCTAAACGAATAAGTTGAATTATACAATTTCGATGACAATTTTATAGTCGCGAATCGTTTCTAAGTGTCGTAAGAAATTGGAATATTATTTCTACCATAACGAGGATGTTAATTAAACCGTATAAAAACTGGAAAAAAATTCACATAAAAATGAAAAACCAGCAGACGAGATTTGTTAAAGAGCTTGCAAATTACAGCGAATATGTTAAAACATTACAATCCCTGGTTCAAGAAAATGTCTGGAATTTTAATAGGAGTTGAATATTTATTAACCACCCTTAGAAAATCAGTCGTAGGCAGCATAGCGAATGCCAGAAATTCACAAGACTCGCTAATTACGACAGAGGACGATCAACGACGCGTAATTAATAACGAGCCGATTGTATACCTGCGCGTGTGTATCTAGTTCGCGCAAATTTGCGTAAACTATTCGTCCGCGAATGTCGTCGACAAACTGGAAAATCTGGTTAACCAACCCCTGCATTTCACACGTGTCCATGTGCTACGTACGTACGCATAAACTGACAACTATTATAGCATTAGAGAACTGAATCGCGGGTCGCAGCTAGTGTTGGTTGTTTTCGCGATGAAACATCAGCACGAGCATCCTAACGATTCGCGTGAATCAAATGTTTTAGGAGGTTGGTTGGCCGAAAACCGATATTTTTTATTCATTATATTACGAGGTAATCGTAGATTGTGTATTTATGAAATTATTATATTCGTAAGTTAGGAAGACTCCTGTAAAATTGAAAATACCATCTATAGATGTACGTTTCAAATCACTTCTAAATGGTTAAAAATCTAGTTAGTAGTAATATGTTTGTTCGATTTCACTCTAAAATAGCTCATTTTGTTCAACAAACCATTTTCTAAACATTCGCCGAGACAGATGCAAAAATAAAAAAAAAAAAGTATCGAATCAAATTTGTCGAAAATAGTCTTCTGAATAAGATGTGCAATGGTAAAATTAAATCGAACGAATCAACTAGATTTCGAATAATTTTCAAGCTATTTGAAACAAAGCATCGATATCTATAAGCTTTTACTTTGAATTCGAGAATTTTTTATTTTCGTATTTTAAACAGGTCTTCGCGGGTTATTGAAAAGCAACGATCGATAAGTACTCGAGTATGAAATGTCAGACTACCTTATGGTACAATAAAATTAATAAAGCGTATCGATTTCCGGCCAATGAACCACCTCAATATCCAAAAATAATTTAGCCAAATTTTCGGCTCTTCACGGCAGCGCGGCGTTGTTAATTGGTTTTTAAGAGATCGTTAAAAGCCGCCATACACATGACCTTAATTATCGTCGATCCCTCGGCTGCGTCGCATGGGATCCACCCCCTCGATTTTCCGCAGCGAATAGACCGCTAGAATCCACCGCAACTGTTATTAATGGAGCAAAAATTTTGTATATAATACGTAAGGGAGCTCGACTCCCGAGAGATATTTCGTGTGGAGTCCAAGGTTGTAGGCATTTATCCTGTTAATCCTAGAGGATTCTCGAGATCACGTACCAAGGATTAGTCGAGACCGGGACGGGCGAAACTCCGTCTTAGTTCACCTCTCTTGGCTCCCGCCCCTCCCATCCCTCATTAACAACTGTCTCGGATCTTAATTTGCTTTTATTATACACGGCTTGTCAGGGCTGCAAGATCGCACCATCTTTGTTCCTCGACCACCCAACGTTAGGTACATACATGCTTCAGGATAAACTGCACCCACTTATAACGCGAAGTTCGGCTCCGGTCGAGAAATTTCTGATACCTGCAGGAGATTCTCTCCAATTCTGCAGGCGAGGCTCGGAATCGACGTTGATATAGCCCGATGCCAGTTCCAAAGTAAAAAAGAAACATGCGATAGAAACTGCAATTAGAAGAAAGAATTTCGCCGATTCTTTCAGTTTGTTGCAAATTATACAAGCGAGTAAATTAATTGCCGATTCTCGACGAAGCAGAAAGCTTTTAAAGATCCGACTAAGATGCGATTGTAACTCGCTAAAAGACTGAGCATCGAGAACGCGCTAAAGTATAGTAAGATCTCGGGCTCTTGCAGCGAGTGATAAATAGAAAATCAAGATTCAACGGAATCGAGGCGTATATGCGATACACGGATCGGAAAATGCTGGAATATCCCGGCACGGTGTTTTTACAGAGTTTACGTAAAAAAGTCATTCCGATTCAACTGACGTACCGATATCGATTATCATAATCAATGATTAATGGCAATGTTGAATTGCCTAAATTGACGAGAGAGGAAAAAACTTGCTGGAGTGACAGAGAATATAACTCACAAAAGTGTGTCTGTACCTTGTGTTACAGAGAGACGGAAGGACCGACGTAGATGAAAAAATATGGAGGCACTTAGTGGATACGCTAAGGCATGGGAGTTCCTAAGTGTAAGGCTCGCCTTGGCTCGGCATTACGCGAGTAAAGAATCTTGAAGGAGTATTAAAATGCGTTTGAGCTTTGAGAAGCTGTACCTTCGGAAGTTGGATGGATCGGTACAAAACGCTTCTGTACACCGACATGATGTTCCCATACGCCTCGTATGCTTATCTTCTTTACGTTTTTCCCCGCTCTTCTTTATTCTACATCCTTTTTCCGTGAAAGAGGACGCTGAAGGACAACTCGAGAAGGATGAAAATGAACAGAGATTAAGGTACGCTAGTGAAAAATTGCTCGAAAATCTCACCAGGTGCTAAGGGATTCTTACGTCAAGATTCAAATTGTGTACTGTAATTGGTAAGATCTATACTCAAAGTTCAACCTCGTAAATTTGTGAACAGTAATATTTGTGTTGCTGTTTGTTCATTACAAAAGGAAACGATTTGGAACAAATTCAAGTCAAAAACAACCTTCTAACGTTATATACATCCTACGAATAAATTATTACAATTCGTATGCAGTTATTGTATTTAAATTGAGTATCGTGTTTGTACAGACGTCTTAGTACAGGTATGTAGACACTTTCGCGAGATGAAAGCTCAAACGATGTAAGGCTTTCTTTCTCAAATTACGTATATCGAATAATTTCCCGAAAGGGCGAATAAATTATTTAAAACCTTGTACATGACGCCCCGCGATCGATTGAACCATAGAAAATTGTTTAGTGGTGAAAGCTTTTGCCTGTATGTATCAAATTTCCCTTTTTACACGATTAACGTAGCCCAGAAACTTAGAAGAAACTTAATCTTGCACTTTTTCTCGATGCATTTACACTGGGAAATTGAAGTTTAATCCGGTATAAGAGTTCAATAAGAATACATCGGAGATGTATAAAAAGTTAGTTCTAATTATAACAACGTTCATTGTAGAAGAATAAGAACGGTTTACCAAACTTCGTTAACACGAGCAAACATCTCATGCCAAGACCACAGACGTACAATATGTGTAGCGTGTTCATGAATACGGAATGGTTTAATGTCGCGTAGTGAATCATTAACAACAAGGGGGAAGTTTCACCCTCGTTGCTAAGCGCAAGTAGCAAAGCCCTCACTCTCTCTCTCTTTCCCTCTCTCCCTCTCATCCGCTCTCCCTCTCGCTAGAGAGAGAGAAAGAGAGAGAAAATGATCCTCGGAAGGGTAACTAAGGTGTCATTACTTATTATCGAAGTGATTCGTCTCCGGGCTCGTTTTACTTACTCGCTCACTTAATTCACCTAATGGTTATAATTTAGCTTGTATTGCACTATTGGAATCGGTGATGTTGCTTTCTGGCGAAGGATAGAGTCGAGAGAGAAAAAGGAAAAAGAAAAGAAAGAGCAATTTCATTACGAGTGATTCCTAAAATCGTATCAAATCATTCGTACTTGATGTTTTATTTTTACAGCTGTAAATTTATTCCCTCAGCTTCGTGTAAAATATTGTCGCAGAAATTGAAACACTCTATTAGTCTCTGCTGTGAAGATAAAAATCGTTAATATATTTTGACAAATTTTCCACAAGTTTTAGGATTCTTTTCACTAAACAGACCCAGCATTGATTTTCGAAAAAGTTTGAGAGCACTCTGTAGATTTCGCCAAATCATGAGTCCATTTTTCTTTATGAATGGCTTTGAAAAATTTGCATCTTTGAAATTTCCAAACTCTTATTCCTCAACACTTGCGAAAATTAAGATTTTTCCCAAAAAAAATACGGAAAACCTAATATCAGAGAGAATGAAAATTTTCCGCAACATTTGCACAAGTCCCATAGAAAAATGTAGCTAAAAATAGCACTTCATAAAACAGCATGTAAAAGAATTGGAAAAATCCAATTCTGTCGTACAGTACGGAAAACCTAAGCTCAATTGCGAAAAATAAAAAATACTCAACAGCTCTGAAACCAGGCAGTAATGTCATCTATTTGCGAAAAGTAAAACTTAAGTATCGACATTTATCGACACGTCTGCTGGGAACTTCACAGCTTCATCTTTCGTCAGATTATTCAACTAATGACTACAGCGTATCAAGTTTCTTATCTACAGAAATTATCATAGCTCACGATTGGAGAGATTTCCGAAAATTATGGCGCGCTTTGCGATATGTCGTTCGTCGTTCCATCGTCTTGTCGAGTAATCAATAATCATCAATGTTTAATATTTATGTGTTATGTTAAAGAATGTTTAACGCTTGCGTACCATTATTTTTACCCATTACAATTGTCGCACCAAATATACCAACAATGAAGCACATAACGAACTTTGATTAGACGTTCCAACCGAAACTGCGGTTTTATACGTGCAAGAATTATGTGACTCCCAAGTATCTCTTGACGAGATGGATCCTCAGAAATCATAAAAATGAAGAAGTCCTACATCGTAAGGCCTGAAAAATCCTGTTGAATCATAATCCCGAGATTTCATTTCGTTGATATGACAGTAACGTAACGCCGAATAGTTTTGAGGTTAGCTTGTAACTAGTCAAACACTGTTAAGCTTTTTATTTGATTTTGTTTTCTCCTTTTTTGGTTCTCAAATTATGACCAGTACTTTTATTGATTCTAGTTGTAAATTTGAATTGGCAACACCCTCAACATGGATAGCAGTGCAGAGAAAGGTGCCAAACATACAGTAGAAAATTCGAGTTCATTTGATTATGGCAGACCAAGTCAGAACAACGTTTCATTCTCATTCAACCTAGATCTGGAGAATTTCAACGAAGATTTTTATTCTGATTCTGACGGCGAATTGGAAATAGACGTATCGGAGATTGATAATTATGAAAGACAAAACGATCGAACGCGTATAAGAGAGATGGATAAGGATATATCTGTTTTCAACAAGATGGAAGAAGAGATCGAAAGGCAGCTAGACGCCAAAGCAGCTCGAACAAATTTGACAGCAACAAATGTTAAGAACATATTGAAACACGTTATCACCAACGAACACGTCATGGCAATGGTCAAACGGAGGGCCTACAACTTAGAAGATGATCTGATTTTCGAGCCAAAACTCACTAGAGCTAAAGCCAAGTAATATGCATTCATTCACTGTTATCAAATTCATTACAGGTTTTCTCATAAAATTACCAAAAGCCATATTTGTTAAACTTTTAAAATTATCTACCATGAAAAAATATTTCATTACCAATAAGACAAACCAATGCTTTAATATCTATGTTATCCTTTTTTGCTAGAGAGTTGGCTATGTCGCAGCCCAACATTCCTTGGCCGATAACGCCGATCAAGAAACTAAAGGGCTCCGAAGTGCAAGTTCTGATAGAGCAGGAGCTCCCTGAAGATTCATCCGACGAGGAATATCACCCTGGGCAAGATGAGCCAAGCGACGACGAAAGGGAAACAGAAGGGAGTTCTGTTTCAAGTGATGTTGACTCGCAGCCTGCGACTCCGGCTCCTCCTGCTAATCAACAACCTGTGGTTGAAGAACCGCAGCTGAAAATTGTTAACGTTCGATATGATGAAGCTGGAGTTTTCAAAATTCCAGAAGCCCGGCCACCCGCAACCAGTGAGAGTGAAAATATCGGACAAAGAACACGTTCGAAATTATGTCTGAGTGAGACGCCTTTGGAACAGATTGAACAAGCCTTCGTGCCCCCCGATATAACGACCGATATGTATGACTGGGACTGGGATGTTGACGAGGATTGGAATAACTTTTTAAAGGAATTCACACAACCATTGACTCAGGAAATTATCGGAGAAGATGACCCAGAGGCTGATCCAGAATACAACATATTAGAAGACGAGGACGGTGATTTGCTTGATAAGGAAGAACTGCGAATGGACAAGGCAGTCAAAGTTACTCGAAAGGAGCTCAACAATCTTGTTGCAGAATTATTTGAGTTTGCCGACATGTTCTCAAAAGAAGATCAAGATGTAACGAAAAAGAAAAGGTCTTCCGATACTATGAACTCCATAACTGAAAATACGTCTATCAATGGATCAGTCATAGAATTGCTCCCTGTTCTTGCCGAATCAAACTTACCAAAATTGGTAAGTACCGAGCAGCGAGTCTTATTACATGTTCAACTTTGTCAACATATTCAACTCATGGCACAGCATTTTGCTCTAACTTATATGCACCCCGAGTTTCACAGCCAAGCAAAAATGTGCAAAGACAATCTGAACAGCTTGCGATATTTGAGTAATGGCGAGAATTCTGCATTCAATGCCATTAATCTGCCAGACGCTTTAGAGTTAGTTTCTGAACTGGAAACACAATTCAAGGATCCAAAATCGCGCCAAAACTATATCGAGTTTTTAAACCAAGAAATTGAACTCGGAAAAGCCCGTTTGAAGCAAAAGATGAGGTATATCCCTAAGTATTATCCGGCAATAAAAAACCTACTTCTAAAAGGCAAAGCCTTGATTTACCCGCAACTTTTGCCTGAGATTCCGTTTGGACATTGTCCAAAGAGGGTTAAAATGAACACATATTTAAAGTCTGAGGACCAACTGATCGTTTTGGGACTTGAACAATTCATTCCGTTTGTAAGTCTAAAGCAAACGAAATTCAAAAACGAAAAAATGAAACTGTTCGACACAGCTCAATTAATCAGCCAGTACCTTGTTCCTAATAAAGACCCATCTACCCTTTTCAAACACATCAACAAATGCCGTACAAGTCAGACAAAAAATCCAATTCAGGAATGGTACAAGACTGAAAAAGTCCCAAATGTGATACATTGCATTATTCCAGTGAGCAAAAACGACCTTAAAGCACCTCAAGAACAACCATTTAACAGGTTGTCTGTACAGTGGCAAAGAATGTTCACTGATATCAAAAACCCAAGTAACGAACAGACCCAAATCAGGTTGAAAAGAATATACAAAGATCTGTTGAAGCCATCACAACTCGATACCAACTGTAATTCTAAGGCTGAATCAATGCCCTTGAAGCGCAGGATAAACCACAATTTATTAAACCCTACAGTAAACATGTTGCCCGCTATGCCATTTCTAAATACTCCAATTAAAAACACTGGAGATAGTGATAAATCGAAAGACAGTATTAAAACTCCAGATGAGAATCTGAAAAAATGGTGTATAAATTCTGGAAGTCAGGAATTGCCAAACATAGAGTTGTTTGATAGTCCCTCAAGCTCTGTCCAGAGTCAAGTAACCGAAACTGTGAAAGATATTGGGTTCGATATGAGTGTCAAATCTGCTTGTCAAGTCGAAAATATTTGCACCGATACAAATTTCAGTGCCTGCAAACAGTCTGAGAATATATCGTCTGAAATCGGTTCAAGTTTGGAGTCAAATTTAAATATGGATGCTTTGAAAGAAATGGAGAAAATTCACGAATCCGAAGACTTAACTGTGAAAGAACAAGTGTCCCCAAATTTACAGGCGATATCTAGTGATTCTCGTAATCATCTAGAAGAAACCAAGGAACAAGTAAACTTACCGGCAACTACAGATAAACCGCAACTGCGAACGACAACTCCGCGTCTTGCTAAAATTCGAAGTGCTCAAAATATGAAAATGATGGCTCAAATTTTAGGAAATAAAAGTCCTGCTCTAAGCACAGCAGGTGTCAAACCGCGAGGGAAGAAAGGTGGACCTAAGAATTCAGAAGAGCCATCAACTTCAAATAATGGGGTGAGGAAACAATGGAAAAATAAAATTATAACAATATGTGAAAATAAAAACAAGGTATTTAATGATATCGAAGTAGTGAATGTTATCATTGGAAATGTTTTTCTATTTCCAACAGGACAATGAAGATGAGATAGCAGAACTGATGCTAGCTAGTACGACTATAAAAAAAGATCAAAAAAGAGCCAAACAGGCCCGTGAGTTGGAAAACATCAAGCGATTAGTAGAGGCTGAAAATAATTTGAGTCAAGAAGAGAGAGCAACAAGTGAGTTTTCAAATTAAGTATCCCGTTTTCGAATTTCGAAATAGTTTTTTAACTAATATAGACAACATGTTTCCAGAAATACGACACTAACAGATCTGATGTTTTCTTCACTTTTCAGAGTTTGCAGTTTCATTTCTCCACAAGTTGCATAAAGCATTAGATCCAAGTTCGGAAGTCTTTAAAGCCATAATAAAGTTATTTCTAGACTATAACGAGCAGATTGATACATTGAACGGACCAGAAAATGAGGGTTCCTGCCATTCCAAACAAACAAGAGATGAGAGATCCTTGTGCGCCATTATTGCTCCATTAGGCAATGAGCGGCCATCGAATTCTCAATGCATCATTGAAGGTGACCATTTCAATTCAACGAGTCAAGTTTCCAAGGATTTGCTTACGATAGATCTTTACAAAGACGTTTGTGAAAAGTTGGTAGATTATCCAGAACTCAATTCGGATTTCCTGCTATTTTTAAAACCCCATCAGGCTGCTATGATTGGCAAATCAGTTGAACATACAATGCTACAAAAAATGAACGATTTTGTAGACATAGCACAAATTTATTTCGCAAAACAGCCATCAAAGCTCTCAAAAGTTATGCAAGCCATAACTCAATTGGCCACAGACACCGATGTCAGTTTAGAAACCGTGAACGATGTTATGGAAAACCTTTTAAAAGGGCATCCGCTTGTTATGGATACGTTTTTACAAGTACTACCGAATGGAAAACCTCCCGAAAGGTAATTCTATCGTTATTTTCAATGTTGAAACTAGAGTATTCTGTAAGTACTTTCTTTATGGAACATGTGTATATTTTTTAGCTTATTTGCACAGCACATGTTCGAAAATCTGACCTGCCCCCCTGGTCCTCACGATAAAACAAAAACTTATGCAGAAGATGCACCTGAACTTTACGAGAATATTGAAATTCCCGTCTCCAGCTCACATGAGGATCCTTATGGAGGTGATAGTTGCAAGTGTAAGTGTCACAATCTAGACGGTCATAATCTGAAGAGTAGGAGCGAACATTGTGTGTCTTGCGGCACCAGAGTGAGTATGAAACACCCATTTTTTTTAAATTTAATTTTCGCATTCAACTCGTTTAAATCACGTTACATTCCCCATCTGATGTTTACCTCAATGACTGCCAACAGTTTCTAAATGGAAGGATATATCTTCAGACGACAGAAGGTTTAAGACCAGCCAGAATAACATTTCCCGGAGGAGATGATGAAAAACAAGAACACATCATACGAGTATCCTTAAAGACTACCGAAAAATTTGTGCCAGCAACACCGAAAAGACGGCGAAAATCATCTAAAAACTCTCCTGACCAAACGGACGCAAAAGCAAACAAAAATTCTCCAATTAAAGATAGTGAAGAAATGGATAAGTCATCACTTAAGTCAAAGCGAATGAACAAAATTTCAATGAAGTCTAGAGAGCGAAAGAAATCTCCTAAAAATACCGAAATCAGCTCAAGACTTAGTAGTAACGATAATCCGATTGAGAAAAAAGAATCTATGTCACCAATTAAAACTAAGAGGGAAGAAAGGGCAGAAAAAAGAGAAGCTCAGGATATTTCAAGATCAAAACGAACTAAAGTCGCCTATAAGAACACAGTCAAATCAAGTAAAATACTTGATTCGGAGAATACGGATAATGCAACGCAGTCACAGACTGACGATACTAGCCAAGACGAAAATTCAATACCGGATTGTGGCAAGGTTCACGATATTGAAGAAGAAAGTAAAATGAGTGAGTATCTGCATTTCTCGTATGTCCCGTAACTGTTTTTTTTCAATGAGAATATGTAATTTAAACAGGTACAAACGAATATGAGACTGAGGAAACTGTGAGGCTTGAGAAGATGGAAGTTTCAAGCGATTCAGGCAGTGAGCCTGAACATGAAATCCGGAACGCTGTCGATATTAGGCCATGGACAAGACAAGAAGATGCAGTTTTACTAGAATGTATCAAGAAGGAATATTCAGAAAACACTTTTTTAACAATCAGTGAGACTCTGGGAGATCGAACTGTTCAACAGGTACGTACATCAGCAAATTAATTGAATGAAATTTTTCTTTCTGTGCAATTGAAGTGATGATACATCAAACTTTTTACACAGGTTAAAGAACGGTTCGAGATTCTTCTTTCATTGTTAGAGAAAATGGCCTGACGCGAAAAATCAGATGGACTGTATGAGAAGTTGAAAGAAAATTAAGTATACCAGTGTTACAGCTATGTAATACTCGCGTATCAAGGGATCAAGATTTCCAACAATAAATAACGCCGCTCAGCTTGCTAACCTACAAACTTTATATTATATCAACAGTATCCTTATATTCTCAGGAGTGTCTATTATCAAACTCACGAGACGTGATTAGAACTGTACGCTTATCGAAAGTTTGATTAATACGCGACGTTATTTTTACTTTCTATTTTCTTGTTTATTGATTCAAAATATAATTTATGTACATAAAAAATATTAAACAATTCTTAGATGTTAATTTTATTTAAGAAACCCAAAAATTTCTCTCTGTGAACCTAACTCGTCCTCCTCCTTCAATGCATTCATAATTCCTGCATTCAACTTAATTCCAATGTCTTTTGCGAGCTGAAAGATTAAATCATTCAAGACACTTATAAATGATCGCGCTAAAAACGAATAGACATTGATTTGAAATCTCATACCTCTAATGTTTTAACCAATGTCGAGGGTTGAAGACTGCCATATCCCGTCTTCACCACAGACGTTATACGACCATTGGGCATTACGGCGACAACTATACTTGCTGCACTACACTCTTCCTCCTCTGAAGTTGGATCAACTACACAATTTTCTCCTATCTGTATAAAAGTAAAATTCTGACTAGCTACCAGATTACCCCATATTACAAGAACTTAAAAAAAAAAAATAAATAAAACAAATATACTGCTATGAAATTGAAGCTTGGAAAGAATATTTAAGCTATTTTATGGAATTCGTGAAACTGGTAGAACTCACAAATCACTTTAGGAGTTCTTTAATAAGCAATGCCCTCAACGAATCTATTTGAAAGTCTGAACACTGCGCTTAGTTCCTTGCCCAAAATTCCTGGGGCACATCATACAACAGGAAACTAAAATTTGGTCATGGTAAATCTATTTATATCATACATTGCATATGATTACTTGCAACTTACTTTGCAAAGGGTAACCAGAACAGGAAAACTACCAACATCCAGCTTAACACAATCGAAAGGATCGTCTGATAATTGAATGTCAGCTTTACCACCGTCAAGTGTTGCAGTTGTAACTTTGGGAATTTGTGCACTGTATAATGCAGCCTTAACCGCTAATGCTACAGCATCAAATAAATTGCCATCGCATTGAAGAATCTGTGGAATGTGAGATTATTTTAAAGATTTGTTCATTCAACTGAAAAGCTTGGAGTAATGAGGATTAATTTATTTGCCAAGCAATGTAGGAATAAGACAACTTTGGATACTCACTAAAACGTCAACATATAATTTCCAACACTTTTGCTGAGGTAAAATGCACAGTGTTGTTAAATCAAGAACATGAGATGACTGGTAAGCTAACGTTAGAGTATTGCTTATTTCTGTACCTAAATTGTCACCTCCTTTCCCTTCAAATGCCGGTGTAGCATTGGCGGAACTGAAAATTGGAATACAGTTGACATAAGAAATGCGAATCTGGATGATAAGAAACAGTTTATGTCTGATTACGAACCAGTCAACAAAGAATTCCAATTTTCCTTCATTAGGGTTGTCGGGATAGGGTGTGTCAACCTCAGCTTTGACACCGACTAGAATATCAGTATTTGCTAGTCGTAAACGAGCCGAACCACTAGTATGAGGTAAGACTTTTGTTTCCACTTCTATTGGGCGATATTCAGATCTATTTCTGCCATCGGTTCGGTAGTTATCCTAGGAATAATATGCAAGATTTAAGGTTTTCTCACCAAAATTCAAAAGTGTGATCAAAAGTGCCGTGATTCCTTGAATCAAAGTAATGTTCCATCACGTACAAATCGAAAGGGGTGGCATCGTTCGAATAGAGAATGACGATCGAAGCAACAATTAAATTCGAAAGTACTAATAGAAAGAGTCAACTCACATCCACTCCGTGCACTATAAATGTTTTTTCAGCTAAGCTCAACAATGTGTTCGCCATTCTAATTGGGACAGTACTCGAGATGAGACATATGCGGTCGCTGATTAATTCTCTATTAAAAAACCTGCTTCAGTATCTTTCAAAAGAAGCAGCTTTATAACCTAAAAATACGCGAGTACGCCAAAACACGTTGTCAACGGATAATTACTGGCGAGCAGCGGGGAGGGAGGGACGATGTTTGTCAATCAATCGAGATCGTTGATCGATTCTTTTTTCTCAATAATCGTTTATTTTCGCCAGATGTTTTTCAGCTTCGATTAATCGATATTCGATGCTATTTCTCAGACATGTTACACAGGGTGAAATCACCCGTCTTACCCCCTTTTCTAATGAACTAGTAGTCATCGCAGATAAAAGAAGTTTGTAAACGTCTTATGTCTGGACATGAATAAGGTTGCTGCGTCAACCAGCATTCTTGCAAAAACAGTCTTGATTCAGATTTTAAACGAATAACACCGCATCTTGCAACAAAACATAATTTTCTCAACATTTTAATTTTCGCCACTTATTTGCCACACAAGCTCAAGTACCCACATTTTATTACGTAATTCCAACGAGAGTTACAATATTAACATTGCCGCCGACGCAAACGCCAGCAAAACGACACCAAGATAACGCAAAAATTCAGTTTCAAGTACGTTACTTCGCAAGTAGTTTTAATCGCTGTAGAGATCACCAGTCGTATAACAGTGTTTACTGGATATGAGTGATCGGAAGAGTGAAATTAATTATTTCATTTGGTTGGTTACATAGCTTTAAGAATCTGCATATTTCTTTAAATGTTTATACATATTTTGAGGAAACGTATTTTTAATCTGCATGGCGATGATGATAACTAAGCAGTATACGAAGATATTAATAGGTAGATAGGATGTAATGGCTAAGGAGTGAATTCGTGTGAAAAATATTACAGATGCATTAAACTGAAACATAACTATTATACATATATTAATTATTAACATAATATACAAAACGGTACACTAATAAAAGTTACACGTTCGTACACAATAAACGTTACACCTGCAGGTTTATATGTATATATGTTATGAAGTCAAGTGTCTTAGTCCGAAATAGCGCAAATAAATATGTACAAATAAAAAGACGAATATCAATATATAATACTAAAGCTTAATACAACATTCATAACAATGTACAAAGCCATAATTCAAATTTTCCGAAGCTGTTTCAATTTTCACGTTTTTTTCCAAATGGTTATCATTGTGATTATTTGTTATCAGTATAGTACCATTATTTCGGAATGATAATCATTGCCTTCAAATAGATAAATGCTTAATGTTTTTTCAATGAGATTCGACGAATCAAGTTTTCGAATACGATTTCCTGGGTAACATAATTCTTTGACTATAACAATGCATGATCATAATTGCTTTAATAAAACTAGCAACCAAATCGTCCGAAGGTAAATGTGTATTATTAAAAGAAAGTTTTAATACTGAAATATGTAAGAAGTTCTTGCATTTTTACATCTCAACCACTTCTAAAAATCGGCAAATGATGAAAAATAGCAAAATAACAGTTTGGCATAGCAGGTAATTATTGTGACGAAATGACGAACATATTTACATTACGATGTAGGTATATCTTGAAAATAATACAAGCACTTTACAAGAGCTTAACGCTTCAAGGTGCGAAAAACAGTACAAAATTGTTTTCTAGAACGGAGAGATGAAACAGGAGCAAGACTTATTATATGTAGCAAGACGTATGACACTAAGTCACTACGGTTCTTAAGAATTAAATATGTAGGTATGGTTCAGTTGAGGTGAAAAATGATTCAACAAATCAGAATATCTACTGATACAGCGTGAATGTTTGATTACGAAAATCTTACCGCGTGTTATCGCAGAGATGTGTAGAACCAAGTTGTTGTCAAATTGAATTGGGATAAACATTGTATTTGAGTGTGAAAATCGAATCTAATTCTAATCTAAATGGCACGGTTTTATTTGTCACACTATATGAGCGACTTTACAATAAATAAAGAAGGAATAGTGTATGAAAAAATAGAACTAGGGTAGCAAAAACTATTAATAATATTAATAATACACATTTTTAAATGTTTCAATTCCATCCTGAAGTACACACAATTCCTCTTTCAATCAAAATCGCTTGTATATGTATTATTATTCGTTAATTGAGCACAATGGTTAAAATTGAAACACAACTTTACTCAACTAGGGATTTGCAAAAATTCACCTCACTTTTCTAAAACTTACATGTATATTTGTGGAAAAATATTTGAATATATCCACTTCTATGATAAAAATACACTATTGCATACTAAGATTATTTGTAAGCCTGTGCAAATATATGTATATTGCATTTCGCATCGTACATTAGTTGCTGATCAATTGGGTACTTGTAAGGTTTCGCATGTAAAATTTCATAAAACTAACGTAAGACTAGATATAAAAGTTCATGTATGAATATTAAAGTCATAAACGACTTGAACGCATATGCTACTTATACTCAGATGAGACATCTCCATACCTTGTTAAAACTACAAGTTACCGTAAGCAAGTATATTATAAAAAATATTTTAGTTATTACATAATAACAATTAGTAAGGTGATAATGTCAAATTCCAAGCATCCCAATGGTCGTAATTGGAATTAAAATATTTGCACAGGAAAACAAAATAATCACAGACTCGGCACACTAATGGTTTATTCAATATGCAATTAGATCTGAATTATTTGTGTTTACTGGCGTGTTGTATTTACCGAAAATAAAGATGTAATATATGCCTGATAACAGAGCTAAGAAAATTGTGTTCCATGGTATAGGTGCACAATATTACTGCGACCATTCGAAAAGCAATAACTTTTAGACTCAAGCCTCTCGATTAATGGTTGAAACCCCGTTTGATAAGCTTACGTTATTGTATAATATTTAAATAATTAATTTTCTGGGTGATAGCATAATCTACGAGTCTTTAATAATTGGCATTTCATGGCCTATGGCCTCATTTCGAAACATTAAGGTCGATATACACGTATTCCGATATATTGTGCAATTAAAAAAAAATCAATTGCATCTGAAGAAGTTTTTTTTTCATCAGTTACTACGGACAATATTATACTTGTCCATTCTTTTTCGTACCCATACTTTTATGCAAAATCAATTTACACCTGTTTTATTTGGATAATCGATCATGCTTTTGATCCAAATAGAATTTTTTTCAAATATCTTTCTGATATGACCACTTCTGCCAGCCTATTGTTAAAGCCTACTGAACGTAGAATGTTAATTTAACCATTGCTGACAGTCGAAGTCCATTATCATTTTTAGATATCTCCTATTAACGAGGATGCAAGTTAAAAATTGTTGTTTTGATTTTAACGAGAACCAAAAGTTCATCAGACAGCGTAGGTTTTACAGAATTAAGACGCGATTTTGTGTTGAGTTCAATACATCTTATTTCATCAACATTGCAATCCAGATACGTTCTAGTTGCTTGTCAAGGAGGGAGCATTATTCATACTCATTGGAAAACTACGCGGAATGGCTCGGTACTGAAGAAATCACTCATGAAATATATTGTTTCAACGTTTGTGAAAGCTTATTTATCTCAAGGGCGAAATTTACGTGTGGTTTGTCTGGGGTCCACCCATTCTCTGTTGCATCAGGTTTAAAAGCAGCTCAGAGTACTGCTGCATCATGTTCACAACTTTGCCTTGATCCTGTCCAGCGACAAGTTCTTGGAACTTGGCTGTTGCTTCATTCGTATGTCCTCCGTCTTCATTGTGGTTCGCAGCACTAGCTGCCACTAGCCTCAGGGTGTGCATAGCCTCGTTAACTGACGATTCTAAACCACGCAGCATCGTATCTCTATCAAGAGCCGTAGCTGATGGGTCGCCCGAGTTATCAAGAGTCAGGCGCTTGTAGAGCTGTACCACATTGTCGGCTGTCCTTGTCAATTCATCTGCTATCGTATTGCACAACTGAGTAGACACTGCGTGTAAAAAACATGTAAAGATTTTTCGTCAGTTCAAAATATTCCTTATTGGACAATTTTGGTGAAGTAAATTTGTGTGTTGAGATCTCGCCATTCAAAAATATTTAGCAAATCCAGTCGGAATTGAGAATCAATCTATGGTACGTTGTCACTGTGCAGTTACAATTCGCATGTAAATTAATTACACATTCTTGGACAACACAACACGTATGACTTTATGTACATATGTATATTAGAATTTCTATGGACTATTTTTTGTATCAAAGGTGGAAGATAAGGTGCAGGCTTGCATGCATGTTAATTATTATTGTCTAAAATCCGTATGAGATCATGCTATTTTCATTAATGATTCCAGACTTTATCTGAATCAAAATTCAAATGTTAATCGTATATTATGGTCAGCGAACATATTTTCTAGATATCTGACTAAATTATTATAAAGTTGAAGACGAAATTGATAGCTAAAAGAAAACAGTGGCCTAATGTAAATTTAAAACATTACTCAAACGTAAAATTTTACGTATGAATATTTAAAAACCATACAAGTGATTGTAATTACTGTATGATTCCTATTACCGTGATATTGTGAAACACTGAAGCTGTACAAAAAGCTGTGATCAATATTTTAGTTTAGCCAATAAAAATTACCAATGTTTACTAGTCGTGTGCTAACAAGAAGTTCTGATAAAAAAAAATAAGCATTTTGGTTATTATAAATTAAAAATGTTCGAGATCTTCACAAGTGTTCTTTTACTTTTTTGATACTGTATGCAAGAGTGTAAAAATAAGTCCTCAGTAAAAAGAATAAATTTCCATTTGAGTCATATTAGTACATTCAGCGTTTATGTACAGCAATCAGCCCAAACATCTAGGTTCTAGTCTGCTTTCTGATTGACTAGTGCTTGAGAATGAAACTGTCAACCATAGCATGATCACTTACAAATTTATTATTTATTGAATGAAATGCTTATTAATTTCACAGCACGGCATTCTCAATAGGCGGCGTTAGTTTACCTAAACTGTTATCCATGACTACTGTGGGAGTAAAAGGCTCGTATTAAAAATTATGTTAATCAAGGTGCAATTAACACGATGAATCTGTGCCCAGCATATCAATTGAATGTAGTAAAATATATGCTTCATTATTTGGATAATATCAAGTAGCAAATTGAACTGAAACCTTTTTCATATTACTATTATTCGAATCAAAGAGGATAAATATAACATTTATTATCCAGAGATGCAAAATCCACAAGGAGATATTTAATAGAAATGTTGAAAACCTACATTCGGCACTGGCAATATCGATTGCATGATCAGTGTCTTTGACTGGAAGCTCTTGAGGACTTGGTTCAAGTTGGTTTCGGTTTGCAGTTGCCAACCTGCCTCCCCCTTGTCCAGCTGGTCCATTTGCTCCTCCCCTACCATTGGTCATCGTTGCAGCCGATCCTGATCTTCTGACCATCGCCGTTGGTATGCTTGAGGTGTAAGATATAAATTTCACAGGTAAAATCACATTAATTTCCTACTTGGTATATTATGAATAAATACAACCCAAATGTAATATAAATCGAGTTTAGCTTACCTGGCTGAGGAGTGATCGATACTGATACTTCTAGGCCGCGGAGGTAGAGCTGGTTTTCCTGAATTCCCATTGGAAGACGTGTCCTCTGAACTTGAGTCTTCATGATTTCCTACTTGACTTAGATTCACTGGTCACAAAAAGCAAGCAGAGTTAAAAATTCTCATCATACATTGGCTGAGCTTGTTTCACTGGGTAATTTCCTTTATTCAAGTTTTTACTTACCACTGGAATAAGCTCCCTGCATACCACGCCTCCGTAGCACCGAGGGAAGACCATTTCCCGAAGAGGAAGTGGATTTCATTTGATGATTTGCTTTATTTTGTGAACTAATCGTTGGCCTCATTAAGCCACTTATTCTGCTTCCACTGTTTTGATTGCTCCAACCTCTTCCACCACTAGAAATACCAACGTCTGACTCGGAGTCACTTTGCTAGAAGAGAATGAAATGAAAGTAATACTTTCTATTTCAGTTCAGAATTCTAAAATTCTTATGCAAATTAAGAACTCAAGTACGGATACATTCAGATCCACTAGTGAAATTTTCACTTCTTCAATGACCTCTTGTCGAATATAATAGATCTGAAGAAATCACACCGATCAGTGAAGAAGATAGTTTCATTTACCTGATTCAATACGCCTACGCTGCTGCTGCGTGTCATGTGATTAGCATAGCCTTTCCCCGCGGTATGTCTTGACTGACCTCCATTGCCCCCGCTACCATTCCCCCTAGAAGAGCTAGTTCCGTTTTTGGTGCTAAGCTTTCCTGAAACTATGAGTCATTACTTATAAGAATAATTGCCCAAGAAGTACTGTATATAATACTATTGCTCATCGATGTACAATTTTGAAATAAAATCTACATATTATTTGAGATAACGAACTTAGTGTAAATGCGTGTGCAGTGAATATTACATTTATCACTCATAAAGCACAAGCAATGGCTAGAATAGTTTTTGAAATACAAGAAAAGTTTTTATTGATTTCTCTCTTTGACAAGGGTTGGTATCGTGGGTGACATTTGAATACCTTTTATCGGACCATGCAGTAACCGGTTTGGTGGACTGACGGAGAGGTCGCTAAGTGAGCAGGCACGTCGCATACCACCTCCCTCTTCCTCGCTGTCAATAATTTTTGAGGACAGCCGCCCCCCACTAGTGCCAACTGTTGACACAACACACACACACATGCACTAATCTACCTTCCAGATAATACATACGTCGAAATGTGACAATAATTGATTTCTTCGACCAGCTTTGTGCGATCCCAAGCAAATTTAGAAACGAATCAAGATCGTATATAAAAACATACATAAACAGTTACTTGTACACTTTAGGTTAAAGGACTGTATGAAAGTATAATTTGTATGCTCTTAATGCCTGCTAGTACGTAATGAAAGATTTGAAATCAAAAATATTGAATTTTCAATCAGTTATAAAGAAATCATTAGAACTGATAAAAAGGATGTGGATTAGGATATCAAGCGAGGTAAAACGGAGATTGTGGATAGGGTGCTGCTGAAAGAACATGCCATAAACTGCGCTGCATGCGAAAATAATAAACATTTTTTAAGCTTATAAAATTGTGTAAAATATCCCTGCTTAGCAGAGTTTCAATGCAACATTCAAACTGAAAAGTAATTGCTGTCTCCTTGAGAACCAAACAAGTCAAAATAATTCTTTGTCAAAAGCCGGGATTCTTTAGCTACCACTTGACAATTATTATCGCCGTAATACTAAAATAAATAAAGAGATCAACAGCAACATCTATCAATAATAAACTGATTTTTCTTGCACAATACACATAAATGAGAGGCACCTGCCGAGAGTATTACACGGAAAAAATGTCAGAAACCAATGACCACAATTCAATCAACTTTTACTTATTTGAACAGAAATTGTAGAATGACTGGATTGTAAACAAATATAAAACTTGGTCTCCGACACTTTTTCCAATACTCTGAGGTACCTGTGTAATGCTGCTTTGATGGAAGTATCACTTGGTTGATAGTTGGCAATTTCTTTGTCCACTTTGCATGACTTTGGCAGTGGGATGCGGGAGGCCAGAGCCGTTTTGGGGAGTTCGTACAGCTAGATGCTGACGTCGATGATCCACTTTCAAAAATCGACTTGTCCATTGTAGATACATCAGCGCAGTCGCTATCTTCCCCTGACTGACCGCGAGCTTCACGTTTAAGCATCCAACACTTAGTATCTCGTTCAGCTTCCAGCTTGGCAAAGTTTTCGTTCGAATCTTGGCGGCGTACTTGCTTGAAATCCTTATTTTGGGCAAAGTATGTCTCTCTACGGACTAAATTTTCAAATTCTTTTGAGAGTAACTTGACAGTTCCTTCAATCGCCCTACTTATTCTAATATCCACATTTTTGTCTTCAATTCGGGGGTGTTTGCCTTCAACTTGCTGGTTCAAAATAGTCGGCGCAATTTTTGCAACTTGAGAATTATGGGGCGGATCCAAGTTTGGTTCTAGAGAATCATAGCGTTCGGGTGTGTCTTTAGTCGGAATTTGGTTTTCAAAATGTTTATTCTGTTGGACCTCATTGACTGATTCTTGCCCTAACGAGTCTTCGTAGTTTTGTGATTCACTGTCGGTTGTATGATTCATACTCTCAGGGTTCCTATAACTTTGATTTTCGCAACTGGACTTTGATTCGTAACCGGATTCACTTCCAAAATAAGAATTCCGTTTGACTTGCTTCATAGGTAAACTAAGATACTTGTTTTTTTCCATTTGAATATCGCAAGATTGTGGTAAGAGATGTGAATTCTGAACAAAGTTTTCAAACTTTTTCAAGTTATCTTCGGATCTGTTTTTCTTTTTATGGCTTTCTACGTCACTGACTTCTTTCGATGAACTTTGAACATCTTGCACAGCACAAGACTCTGAAGTCTTTATGAGTTCTATACTATCGCAAGTATCACTACAAGAATAATTTTTCAAGCATTCTGAATACTGGGACTGCGATGTATCCATATTATATTTGTTCCAAGCTGGCCGTGCCCTGTTTCGCATGCTTTGAGTTCTCGCTGAATTTCGTTTGGGTTTTGGTGGTTTGTGAGCAACAAAATCATTCAATACCAACATGGATTTGGGCTCACCTTGTGCTGTTGCAGAATTAATTTTGCCCTTTGAAGTTATATCGCAAGTATCATCTATGTTATCAGATTTACTATTATTGTCATCCAAATTAAAGTTATAATAAATTGAAGTTTTACGATGGGTTTCTTCATTTTCGAGGTAATTATTCACCAATTTTACAGCATTTAATCTCGTGTCTTGTAATGACTTCGATCTAAATACAGCTCGCAGTTGGCTAGGAAGATCAGAGCTTTTCTCAGCATTATTTCGAGCACTGGATTCAGTCGTGTTACTGGAAGGACCATTGTAAGTTTCCGAATTTTGTCTCTTTCGCTTGTAGTGCGAGTCGAAAAGCATTTCTAATGGTGCAGATTTCACCATGGAGTCTGAATCATCAGTTAGAACACTTTCTGTACTTCTGTGATCAGTATTTTCCCTCAGTGGAAACATCTGATAATCAGATTCGTCCGTCAAAATACTCTCCTGACTTCTGCAAGCCTGCATCTTGCGTCGTGAAAGGAAAAAACTGGCACTCGAGTGTCTCTCATGTTCGAAATTATAATCTAAAATTTCGGCGCTGCCTTTAGAGAAGGATTCTACTGATACATCAGATAAAATGCTCTCTTGCGATTGAGTGAGTATCCTTCTACGTAGATTTTCGTAATTTGGATAGTTCTGATTCTCTGAAAGTTCCGGATAGTTGTATAATAAATAATCACTGACACATCTTCGAGGGGGATTTTTGAAATCCCCTTCTAAAGAATCGTCACTGAAACTACCGTTTCCATCGTCATCGTTACCGGGTACTTCAACGGATTTATGTTCGATGTATTCATTCATAGCTGGTAAGCTCTCAAACGATTTAGTTATATTTTCTAGCTCCGTTTCATTGTCATTAAGTCCAATAAAATAGCTACAGGATTTTCGCTTAGCAGCAAATCGGGCGAATCGATTTGCGTTTTTTCTGCAACGTTCCTTAAGAATCTTTAGTTCCTCGCAGACCGGCGATTCTGGCAATGATTGATTGGCCTTGTTCAAAGACAGCTTGTACTTTTCAGTTTTCTTTAAGCTTAATGTCATCGGGCGCTTGGGATTAACTTTAGGTTTTATTTTTTCACTTATACAAGCAGTCGTCTGACTTTTGGGCAATATTTGTTCACGTGGCATTTTAGACTTGGGAAAAACATTTCCCACAAGAGGGATTTTGTTAACTAGTTGATACGAGTTAAATTTGGGTTTTGGGTTTGGTGGAGGTTTGTTAGTATTAGTTAATCTTGCGTTTTGAATTGTCTGTCCGCTTCTATTACCTGTGTTCAGTCTGCTTTGTCGGTGATGCTTCTCTGCAGGAATGTGACTACTGAGATCGGAAATACTCTGACTTGATTTCAAAGATGATCGATATCCAACCTGTGAATCAAACACTTGTATTAAAATATTGCAAAAAAAAAAAAAAAATCAACAGTAAATTATTTACGAAATGGCCTGCAATCTTATCCTTCAAGATGATCATGTAAAATTGATTTTAATGGTTGTTATTCGTACGTGATCAGCGTATGCAGAACGTTTAGACCACTCCCGCCACTCTCTGCCTTTCACCCCACTCTTCAGATTAAAGATTCACTTACACTTTGTAATTTTCTCCTAGTTTCTTCTATTCTCCTCTGTAATTCTTCTCGCTTCTTAGTTGCATCTGTATCACCTCTCGTATGTTTTGCTGCATTTATCACAGCCACATTTCTGACCCTGCCTGCCCCACTTTCGCCAGTGGAACTGGTCCTGCAGAATGCAAAATATATCAGTATGATTCGCATCTATATAGTGAAACTGGATGAAGCAAATTGCATTTGTTCATTTAGACATTAGTATGTACATTGTACATACATCGGGAAGTAACAAAGTACACGTTACCTTCCATGAAATTTTGAACTTATGCTAGTCGTCTTCAATGTATTTGTTGGTTCTTCAGCACCGCTCAGAGATTCGAACGCGCTCTTCAAATATTTTTCACGATGACTTTGATTGGCCAATTGGTCAAAACTCTCAGAGCTGACTTCTGAAAGCATAGATAGAGGATTGCGCTCGGCACTTGGTGTCGATGCTCCACCTTCTGAGTCTGAGTCATCCTGACTACCAGATGCTGTGAGCTCGTTAGTTCGTGCAGTCTCTCCGTTTCTTGGTTTTTTCAACCGCCTCTGAGATCTTTATAAGTTCAAATATTTAATTAAGTATACCATTGATATGCAACTTGAATTACCAAACAAGTGAAGTAAATAGAATATATATAAGTAAATTACTAACTTTCTGAGTTCTTCAACGTCCATGGCGTTAACAGTGAATTGATTCGAGACAATATCTTCGGTGGGTGGATAATACATGAGCGGATGATGATGGTGAGACTTTTCGGAACCAGTCGTACCATTCTCTCCCTCTGAGTAGTCTTCGACATCTCCATCATGTTCGGTACTCTCATGGTCCTGAATAACACCAAGAAAAAAAAAATAACGGAGTTTCGTTAGGCCATTTTGTCTACCAGTGATTGATTGATTGCAGTTGGACAAGTATAGCTAGATTATCGCTCTATGTCAAGATATAACTAGATTTAATTTTATGGTGAGCAAATTTGTTTTTGAATTGTGTGCTCATTCTAGATAAGTGTAAATGAAACCTCACATTGCATTAGAAATAATATAAAGATTAAAAAAAAAATAAAAAATGGTGCAAGGCAAAGCTGTGCTATAAAAAAGTAACCTTCAACAAATGAAAGTAGAAACTGAGGCATAATCTTTTAAACACTCGAAGGAACTTGTATTTTATCTTCCTTAAGACAACAGTCTAACGTCGTGTACCTCGAACTTGAAACTTCCAAGGCTGCTGTCGTCCGTGTGATGGCGGCTTCTTGAATGTCGAGTCAACTCCGTCAAATTGCTACCTCTAGTTATGGTCACGTTACCTCCCATCACCTATGCGATTCATTGAAAATAATTGTAGTTGTAAACAAGCAGCTAGTATCAAAACAAATGGACTGCTGATAAACTCAAAGTTGAATGACAACATAACAAAACTGTATCGTAAAATTGTCAAATTTAATAATACGAGTAAGTGTGATATTGTATGGCAAAGCATAAAAGTGCAAAGAACAAACAGGACAACACATACGCAAATTATATCGTGATTGTATAAGCAAATTCAATTATTTCGCATGCGTTCGACTATGAGTGAACTATTGCAGTTATAATGATTTATTGTTATTATGACAAGTTAGTACCTGTTTTGAATCATCAGTCAGTTCTCTGTAACTATCTGGACATGGCTGAAATTCATTTTCTTCGTCGTCCTAAAAATGTTGTTAAAATGATTGTTATAAAATTTGCATTGCAGTTGCAAAATGTAAAAGAGACTCTGTATAAATTGGATAACTTTTAGTTGCACAGAATTCTTAAGCAAAACAGGTTTGTTACAGGTTGTCAAGGCATAGCAGTTTCTTGCCGATTATTTATTGTTTTTTAAAAGCTGTAGGTGAAAAAATTTGAACTTCAGCATATAATAGTAATGATTTGTCATTGCCATTCAAAACCTAACTAGTATCACATTATTTTCAGTGTACATGCTTCCTAGGATCGAGAGCAAAGTTGAATAATGAAATACCAACCCTTTTGATGATCATGGTATCTCGCCTATAATCACTGCTACATTTTGTTTCGGTACCACTATCAATGGAGCTGTCTTTAGAGCCACCTCCGCCTCCGCCACCATCGGAGTCTACTCCGCCACCAACGCGAGGAGATGGGAATGGAATGACTGGATCACTATCGTAAACTGACTTGACAGTGATACCATCGCTTTGTTGAACTCTCTGTGCCCATCGCCCTTTCGGCAGATCAACGCCAAGCATTCTGACCCCGCCGCCAAGTGCAGGCGGTTCTTCTGTCGCAGCTGCAGTGGTTATTTGTTTCTTAGCCCATAGAGGTAGCTGTCCAACGCTAAACCGATAGTCGATTCCGGTTCCTTGAGGGGTAGGATTCGCATTTGGGTCAAGAAATTCTGGGGGTGGAGCGCCAAACGTTTCGTTGTCCAGATGAAGAGCAATGCCACCTCCATTGACCAGTTGTGGCCTTCTACAAAAAATTGTCAAGATATTATTAATACACGGTCTGTTTGATTCCCCTGTGAAAGTGTTATATGTCAGCTACTCATCCACTCACTTTCCTGCTCGCATTGCCTGCTGAGCGAGTCGGGCTTGCATGGTGACAACCATGTCGTGGGGGACTTTCCACACGAAAACACAGCCATCTCCACTCGCCGACACCAAGTGTCGACAATCGGGGCTGAACCGCAGACCTGTAACAAGCTCCGAATGGCCCAGCATCGTTGCCATGCATTCTCCACTGTAGTAGTCGTACACACATAGTGTTTTATCCGTGCAGGAAGTAGCGACGTATATCCCTGAGGCATCTAGAAGTAAATTTTTATTAAACAATTAAGGTGTGCAAACAAAAGGTAGTACGAACCTTGACCGAGCCATGTAATTTCGGGAAAAATGGTTTATTAAAGTAAATTCCGTACCCAAGACAACCTTAATGAGAGATCCGTCTTCCCCAGCGGATCCCTTGAACGTTTTACTATGTTTGGCAGTAGCTACATTGTAAACACGAATATTTCTGTCCTGGCAAGCTGTTAAAACGTGCTTTTGACTTGAATCCACTTCCATATCATACAACGTTGTTTTTCCAGCTGCATTATGGCCTCTAGCAAACTGTGGCGTCCCGCCAGGCGTCTGAAACGAGAAAGGTGGGAACACGTGAATAAAAATTAGTCGAATGTGTCGTACGGATGTTTTTTGATAGCTAGGAAAACTATTACAGGTTTTCTCACCCCTTGAAGCTGTCTGAAAATTATGCTCTTGTCTGCACCGCATGAGACCATCTGTATCTGGTTGGTTTGATTCGTTTGATTGAAGAATCGGACGGCCGTTATGGACGAGCTATGATCGTCAAGAGTTTGTACGAAATTGTAACCGTGATCCACGCTGAACACGTGAATCAGTCGGTCTCTAGAGGCACTGGCTAACAGTTTAGGAGTATCTTCTTTAGAAAACTTAGAGTACCTAGAATACTCAAGACAAAGCACCTCCGCGTCGTGTGCTTCGACACGGCATATTTCTTCTAGAGTGGACACTTCGTGAATTCGGATATTACCAGACCTGAAAAAAAAAAAATAGAATGACAACTAACCGGGATAACTAAGAACATTCCATGGCAACTTTGAGATCGCTTAATGAGAAGGTAAATTTTTCAAAAAATTCCGCTTACCTATCACCAGATGCAAGGTGTTTCCCATCAGGACTAATCCGAATTGATCTGACACCATTCCGTCCGTCGTAAGACGCGTCACTTTTTTCTGCAGATCCCGCTGCAGCCAAGTCTAGATCCTTTAAATACGTCAATTCCGGATCGATGTACAACACCTTCAGTAGTTCCTGAGAAGAAAAGATGGCGTATGAATTAGTTGATTCAAAATCTTTGAATTTTCATACTTACTTTCAAAATGTTCCGTTAGTATGGTAACTTTTTCACTTACATTGCTGTAGATATTCCTCCTGTACATGGTGTCATCGGGCAGTAAATCCTTCTCTAGATTCCATACGCGAATAGTGTCGTCACTCGAACAGGTAACAAAGCTCCCAGGTGGCATAGCGGTAACAGAATCCGATCCCGTAGGATACATTTCCACACCCCATATGCACGCTGAATGATAGAGAAACGAGTGAGATTTTCCAACCCTCCTTATGTCTCTCACATCCCAAACGTAAATACTATGATCGTTATAGACGCAAGTCAATTTATGATGGCACTCGTCGAAAGCCAGGGCAATAGTGTCGGGATATTTGGCGCTTGCTGGATGCTGAGACATGTGACTGAAAAAAAGGTGAAGGATCTTTGATTAATGAATACAAAATACAGTTACCGACGTTTTTTTCTCAGAAATTAATTCCTCACCTGATGGTCAACCCTTGGGCAACATCAACTCCGAGGTAATGTGTTCTGGGTAAAGTCGTTACAAATTCCAACGAGACGGGACTGAAACACCTCACTATACCCTCGGCGCAGCCTATGAAAATATATTCGGCACCAACAGCCATGCAATTTGCACTGATTGTCTGTGAAAAATAGACGGTCACGTAAATTCGATTACAGGCTTCACATAGTTTCCTAAGGGTAAACCAATTAATGCATTTATTGAAACGAAGCACAAAACTGCAACGTCTCGGAACTCACCCTTAACTCAACCCATTTATCTAAAAGCCTTCGATTATTAAATTCACAAAGGAGTCCAGTCTTTGTAATGGCGTAAGTCGAGTCAGCCATTTCCCCCCGTCCACAGGCAACGTCGACAAAATCATTGTTCCTTTGCTCACCGAGAATAGCCGACCTACCCATCAAGGGTACGGGCTCTTTGTACTGAAATAAAAAGTGCGAATCTCTTCATCATTCGGTACCCTCTATGAATAATAATTAAGATCTGCAACGACTGCAGGATAGTATGAAAATTCTTACCTTGGCACTGCGCGAGTATTCCAAGTACCAGAACTTGACGTGCCTGTTTCCAACGGTGACAAAGTAGTTGCCATTTTCAGCAAAGGATACAGCCTTCACTTTACTCGAGACTTTATTAGAGGCCACTTTCACGTTGTTCTTCCAATCCCAGACGTTGACGATCATGTCGTGCTGGGAACCGACCGAGACAACGTATTTGTTGCCTGGTGAAAACGCCTGCAAAATCGCAAATTTATCGAATTAGCGATCGCGTAAAAGAACGGAAGACTGATTCGCGATTAGTGATATTTTGATACAGCTATAGGAGTTATTTGAATCTTCGAGTTTGGGGTTCCAATCACAGGGGATAGCGGCAATTTAAGGATGAATCAAGAGTTGGGAATAGAGAAAAAAAATATCACAGTTTAATCAGTTCGAACATTCTAATTGTAAACCTTTTTCCCAGATAGTTGATATATTAGCTTGTGTCGATCGAATTTGCTCAGATTAATTCCTATTACACAATATAGAAATGCTTTTTCATAATTGGGATTCACTGTCATTGGCGCAAATACCATTCCTCTATAGATTTTTTACGCAGTTTTTTCTCTTTAGCAACTGTTGATTCGGACGGCTGGCCGATTCATCTTTAAGAAGCGGCAACTTCCTTACTTTCTTACTTATTTCAGCTCTTTGAAACAACAAGTGAGGGGTCAACAAGCAGTAGCAATTGTGCATTATTAAACGTAACAGTCGCTTTTTTTCAACCAGCACGTCGAGACCCCGAGTGTTTCTAATGGTTTATTTTGTCTTGCTTGAGGTCTCCACGTGACAAAATGCGTATTTACGGTTCCCGTGGGACGTGAAAAAATTCCCAAATGCCGTATACACCATAACGTATACGCGGGGCATACGAAACAAGGAGTAAAAAATTTAAAAAAAAAGAAACAAACGCGAGATCGTGTAGCTACGCGAAACACCGTTATACGCGATCCTATGGGTGGGCATATTAAGCAATTTCCGTACAGGAACGGCCGCAGCGGCGCGCCCATGTGTTGTAGCGCATATTAGGTATAAGGTATACATTGCCCCGCAGCATACAACCTATGTAAAATATGCATTTATAAACAGGTATACAAGTATAATTAACGCATTCGTAACGTGTAAAATTGTCAATACAGCTCGTTGTTGCAGAGTTGTGCGATGAGAAAATAAAAAATTGATAATAAAATGAAGCGACGTGAGAATACTCAATAAAACAAATAAGCAATTACGCATCGAGATGCATCGGCTATTTCTTGCTTGCAGCTGCTTATACATATTTCAAATTGCGTATCCCTCTTCCGCCCGTTGTGTCAGTCAAGTAACTGCAGCTTATATACTTGCCGACGAGCCGTCGATCGGTTATCGCTAATTAGCATGAGACGGACGACACGAAGCTATACCAGTTATACCCGTATACCCGAGATGTTGCATGCATAAGTGCAGCGTACGCATATAAGGCGTAAAGAGAGACTCAAATATAGAGCTCAGGATCGGCCGTTAGATTGCTGCTGCTGCTGCTGCTATGCACGCGGGTCTTTTTCCAATAGGCACACATGGCTAGAGTTATCTCCTACTCGTGCGTTAAAGTCACCGCTCGCTTGTTAGAAGCTGCAAAGTCTACGGAGCGCGATGATTTGCATCACCATTCGATTCAATGCTTAGACAATTTTCATTAGCCTTTACCGAATACCGAACCACCGAGAAAGAATCTCGAACAATTTATTGCATCGCAAAAAATTGTTCAAGTTGGGTCAAGCGGATCCAGTCGGTTGAAAATTAGTCGCAATATGCCTCTATAAGCTTAAAAGTACCTCTAATCTAGTACATTTCCATTATATGTATAAGAAAATCATACATGAGGTATGGGAATCCAGTTGCTCGACATTCGCTTTAGTTTACTCAAGAATCTCTGTTTGAGATCCGTACCAATCAGTTCCAACAATGTTGAAAACTGACCAGTCGATACAGCGTATCAACTTACCACGCAATTGATGCCGTACTTGTGTCCGGGAAATTCTGCGATCTGAACGGCATTGTGAGGATCGGCGACATCCCAAACACGGACATTCGGCACGTGGCCGCATTCGCCGGTAGCAAGAAGTTTCCCATCCCCGGATAAAGCCAGTGACGTAACGGTCTTTCGGCACGCATTGAGAACATGTGTCTGACTGTTTTTTCGCGGATTGAACAACACCACCGTGCATCTGGAACAATAGAAGAAAATTATATTAGAAGAGATGATATTGTGCTTCGGATTCGTGATTGCTGAAGGGGGTTCCATGTCCCCGATTTAAATATATAATAATACGTCAAATACAAACTGCCTATAACGGTTCTTCGCGACATTTTTACAGACGGTTTTTATTGTGGCAGGCACGAGTCAGATCGAAACGCAGCCAAATCCGAGTCGCCTCGAGCCAAATAACGACACAAAGACACGGTAATTTGGATTATTTATTGTATCTACTCTGTTTTTACGAGGATGAGGAAGTCGGTAACGCTACCGTCACGATCAATGTTTAGGAAAACTCGTTAATTTGCACTATTGGGAATGTATGAAATTTAGTTAATACATATACAATCACTCGTTAGAATATCTGCATTTACGTCGAGTTTCAATCAAAGCTTCTCCGACGATCGAATCGAGAGTACCTCGCCCTGTAACGGCCAGTTCCGACATTCTGGGTCAGAATAAGCCGGCGTCCGGTAGTCCGGATGGGCATTCCTCAACCCGGCGTGCCGATATCCGTCGAACAGAATCTGGGAACGGGATCCAAGGACCCGGGGAATGAGCACTGCGGGTTGACGATCCGACGGGACGGATCGACGGGAAGTTCAAGTTCACGAGAAACGAGGATCCAGCTATATCACCTTGATCAGCCGGCGGCATTTCAACAGTAATTTCATTCCTTTCTGCTTGGTTTGGTTCACGCTGCTTTCTCTCAGGCCAACAAGTACCTGGCCTCTTATACCAGTCACGGGACACCGGGCATGATTCTCGATCACAGACAGAGAAGGAGAGAAAGACGGTCCCGGCAGATATCACAAACTTATCGTAGAAAACACCCTGGGCAACATTTTCCTATATAACTAATAAACTAATTGCCGCTGTAACCCCAAATAGTTTCGATCGATGATTCAAAAGTTACAGCCGAAAACCAAATCAAAAGAAACAAGAAAAAAAACTAATCTATTACAAATCGCAGTTTGTTACTAAGTGACGAAATGTCTATAAATAAGCTACTTTGGTGAAGTCGATAATCGTACGTAAATGTTGGTGGGAAAAATCAAGCTCCGGTAAGTGGATATTTGTCAACGAAAAAATGAAAACCCTCCGAGGTATTCTGACAATTTTAATAAAATTATTCACTATCAATGGATATTTCAAACAGGAAATCGTTTGCCTCTATTCATACTCGATAGCCGAGTCGTTGAACCTAGTTCGATTCAAATCGATCGGCATTCGAAGCTGCTGCATTCCAAACTCAACTCGTACACATGTATGCATACGAATAATCGATCACGGTAATTGTACTTATTGTAAGTGTGACGTATAATTGTATGCTGTACTGCATTCGCGAAAGTCTTTTCATCACACGTGTGTTCAGGTGCACCGTGGGTTTTTATTGGGCTATAAAATTACTACATCGGGATCTATTTCGTCATGGTTATAGTTATAACGAAATCACGGCAGGCTGAACTCGGCAATTCCGCAAACGAGAATCGAGTTTAGCTTCTGGAAGTCGATAGTTCGATGTAAAGTAATGACGCGAAATTTACAGCAAGTATTATACGGACAATACGACGCGATGCGAATCGGTTAGAAATTATTTTCCCTCGAGTTTCAAGCGTGTAGATCGAATAGGTCGGAATAGCTCCATGTTTATACTATACATATATAATACACTTTTACCAGTTACGTGTAATACTAAAGTACCGAAACCTACATTAATAACGAGGATAAAATCAACCGCTTGATAAAAAGATTATTGTTATTGGAACAAATGGTATGGTATTGTATGAGCGGTGAATTTAAAGCGCAGATACATGCGCGAATAGCAAATATCGCGCATCACGTCCGTAAGAATCCGCGATGAGGTTCAACTTTTACTTCAAACTATATACCGACCCAATTTGTTCGAGCCAATTATATTTAAATTACAATTCTTATTCAAAGAAAAAGCCCAGCGAAATTGCCTGTACGCTTTTACCACAAGACCGCACGCGTAAGTTGAAGTACGTTTAACGCAGATTCGACAGTCGTCTATATGTATACGTATATTACACACTTTCTGTCAACATGTGACGACTTCGTTCCGTCTTCTGTTCATTCTAATTTTATTTCGAACCAACTGTATCCATACCAGAATTATACCACACTTCAGCGGGTTAAGAAAGTTCGAAATTTACCATTCCGATTGAGTTCTTTTGTGTGCCGAATCGGAGTCGATTGGTCGAACGAAAATCATTTTTGCAGCCCGGGGGCAAGTTTACTTTCGATCTGTAACTATACGGCAGATATGTCGCGTAGCAAATATTAACGAACCACTTCGGTGTACTTGAGTTTTAATTAGTAATTATTTATCAACAATGATCGACTCGAGATGATTGATAAACAACGAGACTTTAATTATAGCCATTAGGAAGTTTTCAATAAATCTCTCCAATGGAGGATCAAAATTTATTTTCTAGTCTTAAGGCGTCTGAGAAAGCTTAAACTTTTCAGAAATTGAAAACGACCATTTGGCAAAAGTTGGTTCTAATAATTTAAGCCAGATTCACGCAGCTGAATAAATTCGCCGATCGCAATATAATTCTCATTAAAGAGTGTTCGCTAACGAACGCATTATTACATAACGATTTATAACTCCAACCGAGCGTCCATATAAGCGTGGCACTCCACTTCCGGTTACTTCACTTTCAGCGACCAAAAACAGAAGCCTCAGAGTCTGAAGTGTCCTCCGACAGACGGAGTTCGGTTCAAAGACCTTACGCACGTGAATGACTGGATGTGCGAAAAGAAAGTAAGAAAGAACAAACGATCGGAAACTGTCAAATGATTGAAAATATTGCTAAATACCTTACCGTGAAGGTAATTTCTGTCTATAAACGTAAAATCTAACAGAATAACTGGGCGAAAGAATAAGTCGTTGAAAGGTCGAGAGACTGGGACCATCGCTTCCGGCACAAACTCGGTTCATTGTCAGTCGAAGTATCTGAAAAGGAGTTCAGCTACACGTCGTACCGCCAAAGATGCTGACTTAAGACTTTGCGAATTCTCACACGAGACCGGAGCAAGAGTGAAAGAAGAGAAATAAGGTATCAAGTAAGTCAGTGGTCGCCTATAGTAGTATCAGGTTATTTTCACACCGACCGCCTATAAAGGATCGACATCGTAGCATAGTCCGCAAAATACCTGCAGGGCTCATCTCAATGGATCTGGGAATGTAGGTATTGCATGATACTTTCGATGTGAGAGTGGCCTAAGGCCTCTTTCCACGGTATTCGAGTGCCTCTTCACATCCTCCACAGCAGCGGTGGCGAGACTTTGCGCCGGCATTTGCGAAGGTGAAGAAGAGGAAAAAGAAAAGAGAGAGAATACGGCAGAGGTAGAAAAAAAAAATAAAATAAAAAAACAGATTTTCGAAGAGAGCTTGTGCAGCCCTACCGACCTGGTGGTGCACTAAAACCAGCGCATGCACAAGCTGAGGCTCGAGAAGCTTTCGTGTTCAGAATTGCTGGATATTACAGGTATGTGTACGTACATCTCGACGTGGATTTTCATCTTCTACGGGAGTAACTCGTGTGTATGTGAGTGTAGCTAGCTATCATCCAACCTACAAAGCTCGTAAATATAACCCAGAGACAAGGAGAGAAAATCGAGCATAGAGAAAGAGAGAGAGAGGCAACGTGCACGGCCGCGTATCTATATAGGACGTTCCGGTACCCAGGACCTGAACGTCTACATATCTAGGAAGGCGTAGTCTGTGTTGGTGTCTTTAACAACACGTACACTGTTCGCATCGTGTTTGGTACCTACTAGGGAAAAGCATAGAGCCAGCGGCGAAAGGTTACTGGGTCAACCGCGAATGATAATTGCCAATTCATTGTCAATACACAAGTAAGTACCCTGAAGGAAGCGAAGTTATCGGTGTATCCAAGGAAGTCTTTATTGCTTCTTATAGTGCGGGACGACACGTTCCAAGCCTTTCCTTCTTTCTCGTGCACCTTTTCTTCCCCCCAAGTCCGTGTCGCGATGAGAAAATTTCGTATGCCCCGGATCGGAATTTGGTCAAATGCAGAGATCGATTGAACGTTGAACGGCGGCAGAAAAACCGACGACCCGGTAAACCCCGGGTTAATGTGGCACGCTGCATCGTTGATGGCTGTAATTTGCATCCATGGTACGGAAATTTCTCACGTCTTTGAATGAAATCGGCCGTTAGAAAGTATGTATTCGCGTGCACTTTTACGTAGTTGCGGTATAAGGTAGTTACGGGTAAAGGTGCCAGGAGTGGTGTACGATCGTGTACTGAGTGTTTGATTTACTCTTTCCGAACGAATGCAGTAGTAGTTTTTTTTTTTTATACAGATGCAATAAATCCTGGATAAAACTTTTTCCTCTTACGGATCAAGATCGGCGGTCGCCGATCGAGCCAAGTTCATTGAAAAAAAAAGACAGTATCTAATATAGACGAGAGATCGTACAATCGTATGTAATATTTCCATCAGCCTTCAGATACACATGCACATCGACTTGACTCACCGATTGGGAAGCAAGTGCCACATCTAGCCCTGTTATTCCTACAATTTATGTTCATTCATTTATTATCGTATGGGTTGAAAACTTTTGTGCTACACAAAACCGTTCATGGTTTTTTGTCTTCTTCGAGTCATAACTTTGAGTATACGCATGTAACAAAATCTATATTACTCTGTTTTACGTAATTTATTTTTCTGTCTATCCTCAACTTTGAAACGTTCATTTTGTATTTTAGACATGGACGGCTAGTTTTTCAAATATGAACGACCAAACGCAGAATCAATCACTAGCATCGGGGAGCCATTTACTCTTCGAGGAATTAGTTAAAAATCAGTGAAAAACACTGGAATTCGAGCTGTACTTTAATATTGAAAATAACTTGAAAATCAGCAATATACCGAACATTTCAAACGTTAAGTAACCACTTGATGATCGGTGGAATTCAAATTACATATTTCCTAATATTGGAAATCGCCAGTTGACCAAGGTCACCTGGTGACCAAGAAAAATACCTTGACGAATAAATCAAATTTTATCACTATTGTTTTATGTATGCATCGTGCCTTGAAAGAGGCCCGCCAAGTTTCACGTACTAATTTCATTTTTATTCCTGTAGTTTCATCAATGGATGAGTTAATTTGTTTTTTATTCATACCAAAACATCATTTGTAGTTGGATAAGTTTAGGGTCAGTCGGACCCCAGTGTGGCAGCAGTGTAATTCTAGAGAGATGTGGAAGCTAAGGGTCAAGTTGCAACCATGCTTTCATTGTGAATTAACAGACATGTACTTGGCAGTAGTCCGTGATTTGAACCTTTTTTTATACAGAATGACAACACATAACGCAAAATCATAGATGCTTTATGGGGGACATTCTATACACGTGTACTTTCAAAGTCCAGTTTTCCAACTTGTCGACGATCAGATGTTCCGTACAAGTTTTTTTTCTTCTTTCCTTTCGAACCAGATACTGGCATTCTTCGACTGGAGAAATTGTTGTCAATCCAAGTCAACTGATAGCATTTCACATAGTTTCCGAAATCCTAAACAACAAACTTACAGGCGAAGATCTTGTCAAACTTTCGTGTGGTAAGAAAATTGTGGCAAATTTGCTCTTCGCACGACGTACGCAAGTGGGAGAAATATTCGCGTGGGTATAATATACATATGTTACAATGGAAGACTATGCGGTACAGACTGCTAATAGCACTGGCACATACCTACTTGACGACTACCCACGCACGGCATTGGAAGTTATGCGTTTGTACACAAGTTATACCGCAGGCAAGGTCTTTGTGCTTTTTTTTTCATATCCCGCGGGATAAAAGCGTAGTATCACGTATATCGATAGGCACTCATGCCAAGAATGAAGATTGCATGTATGTAAGGTACGCAGGTACCTACCTATACATATATATATATATATATATGTATCTACTTTTCACCATTCGAGCCGTGAACTTTCATTGTGAGATTATACAGGCGAGCAGGGACTGACAATGCGTGATACAGCATCTATATTACGTTCGATAGATCCTCCATGGAAACGACCTTCGGAAAGCCTTGTGAATCGATACGGATGAGGATATTGATATAGACTCGATGCCGAATGCGTAACGATATTCATACGCAGCCGTATTGTGATAAGTACTTTAGAGACCGGATATAATGGGATGAAGAAAGTTCCCGGCAACCTCCGGCCAAACAATACCTCGTTAATTCAATATCAAACCTCCGTATCGCCAGCAGTTGAATAACTTTCTTCGAATACCAATCCGCTCTGTAAGCCGTATATGCACGCTTTCCACGATCGAGTATGGGAAAGAAAATGATTCGACATTGACAAATGCAGGGAAAAAGCAATTTTTTCTTAAGAATCGGAATTCAGTACTACACTTCCAGCACTGGACGCAGATCTATTAGGCAATAGAATATCATCCGCTAGACGGTGGTGACATTTCCGAAGAGAAAAACAAAATTCAGTGTCTCCTTAATGACTATAATTTAATTGAAAACTCCGAGTACCTAAGTAAAGTTTTTTCTACGCTTCAATAATCCGAGGAAAGCGTGACTTTCTCGATCGATATTTTGCCCCGATATAACTCATCGCATCACAGACGAATGGGCAGAGAGTGGTTCACTTGCAACGATTAATTGCTGACTGTGCTACAATTGTTAATTGTAAAAAATATTCCACTTTTACACTGGCATTGAGAACGAAACTCTTACTTTTACGCTAAATGGTATACGTATAAAAAAAAAAAAAAAAGAATTATGCGAGGTACGAAAAAATTCATCAACGACGATTGTTTGCTGCACCTGCGTTTTATACTGCAATATTTCCATTCTTGCTTGGCGTAAGAAGACCACGTGTATAATCGCAAATTACTATTCCAGCAAACAGAAACACGAAGACTGACTGGCGTGAAGATTGCTTTGCATATCAATTATTACATATTTCGCCGCGACCACCTTCGCACCGTGTCGGAATAACTAGTTATTACATTTTTATGTATACCTACACAATATATATGTACATGTAAATCGTTCATAAGTGCGCACACCTGCTCTAGTCTTAAGACAATAATTTGTTCTTAGCTAACATAGGAGGGGCAGGTTTTTCCCCCGGAGAACCGACATACTTATCTGTGGGTGTCTGTTTTCGAATGGAGGATAATTATTACGAAATCGGTACTCACTCTCGGCCTCGAAGAGCTGGAGAAAATCGAATAAGCGATGTTAAGCGTGCGGTGATGGACAATTTTTCAACAACGACTTCATTATCCGGTCTACACTCGAGTCTGTTTTTTCTAAACTCACCCGCATTACGCATATCACGATCTTATAAATTATTATTAAAACAAAAACAAAGACATAAGAAAAAAGAAAAGATTTTCATTCGGAATACGTATTTCCATATATTGTTGAGATGAATATGTTTGGCGACGAAAAATATTGCCACGATTTTGTTAATTAATATTCGATAATTAAAAAGGTGATAAATTTTTTTTCCTCATATTACACCGCGAATGATTCTTCCTATCGACGCGTCAATGTGGATAATAGAATACGCTCAGAGTACTTATACAAGCGAAAAGAAGGCCAATGACATAAGACTCGTTGAATTACGTCCGAAGAACACCGAGACCACGTCGTGTAACCTAACAATAAGTTGCACGGGTATTCAGCAAGAATAGCGTAGCGTTGCTGGCACGTGGGCAAGAGAGAATAACACGCGATATCCTACTTTCATTAATATAGACATCTGAAGGAGCAGCGGCAGCACGGAGTAGTTCACGCATAGTAACTTCAATTCTAGCTGACCGAGCATAAAACACTGGACACAAAGTAATGAAGTAACAGCAGCCGGAATTCACAAGGTTCAAAAAAAATAAGATTCAAACGCGAAGGCTACTCGCGATGAAGATGACACCGAGATAACACCGTAGCATCGTTGCGGATCGTCCAATTATATTTATGGACCAATTTTTTAGAGCCAGCCATGAGATAAAATCTCTCTCCTGTCTTTCTCTCGGCTCAGCCTTTGGTTGGTTCTCCGCTCACTGACCCATTTTTGTCGGTCAAGTACTCGTTACATTGTTATTTTATTTCAAATTTGTTTTTTTCCCAAGTTTTCTTCAACCCGTAAATAGTTATCAAAGTCAGTTTAAACCCATTAAAGTGGACTCCGTTTACTGCAGAGTCGTTGCCGACTGAATTTTCTGAGTGTGTTTAAACCGAAAAAAAGACAAAAAAAAAAAAAACAGAAGCAAGGAAAGAAGACAAAACTTTTGCGCGTTTAATTTTATCGCGCTGACTTTGTAAAACAGCTTCAGTGTACCTCTTTCGGAGGCCTTCATCTCGCCAGCGTGGGCTTACACTCCGCGTTCTAAGGTTAAATTAAGGAAGAGGCCGGGACATGCGTGAGTTTCATTTCGTTTATTATGATTATTCACAGCGTTGAACAACAATGCCCTCTCTCTTTCTCTCCGCCACCTTGCATACTGTGGTACTTTCGCTATTCTTTTGATCGCGTGGGTATATTATACATACGTATATACCTATATATACGATGAAAATTGGGACTCTGGTGGGGCCCGCCTAATTATTGATCCGAACAGCTTCGCAGGTGAGAAGAATCCAAGCCTGAGATGCTTTTGAGGAAGCGAAGAAACTCGAATAATTGATCCAATCTGGACGCGTCATTATAAAATTAAATCATTGACCACTTCGGCTGTGATTCGAGTTCACCATTCAATTTTACACCTAATCATTATATCCAAAAACTCACCCAGCCGGATAGGCAACCAGTCCATTCGTCTGGTCGCAGTCCAACGCTGCGTTGCTCGACACAGTCACACCCAAGACACGTTCTAACTTTATCTGAAACAGACAAATGGAAATACTTGATCCACTTGTTTTCGAACCTCATACACATGTCGATACTACACAACGAGGAATCTCTCGTTTAATTGTGATATTCCCACTTCGCAAGACGTAAAGTCAGATAGAAAAAGCATCGAGAATAAGTCGATCTCTTCGACAACCACCCCAGTTATCTTGGCAGTTGTTGGGTAAAATAAAATTTTTACCCGCCATTTATTCTTCACCGTTGTTCTCAGGAGTTTCTGCAGCTGCAGCTGCGCTGTGGAAAACCGAGATATTGTGATCGGAGAAGAGAGGAGTAGAAAGAATGACATACACGCAACTCTCTCCTTATGCGATTTGGCGGCATGCAACCCAGTGACTAGTGGAATTTGCATAGAAACTAAGCAGCAGCAACAGCAACTGGAACAGCAACAGCAAGAGCAACATACGTGGTACCTACAACTTGGTGCGCAGACAGCGTCACCATAAAAGTCCACGACGGACTGGAACTGTTTCTCTTTCACTACCTGACGTTTCTGTTCCTCTCTCTCTCTCTCGTTGTCCAGTTACCGCATTCACTAATCCACGAAGTAGTTAACCATAGTATCATAGAGACACACAGGTACTACACCGTACGTTTCGTGCATGTTTCCAAACTCATGCGTTTCGTTTATAAAACGCTGTTCACCTTTCCTCTTCTCTCACTTTCTCTTTCTCTCCTCTCCTCTCGACGTGACATTGTCTTTTACTCGTAAATCGTACTCATGCGTGCAGCAGCTCAAAAAGAGAACAACGTAGGTTCTAATTTATACGTATAATCGGTATAATATATACGGGGCACCGCCTCCTACGCCTTCCATGAATCAAAACCCCCACCCCGCCGGTCTCGACAATAAATTTTCTCGATTGTTCTTAACGTGTGTAACTGATACAATTCGAAGTGCACGGTATTACGCTGCTTCACATATTGCGCGTATCTACGTGTGAAATGGTATGGGTTGTAAATTGGGATTAAAACGTAACCGTTCGACGATATTGCGTATTTCTAACGCGCAACGACGCACAAAGTGGCCGACTGTGCAGTGTAACGATTCAAGAGATTAGAGTCTCGTTAATGGATTTATTTACCACTGGACGTCTGGAAATCAGTTCGGCCGCTCTTTAACGTATAATAAATTTGTGACACGATCTGCCGGTATTATTACTTCGTATTGAAATTTAATTTGATTTATAACATCGTTCGGCAGGTCACTATGCTGTTTGTACAAGTTAGTGTACACAAAAAATACATCGTGTTTTATATATATATACATACATATCACAAAATTTTGATATACCTACGACAGGAATCATTCTGCGTCGTAATATGTTTAAATCCCACACACGGCGATTATAAAAATAACAGGAAGTCAACACGCGGTATGATTAAGATTGTGATTGTATTTTCGGTGTACGTGAAATCGCCGAGCATACAGGTATAAATAAATCAATCAAAATTTATATACTCCTTTCGGGGTACGAATTTGAGATATAAAATTGTTCTTCGCCAAATCTTAAATTCAACTGATCGATTAAATGTTTTTTACCTTCTCTTCCAAAATGCGCCCCGAATATGTGCGTGAACGAAATAATTGAAAACGTTTTTTTTTTTTTTTTTAGAATAATCGCGATCGATAACTTGATGGATCACAAAACATAATGAAACGATTTCCTACCTCGGACGCGATCGACGTGCAGCAATTATTCACGCATTTCCTGTGCCGTAACAGACCTAGCGAAGCTTATAAATATACCAACGTTATTACGCTACACACGCGTGTAACAATTGAAATGAATATTACCATCCTGACGTCATATGCAGAAGTAGGTATCCTCCCCCATTGTTCCCCGTATGATTGAAAAAGCGAGGTGCGTCGTAAAAACGATCTCTCACAATTTATGACCGTCAAAATTCACGAGGTTGAAGTGAAGTAACGTTAACTTCACGAAACGTGAGGAAGAAATTTGTTATTTTGCAATTTTGAAAATGACTTTCAAAGAGTTGATTTTTCTAAAATATGAGTATCTTTGGCTCACTGTCAACATTTATCAAATTTCATACAATTCCAATAGTGCGTTGTAACGATTTATACCGAACATGCACCGTTACGGTAACGTTGCCAACGTCAACCACATTAAATGTAGTGGAATTGCAAGTACATAAGTATAAAATAACAATATAATATGAATTCCAGATCACGACACATCTTTTCTGTTCGACAGACTTACTTACAGCTTCACATAGATCTGAGAAATATTACAGGCGTAGGTATAAATACGTAGGAAAAACTTGCTGGCCCTAGAAAGAAAGGGTGTCAACGAAAGGGAAAGGGTGTGAAACAAAAATTTCCTAAACTTTAGTACGTAATCTTAACGGCGGAAAAGTTTTTTGATAGTTTAGAGTTTCATTCGAAAATGTTTTTCAAATTCAGTTGAACATATTCATTCATCTTTCGCTAATTATATCGAATAGATACTTTGTAAGTAAAAAAAATGATAATAATTCATACTTCGATCACATAAATTGATATTGCATTGCACCGTTCATGGGAGTAAAATATAACAACCGATTGCGAGGAAAAATAATCAATTATATTCGATGAATCGGGAAAAATAATAGATTTAATCGAGAATCGATTATTTTTGTTCCTTCTTAATACACGCAGCGACAATTAGAGACTCGTGAAGTGCACAGCCGCCGATTATACATACGCGACAGGAAGTGTGCATGGTTTTTACGATCATCCTGCAGCTGCTACCGATAGAAATACGTGGGCGGATTATTACAGCGGATTATACTAGAAATAGAGAGGAAAAAAAAAGAAAGAAAGATAGTAAATTGTAACGGATTTAACGACGGAAGTCCGATGAATGATTTTCGGTTAACGAGGAGAAAATTTAGAAACATATTTGATTGATGGGTCGAAAAATCGCGTAGGCTTGGATTTTGGTAACGGAAATTGATCGAATGTCGTTACACGAGAAATAGTCGATTTCAGAAAAAAAAAAATTCAGATCACTGAACACATTTGATAACCAGAAGTTGCGAGTGATTTGAACATTTTCATGGTACATTTTTACCAATAAAATTACGCGCAATTTTTCTTTCTTAATTCTCGCTGGCGAGAATATTGCTGATGTAATAAAAATCACAAAAAAGATTTCCAGCAGCTTCACGAATATTGATTACGATGTACAAGATACATCGTACAACAGTGTAGTTATCCAACAAAGAGGAAGAAGAATAAAAAAAAACTTTAACAAAAAAGCACGAATCTATCGATCACAAAAAATACAACGTTAAGTAATGAGAAAGTTTCGCTTTGTGTTTATCGTCAAAATCCGTCATGCACATAAATAATTGCACGCGTCAGATATGTTTTATCGACGGAATATACGTGCAAAAGCGATTGTAATTCATGCGAAGACGTTTCCCGCCCGAAGGCTAAATAGAAATACATACTTAGCTAGGATAGGATGCAAAACAAGCAGCTTGCACGGAGTGAAATTTGTGCGAATTGCGCCTACCTGCCACCCGATAACCTAGGGTCACAAAACGACAGGCAGCTTTCTCGCAAATTTATTATTACTTGCGGTCTTTGCAGCACGATTGTCGTTACATCACCGGCGACAATAAATTTCGCCGAAGATTAAAAAAAAAACCAAGGGACTTGAATTTTTAAAGAAGCAGAAACTCAATTTATAGCATTTCGAAATTTTGAAAGTCAAAGTATGAGGGTAGTAGAATAATAGAAAGGTCGCAACATAGAATTCCAAACTTTAAATCGTCAGAATTCTTCTCGATAATATAAAATCGTACAGAGATTCTCGATCTTGCCCGTTCTGTGTTTTGACCTTTCTAAATTTCGACTTTCAATGTTTTCGATGTTCCATACCTGGATATTCCACATTTTTAAATTCTACGAATAAGACTTTCGCGTTAATGAAGATTCAATATTCCGATCCTTCTATCAATCGGTAATTCAAGTTTTTTAACCCTACCCGGCAAAGATTAATTTATTCACGCGGAATGGAGATTCTCAACTTGTACAAAAACTACCCCGTGACATTCGACGTGTTTAGCCAAGTGCAGCGGCGTTTTGCAACGATTGTATAAGTTGATGCAGTATACAGTTGATACAGCATCTTGGTAATAAATTAATTTCACTTTGTTAGCCTATTTTGAATAATCACTGATAATCATCGCGTGCGTATATGCGACCCGCTCTTTAATTAGCGGCATCGTTCGGGAAAGGCGATTATTATGGCTGCACCGCTACTCGGCAAAAGCTATATAAATAAAGCTCTCTCTCTTTCTCTCGTCGTTTTCGCCAAAGAAACGGACAATAATTATGCTTCATAGACGAAGCACTAACGAATACGTTCTAATTTCAAGTGACCCGATTCGGAGACGCGCGCAAATTGCAATATTAGTAGGTATAAGGATTCGCGATGCAGGAAGTAAAACTGCGCAATCGGGAGTGTTGACGACAATTTTGTTCAAACAAAATTCCCCAACTTTTCCCATAAAAGAATTCAGATATCCCTGACGTTTTCCCACGACGAAAATTAGGTAACGTTGGGCAGCTTTTACGACCAAAAGCTCCAAAAGCTGTGCACCATGAATATATGAATTTGGATCTTAAAAACACATAGTATCGATTCGTTTCATAAAACTAACTAGCAATCGAAGAACACCATTCCCCAACGTTACTTTAATTTAATTTACGAAGCATAGCTGAAATTTGCAAACGATTTATAAAAAAAAAAGGTACGTTTTTCTCTATGGTCCGTCGTAAGTCCCTGCAGACTAATAATGTACCTGATACTTCACCTTCGTGCGAAGAAAAAAAATGGAAAATGAAATTAGTTGCTGCGCAGTGCGAGATAATTGTCGCGACTAATTCCAGCCTGTTTCGCTGGTACTTAGGGAAAAAATAATAATAGTAATAATTAATTCTGCTTCAGACTCAGCATCCACGTTACAGATACGTGCATAGGGTGGTGTGCCGGTATAATTATCTCGGCGAATTAGCCGTGCAAATTAAGGAGAGGCATCAAATACCGTCACAGATATTTAGTCGTCTAGGTTTGCGGCTGCTGCTGCTGCAGCGTCGTCGTAGTTTCATTAAATTTCCGCGTAATTACCGTCAACCGCTGGGGTACGTAAGGTATCCGCATTAATTGAGAATCTATAATACATATGTAACCTGTAACGCTTATGTATGTAACATACTGCACGTAACGTACATTAATAAAATTAGTTCGGTCTGCAAGATAGATTAATTAATTTTATAATTCAACAGCTACGGTTCGTTATCTATGTACATATATGGATAAAAATGACGATTATCAACTGGTTATATAATATACTTATGTGCGATGTATGTATAATGGTACGTATGTTACACGCTTCGAGGATATTTTTACACGATAGTCAATTTAGTTAGCAACGATTATTTTCTGCGAGTTACTTAGTTTCGTAACCTACAGACAGAGTTTATTAAAGATAATAATATATAGGTACAATATATTTCTTCGCTAAAGTGAAATAATCACGATATTGGTACAGTGATATTTCTCCGTAATAAACGAACAAGGGTTATGAAAATAAAAAGCAAATGATTGTATACAAGTTTTACCCTTCACGCGATGTTGATTATTTATAACAACTTGTATTCCCGCCAGAGTTGTAGGCTAAAAAACTATACTACCAATTTCGCATATCAATCGTATAGTATAGTTACAGATACAGACATAAACGGCGATTATAAATAGAATTCTATACACCCATCCTGCGGGATATATTATCGAATAACGAGTAGCAGAGTAATAACGGTCCATTTTTTAAATTTTTTGCTACCTTGCCGCAAGATGATGAAAACTGCTCGGCTTGCTTCGGCCACATACCAACAATAAACCTAGAATATATTCCCTTAAAAATCGGAGGGTTGAACGGCCGCGGAAATGGATACCTCTCTACGTTGTTACAGGGAACGCGATAGTTGGAGATGTGAATTATCCCGATTGCTTGAACACGCGCGTTGCGTTATACCTACGAGTATACTCACTCGTAACGTGCGTGCAAAAGTAAGTTCAACTCTTCGTACATACATACATACATACATTAAATTCATACACGCATGGGTTTTACTGCCGAAGGTGCATGCACAGCGCCAGTTATGGTACCGAAAAGCTGATACGTATTTTATTTCATCGCGTGTTGCGTACCGTACGCGGTTTCTCCGTCGGTTCCGCCAGACGAAGGACCGATCAACGATCATTTCCTTTTCTATAATCGCATAATACACCTGCAGCCTGCAGATTCGAAATAGTAACGCGTTCGATACAGAAGCTTGAATTATAAACGATTTTCAGAAATTTGGGAAAAATTATTTCGGATTTTTCGCTTAATTGGAAAGGGTTGAGGAATCGATTTAGAATTGTAAAAATAAAACAACTCATATTTGAGGTTAAATAAAAAAAAAAAAAGAAAAAAAACTGAGCTATTGTTCAATTCGTTTTACTTGGTCAGAAAAAAGGAAGAAAAAAAAAAACGAATTAATATCGGCAGAAAAATGTATTTCATGGTGTTCTTATAACTTTACAACTTTCTACACACTGTATTTGTTTCGTATGTAATGCCCATCTATTTGTACAGTATAAACGCTAAAATATATCAGACTTTATTTATAAGTATAAAAATAGTCACGGCATAAATTGAAAAAAAAAAAGATCGCCATTTGTCAAATTCATTTCAAGATTTTTTTTTTTTTTTAATTTTCATGTAAAAAATCAAAAAAATGAATCAAACCATAGTTTAGCGTTTTCTTTTTTTTTACTCGGAAATTGTGATACTGTTTTTTTCCATTTTTAATTTCATATAAATTTCGGTACTCTTGTACCTATAGACATGTACCGTATATATGTTATATACACACAATTGTCATAAAGACTTGAATAAATTGCAATGTAACGTATGAAAAAATATTCAACCACCTGTGCAAGTCCAAGCGATAATCGTGATCCGCGGTGCCTTTGTGACACGTAAAGAATGTGCGTCAGCTGTCTCTCCGTGCAAGGTGGAGATATTATACGAGACGAGAGCAATGAGGGAATAATCGGGGTATGAGAAACATGCGATTTGCGAAACCCACGCAAAGGTCTTGCGCAAAATCGAACGGTTGCTGCGGCAGCGAAAGAACGCTGCGTGTAACGGAAAGGAACGGAAGAAAAATAAAATAGAAAAAAAAAAACAAATTGTCGCACAGTGTGGAAATAACATTGTTTATATAGCGTATTATTTTTCGTCTGTCCATTTTGACTCGATGCAATTGCGTGCAACAGGTTCAAACTGATAACTATGTTTGTCTTTATCTACTGTTCGTACCATTTGCATAGACGGAGAAAATCGAAATTGCGAGTCGCGATTTGTGCGACTTTTACAATATTTACAGCGAAACGTTTGAACCGAGGATAAATTTCCACAGTTCTTAACTATTTTCATTTCTTACTATACCCGAAACATACAATTCTAGGGCATAAAATGAAAATCAGTTAGTAGATACTGTCACGATTCTTGATTATAGTCTGCGTTTGAATGAAAAATAAATTTCTAATGAAACAAAAAATATAAAAAATCGTAGCTTGGAATTAAATTTTCTTAAAATTTCAACAATATTTAAATAATTGTTACAACGATATCTCAATGAAGCTTAAGAAAAAAAAAAATTCCAATCACATACGACAAATGAAACGTTTCTTCGTTCCGACAATTGAGATACCTGCATTACTTCGATCCTCGGATAACCGAGTGTGTCCTCGATATATACGCGTCGGAATATCTAGAGAATATGCAGGACATCGCGGTCCTACGCAGAATAACGATGGTCTCGCCTATAACAGGTATGATATTATCGCCATTTAAGAAGGAACTAACATAACGTGATCGATGCGAAACCGGTTGCGTATAAGCAAATTTTTAGCGATGATGCGCCACCCGGTCGTCCTTGCCTCATTCTTGTCCAACCGCGAGATTTTATAGGTATGCCATCCTCGCGTATAACGCTGAGAATCTCCCGTAGACGATAAACAAGCCTGACGTTTATATTCTGCGCCGCAAGTCCCTCCCACTCATCTCCGATACATGCATGCATTTATTACATGCATGCATATATACATATATATATGTATATGTATATATATGCATACCTATTATACGCACAATCCTGAACGTTCATTCATTCGTCGAATTTAACGGGTTTCAAATTCTTCTCAATGATTTCGACAAGTCGAGGAAAAGAAAAAAATTTACGATCACGTGCAAAGATTGTGAAAAAAAAAATTCCATCAATGTGTTTCCACGACGAGAGAATTTCGTTGCGTGTATTAATATAATCTATAACGAGGAAAAGGTTCTTCACAAAAATTACGGTGCAATTTCTTTTTCGCTATGCTCGAAACAATTAACGATTATTCAGCGGTCGATGACTTCGATTGATTCCCGATTAAAAATCTGATAACATTAGCGTTGCGTCGATCATCGACCGTTGTGTAAATAATATAAATAATTGTGATGAATGAATTCGAGGAAGAACTTGTTCATTTTTATCTTCCTTTTTTTATTATTGGAAATGGTCGTCCGGGTGTATTCACGGATTCTTACGGCTTTCGGTTATAATGCGCGGAAATATTTGAAATTCAAATCCGGTTAGAATAGCCAGATACGCATATATCTGTATATACACACGCATGCTGCCTTGTTAATATATATGTTGCACTCGATGCATCGAACTTTTACATGGTCAGTTAGACGATCGTTAAATAACGATTATCCGCGATAGCGGTTGATCGGATACGTAATGCGCTCGAGAGTAAAATCTGAAATACATTTAGAAGGGCTGTTCAAAGTTGGGACAATCGTTTGATAAATTTTTAACGAAATAAAAAATGGTGTGGGGAAAATGATTTAACGAGTTCGCGTGGAATGCCTCATACGTATAATATATGTTTGATGAACGAAACGGGAGAAAATATCGCCGCGGGTGTCGATTACAAAACACAAATTAAAGCGTATAAGATTATACGTATGAACCGTCCAAATGATGAAAATTGTGAAACAAGGTAGAAAAAAAAAAAAAAAAAGTCAAGTTAAAATTAATCGATAGAACGTTGGATTTTATAGAACCACACCGCGCGTGTGTTGATATTTCGACAAAGAGAAATTCGTATTAAAAAAAAAAAAAAAACAAAAAAAAAAAAAAAACAATTCCAATTCATCAAACAACGCAATGTAAATATTTAATTAATTAAAAGTTAGAGGTAAAAGAGGATATATAAAATTATAACCGTTCGGCCATTTTAACGCGTATGAATAACAATTGTTATCCACCAACGAAGCCACGTGTGCCGAATGCTTGTTGCAGAGACGTGCATGTATAACCCGAGGATCGGTGTGACATATGGGCACGATCCACACACGCAAACGTGGAGGATATCGTGCAATAACAGTAATGACGTAATACAGAGCCGGCAGAGTGACAAGGTCTCAGCGATGTGCGTATAACGTATCGCGGCGTCTCGCGGATTTGCGAAGATCGTTCATCCGCGAAAGAATGGAACGAATTATAATACGCGCAACGCAAAATGTCGAACATAGGTAACCTGCTTTACAATACCTAGACTCTCCTATTCGACGTTGTATCGCGGGTGAATATATTACGTGCGATATACGTATTACACAGATATCCGTGCATCCGTTTATCCTCGATACTCGTAATTATCGCGATCATTATCGTCCGCGTTAATTAAACGAGACATTGTTTTTCCGTTATAGATTCAAAATTTTTACACCACCACGCATCAACATATAATATACATATATAGATGTCACGTATTACTGTTACATGTGATTTGTTTTTTTTTTTTTTCTTCTCTTTACTTCTTTCCCTTGAAATTAAAACGCTGGATATGAATTATTCAAATATATATATATATATATATAACTGGTAAAATATTTTTTTATCTCACATTTAAGGGTGTTCCGAGGAAAAAAACGAAGCGTTATAAATATTAGATTCATATACGATTACTTGAGCGATTTAATTATAATATAATATATACGTATATTTCTATATATGAAACAAAAAGTAACTGCTCATTTATTCAAATACGATCAAAATTCGATACAATTGAATGACATTATAATGATCGAAACTGACTTGGGATCATTTTGTTTCGTGGATATGAATATGAACGAAAGTTTTACGAGCGTAAATAAAAAAAATCAATCCTGTACATGTCGAATAAAAATAACTAAATACAATGATAATTCAATCAAATTTCACAAAGTGATATCAGGATTCTACAATCCCCATAATCGAACAACATCTCTCTCGTATGAATATTTGCGTGTATATATATATATATATATATACATATGTATGTATATATTGTATATGTATATGTATACCCACTCTTCGTAATTATGCCTACGAATTGTTTTCGCCTGCATCAGCCTGTATAACATTATATATCATAGTACCTATATATATATATATACATATGCACGAACCGGCAAAGATTATTACGAAGAAAATTCTCCGAGAGTAAAACCTACGCGACTTTCGATCGACGGTTGTGTTAAAATAAATACGAGGGCGTTTCGCAAGATACGCGGCATATGTGTGTTATTATAATAAAAACTTATCCACAGGAAAGTTATCATACTTGGAATCTTTATTAATATTATCCGAGCAATGTGCGCAATTTATATCAATATTATACACGATATATCATTCGTCGAGATTAATAACTTTATTTCCAACACCTACCGGATGCATTGGCAATGAGAAAAAATACTATGCACAATTAGACTGAGAAAGGAAAAAAAAAAAGAAAAGAAAACCATAGAACAGAATGAAAAATAATTATAAATTTAGCGAAAAAAAATTGAATTCATCTCTTTCTTTCTCCTTGTTGTTCTGAAATCGATCTGAATCGGTTGAGTAAAAAAATGAAAAACACCTAACGATAATTCAACCCACATGTTCAAATCTTTCGCTGCAAGCAAAGTTTCACGCATATTATACCGACGTGTATATATATACGTGGTATCCGTGTGTACGCAAGTTGCAACACCATAAAGCCTACTCAACGACGACCGAAAGAAGAACGTACGTAATATGTGGGACATGATATAGGCACACGTGCTCGTATAACCAAAGTAAGTAGGTATAATACGAGAAGAAACCTATATTCACGGGTAGTTTAAAAGGCGTGGGCTTGTAACACTCGCCGACTGTTAGAGAGAATAATTCATGATTCCCGCACGCAGCTTGCAAGTATGCATACCCATGTACCCACCGCAACGATACCTGAAACTAATTTCCTACAAATTATTACACCGAATATTTGCTCATTTTTCACGTTAGTTACTTAGAGGTAACTAAAGATAACTTGAATCGTATTTTTTTTTTTTTTTTTTTTTTGCAACGTATCTCCGACCGCGGCGATACAAACAGAGAAAACAATTTTATCGCTATGAATTATTGTCGTTGCGGGGTGAGTAAAATTTTACCGTCTCTAGAACGTGGAATACGATGATGTTTCTGTGCGTATATAAATAGCTCGGCAATTTATAACTATTTGCAAAATTGCGAACAACTTGACGCAAGAGTGGTTAAATCTGTATAAGGTCGTTTCTATGGAAATCGACCAAACCTTCTCGTTTCAGCTAAAATATCGTATCAAGTCACGAAAGAAAACGATAACCTACCTCTACGCTTCTTGTACGTATTAAACGACTCTATTCTTATTCTAGGCCTAGGTACATACGTAAAGCTTTAGTTTACGTATCTACGCTATTCAAAGCTCTTTAGAAGAGTCGAGTTAGCTTCCCAATTAAACGAATCCTTAGCTCTGCATTTAGCACGACCCTCTTTCAACCGCTAATTACTTGCCGCAGGCTGCGGCGCATTCTAATTCATTGCCTGCGGGAAGAAACGAGTGCGTGTCAATACAATTTTTCTCACACGTCATAAAAAAAAAGCAGGAATAGAATAAAAAAAAAAAAAGCAGAAAAACTTGCGTTCGTTTAGAAAAAAAAGTTATAAGATATTTACTAACTTATATATATATATATATTGTATAAACGCGTGTTCTTCGTAACGAAACAACGAAGCGGACTTTATTTCGTATCTATCCGAAATTTTCGTTTCTCGTGTAAAAAGAAAATTGTCGCTCGTATATTACGGTGCGAAAATTACTCCAAACAACTAAAAATTACTCATAGTTAGAATGATGATAAAAAGACGGAAACTCTGACCGTGAGAAAATTTTCAAAAAATCCGGAAATTCAAGTTCCTGTATCATTTCCCGTCTTACTCTCGGCTTAACTCACATTTCAAACATCCTTCGTGCTCTATGCAACAAAACGCGATGTCTTATCGTACAAAATTACCGTAACAATCAGAATTTTAATGCCATGTTTTTTTTTTTTTTTTCTTTCTTTCAAGTAAATAACATTAATCGTAAAATACTATAAGAAAACTAACCTTACGTAAGTTTCAAAAGTAGGTATGAAATTTGCGACGTTAAAGTCGAGACGAGGTTCGCGGATATATGACGCGCATATTATACAGATATAAGTAAAACACACAAGGCGAACGACGTAACCGGTCTTGACGGTATGCATCGAGTAACAAGAGACACTTACCGAGCTGTAATCGTCTTAGGGTTCAACCCGCATCGCGAAACGACCTTAGACGGCATCCTAATCTCATTTGCAGCAAGATTCCCTCTCGGTCTATGCGTTATTGTCGAAAAGGTAGATACGTGATAAACAGATTTTAAAATTATCGAGCCTTCAGCTAAATGGTAACGAAATTCCACCGTGTCCGGTAAGGAAGAAAAGGCGACAATTTAATTTGTCAACAAGTTATTGTACAAGGAACCTCTTGAACTCTAATTTCAGGCGAAAAGTGTGAAACATCGTTTGTTTATTTATGTGCTTTATTTTAATGTTATTTAAAAATAATGCGGGAGGTGCCCATTTGTGCAGAAAACAACATAACGCGGCATGCCAACGACGATTATCCAGCTATGCGACGTATGCAAGCGTATAACAGGTGGGTATGTATGCTGTACTCTTATATGTAGGTACGCAATGCGAACATCTGTTGGTACTCCGCCTTGCGAAAGGAGGAAAATCGTAAACGTCAATTTACGACACAGGGGATAATGCGTAAGATACCGTCATACCTATCCTACTTGGAACGTATGAAAAACTAGGAAAAGCAAAACTCCGACACCGCGTAAAGAATCAATAAACTATGCATGTCAGACTTCGTTCGTAAAAGCTCGATTCGACATGAGAAATTATAATTTTGAATATAGTTGGTCAATTGTGAGTGTATTTGAGAGAAATTTAGACGTAATACTTTGTCTTCGTCATATATTCGTATCAAATATCAAGCCTTTCGACTTTGGTTAATTTCAATATAACATATCGTGAAATAATAAATGACAGAAAGAAAAAAAAAAAATGGTCTTCAAAGTCGATTAGGTGTCGCAATTACGATACCTGCATTGATTTTCATGTATATTTATTTTTTTTCTTCCTTCTCATTCTTACAACTCATTTACGTTTCGCGCACGAGACGAAGGGTACATATTTTCAAGAAACGTACGGACAGAAGGCTGCATAAATAGCGGGTTAATCACGAGAGATAAGGATGTATACATACAATCTAAGGTGTATTTACGCCGCACGAAGCCGACCGACGATTGTAGCAAACGGGGGCTCAACACGGACGCGGATGGATAAGAGGTGACAGAAATTTTCACAAGATTTGCAAAGGATCAAGACGAAGGAAGAAATGAGGTAAAAAACGGAGCACCGACCACTCTTGAATATGAAAATATGTCAGCTTCGCTATGTTGTTTTTTTCGCGCGCACAAGTTTTACGTAGGTACACGTCGCAACTTGTGATAAAACTGACTACTTGTACGCACGTCGTGCTTTTCCTTATCGTTATATGGTTTGTAAATATTTTATGCAACTAGGCCAGGCGTTAAGTACACACACACATACATACATACATGTCATACCCAGATATTACAGCAAGGTGTACATACACTAATTATATTCCAGTTTTCTTCCGCCGGCTCGTATGGTAATTATAAACTTTATACGTACGTATATCTCTCGTCAAACAAGATATTATTATAGAAGTTGACACAACTGCGTGCAATGTATAAGAGATCTCCAACACGCGTACCTGTACGTATATTTGGTCTACGTGTACACCGCGGTAAAAAAAAAAAGAAAAAAAAAAACAATAAATGATCAAAGACAAGGGAAAATAATGATTTGACAAAACCGTGCGTCATTCAACGATAATTTTCTCAATTTTACGCATCATTTGCAGTTGTCGAAAATTACTGAATCATTCCTTTTTTTCATACCTTGTGTAATGGGAAATTTTCAAGCTTGATTATACGTAATGAGTCTTACACATATTCGAATCCGTTTATATAATTCAAATGTAATAACAATATGAAATTTTTACACGTTCGTCTGATGTGTGATTTCTGTAATAATAGTTTACCGTAAAATGAACAGAAAATAAAATAAGAACGTTATTGATGAAAAACTTATACACTGTTGCAGTTGATTAGTTCCAGAATATCGATTTTATTTCATTTTTATCGTTCAACAAATAAAAATTTCGCGAAACGTTAAATCATAGTCGAAGTACCAAAGTGGTTGAAAGCGTTAAGCTATTGTGAAAAAATTCTCCCTCAGCGTAGCTCGACAAAAACTTCCTCTTCCATGCTGCTCTATTCAGACCGCAGACGATTCGTGAAAAATTTTCTGCTGCTACATCAAATTTTTTCCCCAACTCCAACATTTTGTATCCTGCACTCCCACTTATTACGTACCTATCTACTACCGAATCTGAACCTAGATCTGGATCCTGACTCTTCCTACTATACATCTCGAAAACGAAATCGCATCTTGCACTCTGGTTATTGAAAACTACGAACGGTATAAAATTGTAGGAAAATTCACCCCGCTCAGTTTATCGTGCTCGCTGCTCCGTGAGTGTGAGATGAATATAAAAAAAATTCATTCAAATTTTCATCCGCACAGCTGTTGGAAGGAAGGAACGCGGAACGACGAGTAAATACTGCAAAATATAGTCACGATACGCGACTGTATTCCGCACGTGACGTTTTTGCAGCATACTCTCCGTGCGATGTTCACGTGAATAAATACAACTCTGACATATCGACTTGTTATCACCGAGAGGCTCGGACTCCGATCGTTTCGACACGAATGGTAGCTGCTGGCTTATAAATTATTGTACATTTAATCCTTTCTAATTCAAATCCCTCTGCACCGTATAATCAAAGTGTCGACGACATATCCGTGCCCATTAATATTACAACTCTGCGTACTGTATTTAGTAGAAAAAAATTTACATTCATTGGAAAAGAATAATTAAAAACAAAAAATAAAAAATCCTTACGTCATAAGCAGGAACGTTTTCCTTGTCCCGAATAATCGGCGAGCTGTTCCTGGGAGCGATCAAAGCCATTTTCACTCGCTTATTTTACACAATGCGTTGATCCTTTTTCTCCTTTCTTCGGTTCAACCCGCACAGTATCGACTCGTTTTATTTTCTTTTTAAATTTTTGATTTAAGGAAAAACGCCGTACGATCAGTTTCACTCCATCACCAAATGTCCTTTAATTCCCACTGCATCGTGTCGTCGTTTTATTAACGGTTCTGCGATATGATAAATTTTTAATATACCTGACAACAACATATATCAAGTATAAATATTCAGCTTGATTTAGAAACACATACATGTGTATATATATATATATACACATATGATGCAATGAAGAAATAGTTAGAATCGTGTAACCGATCGGAGGCGGAAAATTAAGTAAAAATAAGAATAAAAAAAAAAAAAATAACAACAACAACAACAAACGTCAAAACCGGTATTTCACGCAACACGCTAGTAATAACCCGGATCGTTGGATCAAAGTTAGGAAATTATAATTATCGTTGGCAATTTGATCTCCGCCGAGTTACGTGGCAAAATACCTGGCGGTCGGCGGCATCTCTCATTCAACTGTTGCAAAAGTGAAAAATCTGCGTTCTGATGTAGACGAGGACCTTATACGGAATTCGCTCGTAGCCGGTATTCGAGGTCGCGCCGCAAACCTAGGTGCGAATAATCCGCGTTCGCGGTTCGGATACACGCGAATATTTGTAGCTGCAGTCTCCGCGTGAATGATTAATTTCGAAATCCTGCCACGTGGACGAATTTCGTCCAATTCTCCCACCCCTTTTTGGAACTAATATTTAACCAACGACTCGCAAATATTATAAGACGAACAAAAATGAATTTTTTAAAATCCCACACCTGCGCGGTGTTTTTTTTATTTTTTTTAAATTTATTTTCAGACTTACGCGAGTATAAGAATGATTGAATAACTTGTCGAATACCATACAACTAGATAAAATGATAATCTCCTTAACTCCGGGCGATTTCTTAGGTAACTCGTACTGTTCACTGACGTCACGTCCCAAACGGTGTACCGAAATAACACCGAGTGTCATTTCACCAGTCGTGTCTTTTGAATTTTAATTATCAAAAAGGTCGGTCTGATAATATATTACAGCAGTTGAAAACCGTGCGCGAGATTTTCAATTCAAGACTAGAATTATTCAAGGTTAAAGGTGTTGCTTTTTACCGTTCCTTCTTTTTTTTATATATAAAAAATTTTGTCGTTTCAAGTTCTTTCCTTCTACATACAGGGAATAATCATCGGTGCACGTGTAGCAGGATTTATTAATGTATGAAAATAATTAAAGCCCAACGGATGATAATTAACGAAAAACCCAAAAGCCGAATTGCACCTGGGAATAATAATTACGTGTTCATCTTCCGCGTGATTATCCAATCCAAAGGTATTATAAGTAATCGATTACCGTATATTCAATTCGTTAATGCCAGGTGTGAAAAAGACTGTATTTATACAGTACATTCCGCGATATGCTTAAACAATATAATTTCGACCACGTAGAATTCCATTAAAATTCATCCTATATACGACGGGTATATTACGAATAGAGCAATAGGAATATATTTTTCCCGTGTGATTCTGCGCGTCTTTTGTAGGATTTTACATCGTATTATGTAGATGTATATATATATATATATATACAGTCTTTAAACCGTTAAACCGCAACAATTCCATCCATCCATCCCCGTCGAATAACGTGCGCCTTGTAAGAGTAAAGGAAATTCACTTTGCCTAGGTAAGTTTTACCGTTTCTCTGTAATCTTTTACCATGCAAATTATACAGGATGTACTGCATTTAAGCGACTTTTCAACAGCCAGTATCGCACGCTGCACGCTATATGTATAGAATATAATCGTGATTAGCGGATATTTAATACCCGGCGATCCTTCCAAACGCGCAATAGATCATTGTTTAAATTTTTTTTATTAAAAACTCAAAATCATTACTACCGTTAAATTTGAAATTCACATTTTTCACTCTCTCATTTTATTACCCAATATCGGTATAAAAAATTGTTTAAAAGTTGTTTGTTTGTTCGACAGTTTTCTTCAAAAATTATGAGAAACTAATTTCGCTTACTTGTCGTTTTTGGTTTTTGAATTAGACACGGATTCGTTCATCACCCCGCACTGTAAATCGTTAGGAACTGACTCGCCAGTAACAACAACAATCGTTTTCGTCTTCGGTCGCGATTTCGAGCGAATTTTGGATTTCGATGTTTACAAAAATCGTTTCAAAGGTTACAACATCACATCGACGGCTAGCTGAGGCGGCTAGACAAGGCAATAGTCGCTTCGGCCGGCCGACTCCAGACTGAACAGCCGGTGCGGTTCCAAGTTCCCCCACCACCACCCCCCTCGGAATCCCCGCCATGCCGGATAATTCTCGCCTCCTTTATTAAAACCGCGAATAACGCCTTCTTCTAATTTCGTTTCATTGTGTGTGCGTATTTCATTTTTATTTTATTTATTTATGTTTCTTAATCGATGTACAATAATTAATAGAACGATAAAAAAAAAAAGCTCCGTAATACATGCGTAAGTACCGTTGAAAAATATTGTTGTTGTCGTTGTCGAGCTTTAAATACGAAACAAGTGAGATTTGCAAAAATTTTACTCGAATATCTTAATTAAGACAAAATTTGTATATTCGAAAATTTTCACTTCTTACAATGAAACGTGAGCGAAATTTTCAGATATTTCGTATCAAATGCTCAAAGTTTGCGTATTTTATCCTAGCAATGTAAACCATAATCGATGCAAACGTCGGATTTTGCATAGCCTTGTTAAAATGTTTCTGACGTGAATATTTTTCAAATATTCTTATGAATTTATACAACAGGGTTCGAATATCGTTGTGATTTTCGCGAAGCAATTCGTTTTTCATCATCCACAATTTTTCGAATCGAAAGAAATAAAGATTGTCGCATTCACGGAGTGAGTATAAAATCCACTTCTACATCGTATATATGTAAGAAGTCACGCTACGTTATATATTTCAGCGTTTGACGTGCATTTTATATTTTATATATTTTATGTGTTATACTTAAAGGGTCTGAAACGCGAGTATCGGGGTGATGTTTTTTTACGTCTCTATTTTTCCCTTCTCCATCTTCAGGGCAATGTACACTGCACTTTTATTACACGGCGGTTTTTACTGTTCTGCCGCTGCACCCCTTTTAAAGCGTACAATCGTATAAAAGTCAGGATTGCAGCTGAAACGTAGATCATAACAGTTATATGTACAGGTATGTACATATAAACGCAGCAGTCGTAATTGTAAAAGTCGTTTTCGTGCGAGAATATAATAACAAATGTGGAATTACCGAGAGGCACGCGTATATAACCAGACTCTGTATGAACGAGTAATCGTTTTCCGAAAATCATAGGTTTAACAAATTCATATATCCGTGAAATGGATGAAAAGATTTTATTCACATTTTATTAAATTTGATTCCCATAATGGCCTGAATTTCTATAGCATATGAAATATTTTCTAATGATCTTTTCATCTGTAATAATAACAAAAATAACAAGATTTTTTTTTTCATTTTTCAATTCAATCATGTCAGATTATAACATAATTATATTCACCTATGTTATATATGCATGCATATGTACATTATTCATCAATCAATTAGTTGAAAGAAACGAAGAAAAAATCACCGATGACTTCTTACTTATCAACTATTATTATCATATACACCGTATTAAGGTTTGTACAATACTCTTATATTTCCTTATACTTATACTTATACCCTTATACTATTTGAGTTCAAGTTAACACTCCAAGAGAATGCATAACGTATATTTATCTATTTGTTTATTTATTTCAACGCACGAAGAACATAGGAAGAATGAAGTCAAGCTGCTGCGAAATTTTTTCCCTACAAATTTATCAAACGTATTCGAAAGATGACACCACTAGTTTTTTCCACTGCAGGTAGGTGTGTACACATATATTAGGTATAATGATTACATTAAATCCTGCATCAATAAAATATGGCGGAGAAAATTCACGTGCGCGACATACGCAAGAAAAGAGAAGAAATAGAATTAAAACTGAAGTTAGTAAAAAGAAAGAACAAAAATTAGTACGCCTCAGAAGTTTTATCTTATTTTTATATCATCATCATTAATATACAAGGTAATATAGCGTGTTCTACGCAATAAGGGCCGGTTATTTTTTTTTCCGTTTGTTTTTTTTTTTTTTTTTTTCGAAGTGTTTTCCAGACATTCCCCAGATTAGCACGCCGGTAGAAAAAGGAGAGAAGGGGTGCGCCGTCAGGGGCTGCAGGATAATTACTAGACAAGGTGCGGCCGTATACATTCTGCAGCTGTGTAACTACTAGTCATTAATGTAATTTACTAAAAGGTAGAAACTGGAGGAGGGAAAGGTGGGGAGGGAGGGAGGTTCGTCAACCCTCGGTTTGTCGGCAGGCGAGGCAGCTGAGAGCTGCTCTCTGTTATATTACATTATATACGTCGTATTGTTGAACGGTCTGTTAAGGCGGTTGTATGGTCGAGAATCGATACTGTTCCCGTTTCTTTTTAAAATTCATATACTCAGAAACTACAGATTTTTGTTCCAAAAAATTTGAGGAAAAAAAAAAAATTAAACACCAGAGTACAGCAATTAACAACATTTCATTTATGAGGATGGAGTTAGTGAAAAAACGATGCTAATTCGGACGTTTGTGATTTTTCGAAATTTAGTAAATCATTGAAAACAAAATATACACTGATTCTGAGTCATTCTAAAATTACCCGTAAATTATTATTTTTTTTTTCCCCCCGATATATCGCTACGTTAACATTTCTAACTTCGGCCTCATTTTAAATTTCGTATCATTCGATAATCTCATTCCACGACGGCTTATCTTCTTGTGAAAAAAATTATTCTTTACGCAATTAAACTTTGTATAAGAGACTGATATTTTTTTTTATTCGCCACGTTGGTATCGGTAGACGTTCAATTTGTATGCTGGAATAAATAGCGCCGTTTTTTCATTATTCAAAAAAAACTTTTTCCCAGGAGTTGAGAAGATCCATCTTGGGCTGCGTATGGAACGTTAATTTATACACACGACAAGTGCAATCGTGTTAATGTAATTTTCAGGTAAATAAAAAATTCTTGTTACATTCACAGGCACGTATTGTACATGTGTACATTTTACGTTATGCTTGTAGAAGAAGATGACCGCAATGCGGTGTGAAATCAGAAAAAGAGAAAAAGAAAAAAAGAAGAAGAAAAAAAAAAAAGAAAAAAACGAAGAAGAATGTAATTATCTCCGTATAGGTAATATGTAAACGAGGAAACTGCATTAGACGTTACAACCAACCGGACGTTGGATACTTTTAGAAAAAGAACTAGCCAGACGAATTTCTCTTTTCCAAACAATTTCCCACAAGGTATATATAATATATACGATATAGAAGCATGACCGATAACCAAAAGCTTGCGTAAACGTGATCAAGACCTCACGGAGAAGAATCCATTTGCTTCATTTATCTCGATCGTTAGTCTTACCTCATTATTTATTAATTATAAACTCGAACGGATCCACTAGATTTTTATCAATTTCGAAGCGCTTCAAAATGAAGCATCGATACCTGAACTTCTGTTTCTACTTAATTCGGGTATTTTATACATTTCTTGGATAGAAATAATATAGAATGATAAAAAGCAAGCATCGACTTGTGGCCAACCAACCTTCTCAAACTTCGTTTCCATCTTCTATTATTATAGATGTATACACGAATGAATAACGAGGTGTCGGAAGAAACCGCAACAGTAACAATTGATATGAATTTACCGTTGCTACGACCTGCGCGCTAAGGAAGAATATCAAAGAAGTATAACGACGATCGGTTCTTCTATCTAGCGAAGAGGGAATAAAAATCCCATTGTTCATCCTGCCGCAGATCGTGTTGGTACAATTGGTTCTTTTTTTTTTCCCACATCTATCTTTCTCGCTCTTATTTACGAAGAAAATGTTTGCCGCGTGCAAAAGTGGGCGCAATTTTACAAGCGTTCGAATATTCGTGTGACATTTGTTCGTCGTAAGGTGTTTGCAAAATCACAAAATCAATTCTTGCGTACGCAAATATTATACATATATTATCAACGGTTGTGTGTTTACGTGGTATATGCAAATTAACTTGTAACGACAAAATAACGAAAACTGGCTGACTTGTGGTTACAAGTATACGTGTATATTATATGTATACATACGGTCCAGAATGGATAATAAAGAATGCAAAAAGAGAAGGCGTTGTAATATTATAATACGCTTAAATACACACTTTCGTCATTGATCGTTCCACCACCAAGGATAAACGAATAGATTTATAAATAGAACCCGATAGATGTGATCGTTTGACGATGGCAAATTTGGAAATTCAATCCAAGAACAAACATGCTGCAAATTCATATGTATCGAGTTATTATGCGATATGCTGAGCGTATCGTGGGAGAAAAAACAAAAAATGGAACGAGTAATCAAACAACGAAGTGAATTGAGATAAATTCAAAAATTACGCTTCGACATCCGAAAATGAATGGAAACAATCGTACAACGATATGTGATAACTTTATTTCGATTTCGCCAAGTTTCACGTAATTCAAGTCTTTCAATTCACATTTGTATCTATTGTAATAAAAAAAAAGACAGAGAAGAAGCTGCAATCACCAAAATCAGTGATAATTTTTCATCTCTTTTTTTTATACCGAATCGAAGCTTCCGGAAGATTCTGGCCGCGAAAATTATACGAACCGTTGGATTTGCCTGCATAATACGGTATGTACCCATAATTTGTGATTAAAATTGCAAAGTCCATTTGTCGCCAGTCGGAAACGATGATTGAGACGAAGTGCAGCATTTGAAGAAATACAGGCAGGCAGACATAACCGATTGCTCAACAGTCGGGTCACACTCCGTTATCACTCATTGTCATTGTCGGTGCAAAGGGACGTTGCACGTGTGAGAGAAAATTTAATATGGGGTATAGGTGTAATAATAATAAGTCCCGGTTACAGGTATACCGATACAGTGATAATTTCTATACCTATAATACACACTTCGCACAACGACGCGCTGCCCACGCGGTAATTTGCACACAATAAGAATTTCGGCAATAATTCTAGTTGATGACGAAACGCAAATTCAGCCACAGCATCGTATATATATTGGCGTTGTTGAATATTCCGAAAACTTTATATTATATCTTCGTTCGTCCGTCTCTCTTGCATAAATACAGACGAAATTTTTGGTAAGGATAGAAATATTATCATACGGATGGCCATATAAGGTTCAACGGCATATACGAGAATAAAGCTAGACGTGAGAAAAGAAGTATTTTACTGTACATTATGTACGTTATATACATTATACATATACGTATATATATGTATATATATCTCGTTTTCTTTATTACGAAACGTAGGTATATAAAGATAAAATTATGCATATGGCGTTGAAACCAGTTTTTATGTAATCATAAAAATAATGTTCGCGCTACGATGTCGGCCGATGACGATACGATGACGATCAAGATTGTGTAGAACACACGACCTATGGGTTATAATCGCGAACACTACTAGCGCAGAAAACAACCTCTTGAAATCGGATGTCTGCAAACATCGTATATAAACCGATTTAAAGCCCAACCCAAGCCAACGACGACGATTATGACGATGATAACGATGACAAAATCTGTCTTATACAATTTCTACAATGACACGTTAAAATGACGATAAGATTGATATATTCGTCGTATGTCTTGTCTCATACATACACGCGAATGAAAGGCGTACTCGATTATGCAAATTTCAAGTTTCTATTTTTTATTCTTTCGATTATTACTGCACACGATGCAATGCCATTTGCGATATTTATATATTTTTCTCTCTCCTTCTACAGCTATGCAAAACGTCTCTTTATAACGACGCTTTGCTCCGCTGGACGCTTTCTGCGCTGCTAATGCTCGTGTTTCAACTCGAAATAAACAAATTATCGCCGTTATTATAACAAGAAGAAAGCACAAGAGAGTATAAGTACATACTGTGTCTCTTGGAACACGCGGCACATTAATAATTAACGCTATAATAATTGCAATCGCCACGTTAAGACGCGGACATCAGAGTCTTAGGCTTAAATTACGGAATAAAAATTCTGTTGCCGCGTTTTTATATTTTTGTTATATATTTATTTATTTATTTATTTTTTTCCTCATATCTAACGGAGGGACAAATGAACGAATTTTGATGATAAAATATTCATATTTCTGCTTCGCGGATTTGAAAAAAAAAAAAAAAAATAGTATAATTATCAAAGTAGAAATTGACTTTACCGCGAGACGCAGGATCTAGGGGCAAAGATCGCGCGGTGATCACTGATCTACTACGCGTGACCGAATTACACGCATCGGCGTAACTACGAAACAAATCCCAGCCAGTGATCCAAGTGATCATCGGCTGACTCGCTCGTTCGTGCAGAGTTCGCTATTTCCTACCACCGTTACGAATAGTTACCAACTTATCGACACCGAGATATTACCAACGAATAGTTTCACTCGAGAAACTTATCTCAGCGTTTTCGCACATCGTTAGAGATAATCTGTCGCGTATGTATCGTAAACTACGTGTCGAGTAATCTTATCTTTTAACCATTCACTTTTCTCGCGTACAGATAGATTACTTTTAAATACCTTAAAGCCTACACGGTATATTGACGTATTTTTTCGTATTTTCTAACCAAGTTAGCCGCATTAGTTTCTCGTTTTTCTGCAATTTTTTTTTTCTGCCAAGACAAATAATACGGCGATACAGCTAGTTTCGCTTATGATTACTCCGTAGAAATTTTCAACAACAAGGATAAAAAATAAACAAAACAACAACAGCAACGAGACAGGTAAGTTATCTATAATCGTAAAAAAGTCCATAGGTTTTCAATCGACCGAATGATTCGTACTGATTTTTAACTATTAAAAATGAGATGTAAAATTTTTCTAGCTAGCAAAAATCGTCGCTTGTTCAAATCTAAAGATACTCATTCGTAAATGGCGCAGATTCCAATCTCTTGTAATGAGTCAACGAGGAATTATGCGGAGTATCGACATTTCTGCGTAAAGTGCGTCGTCGTCAGCTAAATTCCAAGTATAAAAACGACATTGGATGGTTCGGTTAATTCGATCAACGTCTGAAACGGCTTTTAAGCTTTGCAACAAGAATTCAATTCGATCAGCCGCTATGTCGGTTCGATAATGCGAATTAATCCAGCGTCGAGTTGAAAGATTAAGTAGAAAAATTTATCGAAATTGGCAAAAATTCAAATTCGTTGTTCAATGGCACTTTTTGTTGAATCGGTAGTAGAAAAAAAAAAAAAATTATATGCGTCGATAAGATTCGACGAAACTTTGCTATTGAATGATAAAAAATTTGCGCAATTTTTATCCCGAATATATGAATCATTTTGACGATTCGTTGAAAATCTTCGGCGGTGATTCCCCGGCCGGTCGGGATTCCCGTAATTGAACAACACCGACTTACCCGATCTTGAATCCTGACGTTCTCCTGACCCCTTTTCAGGCTCGGAGCACGTAGGACTTTACTGGTGGGCGGAGGTTCCATCATGGTGAACGATCCTCGTCTACGGGGTTAGGGGAGCGGATCAGAGCGAATTATTTCTCGTCAGGGTTTCATCCTCTGGCAGGAATGCCGCAGCGTCCTTCACATCATTTTCTGAAACAATCCGAAACGTCGGAATAAATAATTCGATCGATCATTGTCTTCGTGAAATGCCTCGAAGGGTATATTTTGCTAGAAAAAAAAAAGAAATAAAATAAGAAAGCTGATAATGATCGATAAAATTTCGGACTTTCCAAAACTCATTGTCAATTCATTCGACTTCCGTTCCAGTAACCGTTGACAGTTGATTTCGTGTCAAGATAAATAAGCAAATTTTTTCACATTAACGATACTTCTGGCGGTTAATCGGGCGCAAGAATGGGGAAAAAAACTTTAATCATATGCTTTTAATTGTTATCATTTTGTGCGTTGTACTCAACGTCAGGCACAAAATGCGTATAACTACAAGCACCATATTAATTAATTCGAGTCCACGCGTGCGATGTGTTATTTTATTTTTTTTTAACACTTTTGGCAAAATATACGCAACTTTATAGGTATAATGAAACTGGAAATCAAATAACACGAGGGGCATAACAAGGTGAGTTGGAACACATGATAAAATTTATCCAGAACGTGACGAGGTGTTCTAACCGCGTAATTTTAATACCCATATCTAAATTTGAATAATGACAAATGCTAATCGTGAACTTGTATGAAAGAATTATTTTCACATCTAAGTAAAATGGCCGTGAAATTTTTTCATAATAGGTTTCTGTGAAATGCAGGGTTAATTCGCGTAGCAAGCGATCCGGGATGAAAGCCCTTCGACCCAATATTGCGAAACGGTCACGCTAATGGCGGTGAAGATGAAGAATAACTGGATTTTCAACAACCGAGAATCTCACGATCAGTGTTTAAGATTCGTTTCATGAAACGTATCCACCGCGGCTGCTTTCAGGATTCTCGAATTCATTGTCAGACGAGCCTTTGCTTGCATTAGGTATTAACTAAGCCAAACCACGCGGCATGCGAAATCGATACGAGACGATATTATTATTTGCCCGTGCGTGACGCGATTCTGTCGTTTAGCACTTCGCCGTTGTTGCAGTGAATCGCGGTAATTGGCTTGCTCGACTTCGTCAATTTGTTAGATAGTTACGTGTACAATAGAGTGTTTCGGGCAAAAATGGCATGCGATTTTTCACCGTGCACCCTCCGAAAAGTTCGTTTAGGTTAAAAGAAAAGTTCCGTCAAAAGATGAGCGTTTGCCACACATTTTGTCAGGTTTATGAAGTTTATGATCCGAAAAATTATAATTATCGGCAAGTAACGGGAAGAAACAGGAAGCGGCCATTGAATCCGTACGAAACGAAAAATTGCAGAGGAAGATGTTGACGGCAGCCGCTCAAGGAGTTTTATCTGAAAGATAATCTTCTTATACAAGCTTCGTACCTACGTAAACTTTCAACACGTTTTTCTCAAAAGGCTGTTTTCAAAGTCTGTGTCCACTATATCTTCTATACTGTTAGTTTGATTGAGATGAAATTTTAAAAGGATCTTCTTCGATGCTTTGACCAATCCTTGACAATCTTACTTTTTGAATTTTGAAATTCCTTTGATATAACGCTACATGGAAGGTCAAGAAATGGACTAGAGTTTATTTTTATTTTTTTAATCAAGTGGAACTATCACAGTTTCGTGAATAGTGAATTTTTTCAAAAAGCGTGATTATCAGGGGCAGCTTTTACTGTTATTTTATAAGAAAAAAATTGAATTACATGTTTTGCATAGCCGAGCTCCGCGATATCTTGTCCACAGCAAATAATAAGAGCAGCCGCCACGCTTGAAAATTTTTAAAAATCTAACTTCAACGAAATATAAATGGTATATTAGGTGTTGTACTAAACAATGGTGAAAACATTTCATAAATTATCTCATTTTAGTGTGACTATACCGACATGCCCCCTTAAAAATCCTGATTATCAGTAATTCTTTTTTTTTTTTTTTTACGAGCCTGGAGAAATTCTGTTCAATTATTTCGGCGGTATCAAAAGATTCCGCAACGATGTCGGATGAAGATCGATCACACGGTGAGATACGATGGGAATTCTATTGTTACAGAGAAACAGACGTAACGTTACGCCTGTTGTGCGTATAATTTTCAAGATTTCCATTTCTCCTTTCGAAAACCTTAACGTTCCTTATTTTTCGTGTTTTTTTGCAACAAAATCCATGTACACTAAGAAAAATTTCATTTGTTACAGTGACAAGAAAAATTCAGTAAAACATCGTTAAAAAAGAACTGTTTTGAATATTATTGGAATTGGGAAAAACAAGGTACGCCTAACCATTTTGCGCTATCGTCGATCCTTTTTTGGATATTGCAACGCAAAATCAGTTACTTCGGTTCACTCAACTTTTTTAATTAAACAAGGCTTTAACGTCAATTTATCGTTGCACGAGCGTTAAATTTTCGCAACAGTTGTAAGAAAATGTAGCAACAGTGATCGTAATGAGAAAGAATAGTAACGGATACCCGACTTTCCGGTAACAGCTAGGAAACTAATTTTCATTCTGTACCTAGAACTATATTTTTCTATTGTGGTAAAATATGAAAATAGTTAAGGACTGAGCGGTAACCGGAACTAAAAATTTCTCTCATTGTATGACAGGGAATAACGTTGAAACCCTGAAACGTATATAAAATGTACGCATCAAACCGGCGTCACGTGAATTTTTCCATATCGACGTAAGGTGAATTCTTCTTCTCTTCGAGGATCTCCATGAGATAGATCTAGCTCAAGAACTACCGTGTAAAATTCACGCGTTATTTGTGTACGTGCATACCGCTGGACGACGTTACTTTGTACGTCGGGTACTTCGAATTCCGCGTATTACGAGCGGGATGAAATCCAAAGCCACGAATTGCTGGATGCTGCTAGGGGTCTAAAAATAAAAGCTCTGCAGTTCGTACGGTGAAATGAAGGCAAGCTCTGTAAGTTTAACAAAATAAATCCGCGCGAAATAACCGCGGCGATTCTTCTTCTTCTTCTCCTAATTCGCCGAATATGGGAGGGTAAAAATTTCCAAATACTTAAAACACCAACGCGAAATCATGCCCGAGAATTGAAAATTTCCAAACAGTGTAAAGAATCCCATCGGTTTATCAATTATTCACGGCATATCTCATTCAGTTGGAAACTAAAATTTTTTTTACACTTCTCTTACACGTGGTTTGCCTAAAAGATTGTGTAAAAATCATTTGAATTCAATACAATAATCAATACGGTTATCGTCTTATCTCCAACGGAAGATAAACTCGGCTATATTTTATTATCAGAATTTCGGCTGCAGCCATTTTGACGTGCATTAACCGTAGAAGAAATTATTGATTACACACCGACAGGCACGCGGAAATCACCTTCGAAAGGTGATTCTTATCGATCAATATTACACCGATAAGTCGTCGTCAGCGTGTGTAACGAAATTGACAGATTTCGTAAAACCGAAATTGAACGAAAAAAAAAAGAAAAGATTTTTGATCACTTCCAAAGCGAAATAAATTATCGTACACACTGAGAGAAATTTTTAGTTCCGGTTACCGCTCAGTCCTTAACTATTTTCATTTTTCACCACAGTCGAAAAATATAATTCTAGGTAGAAAATGAAAATTATTTTTCTAGCCGTTACCGGAAAGTCTAGTATCCGTGACTATTCTTTCTCATTACGATCACTGTTACTATATTTTCTCGCAACTGTTGCGAAAATTTAACGCTTGTGCAACGATAAATTGATTTTAAAGCCTTGTACAACTAAAAAAGGTAGATTAGACCGAAGAAACTGATTTTGCGTTGCAATTACCAAAAAAGGATCGACAATAGCGCAAAATAGTTACGCGCACCTCGTTTTTCGTAATACCAACAATATTCAAACAGTTTTTTTAACGATACCTGTTATACTGAATTTTTCTAGTTACAGTAACAAATTAAATTTTTCTCAGTGCAGTATTGGAGTTTCGAAAAATTATACTGCAACAGAGCTGACGCTGAATTTCAGTAAAAAGTTGCAGCTAAATATATAATAATATCGTTCTTTTCTCGCTAGCCGAACAAGGATTTGCGACAAATCAGATATTCGCATTCGGGCGAGTCACTTTTCCGAAAGTGAAACAGGCAAGCAGCGTTTCAGCAGTCTCAGACAATCGCGAAGAATCCTGTAAGGAATTTACATTAATACATCCTGTTCGCCCACTGGAGTTTCGTGTCGCTTATCGTTAGCGCGAAGGTATAAGCTAAAGCCCCTTTGTGTGTCGGTGTGGAGTGAAATTATTGCTTGCTCCTTATTTCGTCCAGCGGCACAAAAGCACCGGGCAGAAGTCTCACCTGCGGGAATAAGGGAAATAAACGTATTTCACGTCGTATTTTCAAAGGTCGAAGTAAAGAATCGTACACGAGAAAAATTTCAATATCAATTTTACGTCTCCTGTGATAAATATATACGAACGGCACTTTTTTTCAATCAAATCTCAATCCGGTATCAATTACGGTAGATTTACCTCATTGTAAGCACATCGGAACTCGTGCTATCGATTTTTTCAACTCTTGTCACAATTGCTGTAAATTTAGCTTAAAAAAAGTGTTTTCCACGTATTCACCGCACACGGCAGGACATGTAAAATCTAAAATATTTTTCTTTACGCGCATAGAGGGCGGCGGTGTTCCTGTTGCGAAATGGTGCATCACCGAGCGATAAATAATCTATTCGTATAGTTCGTTGTTGATCATCGAAATGGCTGCACTTATCCGACTCAGCAGATCAAGTAATAGCTCCTCCGCATCCTCGTGCATCTCATCACCATTCTTCCTTCCCAAGGTAGTTAAAACGCGATAAACGCATATTGCGTAACGCTATTCTCTTTCCGACTCACATCCAGCTACGTATGCAAGACGCGTTACGTTATACCTATATTTCATGTATACGGCCCAGTTATATATCCTCGAGATGAATGTTTGGCACATGTCATATATACGGAAAGGCGCGGCCAGTCTTGCAGGAATCATGCTGCATTGCTCGATTCGCTGTCTGCACGCGTGTTTCGAGCGTTGACAATTTTCTGTCTATTTTAAGAGAACTGCTGGTACGTAAAATACGTCATTCGTTGCGTTATGCAATGTGCACAAATCACACACGTATGGTACGATCCATCGATTTTTTCGTTCGGTTGTTCAGCGTCAAAGTTTCAATCTGATATTGCAGTTGTGAAAATTCTACAATTTTCCAACCTTTCCTTCACACGAGAGAAACGCGGTTTTGAATTATCGTCGAGTTATCAACCGCACTTCCTATGGTTGAAAAAAAATGATCACAAAATACATTTTTATTGTACTCATAAAAGCCTGATGCTTCCGAACGTGGAAACGATTTTTTACGGAATTAAAAAATAAAACACGTTTATTTTGACATTCGCAGTCTTGTGTACGCGTAGAAAGATGTAAAAAAAACCGAATAATTTTTATTTTCACTTCTTTGTGTTAAATATTGAAATATTCGCAGTATCCCTTGTCATTTTTAGAACGTGATGAAAATGGAATCGCGATGAAATTGGTGTATTGAATATTCCAGAGATCTCAATTTTTCTGAAAGACATTAAGATTTGTAGTTGTAAAAATTGAAGAATTCTTTTATCTTACGAGTAGGGTGCGTGGATCGAGATGGATTATTATCGAAGTCTACCTAATAATAATAAAAACGGCGCCACGGCTCTGAACTTACATGCATGAGTGATAACAGTTACGCGTAAAGTTTGGCCAAGAATTTATATACATACATAGTACGTACTGATTCTTCGCGAATTTTACTGCAGCCAGCCAGGAGCTTACAGAAGAGAAGAGGAAGCGAACGATCTCGTAAATCCAACGTCAACGAGGTCGTTGAATGGCTCTCATTCTTTACGTGTCTTTCTCGGAGCTAGTTTCAGCCAATAAAGTTTTCGCTCAAAGCGTCGACATTCCGTAGCTAGGTAATGACAATACCGATTGATCGATCGATCCATCCGTCCGTCGTATAGATCAAATTTTTCCTCCCCGATAAGAAATGTGAGCCGGCCTCGAGCAAGGTCAGGTTCGAAGGCATTCGGTTAACTACAACCATAATACCGTGCCACAATTTTTACACCTTTACTGCTCTTCGAAATCGGACAAATCTTTCTTTTATCGTTCGTAATCTGATAAGCAGAACATTGACGCACGCTGTGTCGAAATAACACATCTTGTAGCACTCGGAAATACGTTTTGTAAATATTTCAAGGACATGAGACAGGAAGAGCGTTTCACGGATCGTATAAACGATCGTACATCTTTTGCCAAATGATGTGCACAATAATATGCTCTGTGACACGAACGTCAAAAATTGTAGAAGAAAAAAAAATCGTTCACCAGTAGATGACAGACGATTCGATAATGATTTTCCGCACGTGCCAGGAAAAGTATGGGGGAAAAGGACGAAGGTAAGATATGACAAGAAAAAAAAAAATAGATCAGCGCCAAGGAAATGGAAAATTCAAATGGTAACCTATACGAAGTCCCGTTGAAAAGAGTTGCGAGAGCTTAGAACGCGGATCGGTGATATCCTTCGACCTGCTAGCAACTTCAGACCTTTTTCCTCCATACATAGCATCCGTTTCAGCCATAGTATACTTTGGCAAAGAGAGCGTGAGAGAGTCGGTGACCTAGCCTAGTGAATATAATAGCGCCAGTCTCTCGCACAGTCTCTTGGACAATGTGGATAAGAACGTACCTACACGTCTACATTCCCTATTCGCCAACATCTTCATCACCTTATTGTACACATCAAGTGTACAATAATCTTATAACGGATGCACAATGTATATTTCAATGCTCGTCTACTCCGTTCATAGCCTGCAAAAACGAACGCATTATTTCGTATCATATACATGATACGATTGATTGATAAAAGTAGGACGAGGAACAAGAACTCTGGAGGAACGCAAGCTTGGAATTGGAATGAACGTGAAAAATGTGAATCTTCTCTGAAATCCATTCCAATTCGATAGCAATTAAATTTGATACAGGTGTGTTAATCCCAGTAGTTCAATTTCACCTCGTAAATTTAATGAATTCGCAAACGACATCGACAATTTAACTCCCCCCCTCTTAATTATCATTCCCAAGGGAATGTTGCTTTGCATTCTGAGTAACCACGGGCTTTCATGATTTCAGGATATTCCGATCTAGTCTTTGGGGAAGATTTTAGTCGCCTATCGCATAATATCGTTGGCAACAATTTCCAACCGACTGAAAATGCCTTCAAGTGGAATTCGGGGATCGAAATTCTAATGGCGGAGTCTCGACAAATGCACAAATGCTTCGGACGTACCGAGCCGTTCGAACGTGGCATTGTCACTGCCAAGGCCTGGGGTTCCGACTCCGGTCTGCCAACGCAACGTCGAACCAACCGATGAACCACCGGTGCATTGTGCGTCCACAGATCGCACTGCGTACCGCAGGTACAAGGTGCTCGACCCCATCTTCGATACGTGACTGGTGCACCAAACGATCGGCGAGCGACTGGACCAGACTGAAATACGTGTATGGCTAGACGGCGACGGAGGAGGAGGAAGAAGAAGAAGAAGAGGAGGAGGAGGAGGAAGAAGAGGAATAAAAAGGGAAAGGCTAAGGACGAGACGAACGACCGAAGAAGACGGAGACTGACTTACTGTAAAAGGAAACTAACCACGAGCATCTTTGGTAAGGTATGTACTCCACACTCTTGCGGTTCGGTGCTGACGCCGATGCTGATGTAGGTACACTGCTGACGAGTGTCGGAACTTGACATCCCATTTTCGCGTATCGTAGCGCGTATCACTGAATACGATAGTCGCAAGGCTATATAACTACACTTCTTCTCCGAAGTTACGTTGGCACTGATTTGGTTGGCAAAATTTAGAGTCAGCGCGGTCACGATTAACTGAGGTTTGCAACGTTGACTTCACGAAGCATTGAAACGAACCGACACTTTTGAAAGTTTGGAATGACGTTGAAGCAACTTGAGAGGTTGGAAAATACGAGTATATGTACAAGTTTTATTGTTTTGAATTTATGCAATCTTAAAACTGCGAAATGAAGGTTTTTCAATTATACTATAGAACGTACAACGATGCATCGTCACACTAACGTTCCGGAATTTCACCTCATTAATATCCATTCCTCCGTGTAGAAACTCGTTGCATAATACAATTTCACAAAATATGTACCAATTTCTACAACATTACAATCCAAATTCGACTGCAGCAGCGAAATGTAGACTCATAGATAAATCTAAGAGCATTTTACCTAACGTTACGTTAATTTCTCAATGTCGAATGTAACGCTTGCTCGTTTTACTCCCGCACCTTAATTCCTTCTCACACACGATCGGTCAATCAGTCTCTCCCTGCATCACCATTTTCTGCTTCCTCGATTGTAAAACAAAAACGCTTTGCAAAGAGAGCTGCGACATTTTCGTACCTACACGTATATACCTTGGTGACTAATTCCACTCTGTCAGAACTTCCGCGTTTGTATAGTTGTCTTGAAAAAGAAGTCGTTGCCCTTACTCGAGCTGCAGCAACGACGTGAGTATGGTACCTATAAGTCATCGCCTCGGGTTGTTCTTCGCACCAACTTTGTTACAAGGTATGCAGAGGTCAGAGCTGCGTAATAAAACTCGATAAACGAATCCAAGGATGAGTGGGATTCCCAGTTTTCCAATTTTCCATCATATTTTCAGTTTTCAGCGTTAAGGGAGTGTCCTGGTCTATTCCGACTTAAAACAGTCCGATAAAAAGCCGCAGAAAGCGAATGATTCCGGTTTCGTAAAGGTGCATAAGATGCAGGTATCAAAGACCATGCACATGGGGATTTAGACCCCGCTAATAAATGAGCGAAGAAGACGTTGGTGATTCTCGTTATACGGACTAAAAAGCAGTTTCTACAAATCTGAACGGTTCTCTGCCTCTTTCTTCGTCATCCTGCAGCTGCGTAAACAGTGATTAATTTCTACTACGCGACAATAAACTTCTCACGCAGCATCAGCATCCGCAGCATCGGTACAGCTGGATTACCAGGTTGATCCAGTATTTTTTCAACTTAATTCCCTGATATCACCTCGAAACTAACGACCCGCAGGGAAATGCTGCTGCTGCAGTGATTCGTCATTCGATTCTACCGCACGCGTCGTGTAAACGTAATTCAAACGTAGAGAGAAACGCGAATACGTCACGCATAGTGACAATAAATACAGAAAAGCGTGCGTCACGTTCTCCCCACGTATTATAGGTATAAATATACCTACAGACCGGCATCAACTACACGGGGAATTAAAATCCTGCACCACGTGTGCCGATTGCTTATTTTCGCACCACCATCGCGTGATATTTTCCCGTTGCATGTCGGACAATGCGATATTTATGAGAACAAATGGATTTTTCTCTATTAAATTATCAGGATTTGATATTCAATAATAAAGAAAAGAAAAAAAAAACAAAAAAGAAAGAAAAAAGAAAAAAAAATGGGAATACAATATCTTTTCTGATTCATTGAATAATAAATTCTCGTATTTTCCAATCTTGTAGGTACTAATAAAGAAAAATCTGTGATAATAATCAATAATCAAACCATTAACCGCTCTCTTTGGATCGAGGACGCAGGTTTATTTACGCGTATACTCCCTTCCTTCTTTTCGACATTCATACAGGGTGGTGGTATCAGTTTCATTTCCTTTCTTTTTTTTTCCTGCACGAAACGACCACCGTAATAAATACACTCTGCGACGTTACACGCTAAAGAATTTAAACGGTGTCGTAATCCCGGCCATAAAGCAACAGCGTGGCAGCGAAAGGTGATGCAGTTCGACAATGTTGGTCCTCGATTCAAACGAATGATGGAGGAGTAGGAGGATGAGGGGGGTTCATTTCTCTCTCGCACACCGAGTATGTATATAAGTAAGTATTTCCGGGCGATCAGCAGCAGCCTCGCCTCGTCGAAACTCGATTATATATTAAGGCCGGTCGAATCGGTCAAGGGCGTCAGCTGGGTGACTTCCTCTCCTTAACTGCAAAAGCAGCAGATCCTTGACCGCGTGATGCCTCTGCATGTACGAAGACCCGAGAGCGCGTGATAATTAATCACCTTCTCTCGTCTGTCGGCTCGGGTCATGTGTAAGAGAAATTCTATTGCTATTTGGGTCACGATTATACATAGTATACACAAACATATCCTATTCGTGTTTCAAACAACACGTTTATAGGTATCCGAGGTATTACGATGTCCGAGGATGCGATTGGCGGAAAAAATCTGCACGCATGCACCGATACGTCTCATTGTTGGCGTATTGCGAAAACGAGGATTCGCCAGTCACAAGACGGCGGTGTTTAAAGGATTGCTGCTGCCGCTTCGACAATGCCGCGGCCTGATTCTGTAATATCTTACTCTCATTCTTCTTATTACCTTATTTAATTACAATAGGCTTTTAAATGGAAAGGTGTGATGAAATTTTGTTTTCATTTTCGACCTTATAAATATGTCTGGTGTTCGTATATTGGCATATTATGTAACAAGGGAATAAAGTCGTAGATTATTCCCATGGGAATAAAGTCGCTGCCTTTTATTCCCGAATCTACTCTGACCAAATTATTGACGTAAGAGGGTTTTCATTTTATGTGTAATTGAGATCTACGAGTATGAAAACTATGATATTATTCAAAGTTTATAATGATACAGAGAGATGTAGTTTAAAATGGAAAAGAAGGAGAGATGCCCACAAAAAGTGAAAAATTAATTTGCGAGAAATATAATCTCATACTTCCCGTAAATGCAGGCGAAAAGTGTTATTTTTTTCCCATAGATAAGGTAAAATAGTAAAGAGGGAATAATACGCCACTTTCGTCCCGCTTTGCAGGTCAAAAAAGTGAACATTATGGCTGAGTCGGAAATAAATACACTCAACGATGCAGGCTGAGAAAGAAAAACACGAGGAGAATAATTCTTCCTCTGCAAGCACAACAATTTGTTTTTTTCTACAGTGATTACCGAAATCTCATTTGAATGTTAAACTCAAGTGAGTCTTAATATGTCACACGCGATTTCTCGATTTACCAATATTGATGATAATAATGATATATTCATCAGTGTATAACGTCCGTTACGAAAGCCGATTTGTCTTTCATAGTCAAACATTTGCACTGGAGAACTTTCAAATTTTTGCCGAGCCGCAAAAGCAACAGTACCTAACTATGTAGGTATAACTATTCGAGGCGATTGCTCGGCGATACGTTTCGCAACAATTGTCTATACCTACCGATCGACGACGAGATTTGTGTCACAATTCAATCTGATCCGCGTCGAAAGATCGTCTATACGTAATAAAAGTGTGTCGAAATCGGTTTATGCTTTCAAGAATTAATCGTGACACATGCAGGATAATATTAGCGAAACCATGCATGTAAAACAAAGCCATCGTTTACAGCATAATTAGACACCATATTGAAAATTTAATTAATGCAATCGAAGGAAAAATTTAATTATGTGCATTGCTGTATTGCCTCCAGGTTTTTGATGTGCAAACATTTTTTTAACCAATTTCGTAAAGTACTAGAATTAAATTTCTCTCAAAAAAACCCAAGCAATTCTCGCAATTTATTTGCGAGTATGGAATATAGTTTCAAAAAAAAAATAAAAAACGTAAGACCAATAATCAGAGTATACAAATAAATGCCGTACAAACAACTCTGTTCACCTAAAAAGCATCCAATTTCTGCGTCGACTGATTTATCAAATTATCCTTAATTAATCAATTTCTCATATTGCTACTTTACCGATTGCGTCATGTCAGAGACGAACAACGTACGTACGTCGTACAAAACCGAGTATGGTTTTTTTTTTTTTTTTCGAAAAAAGCCGAGCACCAAAATTTTTAATATGGTACGTAATTATCACCTGAAGCGCATGTCAGTTTTTTATTCTATAATGGCTCTACCAATATTACGAAGATTATAATCATGACTGGAATCGTATAATTGCGTCTGCATGCGTTATTATTATAAAATACCGAGTGCGATAAAATAATAACGGAACACCATGTTCCAACGTTCGGAGAATTCTCACAAGGTTACGCAAAATTTTGTGTTTGATTCTTTTAACGCAAGGGCGTCGAATTTTTGGTAATTTCTTGAGCATGGAGTTTCGTTTGTTCAAAATGTTAAAAGTGTTTAAACAAAAAAAAAAAGGAATAAATAAGTAAACAAAAGAATGGTCCCATCGTGGTCTGGGTGTCAGAATGATCACGATAAAAAATAGGATTTTTGAAAGTCTTTTGAGATTTTCAAAAAAATGTTCATTTTTAGATGGGTTTGAATAATTACAGAAAATTAACGGATGGAAGGAAAAACCTGAAATAATTCAGGAGTGCTTTTTTGAGATCGTAGATTCGTAGAATCGTATAAAAAATTGTGAAGCGGGTCGAAAATGTTGAGGGAAAATTATTGGTCGAGCTTACATGAGAAGCCCCGTACATAATATGCAAGTACTTTTACAGCAAATTGGAGGGCGCTAAAAAACGCGAAAAACGTGCGACCGGTTCACCGGTCGTAAAATGCAGTTTACGTTAAACGGTCATCTCGAATTCAACACGTAGATATAATACAAAATACCCATACAATGTATAAACCACGTACCTACAGGCTATAATATCCGCGGCTTGCAAGGCTGAGAAGAGACGAGAGACAAAGAAAAGCGTACGAGTTTACAGCTTGGCGCGGGTTCGTGCTTTCAATGTGCGAAACGAAGAAGAGGAGAAGAAAAGAAGTCTGCCGCAGGTTTACTTTGCCGAATTTTTTTTCTCTTCCCGATTTTCACACATTACCTAGGTATATAACAACAATAATAATACCACAAAGTACAGTATCGATAATAATTCGCACACCGGCGGTGCTCGAAAATGATTCAGAATCTCAGAAGGGTATTTGAAATAAAACTGCGCTCGTCACAGCCGTTGGACAATTTGAGTCATCGTCGATTCCGTGAGACAAGACTGACAGTGCAATGGATAAAGACACATTAGTGTGCTCCTTGATATGTGAGGTCAAAAAAAAAAAAAAAAAAAACACAATGGAGCCTGTGAAATCGGTTCCAAATGGTGAAAAAAGAATTCCTTCATTTTTTCAGATTTTTACTTCATTCTCCTCGTCTCTCTGTTTAAGCGGGAAGTTTCCAACTATTCAAAAATATGCTCATTCACTGAATTCAATTTCAAGGTTATTCGTTGGCAAAAAATCCATATTCTCGAATATTCGGTGATATTCATCTTCTTTTCAACTAAAAATAAAAAATCGTAAATGGGATATTCCATGAAAAACGTGTGCTACATTATTTCGTTTTTTTTTTTTTTTTTTTTTTTTTTTAACATGTCAAATGATAAGATTAAGTAAAAAAAAAAAAAAAATAACCACAATATTTGCATGGCATCGACTGTTACATCGCATAGTGTTGACATATAGGTTATTCCACTACAGTACGGACTAAATGAATGCTAGTGTTTTGTTTCAAATCTTTTATTCTGATATTATGTCTGATTGACGGAACGATTTTTTTTTTTTTTTTCACTGAAAAGAAGATGAATTTCACAAAATATTGTAGAAAATGGATTTTTTTGCTCACGAATAACTTTGAAATAAAATTCAGTACAAAATTTAGCGAACGAGCGTATTTTTGAATAATTTGAAACTTCCCGCTTGAACAGGGAATTTTTTATTTTTTATTTTTTACCCCATACAAGGACCACCGTGCACATGCAAGAGTAAGTATTGAAAACTTTTGGTCGACGCTAGTATACGATAATAAAAAAGAAAAAAAAAAAGATACGAGCTAGGTATTGAAAGTAAATTCGTAGTAGATGGTACAAGACACGCAGGTATAATGTTTGTTGCATTATTATCAAGGTACGTGCTCGAGATACAAGAGTGATATCGGCTGGCGGCCAACCGACGACTTGCCCACGAGACAAATACGCCGTCTTGCGGCTGAAAAGATATTCGAGCCAAGAATACGGAGCGAAAAACGTGTATTAATTCGTTATCATCACGTCTACCATCCATGCTACTCTTTTGCATGCGAAGCAGCAAAGTGATTCCGAAGTAGCGAAGAGTCGGCAATACGAATTACCGATAAGTGTGAACAATGTTGAATTACGAGATTAAAGTTAGTAACGTTATCGTAACGAAACATTGGGGAAAAAACTACTCTTTTCATATGTTTACAATGACTTTGAAGGAAGAAAAATTTCAAAACATTCAAAAATCATAAACTAACGGTTTCTTTAAACGTGAATCGTTATGATAACGTTAACAACTTCAACATGGTGTTAAATGAAAGAAGAACGAAAGAGGAAGCGATAAGTTAATTTGTTTTTTTTTTTTATCGAAGATTTAGTTACAACCTTCGGACTAATTAGAAAAGTATAATTGTTGTAGAATGTAAAAAGTGGAGTTAACCTCGGTTCGTAACGCATTAAGAAAGAGCGTGCATTTTAACCGTTCACCCCATCTTTGAATAAAGTGCGACGCATTACAAGCTCGGGTTTCCCAAAACTTGTATGAGGATAAGAAGTAAAAAGAGGAGCACCTGCGGCGTGTCTCTGGGTGAATGGAGTCTTTTTTCTCTACGGAAGATGGGAAGGTGTGTATATACGATATCTAATATCTTTGAAACGTGTTTGCATTGGGTAGGCTACTCGGATAACAGTCTTTCAAAGGTCTACAGCTCTCGGGTGCAGTGACGTCGTGTTGACTTTCCCTTATTGCATCGAGAGTTCTTTCAGCCGAGAAGAAAGACCGACGAAGCCAATTAAGCCGCGGCAAAAATTGGCACGTCATTCTGCGCCACCCTTCGATGTCTAAGACGGAGAAGAAGAATGAAAGATCTCTTTAAGATGCAGAAAAATCGGTAGGTATCGTATCATGCAGCAGAAAAAATCGACTAGCCTGTAAAGACTTGTATTCCTAAAACCAACAGATTTTCACTTTCCAATAGAACTTTGGAATAACTCTACCGATTTTGATAAAAAGAAGGGTAAATTCCGTATTTTACGAAGTATATCTTACGAAGGAAACCTATCGTGTCACTCTTTCCCTGCAGTTTTGAGTAAAATCTACTCTTTTATTCTACCCATGTAGACTAACCTCTGAGAGTATTTGAACTATTGTAATTCTCTACAAATCGGATCGGTTAAAGGGCGTTCATTAATTACGTGAGCTCAAAATGGGGGGGTGGGGGGCGGGGGATGGCAAATCTTACGTTAACTTTCTAATTCGGAGTATAATAACACGTAACATTTTGTATAACAAAATCAATCCCGGGCATAGAAAATATTAAATATTAGGTATTTAGTGGTATTAGGCAAAATACACGAACATATTAAATAAATTTCGTTATTGAAAAATTATAGGATAAATCTGACGCGAGGGGGAGGGGGAGTCCTACCAAATCTTACCAAACCTCGTCAAGGGGGAGGGGTGGGGGGGGTAGTCCATATCGAAAACAAAATAAAACATTTCACGTAATTAACGTACACCCCCTTACAATAACTTCATCTCTCTCAACAACAAGGGGCCAAAAATAAAGAAGTATTAAAAAAGCAAACGGATAATTGATGTGAAAATTACTGTAAATCAATATTGAACAAATCGTCGGGTGTTTAGCGATGTATTAAAAATGGAAAGAAAGAAACGGCGAGAAAAAGGACAAATTTATCGAATCCTCCGACGGTGGGGAATTCGCGTCGGGATTTTAAATCAGGTACAGGAGGTGAACCGGCCTCGTAACACAGTAAAGGTGTTTCTGATTGCCGGTGCCAATTTCGCGGAAGGATGATAGCCGACGGTTTGTCGGTGCATCCGAGCAAATTTGAACCACCGCACTGCAAGGATTTCCAACCTGCAGGGTGGATAATAAGGTGAGGAAGGGGGAAAATGCTGAGACAGGATTGGCGGCGGCGGCGGTGGTGGCAGGACGACGACTGCAGCAGAATATAAACCTGTGGATTATCGACCAGCAAGCACTCTGCCGGGCTGGTTGCAGGGAGGCGGATCCTCTTCCCGTGTTATACCTTCGTTCCACCCCTCATATCCACCTTTCCTCTTCCTGCATCCATCCATCCCATTCCCTAAACTTTCTCCTTCCTTCTTCCTTCTTCCGCTTGCATGCTCCGCGCGGCTGGTCCCAGAGGACTTCTTCAACTCCGTAAAGGATCCTCCGCATCGTCACGATTTATTACCGTTGTTTTTGAAGTTTAAACAATATGCGTGTGTATGGGATTGTTTCTACCCCTCCCATTTTATACTGTGCAATCTTTATAGCGATTTGAGAATTATGCGTTGAAATTTTTTTTTACCTCTTATTAATGTAACAACAGGGTTTGTACGCTTTTTGAAATCTGAAATTATTCCTCGACTTGTCCACGTATTACAGCCTGTGAATAAGATTTTTTCACTAACCTTTCGCGAAATATGACGCTGATTAATGAATTTTTTTTTTTTTTTCATTACACATCAATACTAATACCTTTAATATTAATATCAATTTACAAACAATAGCCTGCGATTTTCCACAAGCAAAAAAAAAACGAAAGAAAGTTTGGTATTAAGTAGCATACATAGAATGCATGAAGTGGTGATCGATAAAACTTCGTATAAGAACGAGTTTAATTCTTCGACAGACTCAAAATTCCAGTCTGATCTTTGAAATTACCTGAGTTTTCCCGGTTTTCTAAGATTTTCCTGTACATACAAATCTTGAATAATGTAGTATAGAGCAGGGCAAGACTCACCTCAGTCTGTGTGTTTCTGGTACTGCGTCCAACGCAATCTGTAACAGGAAAAACGAAATAATGAAAACTTGCACTCTGATTATAGTTGCGTAATAATTGGTAAACTGAATTGGCGAAACCAAATGAATAGACTAAAAACTTGGACTATGTAAATATAAAGTTACCATAGACGATTAATAAACGATGACCGATCGTTACATCGGAGATACTTTCAAACGTAAGTAAACTAGGATGATTTTGTACAACAGGCGATTTCCTATAAAGTTTCTCAGGGATTGTTGTAATATTCCGTAGTTATGCATATCGAATGTATATAAAGATGAAACGGTTAGACGATGACGATGATACGAGGCAGATATCATCAGCCAGAGAAGGGCTACTGTAACACTAATCTGTATTCACCGTGTATATTTGTAACCGACGTAAACAACCAGCCGATGCTGCTGCTGCTGCTTTTGCTTCTGTTGCATACACGTGTCTATCCAAAGTCTCGTTATACGCACGCAACTCAGTCAAGCTCGACGCTAAGAAAATATGCAGATGTAATCTTAGAAACGGGAAAGACAACAACAACGAACGATATCCAGCAGGCGGTTGGTCCGATATCGTCTTCATTTATACAACAATACGTCACTAATTAAAAGTATAACAGAGTATTGTGGCGGTTTTATTGACATGAATAACGAAGTTTCGTAACGTTAAACGGGGTAGCGAGGTTTTCGGAAAAAGCTTCGGAACATTATGGAATATATGTAAGTATATATATATATATATATATATATATACCTGCTTTCCGAAAGTCACACAATCACTACAGGACGACATCTAACCAACTCCCTGTGGGATTTCACCGTTGTTTAAGTTTCGTGTATAATTAGAGTGTAAACATATATAGGTGTACGTATATGTAACCCAGCACTTGTCTAACAGTCAGGTATCTGTATGAGTAACGCAGTTAAACTGAAAGAGAAATGGGTGCGAGTAAACAGCTGAGTACGAGTCGCGTATGTAGTGGACGAATTACCATTTATTCACAAATTCACGTAAAAGTTTTTAGTTCTCGTTAGTCGTACATATTATGTTAATCTTATTTTTGGTGCACGAGGAAAAAAAAAAAAAAAAACCAGTTTAAAAAATAAAGGAACAATCTGCAAGTGTTGTTTTTTCATTTAATTTTTAAACCGCAATATTTTGACACGAAGCTCTGCTGATCTCTGCGCTGAGCATTGATTGTGAGATTCGGAATTTTATTTACAAGTATAAGTTACGTACGTAGGCTGGACTTGGGCGAGAGGAAAGAGAGAGGAAAGTGAAAAGTCGCCAAAGCCGGACGCTCAACAACTCTAAGACTTGCCCCAGCTCTTGGCTGCTGGATATTCGCGAGGCGCCTGAAAATAACCTGCGCGAAGCGAAATATCTCTGCCAAGCTCCGTTTAGCAGCTAACTAATTGTAGTAAGTTTAGTTAGCTAGATTGCTGCTTGATTCTATACGAGTACGATTTACCTGGACTGTACTTGTAACATTTCCCTGCAATCGCCGTTCACCACCACCAAGTCTCTATTTATCCGAGGCAGAATTTTAATCGATACGGTACGTTGTTGAGGAAAAGAGATTGAGAAAACGTACAAGAAAATAGATATTTTTCTATTAAATGTGAAGAACGTGAAACGGCATGAGAAATTAATTGCCGCGGTAAAAATAAAGGAAATACGAGAAATTACGATCGTTAATAAATAATTATTTCTTCCGAAGCGACGATACGTTGCGTGAAATTAATCAGACCACACGTGGTGTGGAATATGAATTACGGGAGACACCGATATGTCCCTGATATTCAATCGCTTGTTTCATTTCCCTCGCCGGAAGCTGATGTATAAATCACGGAGGACGATACGCGAACTCGAAATGACGTTAGCTCATCAATTAGCGAGTGAGGCTATATTTGTTGCAATAACGAAACAGCTTGGGGAATAGTACATACGATTTTCGACAACACCATCGTGACAAAACATATATTTCGAACGGGAATTCGTTTTCCATTTTGTAGAGTATAAAAATCCATTAAAGTTGAAAAAGAACATTCGATAAAAACACCCAAGATTTAGACGAGCGGAGGACCAAAGAAAATAAATTGAACAAGTTTCAAAGATTTGTCTTCTCATCGTCAGTTGATCATCGTTCATCTCGAAAGTTAACGTATCTACGAGGCGTGAAGATCATCGGTAGATAAGCAGATTAAAGAGATAATGGCGATGACATTGGATGCGGTTGAAAAAATATAAATCGACTTAACTAACCATTGTCCGAGATGTTCGTAATTGCAGTGAGGATATATATATACGTACTGCATTATAGACTTGATCATCGCAGACAGTGTGTGTGCGTGTGTATCTATGAGGCATTCCACCCCAAACCGATCTACGTCTGACCCTCATCATCGGCGATTTTATTTATTTTTAGGTATGGTGCAGAGTGTAAAAAAATCGTCTTTCACTGATTTTTAGATTTTCTGGACCACGCGTTTCATTTTTTACCGCACCCAAAAATACGAAAACCCAATTTTCGAATCAACAGCCCCAATCGATTGGCTTCGAATTTAATTTTCTAGTGAGTTTGTTGTCAAAAAAACGAAAATTTTTAAACCAAAACAGGAGTGGGCAAGCTTATTTTTGTTCAGCAGCTGGAAGTGAAACGAGTAATTGTTATATAAATTTGTATTTTTTACATTTATATTCAATACGTTTCTTTTTCTTTCTCGCTTTTCAATTACTTCTTTCGCCTCTAGCCTCTGAACCAAAAGCTTGTCTACTTTCATCTTGGTCTCCAAAATTTGATCTTTTTTTTACAAAAAATTCATGAGAATAATTTAAAGCCAATCGATTGGGGATAACGATAATTTTTCTCCTACACTCTGCACCATACTTAAAAATAAATAAAATCACCGATACTGAGGGACATACGTAGGTCGGTTTGGGTGCGGAATACCTCATATACATGCATATAAACGTTGTACACGACGCGTTGATAAATGACGAATTCAAGGATGATTGAGACGTGACCTGCGAGATGTTCAACCTCGTGAAATATGGCATAGGTATATATATATATATAAGTATATGTTATATGTATATTGCGTACGTAAATAATTTAGTCCTACAATGTCGTACGCGATCGTAAGTATAGGTATAACAACTACATCGTCGTACACAAATAGGCGCGCCTCTTTTCTAGCGTATATGTAACTCGTTTCTTCTTTTAGTCCACGATGAACAACGTAGATATTAATATACCAATTTTTTCCATGGTTGCGGGATTATAAAGGTCGCGAAAAAAGAAGCAGCGATATTGTCGATATTGATTTCCAATTTCAATAATATTCCACACAACGCGGAAACATAAAGAGCAAGTAATTAATTTCGGTGCATAGAAGATCGAGATAACAATCAAAAGGTCTACCAAATCATTTTCATCAATTTTTCCTCCACGATTCCTAAAATTTATCATCATACACGTGGAAAAATGAACGTCATAGATAAATCTCCGATTACGTTTCACGTATCGTTTCCCACCGCAATGCGGAACACGCAGCATGCGTAAAAAAAAAAAATCTTGGCAAAGGGGAGAACGTGTACGTTGCGTTACGTTGAATTCGTTAACGTTATTCACGACGCGTTTATACGTCTGGACGTTTATAACGATATATTTATTTTTTATAGAAGAGGACGCGGAGGGTGCGAAATGATTTCTTAATACCCTAAACGTCGCGGCGTCGGTTCGCAAGCAGGAAGATAAAAGGAAGGCCGTGGCGGAGAGATCCAAGAGCATCGCCGGCACCGCCACACCGATAATAATAACACTGGCAGTTTGATGCGGTGCAAGGAATATCGAACGTGTTCGGTCCGAGGGGTGCGAGACACGTAGGCATGGCAACTACCACTCTGTCGCTACTGCTGCTGCAAGCTCGCCCAGCTTTACCGCGAACCGACTATAGGACGGGCTCTGCCCTGCAGATTCCCGGTGAAATCATCTCGGAATTCGAGGGGAATAACAGAAATCGTCGCGTCGGACGATAAGTTGTTGGTTAACTCTTTCGGTCGTAGTTGTAAGCCTCGTTCGACCTTGTCGCCTATTTTATAATCCATTTTTTGCACATTTAGACAACTTTTAAACCTATTTCATTGCGGTTTTTTAGCTATCTCCGATAGTGTACCAACAGGTTTTCAATACTCGAGAGTAGTTATTGCGATATAATGTAAATTATTATTGTTAGAAACAAATTGATTGAAAAATATCGTGAAAATTGAAGGAATAATTCATTTCCGTAACTACACGTATACACGCGTTACATAAATTACAAGTTTTTGAGGTCGCTGATTACGAATCTGAAACCGGATTTTTAAAATTTAAAATGGCGGATTCAATGTGGCGTACGAAAATTTCAAATTCGATCGAATCCGGAGACACATCTGGATCCACCATCTCGAATTTTTGAAATCTGATTCCAGCGACTCCAAAAACAACTGCATAGTTTTTTGACCGGATGTGATTAAATTAAAAATTTCCGTTGGCCATCTTCAATTTTTGAAATCTGATTTCAGATTCGTAATTAGCGACCACAAAAACCATGCCATACTATTTTGTAATAAGAGTTGACTCAGCAGAATAATGTGTGACTCAATGGGTTAAAAATGATAAACGAAAAAAACCGCAGACACACAAAAGTCTAGTTCAGGAGAATCCGAATTTAATCTATTTAACCCGAACTTGAATATACCGGATATAGTTTCAACTGTTATAATCAAATAAATTTTTTTTTCTCATCTTATTTACACCCCCCAGATCCTCCTCACAGCTCAATCTGATTCAATACAGAGCCTCGAAGTTGTCGAAAAAATTCTAGATCAAAATTTAACATCGAGATTCTCAGATCCCATCGCAAGTCGCACTAAACAGAACGTCGAGAATCCGTGAAACTCAAGAAGCGAAAAACCTCAAAGATTAATTGAGGTTTAAACCTGAAATAGAGGAACTGACGATAAGACTTCCGAGGGTTAAATAAGTCGCAATTTTCACTGTGATTTATAACCATAATGAGCGGTTTTTTCATATTCAAACGGGGTCTTTTTACACAGGATTTCCGTACCTAAGAAACTCTCATCGCGTAAGCATAGAAAAGCTCGAAATTTTCTCGAGGTTCAAATGACATATAAAATTTCGTCTCGGGATAATCCATGGTCATAAAAATTCATCTACCTCGCGTTTATAAAGCTAAATACTTGAACGTGATGGACATGGGATAAAAGGGGAGCATAAAGGGCGTATCATGTATAAAATTACCACCAATGGATTATATGCCTGATAATATGGCCTTTTATACGAGGTTTCCATTAGGGTTGTTTCAGGCCCAGAGCCTAGGGATGAACATTGGACGGTTTTTTGTATAATAGATTGATAGACATTGATTACGAGGCGAAGAATTTCACGTCATAATGAAGGCCGAATTTCCAGCCCACATGTTATGTGATTAATTAACGGCCTGATTATAATAATGTATGGATCGTTAAACTTCTTCAGAAAAGTAACAGAAAGTTTTTGACGTATTTAGGTTGAAACTGTAGGTATGTTAAAACTTTGAAAATTTTTATTTCAGTTTTTCGGCAAAGTCGATACACGAAGTAAAATGTATGAATCAATTTCAAGAATTCGGGTACATGTATGATTTTAAATGAAAATTCAATTTACCACGGTTTGTGAAAAGCTTATTTCTATATATTGAAAAAATTCAATCCTGAGAGAAAAAAAAACTTCTCGACAAATTCGTGGCACTAATATGCCCATCGAATTTCAATTTTTTCTGGATAAATATTCGTAATCAAACGTTGAAAAAAAAAAGTCTCGATGTTTTTTTGCTTTCACGCATCGTACTCCATTAGTCTCTCAGAGTCGTTGAGAAGGAACGAAAGGCGTTTCGAAGAGGCGAGAATCTTAAGAATATTTAAAAAGGCACTTATTCCTACTCGCGTCTCAAGCACACACTGCGGCATAATGTAATAATCGTGAGTAGAGATGTACTTCAAAAACTCTCATCTACATCATCTTCGCAGCCCTCGAACCACACACTGCATTATTAGGTACATGTACAACAAGCATTCGTGTATTTGCCTTGAATTTTCACAGTCCGAGCAACGGAGTACGAAATTTGTAACAAATATTGTGAGAAACCAATTAGTTATAATTTATTGTAGCTGGATAATTTTCTCTCATCTATAAATACACGATCAAGACGAAACGGTTTCTCATTTCACAGTCCACTAAACGTCCGCGGATTATACATATATATATATATATATATATATATATATATATTATATACATATGTATAAGAAAAATTAGGAATGCATAATTTTGAATATTCATTAACGGAAGATCCCGTAGAAAAAAAAAATTTGCATGTTATTCAACGCATCGATGCATCCGCATGCAGATTTTGCATCCGTGCTGTGCCTTTCATGCATCGCGTTTTATCAAGTCAACAACAAAAGCTGTTATTATGAGGGCAGAATATGTATGCGTACGAAGTATTCTACGCGACTCGACAAATGATTTTCCCTCAAAATTTTTAACTACGTTCATAATTTTGTAAACGATCCTCCTAACACCGAATAGCACGCCTGAATTATTCCAGATTTTTCTCTCCAGCCGATATATTTTTATAAATTAAAAAAAAAAGAAAAAGCCTCAAAACTTCTTCGATCAAAGGCGATCATTTGAGGCCAAATCAGGAAGTGGAAACTATTTTTTTTCTCTTTTTTTAACATTTATTTGACTAATTTGAAGATAATAATAATTTCCAAAATTTGATTAATTTGGTATATTTATTGATAATTATTCATTTTTCTAGATGAAAAATTATCCGCTAGATGGATAAAAATGTATGCATGGTCATATTAAAAGACGCGATGATTATCTGTAATTTAATTGTGAGTTGTTTTAAGCATTCCATCACTTTCCAGACCCAATGATTTAATTTTGTATTTAAATAACAGCGAATTAAAAATATTCTGAATGAAATCTTATCAAAACATGACGTACGTATTTAATCTGCAACCGTCATCTTATAATACACTCGATGTCAATATACTTGTTCTTTACTTACAGCTGCATTGTATTTTATTTTTCATTCTTCTCGCATCTTTGAACTGTTGGTAAAAGGAATTGATATTATTCCTTTCTCACGTTCTTCGAATGATTAATTAATCAATTCTATACGCGATATCGTTGTAGAAAAAGTGGCGTATTATTAGCAACAACGCGAGGACGCGACGGTCCGTCACGGTACTGCCATTCATCGGTTCCAAATGAGTGAATTGTATTTTTTAATCTGCTTTCTAAAAAAGAATTTAAAGAAAAAAAAGAAAAGAAAATAGGAAGCACACGCCAGGACCGCGAAGCCTAGTCGAGTTGGCCAAGGTATTCCTATGCATATATTATACCACAGAATCAGTCGGTCATATTGCGTAATGCTTAGGTAACAGCAAAGAGAATCCGCAGTAAAATAATCAGACGAAAATAAGTATACCCGAATAGAAAGAATAAAGCGCAAACGCGTGAATATCAAGAAACTTTGTTTGCCCGATTTGGAAATCACATCGACGAGCAAAACGAGACAAATCTCTCTCTGTGAGATTAAAGTTACCAATTTTTGTCTGTTAAAAAATAGAAATAGAAAAAGAAAACTGTGCGTAGTTTGGTAATCCCGGTAAGTGTACGGTCGTACACGCAACGTTTAAGCACTACTACGAAGGTGAAGACCAAAAGTTTAAAATTCAATCGACGTACGGCTGCGAGAAGGCGATTTCTCAAGCCTCAGATACTGCAGCAGCACTCGTAAAGAGCAGAGAGAGAGAGAGAGAGAGAGAGAGAGAGAGAGAGAGAGAGAGAGAGAGAGAGAGAGAGAGAGAGAGAGAGAGAGAGAGAGAGAGAGAGAGAGAGAGAGAGAGAGAGAGAGAGAGAGAGAGAGAGAGAGAGAGAGAGAGAGAGAGAAAGAGATAAAAAGGCAAGTATAGAAGAATAAAATAAACAATATCGTTTACTCAAACGTCAAATATTGGCACAAAAGTAAAGAAAAAAAAGAAACCACCACCACCGCACTAAACGGATTCAGCAACGCTCAAAGAGACAAGAAAATCGTCGTTCAATGCGGCATAAGGTATAAATAAGTGTACGTAGCATAGTTAAGGTAGAATATCGACATGACCCTGATTCTCGATATAAGTTGTACAAATATAGCGTAATACTACTTACGTGTATACACGTACACATACATGTATAGGCACACGCGAGAGTCGCGTAAGGAGTAATAAAAATCTGAGAATAAAAAACATAAATAAAAAATAGTAAAGAATTATAGAAAAAGAGAAAGAAGAAACTGCACAGCGATCGCAGTTCACCTTTACACACACACACACTATTACGTATCCGACTTGGTTAGCAAGAGTGAAAGAGTGTGGATAATCTATCCAGGCACAAGCACGCGCACAAGCGTGTCTAAACTTTAGGATTATAAAGCCGGGGCATTTGTACGGACGTAATAATTACACCGCGAGGATATATGATATAGGTATGTGCCTATTTGGTTTGAGAATATCGCGCCTATATATGTATATAATATGATTGCCTATACTTACGTATATGTATAAAGATATACGGACGTGTATATTATACAACAGAGAGAGTATAAATATATGAGGGTTTCAAATTTGGCCAAGTTTTTGCACGAGTTTTAACGATAACGGAAACGCCGATCGTTTATGGACAGGTAACGTCATCGAAAGATTAAACGATTTGTACGTACGTACGTACGTATCTCCTTATCTTGATAGAAAAAAAAATTCAGTGGAATCGTTACAAGCACATCTGTAAAATCCTTGCGGATGGATAAATGGAATTAATCGTCTCGCGTGTAAGACGTAATTGCAATACGCACGTTATATAAACACTGGTTAAATTTTACATATCAATGAATCTCCGGATGCAGCGATCAAGTTGGAGATGAGAAATTTCCTCTTCCATTTCGCGATTACAGCAGTAATCGCATACGCTCAATCGTGATAAGATAAATTTCAACGAAATATAAATTTAGCAAAGTTTATTTCTGTGAACTTCGAGAGAGGAAAACTTTTAACCTGGTGTAAGATTCTACCGAAATAAAAAAAAAAATAATAAAAAAAAAAAAACCTCTGCGGCGTTCTTTCTGTTTTTGAAAGGTCGAACCGCAGACGGAAGTAATACAAGCTGATCGTTGAATGAAGGAAGGTTAAGGCGGAAGTACCTCTCCAAGCAGGCAAATAACAGAGCGCAATTACATTGTCGTCACAAAAGTAAGTATTACACATATTCCATGCGATTTCATTGTTTACGGCAAGACGTGGCACAGCCTTGGTTTGCACGCAGGCAGGCAGGCAGGCAGGCAGGATGGAATTAGTTAGTCCTGTTACCCGCACAATGTCATCTAGCATACATATGCCGTACCTTGAAATCGGTTACAGCGCGATACCGATATGCGAAACCGCAAAAAACTTGCTGCTTTGTTCGTCTTTTGTTTTATTTTTTTGGTTTTTTTTTTCTTTCTTTAGAACAAGTTTCCATCAGGTATATCGTCAAAATTCAATTTCTCACACTCGTTATCGGAATAAATAACAGAGAATGAATTCTGAAACGCGTTGTTTGTGAGAGAAATTTGATGCCGGAGAATTTCAAACACGCGACTTGATACGACCATCAATTTTGAAGCAATAAATCAAAATTTATACGAAGATTAAATTGTTAACGTTACTGCGACAATACATGATTAGGAAAAATCGTTAATTTTCATCTTTAGGAATGTCGGAAATTTAGCAAACCACGATAAAAGAGAAAAAATATACTCATATATCGAAAAGCCAACTCCTTCAGCCATTCGAATATTACAAAATAATAACTTGTACGAACGTGATTTCTCGTCTTCAAAAATTTTCCCCGCCTTTGCCGCAAGTTGTCGAAAATGTAAAAAACCGTCGAATCCTCTTCTCATTGTCAGACTCTTCCGAGGTTTGTGGGAAAAATAGGCAAGCACACATACACGTACGTGCATAATATTACAACGTATATTCCCGTCATTCGAAGGGACACGACGATCGGTCACCGTTGGAAAAAATACCGAGTGGATGAGAGTGGTAAGAGCGACTAGGCAGGTGCCTTGGCGAGCCTTGTCAGGTATGAAGTACCTCGCAGGTCTGCTGCAACAACCTTTTGTGGCTTCTTTACTGAATGAACCTGCTCCAGGCACGATGAGGCGTGTATACCTGATGCTCAAGTATGCATCGCCCTAAGGTTTTCCTCCTCCATCCTGCTCCTGCGGAGCTGCTGCCGGTGGACATCGTACAGAGTTATTCATGCATGCCGTTCACACACTCGTCCTCGAGGGATCCTTTTCGTGTGTAGATTATTACCTCGAAACGAACCGAAACACCATCGTAGGCGAGTCAAATCACCTATAAGCGTGCATTCTCAAGGTATAAGGCGTAAGGCATAACCGATACCACGGTTCTATTCTCCTCTCAACAATCAACGAGGTGGTATAAATAAGTCGATTGTATCACTCGTAACAGACACTGGATGAGTATCACAATACGTATATAACGTGTACGGTAAGAGATAATATCGGAGTATGAATTTCTTTTCCATCGAGTGTTTAAAATTTCTAACGTTAATGTAAAAAAGACACCTAAATTTTCTTCACGTAAAATTGACGGTCGTTACTTCGCAGTTTTTAAATTCTCACCGCAAGAACTGCCGACTAATATTTGAGAAACACACGTGGAATAACTGGGCTTCAAAGTCGTTCCAAAGTCGCGAAATGGTGATATTTGTTCCAATATTCCGTTGTACGTAAACGTTACCAACTTTAACGGCACGATAATTCTCCCTTTACAATACAGAAATAATCTAACAATGTTTTTCCACAAATAATATCAACATTTGTACACACTCGGCTTCTGCCTCAGCTATCTCATACGATGCCTCTCAGGCTGCTACTAGATCGAATTGAATTCGAGGGAGCGTTTTGAGGATAAGCAGCACAAACTGGAAGCGGCGAACTCCGCGAGAGAGAAGAAGAAGAGGTGAGATGACGCAATTGCGTAAAACGAGACGCGTAGAAGCTGTGTCCGTGGTATCCATCTCCGTCTTCACCTCCACCTCTACCTCCGTCTCCTCTAACCTCTTAGTCGTTTGCAACTCGATTCCCTCTCGACTCCTTCCATCAACAGCAGCAGCTACATTATAGGTGTAAAACATCGTCGTCTCATTACCGACGCAATGCAAACTCGTAATTCCTCGTTGATGAGCGGTGATGGTGCAACGTCTTTATCAGAATAAGAAAAGAAAAAGAAAAACCCCGCACCGCCCGCATGAGGTGAAACCGCTTTTCCGTTTAAATCATTACCGTCTGGAGGCAGCGATAACAAAATAAAAACCACAAAATTGTCACTTCCTCTTCTTCGCTGTCGTCCCACTATACCCACATCACCATTTTTGGCTTGGTTTTTTTTTTTTCATAATAATCGATGAACAAGAATCAAGACTATACGTACGTACGATACGCTTATAATACTTATCATCTCCGTACGATGCAAACGTACGATTAAATTGATTAAATAGTAAAAAGAGAGAAAAAAAAAAAAAAAAAAACCACAAGTACAAAATCGAAGTAATATCGCAATATCTTAACCTCATACAAATTCATGAACGAATTTCACGAATGAATTTTCTCGCCACTTTCGGCCTTCTCGGATAATCCGCCGGTTCCGTGATACAACGGTTTCCTGATTCCTGGCGCAGCAAGCAAATAATAAATCATGACGTACCTACGTTTCCACGACACAAGAAACGATTGGTAACGGTTGAAAGACGATTAACCAAGCCTAGAGATGACGGCTTGCTGGAAGTTGTACAGTTTGTGCGGATTTTGGCAAGAAAGTAGATCAATCGTTAATAACTACGATCCGCGATACAGCAGAGGTTTCACTTACCAGCTAGATGACGATGCGTATCATCTCTCGACAAGATGATCACTCAGGAGTTGAGCTAGGATTACACGGTATAAAGAACGGCGAGCTCGTCGCCTCCCTGTATCGTTTGCATTTCCTAATCACCGTCCTGGAAGGTTTATCAGCCCGTACGAAATACGGTTTCCTCGTCTAATTTAGCTGGTTTAATTAAGAAAAAAAATTCGATCCCTAATGAAACCGGGACGGGGTTGAAGTTACGAGAGCGCCTAATTCCGAATTATTTCATGTCGAAACTTGAAGTAAAGAAATCAAACTTTGAAGAAACGACGAAGTTTCGAATGGTCGGGAAGTCGACGACTCAAACTTCCGAAATGCAAGATTCCGAAAATTCAAATTCAATAAAGTTTCGATAGAGTAAAATTTCAAAAATTGAAGTATATTCACACAGCGTATATTGTTCTCCGAGTGGGTGTAAAGAATCAGAAAAACCGAAAAACAGAATAACCAGGATTCCGAAATGAAAATATGTATCGAAAATCCAAAACAAAGAACGATCAAAGTGGTGAAATTTCACCAAGCAAGAAATTTACAGAACTGAAAATCTTCCTTTTCGAAACTTTGATGTTTGGTCAAAGTTTGATTTATTCTACTTCAAGTTTCGCCACCGAATAATTTCGGAACTTGGTACCTTCGAAACTTCTCAAATTCGGAATCTCACACCCGCCCCATTAAACCGGAACATATAGTGCAAGCAAAAGAGCCGATTCAATGACTGATAAATTGATTACTGAAAATAATCTTGACAGAAAATTCCTTACATGTAAAATCGAATTTGATGTAGGTACGAGGAAGTGGGCTTGATTTATTAAAAATCAGCACTTATGCCGTAAATCGAGGGTGAAGGAAAGATAGTCAAAGAGTTTGACGAGACGTGTCAATCCGGGTGAGTATAGACAAACATACGGACGCTGCATCGCGTCTCAAAGAAAAGAGATGAGAAAAGAAAAGAAGAGAAGCAGCGTGTATTTTAAGAGGGCCTTATTTCTCTCTCTCTCTCTTATTTATATTCAACGTGGCAACGCTATTTTTATTTCAACGACCGTCGTTGGGTATCTCTACAACGCTAGGTATTTTTTAGCGATGGACTAGAGTAGAGTGCCGCAGAGCGTCTCGTTCGTGTCGTCCAAAGGTTATGGACGAGAGGAGAGGAATGAAGAAAAATAGAAGAGAAATGAAGAGAGACACGCGAGTAGGTTTGTAGTGGCCCGATTAGCTATTAAAACGAGCGTCGAAACTACCGCCGTGTTCAGTCCTAGCCGAGATATGCAAGATGTATCGCTGTAACAGTTTCGTCCGTGAGGTCTCACAAACTGGCACCAGTTCGTTTGGGCTAATAAATATCCACGTCTTATTGCCACCGCGTGCACCCAGCTTTCGGGCATCCTTCCATCTTCGGCTAGTTTTCACGATGAGAACGAAAATGAAACGAAAGCGAAAGCCGATTCAATTTGACAGTTACATTACCTGCTACAATGTTACATCATAACTCGTGTTTAGACCCGTCGTAAGAAATGAATAATACGTATCAACTGTATGTTACGTACGACGATTTGCCGATTCAAATTCCACGCTGATTCCATAACGTTGTTTAAAAATTTTTAAAACATTCAAGCTTTGATGAAAGGATTCAGAAACACACATCGCGTTAAAAATTCTTCCGCGACAGGTTTTATCCTCAACGATAAATAATAGGAAAAACACGAGTATAAACAAATGGTGATATTTTTATTTAAACATGAATTTCGTCGGTTTATTTGATAGAAAAACTGCACCCCAACCGCACATTTAGTTTTAACAGTAATACGATGACTATGCATCGCGCACAGAAAACTTATTATTCCATCGTCATTGAACCGAATTCTTCTTATCACCGAATGCACGGCTCTATCGGTTCATGTGCATTATGCATAATTTTGTAATTCCAGTACAATTCTATAACGCTGAAAATAAATTTCAATATATTTTAATAAAATTCAAGCTCTCCTTCATTCGACCGTGAGCATACGATAAATCTAACAAACTATCAATAACGCCAGCAACATACAAGATGTAGTAGACTCCGTTCATTCGGCGATGGGACCGAATTCCCTCATCGGAAATCGATCGAGACATGTTTTCGGGGTATAAGGCACGGTTGAATTCGCGTGCACGCGATCCTTGCATGCAGCAGGAGACCAACGTTTTACGACATCGTTAAAAGCGTTTGGTTCGATCAAATACCCCGTAATATTTATACAGTTTACGTGCCTCTGCCTGGCAACATTTTCTACATGTACAACGATGCTGTTTTTTTTCCTTAGAAAATGTTGCAGAAACTTTATCTCGAGACGTGCGTTTCGAATAGAAAACCAAAAACATAAGTCGCATTCGCTGACTGAGGTTCTAGAAATTTTTCGAATCATATTTTTCGCCTTTTACAATCGAGTCACTCAATAGTTTTTTCCGGATTTTTTTATAATTTTGACAACAGGCTGCGAGGTCGCCTTTCATATGAATTCAAATTACATTTCGCAGTTTCATCCTGCTATGCTACTTAAATTGACAAAATAAATCATACGCGTACACCTGTATGAAAAAACAAAAAACAACCCGACTTTTGGACAGGTAAAAAAAAAAAAAAAAAGAAAGAAAAGAAAAAAAAGTTCTTCAATGTACAGTTTGCTGGGACATTGAAGTAACGTCACGTCCAACAAATTTGACGGAAGATAAATTTTTCATTAGGCAGAGAATATTAAATCGTACGGATGATTTTTATTTCGCTCTTTCTCACTTTTTTATTCATACTTACAAATAAAGTCTTCAACCCCCGAAGTAGCAGGAAAAAAAAGTCATACACTCGTTCGAGGCAACTCTAGTTTCCCGGATTTGTGAAAACTAGTTTGTCCCTAAGATTACACAGATTGTCCGTGGTAATTGGATGATAAAAATTACGTAAGGTGGTGTTATGCCACGGTCCGTGCAGATATATCAATCATGCCGTGCGTGTGCCGGTAAAATGAGGATGAAATAATCAAGAAAAAAAATACGAAAGAAAATAAGAGCCATCGACACAGTGGTGGAAAATAATTGCTGCCACTCGTGAGCGAGCAGGATGGGTAATTAGCATAAATCAGTAGCAGTCGTAGTTGTCTCGTAAGAAGTAGCTATCCTTCAAAGATCCGTATATCTACGTATCGAACAGTTGTTCAGCGACAACGATAGTAAGATATATTCCTAGACACACTTCACTACCGCGCCTGCACAGTATTTGTACAAAAGATTGACAGTAATGGCATGAAGTTGATTAATACGCGATTGAAGGATGCGCAAAGACGAAACGTTTGGAAATGTTTCCAGAAGAGATAAATGAAGCTGATGTTGGTAACGTTGTTGTAATGATTCAAGTTTCGGATAAAATCGTTATTTAGCAGTTTCGAGAACGTCTGTGATACGGTAAGTTATAATGTGGAAAAATATATGTAATACATATTTGGAAAACTTGACAACTTAACGTTGACGTAACGAAGAATGATTGGGGTGAAAAATTACTATTTTGTAAGTTTATAGTGACTTTGAAGTAGTTAAGTTTTGAAAATATGCATACATTTTGCCCTGTTATAATTCACTGAATTTCAGACATTCCTGCAACAGCGAATAAACGATTTTCCGATACGTTAATCATTGGAATAACGTTACTAACTTCAGTCTCATTCAATGTCACTATAAAAATGCGAAATAACGATCTTTCCCCTCAATGTTTCGTTACGTTAACGTTACTGACTTCGGTCTCTCAGAGATAAAATCACACCAACTCGTAGGAAAGCGGGATAATCGCCCTTTCAAACAACGCACTCGCCTTTCGTCCTGTCGAAAAAGGCGTTTTAATAACGCTCCGGGTTGCCCGGGCACTGTTTTGTCGATACGCAGACCATTCGGAGCTTTCAATCTACCTTTTTACAGACAAGGAAAGAAAGAGCTCGTGTTTTGTTATCCGTTAATTCAAGTCACACCGATAACACGCACCCCTCTTCATTCCGACAATGAAACGGTACTCACTGACAATCTGTTGTACACGAGTCGTACTACACATGCGAGTAAAAACCCATTGCATGAAGGTCTTTGAAGAAGCGCGGGGCGACTGGGCGAGCGGATCGGCGGCCGAAAACCGGCTAATCGTAAGTAAAGGCTAGAGGCTAGACGCGAGGGAAAGAGCGAGCAGGTATAAGTCGCCGGGAGTTGGTTTTTTTTTTATTTCCCTCTCATGTCGCAGAGCTCGAAAAATCGTCGAGTAAGTAGGTACGAGAAGGTTGGAATGAATGTGAGCGTGGCTTCGACGAAGTTCGACTTACACGCCTACAAAGCTTCAACCGTAGACGCGTCAGCTGATTCATTATAGGTTACGATTACGCGATCGCGCTCTCTTATCTGCATACAGTTTATGCTTGTATTGCTTATACATTACAGGTATACAATGCGTAGATTGTGCATTTGTCGCGCAATGAGGTTAGGGTTGAGTTAGGTTCAAGCCGGACAACCGTTGCGAAAATCGGATTCGAAACCGGCGATATCGCCGTTTCGATGCTAAGAGATCCGGAGAAGGAACAAACGGCCGTTTGAAAATACACAGTTGATGCGGGAATAAACGGCGGTTGGCTCGAGGCGAACTCGCAGTCGAGACAATAGAGAAACAAGTGGCAAGCAGAAGCGGCTAGTGGAAAACGCGCAACAATTCCGAAGTGTAAACTCTGACCGATCGACGGCTGTGGTTTACGGTTCATATTCGTATTGCGATTATCCGTTGAGCGGATTGGATCGCGGGTGAAATGGCAAAGTACACAATGGATGTAAAATTAACGTTAGGGGGAGAAATTTTGCGATACTCACGTTTCAGTGACGATCAGATCGGATCCCGTCTCTCACAGGGCGACGGGTTAAAACTCACACCAATTATCACGTACGGTTGGATGGAGGGGGCGAAACTATACGGGCGGTTATGATGATGCAAAAGAAAAAACACAAAACATAACACGACGCCACTCAGCCGCGCGCACTCACAAGTCACAAAACAGACTGAAGTCGGTCGCCTGTCCGCCTGCCTGCCCGATACGCTTCCCAATCGTTCCGCGATCCGCGTTCCCTCTGCCGGCGACGCGAGCAACCGTCATATCAAAATGGCGATTCGCGCCCTTCGTTCGAACCGCCGAAACGGCAGACCGCGAGAAGACGAACGATATTAAGGAGCTGCGCGGGTTTTAGAGGGCAAAAAACAAACATGTTTTCTATAATCTTCTTTCATTTGGTAGAAGAATTGTTTTATTCAAACTCTGAGCTTATAAAAGAACAATATTTGAATGGAATTTTGGAAAATTGGTTTTCGAAGAAACGAGTAACCTTGCGGTGTACAGGATAACTCGTAATAGCTTTAGCGGAAATCAAGATGCAGTGTATAGCTAGTGATTGATAAAAGGATTCTTTTTTCCTTGATCACAACTTATTTTACAAGGCAATACGTGGTCTGGATTTAACCAAAAACCGTAGTGTTTTTCATACAACTCTACCAAAGATTCAAATTACAATTTTTTCTAAATCCTTCTTACGTTCACGAGCTATGATTACCTACTGACAAAAAATATTTGGTTTTTTGATTTCACATCAAGCTTTCATGAGTTATATTGTCCACCGCGATTACTCGTTTCTTCGAAAACCAGTTCTCAATGGCTGAATTTACAAAATTTTTGGATGGAAATTTGATCAAATATTATTCTTTCATATTCTTGAAGGTTTAATAAAATAATTCTTTCATTAAATTGAAAAAAAATTAGAGAAAACATGTTTTTTTTCCCCCTTCAAACGCCATGTAACCCCTTAACTGACAACTCCGATGCAAGATCGACTTTGCACGAAACAACCGAGAATAAATTGAGAAACGGTTCGCGTGAAACAACTGAGGCAAGTTTACAGATAAATAAAAACTAACAGATCGTATCTATCTGGATGTTACGACTCGTGTTCGGACTTTGATGGATCGATTGGTCAATTAAACCTATTCAAAAATATTCTTGCGTTTCAGGCATCAACGCAAGCGTGAAAAAGTCTTTCAGAATTCCATTTTTACAATTTATTTTAACATTATTTACAGATTATACATTCTACTTTAGCGTGTGCCAAACCGTGACAATTTTTCTTGGGTTTTGTAAAACGGCAAACCAGTGGGCCTTCTCCGTTGCACCTCTCGCCCCCTTTCCTATGGCTACTTTTCCTATGCAAACGTCTTTGGATTTTTTATAGGAATTTATCGATTCTTCGCTGTCGCTGTGCTGCTCGCTGCTGTTTTCCTCTGCGATTATATTCTGGAATAAATAGAATGAGAATGTGAGACCATTTTTTACCCATCGTATATTCAGTCCTGTAAATAATTGCCTAATTTTTCATAGATCCGTATGCTGTATGTAGCGGTTTTATTGGCTGAATTTTTGATATTTCATGCGTGTATTTAGAACGCGATACGTCACCTTGCTCCAAACAGCAACGAGAAATTGAATAGTTTCGAGCTGAGCAAAGGTCAAGTCGAACGTTAACGTTTCATTGAATTCGGGCTGAGCAGCTGCTCGCAAGAATTTCGTCTTCTTCTTTTTCATCTTCCGCCCCGTCTTTCCATTAAGCATTAATATCCGTACGTACGGATCTGCAATGCGAGAGGGTCAATTAAACTTCGGCGCGCTTGAATTGTTGCCAGAATTTATCGTTACGTTATTAATACTTAAATGACGATTATACGATAATATATTAGTTTAGTTTATTAAAGCTTGACACTCACTGAAATCATTTAACGTCGGTACGGTTGGTGCGAATTTAACGTTAGCGAGCCTTGCAACGTTAATCGTTAATCTCTGCGCAGTTGGCAGGTAACTTATTCCCAGCAAGATGTTACCGAATTCCTAAAAGAAAAGATTATACGGTAGCTATTAAACATAGATGTTAAACCGGAAATATCATGAAATATTTTTAGTAGCTGCGACGTATTTTTGACCGCCGAACCACGTGCTGACTGCATTAATTACATCGATCATTACAACTGTTTTGTTCGCGCATTTATTTTTTATTGATTTAATTTTTCTACGTAGTAATAAAGGACAGGAAATTATTGAGAACGAGGTCAAAAGTCCCTCGTTGCGAACCTGTTCGACCGTTCAACTGGAACGCAGTCAGATCCCGAAATAAAATATGGAGACGAGGATCGAAGTAGGACAACTTATACAGCACTTTAACGGGTCTGTTCGGCGGTCAAGGATCGACGGATCTAACGCGGTTGTTACACACACCTTGCTCGACCGCTTCATTTTGTAATTAAGCAAATGAATTTCCGGGCTGGTCAATAACTTCTTCACTTCTTTCAAAGGAACTCTGAGCGTGCATAACTCCGTGTGATTGGCGTACCTGTCGTGATCGTATGCCGTGACGTCAACAGCCCATTCCTGAAAAATTAACAATGAAAGATCAAAGCAAGCGCGTTGAGTTGTTCGGAACAATTACACCTCATTGTTTGCCAGGCTCAAAAACGGGGGGAAAGCTTTTTGCCCGGTGCGCGAATCGTTTGAAAGAAAGTCAAAAGGTGTCGGACGGACTGCCAAGTGAAAATAGGCGACTAAGGCTGCCAAGACCGAAATCTCCGGGTGCAAGGTCACGGATGATAACGTGTGATAATGACGGGATCCACGTGCCTTGACTTCTTGGGGCTTGACATCCGCAACGACGAAAGTTTCTCTGTAAATTGGGCTGGCCGTGTGCCGAACCCCCCTCGTCCTAAAGCTGTGCAGTTTTTCCGGATTCCGGTTGGACCAGGACTGCTTTACAATGTTCACCGCCACATACGGCTCTAGGGTGCAGTTGTACTGCTTCTGAGGTAAGTTCGATACCGCCTGAAAAGAAACCGGTATACGCATCAGTCGATGATTCACGGTCAACGTTGCGCTTTTAAAGCTCAAGAGCAGGTACCTCGATGCCGATTACGAGCTTCCCCGTTACGTTTTCCGCACTCGCCGGCAAGTATTGCAAGCTCATTGTCAACTCTGTTGGAAAATCCTTGAGCGGGTCATCCTTCGGCTGCTTTTCGACGTTGATCAAACTCTGAAAATTTAGCTCCGCCGATTACGTAAATCAACGATACATTCTCCCTCTTGTCAGTCTTATTCAACTTTAGTTTTAAGGGGGAAGGCAATGGCAAAAGGGCCTTGAAAATACTAAATTTCGCAATCCGTCGTCGTTTTATATATAATCAAAAAGAAATAAAAATTCAAATAATCTTTCACCGAGATATCAATACCACGACGGAGGGGAATTTTTTTGTTAATTTCGAATATTTTTTATTAAAAATTTATTTAAAACACGTTTAATATATACTCAATAAAATACCGACAATCCGAACCCTTTATTAATTAGTTATCCCTGTGAAAAAATTCTTAAAAATCGGTCATATTTTCGGTCGTCACAGTGGCCTTCCCCCTTAAGGGGAAATGCTCTCGGATTTTGGAAAATTGGTTTTTTTTTTGGCTTGAACAATATCTTAGGGTTATAAAAACAATATCCAATCGACCCTGTAGTGAAAAATTTTTTTTAAAAGGTCCTTTAAATCTTAAACGCAATTTTCTCGAAACCACTTCTTTCAATCTGGGAGGACAGGTTACTTGAACATGGTTGCATGGATCGATTTGAAATTTTAACAGTGGCTTCGCAATAACATTTTCTACAGAAGCACGCCACCGTTTCTTTTATTTAATGCAAACTTTTTTTTATGTAAAATCTCCTGCTTATTTCCTGCCCAAAAAACGACTCATTTTTTCAAAAGTACACGATTTCCACAAAATTTGGTTTAAAAAAAAAAAATCTCTCTTTCTCTCTCTCTCTCTCTCTCGTTAGAAATTACTGGTCGAAATTCCGAATGATCAAAATTGAAAATGTTTTGAATATTTTACCGCCAAACGCACTGTAACGACATCCATCCTCTGGTCAACGGAATTTCGACGATAAATAATTTGGACTTGCACACAGACCCAATTATCGAGGATCAACTCCGGCGTGAAATCGCATCAGCCGTTTGGATTCGCATTTCGAATCGTGTAAATTACGGTATTATCAAATGTAAAAGAACAATGGAAGGTAATTACCAGAGTGGAAGCGGTCTCGATGCTCTCGAAGGTACCGTTGATTGAATTCGGAGAATCCCTTCCCTGGGACTCGACGTTTTCGCAAATGCTTCCTGGAGGAGATAATCAGGGTAAGTTAATCGGTAAATCGGCTTGCACGTTTCTAACAAGCCACAATATCTGCTCAAGACTGATGATTTTTTAACGAGGGTTCAACAGACGCCAAGGATAAGAAAAAGCAAGGTGGGGGAGTGAGACGAGTCAGGGTTGTTACCATTGTCGTATAAACTTCCCAGCCTCCAGGACCTGTAGCTTACGTCGGCGAGCTTGACGTTTTCGTTCGGGGGTCCGTTGCACCTCAACGGAGTATTCGTCTCGTGTTTTCCTAAGACAAATGTTTGTTTAAAGCTTGGCTCTTTTTATCCGTGAACCTTATCTCCGCCTCGGTTTACTAACGTAAAAATAACCACCTTAGACCTCGTCTCCGTGACGTTTTAACCGATCGCACTGTACAGTATAGAGAGTGTACTCGTGTCTCTTTTAAATCCCGCATACGGTATAATATGTATAACGTGCGCTCGAATCATCCGGCACATTTTGTTCATCAATATTGCTCAAGCTGCCGTTCTCTTGCAGAGTGACCGTTAAGATTAGGCATTAAACGCGTCACGCGTCGTACCGTTGACACTAATTTTTCAGATTTTATCGACCTTTGCACAAGTTTTAAATTAACTCCGAAACCATCCCGGAGTTCTTTCAAGGTTTGTAATTGTGCGCGACTCACGAGTGAATCAGGAATATCGGTCGGCATTTCACACCGATACCGATGTGATCGTGATACCATCAACCAAACAATTTCACCTCCGAACGATTTGCCTAGAAACTCGTGTGTCTACCCGCAGCGATTTGACCTGGGTTTCCAGTTGTAAATTGACCGGCTTAGGTAGGATACCTTGCCTGCGTTTAGTCGCTGCTGTTATCTTTATCAACACCGTTCTACCGCACGACAATCGTTAAGCGGAGCAATCCGCCTCGAAATTAAACGTCCGATCGTTGTTACGCACGTTGTTAAACGAGTGCCAAGTAACGAAGAATGGAAAGCCTTGAGCGGATTGAATATTAATGGAGTTTAAAATCCGGCGTGATCGTGTGATATTTTTGACATTCAACTGAGAGAAAGCATTCGTGACTTACGGCGCTTACGTACGCACTCGTACCCGATACATCCGGGCGTAAGGAAGCATGCGATTATCAGGAGGAAGACCAAAACAGCCGCTGCGCCAGCCCCAATCAGCACGAACCGGCCCCACGGGCCCAGAAACTCTGCGTCCACCATTCACTGGAATTGCAGAATTAACGTGTGATCATTATAAAGCTGATGTCGAGTAGTTTCGGGAGGAGGGGAACGGAAAGAACCGTCAGTCCGGTGGTCGGGATCAGGTTGAACAGCGCATACGTGTAATCGGCACTGTATTTGCATAAATTACGCTTCGCGATGAACGAAGCGAAGACAGCGGTAGTAGCTATTGCCGATTTCGAGTCCCAGACTAATTAACTGTGCGCACGACGAATACCTACGCTCTCCGTGCACACGCGGCACGATGACAAGCGTAATTACCTGTTATCTGGAGTCGTGCAAAGGAAATAAAAGGTGGAAATTAACGGTGGGAAAAACAGCACAAGGAGGAGGAGAGAAGAAAATGAGAGGGAGAAGGAGAAGAGAAAAAAATAAACGGACAATCTATTTGCGACTCGACTCACAACGTGCACTTGCGCACCTTCTGCATGTACAGTGACAATGGAATAATCGCTATACACACTGTGATGTACGACTTACGCCTTGCGTACGTTCGAGGTGCCTCTTCTCTCAAGGTCAAACCAAACGCGGCATCATCGGTGTTAATATTGTTTGTAAACAATTACGACTTCCCCGGACGTGATCGGCTATATAAGTTGCAAACTTGAGCGGAGCTGGCGCCGTACGATCGAATTGTCCATCACTTCGGATATCAAGTTACTTTGACGAGGTGAAAAGCTTCGAGCAGCCAACTATGCACACAGGTACGAAAGTCATAACGTTCGTCACTGGTGGCAAACACACCTACACGGTGTAAAACGCACGTATAACCGAGTGCTCGTGAATAATACTGGTACGTGTAGCGACGTATCGAGTGCCAAAGAGATGTCTGCGCGAAGAGCTTTCGTGCAGCTTCAAGACGCGACGCAAGGTTGGATAGTTTTGCCGCTTTATACCGTTTGCTCGTTATCTTCTCGTGATCTCGATATTACGTGTTGAGCTTACTGTCTCACGTGCGCGGGAATAGCTCTACGGGCTTACGCTGTTTGAACACTTGTCTCTGCTCATGTGACGCTAAGGTTCTTCCTTCCACACGTGTGTCGAAATCGTGTATTCTTAAGGAAATGAGAATCGTGGAGTTTGAAAGAAACGCACGGTTTTATCACGAAGGAAAAATTTTCACCACAAACGAGCGATGAAGACGTGACCGCACCGCGAGTTCTGTGACGCTTACAAATCAGATCATTAAAGTAAGTGCATACCAGCTAATATCATTCTGATGAAGAGCGAGCTCGTCTCGGAACAACACACCGTAGACGGTCAGTGCGACTACATAACGCCCTTGAATCGTTATTCTCGATAAATATTCACCGGAGTCATAAACGGACATGCGGTGGGGCTGGAAAATTACCGTGGAAAACAAGATAACGAACATCCTGGAAGTGACCAGTGAGCCCAACGAGGATAAAATGGTGCTAAAATATCGTTTCGCTTTGCCGGAGTGACATTAAGATCTGCCAGATCATCGAAAACTCGAGCACGTCGAGGGAAGTAAAAGAATTATAGTTGCGGATGACGTTATTGAATAATCTTCTTGGCAACCACCTTGACTTTCCTTACCAAAAACATTCTGTCCCGGGATGGAGAATCTCACTCACTATACTATGCGGATACACTGGGTGACATGAGACTATCACGGAATTTCTTTCGAAGCAACGCCGATACAAGGTGTCCTCCTTTTTGACGCGTAGTCTTGTGTTTTTTTTTTTTTTTTTTAATGTTCTTTTATTTTTTTGTCACCAGCACATCAACGGTCCCGGCTAATTACCGTCCAACAGCCGAGCCGAACCACCGACTCGCCTGCTTCCTGGCGAGCACTCGATCACCGAGTCACTGTCAGTCCCGCAATAGTCGAGTAACAATTCCTCCCGTCTGGGCGTAGCTCACAATCGCGATAGTTTCTTTATTCGCAGGTTACACCTCGACCCGTTTCTTATACCTCGCCGACTACCATGGAGCTCACTCCGGCTTCTGGCCTACCTAACATTGCTTGGCTCTCCACACAGTCGTCGCAAACACATGCGGGCTCGCATTGTACACACTAGCACGTGAAACCACGCGTTATCGCTGATAATACACTCTCTCGACTCTTTGCTGGCTTGGCTCGATATGCTAAAACAATCGCGCCTTACCCACATGCAGTCGGCCACGTAGCGTTGGTGGGTACCAAGTGTGGGCTCGACGCTGCATGTTTGTCGCTTGGACTCGGACACGCGTGTGCGTATCGCTATTTGTTTTCTAAGCACAGTTTTACAGGTGTCGAGGATCGTCGCATCCGCCTGACATCGATACCCCCGCGATCAAAAGAACGCCAACTCGTACGCGTTGCTTGCAAATTTCCATCACACCTAGGTGTACGAGAGGCAAGTTAATGTCGATTTCATGTTTCCAGATCATCGAACGATCACCGCGATCTAGACTCGCACTCGCGGTGAGAATTACGTAAGAGAATTGAGACGTGTACGGTTTTACCTAAGGCTCGTTAAAAGTTAACTCACCTTCGTCGTTACGTTTCGTCGTCGCTAAACCAGGCGCGTAAAACTCTATATTTCCAATCGAGTATATATATATATATATACTTTTTCTCACACTAGTTTATTCACATCCGTATAACACGACGGAACGGTCGAGGAGGGCATTTTTGGAGATGGGTAAGTGCGCGCTATTCATTTCGCTCTGATAAACGCAGCTGTCGAGCCAATTTGCCAGCTGAAATAACAGCGATTCGTTCATACGCTATCGAAAGTATCGAGTTTGACGAGATGCGGAATATATCCAGGGTGAGACTACTGTAAGCGTGAAGTGTAATTCTAATTTTTTAGAAGCAACGATTTCTGCTCGCACAGTCGTCTATTGGCTAATCCGCACAAGCCGAGAACCTTTGGACCTGACAAGAAAAGAGGGGACTGCGAGATCCTTGAAGCGGCGAATCTAGCGCGTGATTTATGCATTTTTAAGTCGACATACCTGCTTGTTAATTTCCCTCGACGTCGACTGCACTGAATTGTTTTCACTCCTCTCTCACATTACAATCGCCATATAATGTTTGCGTTGTACAAATTCACTATTGTTTTACGCTCGAGGCTATAGTTCCAGGTCTCTTTGTGTCACATGTTTAATTCTCACGTTTCAAGCTCAATTTCAAAACATTTTATTACGACTCTTCAACATCGTCTACAGGTTCCTTGAGTGACAGAAAATAATGATACACCTACCGGCGTTCCATGTTGTTTTTCGTTCCAGTTTCCATCACCGAAATCATCAGCGTGTAAAACTGTCTTCAAACTCCCTCGCGGATTTTAATCGAGGATTGATGCTTGGGCTCGAATTTGAGTCATCAAAATGTACGATAGTCGAATAATTGTGCCTGGTACAATATTGCCTTGAATAAGCTGACATTCCGCTTCATAGTTCGTGGCGAAGAAAGTCCAAAAATTATTGGATACTGTGCCCCGATGATTCTTAAAATACTACATACGAATGTTAACTGAAAGGAATAACTGTTATTAGAAAACAAGCTTGACTCCTGGTACAAGCAAAAGTATCTATTACGGCATCCATCACTCCTTTCTCTACGTTGTTGGTTTGGAAAACGAGCAGGTGAAGCGGTGCAGCGAAGCGATTCGTCGTGATTTATTAAAATAATTTCCATAAATTGTACGCATTTTTGTGACCTCGGAGACAATTCATCCTGACATATTCGAGGTGTTGGGAAACTGACATGGAGGATTGTGTCACAACTCTGATTCAAAGCTTGACACGACCTCTGCCTTTCACATAACTCAACAAATTCTCGCGTAGCACCTGAAATTCTTTAAGAGGACTATCGCTATGCGTTTTATCCAAAGTGGATAATCATCCTACCTACTCGACTCAAGGTTCTCTCCATGACAAATTGCATGCTGGACACAGCTCTCGTATCTATCACTAGCCATCCTAAATGGTAAATTCAACGAGATTTCTCTCATTCAAATAGACTTCTCTTCTGATTTACTAACCAATGCGAGCTTGACTTTCAATTTCACGTCAGGTACTGGTTTACTACGGGTTAGCATATGGCGTAAAAAAATAAGGAAGAAAGACAAGCGTAACAAAGTAACTTTGAGCGGTTGTAGAAACGATTTACAAACTGATCTCGCACAGGGCGCCTACATTCTCGCATCATTGTCGCACAGAAATTACAAAGAGAAATAACCAAGAAATTATCACGAATATTTACCCAATCAGCAGCCGATTCTCAATTAAAATAAGAACCGTGTACGAAAAGTGATATAACGAAACTTTCAATTCTCGATCTGAAACCTTAACAGAAACCTGATATCAATAATTCATGGAACCCTTAGCGAGGAAAATTCCTCGAGGTAATTTTCTGCGATAGATTCGTCAATTATCTGAGAACATCCGATGTTTTTCGTGGGTACAGCGTTTGTCCGAGCATTTGTACTTGGCTATTCCGTCAGAAGCTGAAAAAGTTGAACAAGTACAACGAAGCCAAGCCTACTCACGGTTGTTCCATCGGTGGCTGCAGCCCAACCAATTCGATCAGCGTGCAGATGTGCAAAGATTAGTGGCGCAAGGTCGCTCGACGGCCATCGAAAGCCCACTTTTATTTTCATCGTAGCGATTAGCGCGTACCAGTGCCGTACGTACAGGCCGTGTGGTAATGCGGGAACACGACTCCGTACAACCAAGTCCAGGTCCGGCTGTGACCGGACGATCACGTGTACGAGGTGCAGGTGGTAGGAGAGCGGAGAGAGTCACTCTCCTCCTGGTGACCTCGATACCCTCGAGCCTCCACCGTTCCCCGGATAAGGGGACTCCTTTCACTTCGAGGCGACTTCGGCAAGGAGTTCTTTATGCCCGGCACCAAAAGTTCAATCCTCCAGTGGCACCAGTGCATCCAGAACCGGCAAGCCGTCGGAGGTTGGAGTGAAAAAATCGCGCTACCGTAAGTCAGGATTTAGTTAAAGTTCGCGATTTCCTCTGCGACCTGAGTGATCGTCGGAAGCAATTGGAACCACAACGAAAAGCAAAGTCTCCGAGTGTTCTGACCGGTGGCGTGAACGCGGAATCGACGAAGATGCGTTGTTGTGGAACCTGAAGACAGGGTCGATTGTTGCTCCGCTTTTCTTCGCCCTTTACGCTTTTTCGACCTTTGCGGTACTCGGAAGACAAAGATGCTGATCACAGTGACGCGGTACAGCGTGCTTTTGCTGTTGTTTTACCGATGTAAGTGACAAACCGGTGCGAAACCGATTTCTACTTTTGAGTCACCGAAGTCCTGAGATGGTACGCACCAGTGATGTTAGCGATGGAACAGTGCCTTTGATTCGTGTTGAATATCGCAGGCTCTGCAATCTTATGCAGAGACCGATGGAGAGAAGTGACGAATTCTTGTTCCGTTAATTTTACTGCCTCACTAACCCAGTGACGAAATATCTGTGACACACGAACGAGAGCCGAAGAGCCGGTGACCGTTTACTCTATACCGAGAAATCGTTTTCCAATTCGCTGTAAAGTAGGAACAAATTTTGTTGAACTAAATTCTCATTCGTGTGTCGAATTTCATCGGGATAATTTGTTTGCGTTGAAAAATGCGTGGAAAATCAACGGGTGTTCAATTGGTAAACTGCAGGGTATTACGAAGGCCTCGATTGATGAACTCGGGCCAATTTCTTGTACGAGACTATATCTCAGGGAGCTTCTTTTAATGGATTGCAAATTTTTTTAAGGCGTGACCAGTCTGATCATTCCGGAAGAACTGCCCACGATATTATCTCTCATCTACTCCAATATTCCGCCGATAAAGAAAGGTGAGCATCCACTCGACTACTATCAGTTACTAAAGAAAACGAAATTTAAAAATAGCCTGGGTTCCCACATCTTCATTGTTGAGGTGCGTTAGAAATGAAATTATGCCTGTTTCACGCTGCTCAATTAAAGCGGTGATTTTTCAAAGCACTTTCACCCCATTCATATAAACATAACTGCTTGATGAGACACCCAGATTCAACCACACACTCGTTCTCCACGTTCTCCACGCCGTAAAACTGCGCAGTGCTATTCAAAACAATATTACCTACAATTAGAGTGCAAAACACGCAAACTACTCACGCTGCAAGCCGCAGAGTGCTTGGCTAATGTACACGTTGACCATGTCTGAACGTTTCTGTATGATTTATTTCAAATACGTGCGCGGTACTGCATCGAAGGTATAAAGACTCCAGAGTCACGCAGAATGATTGCACAATGGACGGTGAATTTTGATGTAACAAGGTCTTTTTTTTCTGTGCACACACACACATGGAAACACACAGGAAGACACGGTCCTTAAAATACTTGACTACATCATTTCTTGGAAGATAAAAATTTATCATAATTTAACGAATATACTGGCCTGCTCACTGAAATTTCTCCCACTGATTCAACGTGAAATATGCCTTGTAATGACTTGTAGGCTATTTTCCAAAGAAACATTAGGATGCCAATTTTCTAGTAGCAGCGAGCAAGTATTGAAGATTCAACGGCAACCCATTCTTTTGATAAATTATTAATTGAGAACGAATGAATAATGAATGAGCAGTCATGGAACGTGCTTGCGACAGAACCTAATGGATTTCTTTTTTTTACCGTCAACTAGGAACTGACTCTCGGCTTGGAGTTGGCTTCAGGCTCGGAGAGCATGCTGATTTCCAAGTCCTAGTGGAACTCGGTCCTCAGCAAGAAACGGAGAGGATCGGTACTTCGGACTCGAAGAGGCGGCGTCAGGCGAGTCAAGGCCGATTTTAAATATTAGTTTTTCGAAAATGAACTGGCCGGTGAATTACGTAAAACGGCCACGACCGCACTGTACAAATTGAATTGCGTTTATGTTTTCTTGCGGCAAAGCCGGATTATTGTGCAAGCCTTCTATTTTACGACTCATACATATATCCGCGCATGCAAGAAGGTCGATTGAGACATGCATCAACCTTTTTTTTTTTGTTAGGTTTCCACCTCGCTTTCCAATCAAGGATTCCTCCTTGTTATTATTATTATGAATATTACCCTAGATTAATGGTCTAAATAACGTATGCAAATTATACTTACTGATCTCTGTTTTTACGTTACAGGCAACCCTCAATGCGGCAATAAATGGTGAAATGGGACCCTGGGCCCAGTCCATTGCCAAGTATCAGAATCAGCTCAGAATCCAGAAGGAACTCGAAGAACGGATCAGGCTGCAAGAGCAATTAAAAAAAATGCAGACGAAGAAAAGCCAGAGCGAGACGATGGTGAATAACGAAATTTGAAACAGAATAGTCACCTAATTTTGTAACATTGTAATTGAATTATATGACCAAAACCGGGAAACAATACTTCAAACATTCGGAATAATCGCTTGTATAGATATCACGAGTTAATTGGATGAATCAAATGCAATTACGCGCTATATATACATATGCAATTTCAAAAGTGTAAGGGAATCTGCAGTTCGGCAGTTTTCTTCAATCGTGTGGCGAAACGTGCCAGAAGACACTGTCTCGTCTACTCGAATCGAAGTGCAAATTTGCATTCTGCAAACTGATGGATTTGAAAGGGTTTGACAAGCTGCCAAATTTGGTCGATTTTTACTTACAGTCTGGAGGCGGCGAATGGCTGACGAAGTGGAGCAAGGGGATGATAGAACCACCGGGTGAGGATCCACCCTCGGAAAGGTTTCCGATCGAGGAACTCTTGCCTATGATTGCGGCGAACGGAATACCGACGGGGGGATTTAGGAATTCCGGAACGACGAACGTCAACGACAAGATGAAAGAGTTGCAGAAGCTCTACAAGGCCCAACCAATTGCTCAAAATGCCTGACCCTGTGAATTCCAGTAAAAACATAGTTTTTAATGACTTAATTTAACCTAGTTTCTAGTTTTTACCACTTTTGTACCATACTATTTATTCGAAAACCCGTACGGGAGTAACGCGTTTGTACAAAATCTTTGAAAATAGGTATATGTAATATATTTAGTAACTCAATATATTCTGTAAAGTGTTTTAGAAACAAGTTACCTGCCTTTCAAGATCAAACAAACTTGCCGACACCTCGTACAGCATCGGAAACTGGATCAAATTGTGCGGACTTGCATTTTGCTTGTGATATAAAGCGTCGTTAATATTTTGCAAGACCGAAAGAGCTTTTCGTGGTCTCGAGGCCAATTCAGCGATCAAGTCGGGAGACTTTCGTAACTTTCTCGTTAATCATGATTGTCCAGGTGTTTTCTGTCGGGTGATTGACGGACTTAATCCCAGTCATTATCTGCAAAAAAAAAGTCATTAAACGATTAATTAAAGTTTAGAACCGGAGAGACTAAATTGAAGAACTAGTGAATCTAAGGGAGAATTTCAAGTTCCCTCAAATCAAAACTAAACCGCTTCGTTTTCCCGAGTTCTGGATGATAAACGTCCGTTCCAACTTGATGAGTGAAAGTACTGTAGCCTGCGTTTAATGCCAGCTGTAGGGTAGCATCATTTCGTTTTACCGACTTTCGAGAGGACAGGAAATAATTCTCGGCAAGTGAAATCCGTCGGTAACTCATCGGGGGTTGATGCGAATTGTTACCCTGAACGGAAAACCACCCCGTGTGAAAAAAAGATGTCAGGTAGTCGTTGCGGGCAAATTCATATTATATAAAATCAAATAACAATAAAGTTTTGTTAACGTTGATCAATTATTTTTAAAGAGACGACAACCAACGTCCAGTCACAAGGTCCAGCAAATCTTCCTTGCGAATTAAAACCTATGAGTGATGATTTAGTAGATATAGTTTTATTTCGTTATATTACATAGAATTGTCATAATATTATATCACGAGTAATATAGTTACATTTTGGTTGTGGACTTATTCTTACAATATAATTTAATCTCGGCCGCTGTTCCGCGACGTACAATTTCAACCGCACATCGCTCGCGTACCTTCCCATAATAATTTAATTTAGAAGATATTTTTCAAGATACGGTCAGTGCTAATTACAATATAATACATTTTTTTCATAAATTTAAATACAGGAATACTTTACTTTGGTGTTTGTAATAGATTATTCGATATCGATACCGCACATCGGAGCAGAGCGACGACGCGCTTGGTTAAGTACAAACATATTTTTCAGGAATAACAAATTTATTACGATCTTAGAAAAATCAGGAAAAGCACTCGAAGTCGCGAAAAAATATTGGAACCAATTCGTACGGCAAGAAAATTCGACGAACGCAGGTAATTAGAACGGATTCAAAACCGGTGCAAATTGATTTCCAATATTCGTCCAGATTTTCACAACGGCAAAATATCCTATGGCACTCGGCACGTTGCTTCAAGCATGCCTGACGATCGGCCAAAATCTCAACAGCCCAACCATAATCAAGCCACATCAAAATTCGACCCGACGGATAGCAAAGAAAATTTATCGTATCGTAACAGGAATGTTAGTCCTTATCCAGGGAATATTGCGTAACGAAATATCGCGCAAATTCTTCCTGCAACAAGGGAATTCGAACCGATTCTCTCGCAGCCCGCCCCCGTTTGAGGTGACAAAACTCGCTCATTTTATCACGTGACGTTGATTTCCTCCTCGTCCTCGTTGTCCGTCTGCTCGTCCGGCCTTTGCGGACTGGTCAGAGGACTCGCATCGCTTAGATCAAGTCTCGGTCTGTCTCCGTCAGCGTCGCTCAAGTCCGGATTGGGATTGTTCTTGTTCGGCAAAGTCTGCTCTCGCGAACCTCCGGCGGCCAGCAGCTCTCGTTCCTTGCTGTTCCTCCACTTCATGCGCCGATTTTGGAACCATATTTTCACCTGAAACAAACGTGGCGTCGTTCAGAAGTACTTAGATTTTTCGAGTTTTCTCAGAGATTGAGAGTGACTCGATTAAAGGACTTCGACATGTTTGCCGAATCGAGAGTAAAGGATGCTGTAGTAAAAGTCAACCGTATTTTGAGCTGAGGGTCCGCATTAGAAATTTTATCCTATCATCAAAGAACTATTGTAACAATAATCGCGCATAGAGCGCAATAAGAATATAAGGTCAAAAATAAACCGGGAAAATAACTAACAGGAAAACCACAATATCGGTCAGAACAACCAGCCAATTGTGACCCAAAAGTTTCTGGTCAAAAGTCAAACTTATTTTGGGTCATTAGCGGCTGGTTAGTATTACCGATCTTATCGATTTCTGTTTTTTTCCTCCCTTCCCGGTATATTTTTAAGGTTTAGTGTAACTATTCCCATGCTAAATGAGCGATGAATTATTTTCTCAATTCTTTTGTCGATAGAATAAAAGGCCCGAGGATGTGAAATCGAAGAGTAAATTAGACTCCAGCTGATCTATAAGTCTCAACTTCGGTACCAAAAATTCAGATGGGTATAAAAAAAAAATGGACCGAAGTTAAGTCTTAAGTGCGATTCGAGTCGGTCTCAATCCCCCCCCCGACGAATGATCGGGATTTCCGTGGGCGATGAAATCTCTTGCGGGACGGAGTGGATGCTAAACGGAGTTAAACGGTCCCCGGAGACGTGATTTGAGTAAGCGTATGTTTCCCCGCACAGGCTACCCTCGTATCCAATTAGATGTCTATTCCACCCTCCTGCCTCATTTTTCCTTCTCTCTCACTCTCCCTCTCTAATCGCTGGGTGGGCACGCACGCCTCGATCGAGCTGCACCCTTATTTCAAACGCTAAAGACCATGCACGCGTGTACGCGCGTTACGAGAAGCTCGGTGAACGGGCAAACGTCAGATGCACGCAACGTGTAGGCCACCCTCTTCTCTCTATGGATATGTAGCTTTACCTGAACGCGAAAAAGCGTTCCCGCATGCGGTACGAACGCGCAGAGTAACTTCGGACCGGTTATAGATGAACGGACCATAATCGTTCGAAACGAAAGATAGGAGAAGAGAAAGTACGGTTTGAACAATCAGGGGTGTTATTTGCGCCAGAGATTGCGAAGACGATTGAAACAACATCCGTATCGTATGGGATAGAAATGCAGAATCTGAGAGAATTCGAATAACGCAAGCTAAGATAACGACTATTTGACAAACAATTGTACAATCGGAATGTTCGAAACGATTAAATTCTGGTCGTATTTTATCCAACTCTAACGTTTATGTGGGCTCATTTTGGAACTCTGGAGTTGAACTGGTAAAAATAAAATTGAGGAATAGTTGTCTTCAAAGTGGAAGAAAATAGATATGTCCAAGTATCGCACAACAGATATTCGTGAATAATTAAATTTCCACGTTTAACCTTGACTGTAAAGGAAAATTACTGGGAATTTCATCAGCGTGCGAAATGATCTGAAAATCATTTGAATTTAATAAAAACCACCAAAGTTTAATAATTTTGAACATTTTATTAATATAACCTTGTATGAAATTGTCATTATCTTAGGATTAGCTTGTGTCATTCGCTTCTTTTGCACAGTTACAGAAATATTCTTTAATTCGTGTTCAGCATCACTGGTGCAAATAACACCGCTGGAGATGTTTTAATTAATTTCTCGACTTTTCCAAACTTTTCATTCAGCCTGGCCTTGGCTCGTTCATCCTTAAGCCAGCGCCCTTCCAATAAATTTCCCCATCACCGTCTCGCTCGCGAATCGCTTCACCTAAACCGTTTTCCAAATTTTCATCCCTGCCGACGGATCGCAGGGCGTTTGTTCGTACGCGTATGTATCTCCAGGCTGCACGTATATGCGTGCGGTTGACATCGCCCGGTCTGTATTTAGCACGTGTAATACCTACGGCACCGCATCCTGCAGGACCCTCTCTTTACGCCGGGTTCACACCGCACGACGCCTCAGGTAATTGGTTGTTCACACCAGACACGACCTGCGGTCTCGGACGACACGTGCATAGCCCTCGGCCTACGGTCCTTTCGGTCAAACATGGAATTTTTTAAAACTTACCAAGTCTTTAGGAGACTTTCGTTACGTTGTAGTTAAATCGCATCGTGTGTAGAACGGCGCTTTAACACCGTTAGTTTTACACAAAACCATCCGCGCTTTAAGATTTCGGTTCTGTTTTATGTCAGAGTTAATTTTACTTCTCAAAAACATGAAAGATTTTACGCACGTAGAAAATAATTTTGTCCTTTAGAATCAACGATAATTACGCCAGTTTTGAACTAAGTAAACTTTGCCAGTTTCGGTATACTTTACACTCTTAGAAATGCGGTGTTAAATGTAACACCGGATATATTCTATAGAAGTTAACACCATTTTTGTGTTGATTTACACCGATGATGTTTAATTTTACGCCAATCGGTGTGGACTTTTGTTGACACCGTGAATTTTTAGACAGTGTATATTTGAACTCCACGTTTATTTAGATAGTGAAAGTCGGATAAAGCGTCGATATTTGATGAACGTTAAATCGTCTATAGCATTACGAAAATTGAATGATTTTTTATCAAAAATTTCTTACGAAAACCAGCGCTGATTAGCTGTAACGAAATATACAATATTTGTAAGCTTTATTAGGTTACTAGCGATCTATTTGTAGAATTAAGTAATCCATCTGAGCCGCGGACATCTATTTTTTTTTTTTTATTTTTTAATTCACCATATCGGGGAAAAATTTTCGCTTTCCTAATTTCCAAAGAAACAAGAGGATCCGTTTCTGATTTAAACAACGTATGTAACCAAAGTGAGAAAAATAAAATGCTATTCTAAATCGCCTCAAGGCGTACCTATTATGGCGGCTGGAAATGGAATATTTCTCCAAGATAAAAATAAATGTTTCCGGGCGATTCCTGCGGCGGCCGTTTATCCGCGTGATAAAAATCGACGTATATACATACGTACATATATAAATGTGACAGAATTCCGTACGAGATCGCGATAAGTGGTGTATATATGCGGTGTTCCGTGTGAACGGGACCTTATTCCCAGTTCCTTCGATTCTTTTTGTGTCTGCTGGGACGGCAGTGATTGATTGTCCCGTCAGCAGCAGGCAGGGAGCCGCAGGAGGAAGGCGGCAGAATGCCGGGAGTAAGGGAGGCGAGCCGAGTCGAGCCGAGTGGCAAAAGTAACAAAACCACCCCGCGGGACCCGCGGGACCCGCGACCCGAATCAACCTCCTCGGTCAGGTTGAATCGGAATTGTTGCTGCGCCCGTCCGCCGCAGCATCTGCCTGATCCGTCTTCCCCGCTGTATAAGTGCCTGCACGCCCCGCCGCCGCAAATTCACCGACGTCCGAACTTCCGCGTAATTGCCCAAATTTCGAACCTTGCTCTACGCAGCCTCTACGATAGCCGCGAATTAGTCCAAGAAACCCGGAGGTTCGTTTCTGTGCTAATTATTAACCACCCCGATACGTGAAGACGATATTTCTCTACCCATCCAAACGTCCCAGTTATCTAGCACTTTCACAGATAATTTTTTGGCTATCGAATGTCAAATTCAAGTACTGACAATGTTCATTCATTTTATAGAACCTTCCGATTTTTTAGTATGAATTGAAAAAATATCACTCGCCCTGTATCAGCGCAATAAGCATTAAATTTCAACAATTTGGTAAAGCGAATTTTTTGTACACTCGACTCTCGGATTAAATATTTTCTTTTTTTTCTTTCTAGTTTCGGAAGAAAATTTCAAGGTAGAACGAGTGTTCTACAAAACTTACTAAATTCTATAATCAAAAATAGTCCAGGCAATCGTTCAGTGTGCAGGAAAATAAAAAAACACAGATTGTTCCGACAGAAGCAAAGGGATTCCTTGCTATTTCGAAAATGGACCCACAATTTTTTTTCTACACATTAAACAGCCAAGTAAGTGATTGCGAATAATTTTTATTACATTTATTATACGACGACGTCTTTAAATAAGCAATCTTACGCAACTCGGATTTAAGCATCACGTAAAAACAACCTTCGAACTCTAAGGCGGTATTTGATCCGTTGTACATGTTTTTCGTCATTTTTTACCCCCCCAAAGCAAAGTAGTCAAGTCGAAGAAGCGCCGGGCCTGAAGGGCAGTAGTCAACACCCGGACTTGTCAGCCGGGGCAGCAGCCTGCGCTGAAAGGAGGAGGAAAAGGAGGACTAGGAGGCGGAGGGTGGCAAGCAGATAAACGACAAACAGCAATAAAGCCCGAGGATTAGATGTTCGGGTATACGGCCCTCGTCGCAATTTATGGAATAAGGGTAACCTGCTTAATCCGATCCGGGGTCCGCAGCGTTCCTTGATTAACGTCGAGTGTCAGAGCCTGTCAGAATCTGTATCAAAGCTGGGCCCGGCGAGTGATTGTCGCTGAGAGGGAAAGCCGCCTTCTGCACTTGCTTTGTGCTTACGTGGCAGCGATATTATTAATTTGCATTCGTGAAAGATCGGTCGAACCGATATAACGGATAATATTGTGATTATAAAATACCGATGAATTTAAAGTAGAAAACCTTGTTTCTCGAGAAGGTAAACACAACGAAGAGTAATATGAAAATATTGTTTATCATGGTTTTTGTATTTGTGAAAATGTCGAAAACTATCGGTCTGTAAAACCAGTTGAAACAAAAAGTGCACGATTCGTGCACAACATATACAATCAGTGTTTTCACTGCGCCGAAAAATACATGCTTTTATATACCAACACCAGAAGTTGTAAGCTACAAAAAATTTCTCAGTGAAACTATGTGGCTTGAAAAATCATCGCAAAAAACACAAGAGAAGAATGCGAAGACATTCTTCTACCATGTATTACGCGTACTAAAGTAGCAGCTATCACGTTTCGGTAAGTAGGAATAAAGTTTTCATGATCGAAAAGCAGCAGCGTGGTCCGCAAATTACACTCGTCGTGACTTCGGCGATAAAAGAAAGGATTTTGGAAAAACGCGGAAGTAACGCGGGCGGTTGTCAGCCCTAAATACCGAGCCATATATACCTCCGATATGAGAATGGAAGGTATGGGGAGGGTATTAGGTACAGTAATAATCATAATAACACCTGGAATGCCTTATCGAGTGAGTGAGCGGGTAATCGTTAAACGATTGGCCCTCGGTCCTCAGCCCTCGCCCCGCGATATTCCAGCTCTCGCAGGCTCCGTTTAACCCCCCCCTGCAGGCTCCCTTTCTCTCCCTCTCTCTCTTTCTCCCTCCGCGTCGGCGGTGGCGCCATCTGGCGCAGTTTAATAAAAGACGATCGATTATGACGTCGGCCTCAGAACTACCCCCTCGGCGGAAGTTGCCGGAGGTGGAGAAGCCGCGGGTTAGAAATGGTGGGCCCAAGGGCGGGGGTGAGAGGGAGGGAGGAGAGGGAGGGAGGGAGAGATCGAACGTAAAAACCCCGGCATCCCGACGCGTGCGTGTGATGGGGAGTGGCGGGGGTGTTTGATGTATGGAAGGAATTCGGAATTCACATGTTAATACGGGAAAAGGGCCCTCTCCATATTTATTATTATACCCACGCGGACCCGTCCACGTGCCTGTGCACGATACGCGTTGGTGTGTGTGCATGCGAATGGCGTTCCCGTGCGTTCTTGCAAACACGGAAAAACGCACACTTCCGTCGGCGTCCGTCCGCGGGGCGGATATAATATACCTTATACGTCGACGGTGAAACGGATGAAAGAGCGGAATAAGGTATCGACATTTTCATACCGAAAAACCAACTCGGGATACGGACGCGGTGCCGACTGATAAATCCCGTTACAACTCGCGAAAAGTACGCCTCGCGATTATTATCCCGACGCGACGCGATTCCCTTTTCATCTGCTCTCTGACTCTGCCTCTCTCGTTTCACGTTTCCCGATAATTTTTACGTGGTATAAATAATTGACTCTCGACACGGGTTTTTTTCACCTGTCAAAGGTCGAGTGCGATACGATCCTTTTCACGTTTCGTGGAGAGAAAGTTGACGTGATTTTCCATGAGAAATTTACACTCTGAGGCGTTCGAGTGCTTAGTTACTTATCAAGAACAATTTTATATTAACCAGGCTCCGCTTTCGCGGGGTCAGAAATTCCTGGCTGTGCAACATGTTTCAATAATATTCTTTCGCGAAGTTGACCCGATAATATGTGGACCGATGGGTAAAGGTGGCCTAATGGTCCCGGTGGTAACATCTGTCCGGGTGGCAGCGGTGGGACGATATAGTATAAAAGATTAATACGTCTTGTAGGGAATTATTAAAGTTCATCCATAAAGGAGGAAACCTATATACGTATAAGGTGGTGTACGATACGGGTGTATGTATGTAAGGAGGTATTGTATATTCATGGTTTCTTAGCCGACGCCTCCGAGACCTCGCCGTCTCAAAGTTAAATCCATAATGCATGAACGGCCGAGGCTTAACTTGGAAGATATTGCACGCCGTTAAATTCATGTTATTCCCAGCGAGAGGCATCCTTTGCTTTTAATGCCAGCCGAAGGGATAGCGATCGACATCCTGGCCTTTGAAATTTCCTAGTCATTGCTTCCCGGTGCAGGACGACGCCATTTTGTACACGTTTCCCCATCTCTTTCGCGAAAATCCGTTGCTGTAATCATCCTGGAGGTACGCAATGAACGAGATTCTTATTTTCCCGCAAATGATGCGCGCGGGAAAGGAATAACCGTAACAATAATCGAGCAGCATGCGAAAGACAAGCTCCCAAGGGTGAACGGAAGTCGCGCCGACTAATGGGAACAAATTGAGTTGACTGATGGAATCCGGGAAACTCGATATCTCTCTGAAAGCCAACCTAATGGGCGATCCGTCAGATTCCAGATCCTGGGAACTCGCGATCCGTGTTTGGATACAAACAGATTCGATGCTCACCCCCTTCGATGGGCTTCGGACCCTTGTCGAGAGATCGTTGTTGTCAAGTGCAACGTGATACCGCGTTCGCAATGCCCAAAGCGAACAAGGAACGACGGTGGATGGAAAAACCGAGGGAAATACGAGTATGGAGAAATTTGATGTATCATCCGAGCTGATCTCGATCGCAAAGACGAGCGAAGCGGGGATATCTGAGCAAATGAGAGACGCTTGGGAAGATTTAAATGGCGGAACTTTCTATTAACCTTGTACTTTTGTCCCTTAAGTGGGTTGTCAGCGACACACCGCGGATCTATTATTATACCTCACGACCCCTTTCCTAATCCGTGGGATCTCTGCTGAAGTATCCTGCGACGTTCCAAGTCAAGAATGAAAAGACAGAAGACGAATGAGAAGCAGAAAAAAAAAAAAAAAATTGAAAGAAGGGAGAAAAAAATAAGGACTAGTAACGGTGGCTCTCGAGATAACGAAACGAAAAGATTAAGCGTAGATAATCCTTGCGAGAAGGAAAAATTAGACTCGAGCTCGAAAAGGACGACGGCTGGAACAAAACGAAGCATATTTGGGGAAAATGTTCGAGATAAAAATTAAAGAAAAAAAAAAAAAAAACACATTAACTCAGTCAACTTTTCTTCTGAAAAATTAATTAAGGCAATAACGCTACCAAGGGCGAGCGACGCCTGGTGCAGAAGGACTGACCCCGCAGCGTAACTCTTACACAGTCTTGTCAGGGGCTTGTGAAAGGTTCAATTTCGGATCCGTATTACGGAAGAAAGGCAGGCCCACTTGAGATGCCTTCCGGGGCTAGTTTGTCCGGGCGCTGGAGGTTCGGATTAAAAAATTAAGACACCGGCGTGATTTTGACAACCTGCCATTTCCCCGTGAAGATTCACCGAGGCGAAGGGTGGCTGCGGGCGGCTGTCGACTCGGATTATTAAAAAGATAACGAGCCCCGAGGCTTTATGATTTTTCATTCGGTTTCTAGAGGCCTCGAGAGTCTTCAATTAAATTCGGCGATTCACCTTAGACACCCGCCTCGTTTTCAACCGATATCTCGAGGATCGCACAACGCGACTCGATTAACTCTGCAATTGAATCAACGCCGCTTATGGTGGTGAGCAAAAAAATAAAAATAAAAATATATTCCATACCGAGAACTTTGCAAATCATGGAAATAAAAAATACCGCCCGTCGTCTGGAATCGAACGGTGAGTGAGGCCTGCCACTTTTTGCACTCTACAAAATACCCCTATAGATGCGCTATATATGTATGTATACGTACATACATATATATTGCGTGAGGTGTAGGGAAGTTGGTATATCTTAATAATAAATCCCCGTTCCCGGTTTACGAGGGCAAAGCAGAAAGTGATGCGGCAAGATGATACGAGAGAAGGTGTACCCGAGTAATAAGGATGGGGCCACCCACCGTCACTAATTACTTTACTTACCCCTCTTCTCACCCCACGCCGCATCTCTCGATGGAAACCCCTTTCTACCCATAAACCTTAAAGTCGAGGCGAGCGCCACCTTGCATCGCCCGCAGGGCAGAAACTACTGAGATATTCATTATTATTATAATTATAATAATTATTGTTGTTGTCGTATTATCAGGATTACGTTTATCATTTCTATTGTCCGTTATTCGTCGCGGGTGATAAATTAAATCGAGTGTTTTCGAATATTCATAGATCGGAAAATTGATAACTGTATACCTGTAAACCGCTTTCGGCTTTCCTCGTATAGATACATTTACCTCGCGAACGATCGTCGATGATTTTCAATTATGTGAAAAAGATTGACGGCTGCACGGAGAGTGGATCCCCTTCCCGAATCCCTATGACTGTTGAGAGAGCAGAGTTACAGGCATACGTGTATGTGGCAAGCAAGAGAGCGACGGTATCAATTTTGTCAAGGCGTATGGCGACGAGGAGGGGTTCGTAAAACGGGAAAGACGCTCGCAGCCATCGGAATAAGCTTGTATTTCTCGTAAAAGCCGTCACGCTATGCCCGTAGAGTACACCGCGACCAATGGCGGCCAAGGCATGGCGCTCGAGGTGTGAATTATACATGAGAATCTATCGCCGTCCCTCTCGAGCACCGGATCTCTCTCGTTCGCACCCTCCCGTTCCTCGTTCGCCCGATATCACAAAGCTACGAAACTACTCGAGCTCCGAGCTGAGACGTTTGATCAGTTGATTCTCGCCACAGAGAATAAGCCAGTTTTTTTAACCGAATTTTTGAACTCTTTAACCAGTCATTCCGTCCTAGAGGACTTTTCATAAATTTAGCAAAATTTTTATTAACAATTATTTCCAAAATTATCAAATTACGAACGCTTCCCGAATGCCAAATGTCGTTCCTTTTCGATGAGCCTCAGCCCCTTGTTTTCTGATGAAAAAAAATTTAGTGTGCTCAACAATACGCGACGTCAAGTTTATGCTTAAGTTGCTAAACGATAGTACAATTTTTTCAAACTTTTAGAAAACCGTATTCCGAGAACGACAATTTGTATTTTTCACGCTACTAAATTTTCACACCAAATGCGTATATAGGAAACTTTGAACTAGCACGTTTAGTTAAGTAGCGATACAGTGCCAAGCACTTTTGTTTTCTTTTCTTTATTTCGACAAAAACGTGACACCGACACTTACAAGTTTAAAACTGAAATTGTCAAGGATTCTCTGAAGTTGATTGGAATACACGGATTTGAAAATTTGTAAACCGTAAAAAAAAATGTGGCACTTAGAAATGGGTGAGTACTTAGACTGAAAGATAGTTTCCAAACAATTAACGATTTTCAATACCAATTTACCCGTCAATCGGCGCTATGCTTCAGATTCGGGTCTCAGTTGGACCGGGTGGTGAAATTCAGGGCCAGGATTCCAGGGTGCATACAATGTAATTCTGGAAACTAAACCGATGAAATCAAATGAAAGTAAATCAGTGAGCATTGCCGGTATCGCGAGTTTCATTAGAGTTCCGTAGTCAAAAGAGGGCAGCGTTGGCGGTGCAGGTAGGTAGGTACTAGTCGGAATGGTGGAACTATAAATGAACTAAAGCGTACCCCGATTAACTCCAACTGGTGTTATGTGCCTCTAGGTATGTGAAGCCGCCTAGTACAGCAGCGACGGAGTTGATACGTAGAAGCGTACGCTGGAACCTGACGGGGAGGTCGGTCTACCTACGTCAATGAACGATACTGGCTCGTGTGGGGCTTTCCTGACAGAGAGACCGGAGCCGAGAGCATTAGTCTCCATCAATCCGGTGAATGGAGTTGAGTGGAGTTTACCGGGGTGAACTAGCGCTTCGTTAACCGGACAATTAGTGCCCTAATAAGGTCATTAAGCGTCGCAGGTATATGCCAAAGTGCTCCGTTACACGTTCCAACTAATCGAGGAGCCCGGTGATACCCATACTCCAGATTACTCCTGCTGCGGACGATTATCCGCCGGGATTACTCACCTGCGAATCCTTCAGGCCAAGCTTCTCCGCCAGTTTCTTGCGGTCCGGTTTGCTGATGTACTTCTGAAGCTGGAACCTCTTCTCCAGGCCCCGTCGCTGCAGGTCCGAAAAGACCGCTCTTCGCATCATTCCTCGACGAGGCTTTCCTCGCGCGCTACTTGCCCACGGAAAACCTCCCGCTAGGCCCCCAAGACCCATGCTGGCCAGACCCCCAAGGCTGCCTTGCATTGCGCCTGGAAAAGCTCCACCTCCACCCGGGGCCCCAGGGTGATGCCCTCCCGCTCCTGGGGTCGCTACTGAAACAGCCAAAGTCATCGAACGATTAGAAAAACTCGCAGTGACTGTCATGTATGTGCGTCAGACACAAGTGTGCAAGTACAAGCTACGCGACTAACAAGCCCATGTTGTAGCGGCACCAAATGATAGATATCTGAACGAGCGATGATATCAGCACGCACTTGTTGCATGCGTGAATATCGCATTTCGCAGTGCACGTAGGAACAGCGGTGCACTTCACGTGCACTTCATGTCCGACACGCACGACGAGCCGGTGCAACCTATGTCGGTTATAGGTTTCGCGACGCAAAATGCGATAGGTGCGTGTATACACGTCGTGTGAATACACACAGGCACGTTGTAGGCACCGAGAGTTCCCGGTGCTATCCGTTTGCCTGCCATTTCAATTTCAATTGGAAATTTCAAACTCTTTTTATCACATTCAACTGAGCAGCTAATTGGTGCAATTGACTGACCGAGCGTAAGATCTATCGGTTGTACGATTTACCTACGCTCTTTACTCCACTAAAATATATAAACATAATAAAAGTTTTTTTCTTCACCGAAACTAACGAGGTGTATTTCCGTTCGATTCTCAGAGTCACACCACCATAGGTATATCATGAAGTATTGAATAGCGAGGAGTTGTTTTTCTTATAATTGCTAAGTAAATGAAACGGTAATTTATGAGTACATTAGCGAATTAGTGACTTTTATGAATCAATTTCAGCGATGTTCGATTCACTTTAGTTGTAAGTGTTGCCAATGTTCGCCAGTTGATTGGTCCATGTTCTATGAATACGATAAGACCATGTAGAAAATAGATAATAATTCCTATAATTCATCCCTATAGAATTCAAGATTACAAACACGTTCGGTAACGATTTGTCACTAGTCACGATATAACTCGTTTAACTATTTTATCCGCGTCAGAAGTTACAGTAAATGTGGTATACGGTTCAAGTTCTTTTGCGAATATATTATACTAATTGAAGGTGGTTTACGCATCGGTAGGAGCCACGACTACGGAATGAGCTAGAGAACGGTTATGAGCAATTACAGCGTTATCAGATTGGTCTTGACTACTTGCGATTTTTTTTCCTCTTACTTTCGAAAAATGGTAAAACTAATCTCGCAGGAACTCCGGGATAAACCGAAAGAAGTACTATACGTGTGATACCGCAAAAAAATATTCAGTAACGCGGACCCGTGAAGTCAGTCTGCAACAATAAATAATCATTTCACGGACAAATTCGAGTTGATAAAAGGACTCACCAGTGAGGTAAGGTCCTCTGCAAGCCAGCAGCTGATGGAGGGTGTGATGGGCGTTCGGCGGCAGCTGATGTTGGCCGGGATGATGGCCAGGGTGAGCCGTATGATGGGGATGATAAGCTGCGGGCCTGGCTATCGGCTTGGCGATATTGTAACCCGCGGAATTCTGGAGATTGTGAAGGAAAGCTGGAATGGCTCCAGGCGGCAGGCCTTGGAAGGTATCTGAAATAAGAAATTCAGCGTTCACCAGGGTTTGCATCCCGGCCATTCGAAGGGTCAAAGACCCAGAGTAACGGCATTCGTTCTCTGTGCCCAGGAAATTTTTCGATTTATCCGCTTCTGCAGACGCTGAGACTGACATCCGCTTTGTAAAATGATTTTCGCATCGCGATATCCGACGGCCCTTTGTGCAGGCTGTTGTAAAATGTTATCGAAACGCCCGTTTTATCCACCGCTTGAGTGGAGAACGTGATATTTGCTACGGCGAGACTTGCACCGAGTGCTGCAGAATTATCCGACAGTAAAGGTAACCGGTACTTCGAACCGTGGCGTTAATCAACTGCGGCTTCCAAAAATCCTAACCGATTCCAGCCGCTGTTTCCGTAAAACGCAAGTTCACCTCTGGTGCCCCACTCCACGCATCGCATAATTCAAGCTGACACCCCCGTCTGGGTCGAGACCCTTTTCACAGCTCCAGGCAGCCGCCGACGCTCAAGTGTTCACCTCAACACCTTCCTAAAAGTAAACGCCTGCCTGTGTAATGTTCACGTACCGAAATACACAGAACCTGCACGCCGGTTTTCCACATACCTCAACGCAAGTGGAAAACAGATGATTCTTACACGTATATATGGCTAACTATAATTGAATCGATAAAGAACTCGACGATCCAGAATCAGTTGGTTGACTCTCGTTCTGATATCAACAGATAGATCATTGCTAGAAACAACTGTCCAGAATCTCAACTCACTGTTGGAAAGAACATCATAAAATCTCACTTTGGTTATGGAAATACACAACGATTTCGCAGGTTAGAACAAAAAACCATGAGTTGAGGCCTGAGATGAGGATAAGCATCCAGATTGTTCATGATCATGTCGTACTTGACCCCGAGGTTGCCTCAAACATTGTAGAACTTGACGATTGATAGACTGGAATCGGCTATTTTACAGCGTGTACGAGAAACCGAATGTAATAATAGTTTCGGTGGCATAATGATCTATTATCATCCAGAGAGAGAGAGAGAGAGAGAGAATGGATTAGCGTCACTTTGCGCTATCGTTATAGGTTGATTTAATCACCGTCAGGCGTAAGAGCCGCAATCAAAGCCCCGAGTGTGCTTTCCAGAGGGTAATAACTCACCACGAGGTTCGGGTATCATCGTAAAGGAAACAAGACGTCGCTATCAAAATAGTGGGCCTAAATGATCCAATATACGGAAGATTGTTATTTGAAGATTTTAGTATCCGTCCGTTTTATTGCCGGACTTTAGTGCCGGCGTCAACTGTTGCTGAAGAACAAGGTTTCTACGGCTTACGTAGCGTCTCGGTAACGTCGTAATAATATATTATACACCATCTGTAAAGTCGAAATTGATTTACTGCCTGGGCTTCAAAGCGCAGATCGCCGCCTCCGGTGGTTGAACTTTTTCGCGACTGCGGAGTACGGCGAACGATAAACCATAAGGGGTAGGTAGTTGATCTCGCGTTTGGGGTGACAAACTGTCCAAAGTCGAAAAAATACGGTACACACGGAGCCGTGGTACGTGGGTATAAACAGGACGCCAGAGAGCCTTCCTGTGAAATATATATTCGCATGGCTGCGGCTGCCTTAGCCCCCCGTGACAATAACGCGCAGGGGGTTGGCCCAAGGACTATTTTTAATATTTTTTATCTCATCCGCCACGCCCAGTGGTCCGGGGAAAAAGTGACGTGTTTGAAAATAATAAAATAATGGGGCTTAGTCGAGGGTTTGCTTTGCGTCGAGCAGACAATACCCGACAATGGGCTATACACGCTCTGCCATTGTGCCGGAAGACCCCATAAAATACTCATCGCCTTTAATCGTTGTTTTCATTCCCGACCAATGAGAGCGCGGCTTCGGCTAGCTCCGACTAATAGCGGTTTAGGTTCGAGCGGAAACATTGAATAGGAATTATCCTTATAACCCCCTCGGCCAGAGGTTTCGCCCTTACACTGGGATCCACCGTCTGCCGGCTTGTGTTGTTACAGTTGTAGCCTTTTTTGGGCCAGCTTAGCGCTCGTGGTTTTTCTTTCGGATTAGGGCCTGGATGCTTTATTAACTAGATACCGTTGCAGGTTTCATTTTCAATGGAGTACGGGGCACCGTGTCTGTTCAGATCACCCAACAATCCCTTGGGGTGGTCTTACTCAACGTTCCTAGTAAAATTTTCCTCCTACGGTTCTCTCACCGTGCAAAGAGTCTCTGTGACCTTGGAAAATACCTCTTGCGGTTGGGTAAGTGGGATGGAAGTTGACTGCCAAAAGACCGTTTAAATCCAAGCCACTCCAGAGTTCCAAAGAGAGAGCGAAAAAAAAAACAATTGAACTAGAAATGGTCAAGTTCTCCTTTCACGGTACTTTTTCAGTCCCTCTGACGTCCGATCGTAAAAAGAAAACCGAGTAGAAAAAAGCAGCTGGTAACGAGGTGCGCATTCGATACTAGTCGATGAAATGCTATATTAGCGTTTTCCATCATAACAATCCTGGGAGCCCAGGGTAATTTATAACTCGACTATAGAATATATACGTATATATACAAGTATAACGAATCACTTTTTCGTTACAACATTATTTTCGCAACATTTCAACGTGACGTACAAGCGAGCCGGGTTTCGGTGGAAAGGGCAACACATGCACGTGACACCATAGCATCGATGCATTTACCGGCCGACAAATGCATAAAGCCCGTCCATGCAGCGATGGAGTTCAGCTCGTCAACAATCCGCCAATGTTAAATTCAACGCGTGCCTATTTCCACATGCCGATACGGTGGGTACGTGCAAAATATATGCATATACGCCCGAGCACACATTCAAACACCCCGATACAAGACCCACTCCACGTTTGCCAGGACTCGACAATCGGACAATTATTTCCGGCTTAAAATGCCCGGGGGTTTTCATGGAACTTGACATTTTTACATTTTTCTGCGACATTTTTCGACGCTGTAAAATTGTTCGACGATTCGTTAGAAGAAACAAATCACGGATGATCAAGTATTCTTAGAAGGACGTATTTTGTATGTACAAGTCATCGCGAATATGCTACTTGTCCGATATCACGGAGGCCCATTGTAAGGGCTTAATATGGGGGTGACGGTATAAGTGGCGCACCAACTGACGCGAATTCTACCCGAGAGGATGTCCCCCTTTTACCGTACGCACGAGGCGATTCGTCTTGAGGGTGTGCAGATGAGATTTAGGGCTCGGCGACAGAAGTCTGTTCTCGACACTGATTTGTGCCCCAGTCCTCTTTGTGCCGACTCTAAATATAGGTGGACACCGTGCTCCATATCTATCCTTCCAACTTCATCTCACCCCAAACTACATCCATTTACAAGTTATAACCTTGCAACGGAATAATGAACACAAGCTCATTCCAATCGACAGAGAAGGCGTCATCGATCACAGGCGCTGAGTCATACTGCCAATCCTCGACTTACCAAGTTATACTGAAAAGTCTTGCGAGAGTGCACTTACAAATTTCTTGCTGATTTCAACAACTCCGAAGTATGCTGGTGTACATGGTACAAAATACTGTCGAATTTAGGTAGAGTCGTGAGGGTTCATTTCAAACTGCCATAATTTTAATTCAGGTAGGTTACAATATTTACAAGCCTCAAGATTTAGTCCGGGCAAGCAATGTACTTAACTGACGATTTGTGAAGGTATTTGAGCGTTTGTTTACCAGGATTGGGCCGCCGATCGTGATTGCCGCCGAGAATGGCGTTGACGCTGAATTTCAGCTGAGGTTTCTCCTTCTCCTGAATCCTCCTGCACCCGGTTCCAGTGCACCGATCATCTCCGCAGGTGCAAGTTTCTTCGCTGATCCTGTCAATCCTGTCGCCTTCGCGTTCGATGTGCATCCTCATCTCGTCCGAAGTTCTCATGACGTTTCTACCGACATCGAATCCCCTGTCCATTTGTATCGAGAGTCTGTCACGCTCCTGAGATCCGGTTTCAGCGTCGCCCGAGACCCTGTCCTCCTCCATCGAGTGATAGTCCATTGCCGAGTTGGAACGGTTCTCGATCCTCTCGGCGAGTCTTTCCATCACGTTGTTAAGCCTGTCTATACCGCCGTCGGTTCCGTGTTCGTTGTCGGCGTCCATGACCGAGCTGGACCTCCTCTCTTGGTCGAGGTCCTGGGATCTGTCGGTCCGGAGGTCCTTGAGACCTTGAACCCGCTCGTTGGCCGCTCTGTCCATCCTGCATCGGTCGAAGTCCCCGAAGTTCGACCTCTCCGCACTCCGTCCGTGGATCCTCTCGAGGTCCTGCTGCTCCCGCTCGACCCTTATGCTCTCGGACTCCATTCTCTCCCGTTGCCGAGCGACGTAGCTCGCCAGATTCAGGGTCAGACTGGCAAAGTCGCCGCCGGGACCCTTGCTCTGCAGCAAGTTCTCCATGAGGAACGGTGACGTGGTCATGGCGCTCTGTTGCAAGTTCTTCAGCATCGCTGCCGACGAGGGGAACATCACATACAAAAATCTGTCGAAGCTCCTGCGGGACGCGATAATCTCGCGCGGGTTTCACTCACTCCACTCGGTACCGAGGCTCATGTTCGAAATTCGCGGGCTCGTCTCAGCTGCCAATGCCACTTTACAAGGACCCGTAGATCGTTACTCTCATCGCGCACAACTCGTCGATCACGATTCATGCATCCATGGAACACACGCAGAAGGCACCACGTAATGCAACCACTGCACCGGCTCCTCGGCGAAGGGAAGCTGTACCCGCTGATCGTTGTAACAGAAAAGGACCAGAATTACGTGCGGCGATCGTGACTCGACGGCGAAATGCTGACTGACATAAGCATGGGGGTCCCGCAACGTGAGCGGCGAGAAGCCCCGAACGAAGCCCACAAAAGCCAGGATGCAACCCCCTCCGCGCCCCACCCTCAGAACCGTTCGCAGCCTCCCGCCCCAAGGTGAGATAATACAGACTATAAGCCGGCCGATTCGGGGTTTGGCTTGGTTGGTAATGCCGTAATAAAATCATACTCCCATCAAACGGTCCTGCACACCCCCTTAAAGGGAGAGACACGGAAAAAGCCTCGAGATTCGGATTCCTTCACTCACCGATTGGATTTTATTTGACGAAAGCTCTCGTCGCCTGGCCAATCCCGAGCCGGGGATCAACCCTAGGCCACGCCCCCCCTCCAGGGATGCTGCGGTGGGGCGAACGGGCGACGCGCGGCCGAGGAAGGGTGGGGCGAGGGGTGCTCTACACCCTTATCAACTTTATTATCTACCCCTGTCCTCTGTACTGGGGCGTTTTATGCCGCGAGATTTTCTTGTATACTCGCGACGGGGGGGGATGAGGGGGGCGTTTATTTTATGGAGAGGAAATGCATTGCGGACTAATAGAGAAAGAAAGGACTACTCGTACCTATTTTGAGGCCTTATTTAGCAATTGCATAAACGTTTCGTTATACTCTCAGGCTGAATTTCATACTCGTTACCCTTTGTACTCGATGATCGTACAGGAGTAAATAGTGTACGTGTAGAATGCGGAGTTTCAGCTCTGAGAAAAATCGTGGATCGTTGACTGCACGATGAGTTTGATGGAAAATTTATTTTTCTGCATTATAAAATTTCATCGTATAAGTCCGCGGAAACTTTGGATAACTGGAAAACTTTTACTATCTGAAACTTTGACATTATACTCTGCAGCGAGTCACCCGGACGTATAAATATATACCGAGGATGAAATCTAAACCGGAAGTATAAGTATTTCCGAGCCTTGGCTTCCCGAAAACACCTCTTACTCACCCTTAACAATTTGGTACACTTTTTACCACAGAGGCGATCTTGAAAATAATTTTCGAGGGTTTTTTTTTCTTCATCGAAGTTGATTCCAGACAATGCTTGTCGTTCCGGATTAAAAATATGACCCGTCGACGAAGAATCGACAAGCTTAAACGCCCCGACTACACAGAATGGCTATAATTATCGAGTAACGCGGTGAGCTGCGACCATTTTCAGCGCAACAGCGGTAGTAATAATATTCCAATTCCGTAATTATTACACCGTTTCTGGCGAATGTATTGGAATAACACGCATACGTGGAGGCAGCATCCGAGAAACAGTGCGAGGAACGTGAAGGGGGTAGTTTGTTTGGGAGAAATCGCGTCTATTAGGGGTTATTTCGCGTTTTTCTTACCAGCGGTAGTGTCCCGAAGCCTCCCTAGCAACCCTGAACGACGGGCCAATCGAAATGCACCAAGGGCCACCCCTGAGAGCGAGGTGGGGACTGGGGCCACACCCTCTTCGGAATTATACCTACCTCGTCGACGTCACGACTTATCACCCTCTCGGCGAGGGAAAAAAAATAATGAAATGAACATCGGGCGGGAATCGGGAATTATTATAAGAGCGGGCGGGTGAACTGGCGGGCTGAAGTTGGTTCCGTTGGCTTATATAAGCCGCGTTTCTCGATGGCAGATTGAAGAGGGATGAGGGATCGCTACGCGGGTCGGGGCGACGGGAGGAGGGGGCGGAAAAAGCGCGAGGCCACGGGCAGGGAAGGGAAGGGAAAACGAAAACGATTCATTTTACCAGAGAGGGATAATTATTCATTCTTTTAACGAGAGAAACTCAGAGGGGGGTGAAAATTCAAACGCGAATCTAATAATTTTTATTCGAATTAGTTACCCACCCCCGCTTATTACACCATATACATGGATAGGATCCGAAAATCTCTTGCCTCGAGTTATCCATTGATCGATTAAGCGCGGGTTGTTTCGTACCGATAAATAACCCATCGAAATAGAACCCCTGATTTTAACTAAACGACGAAACGGGGGAAATAATAATAACAGATTCCATTTCATGGAAGCACCTTCGGAATTAGGCCAAGAGACGAAATGATGTTATATTCGACCGAATCTGCGCTAAACGATACGATCTATAACCAATAATAAACCGTAATTCATGATATACAATTGCGCGATATTATATACGTATTTGATGCGGCATTATAGGTATAGGAATAACTAATAAAGTTGATTTCACGCTCGATTCGACGCATTCAACGCATCCGAAGAATATGAACTCCCCGTGCCTGCGGTATACGAGTGTGAACGTGTGTGTGTATAAGAGGTATACATAAGGCTGAAGCGTCATGTGTTTATAACTGCCCCCTATCAGTATAATATTATTACCGTCCCCGCCGCTGCTCCGGAGCATTATACGTATTATACGTTTTGCTCCTCACTTATATTCTTACGGAATATATTATTACGCGTATATATACCGGTGATTCACGGTCCCTCTAATTTGACAGCAGTTTTATTTAAGGGTAGCTAAATTATTACTGTACTGAATATGATACTCAACGCGGGCGGCACGAAGCGATAAACTTGAAATATCTTCGAGACAGAAGAATATACCCCCGCGGAGAGAGTTTGGGTAAACGATTTTTGCGGAAGTTACCCGTCGACGGCTTCCCGGCTCTTCTGCAGTGGTTGCGCCGTGAAATATTTCAAGGACTAATCCTTTTGAGGAAAAAATGCCAGATTGTGTCGTTAACAAAGTGAAACTGAATATGATTGAGTTGGATTGTATCGAAGTAACCTTTACTTGACACGGTAGAAAAGTTAAGATAAGCAAATTCAAGCAGAGAAAGTTCGGGTGTCAATGAATTCAGACAAATCACATTGTTGTTCCAATTTTTTTATGCCTAAATCGTATCGTTTGTCTGTGTTTCAACGGTGGAAGAATAATTGTAAATAATTTTAAGTATGCGTTTTTTTGAAAAGCAAGTTCATTAATAACTACGACCTAAATCAATTTTGCGTGCAGAACAATTTTATGCGAAAAGAATTGATCTCACAGTCAGGCAATTTATCGAGAATTTGTTTAGGCACGAAGTAGGCATTTCAATTGGTATTTATTACAATTCTACGAAGGCTACAAGATTTCTGTCACTAAAAGAAAAAAGCATTGGTGAAGTTGTTATAAAACAATCAAAAACCCTGCTTCCTTAGTTGAGATTCATAGATTTTGTTGTATCGATTAAACAAAACTTGATCGAGTCAAGTCAGAGTTTTCAAACATTTGCCTTAGGATATTTTGAACTCAAACCACAAAAAGTATCAGTCGAAGTATTTTCGCGAAAAAAAATGATCATGAAATTTTCCGTTATAGTCGCGGCTCGGCATTCAGTTGTATAATAAAGACGTATCGAGTAAGTTGTTCGAGTTCGGCTGGTCGAGTCAAGTAAGGGTGCTCGTCGGTGTGAATCGACGCCTCGAAGTCACACGTTGGCGTTACTGCTCGACGGCGAAGATTGCTTTGTTTGGAGACCAGAAGCGTAAGGTGTGTAGTACCTACACAGATACGGAGGACGTTGGAAGAGGGTACGACGGAGGCGAGGGAGTAGAAGAACAAGACGACAATAACAAGGGCGAGCAAGAAAGACGCCCTAAGAAATCCAATATCTTGGAGAAAAATTGGAACTGCAGTAGTCCTCCTGTTTGTGATACCGAAACGTATGATTCGTCGACGTCTCGGTCGCCATGGCGACGTTCTAGACGGCAACCCGTCAACCACGATCGACTGTCATCGGCGAGTTGATTGGATCATCACACCGTATTACGTACCCATGTATATGCAGATAGAAGGAACGAATTTCACCCTTTCACGAGTCCTCAAGTTTCGCGGAATTTAATGAAAGCATAAATATCGCCGGACACAATTAACTCCCGGGGTCGTAACTCAGCGTACCTGCGGTGATTGCCTCCCGTGGTGGCGATGGCGATGGCCATGGTGATGGTGTTGGTGTCGGTGGTGGTGGTGATGGTGGTGGTGGTGCAGATGGCGATGGCGGCGGACCTTTCGCGCACTCCGGTGCCGCAGGGTGCGCCTTGTGTGACACTTGGCGACCCTCGGACCCGCACTTCGCGGCCGACGCACCGGTGCGACAAAGTTCGCGATAACGCGCTTCGGTTCGGCCCAGAGAGAGACGCGCGCCGCGCCGAAGGGTTCGTGTTAATTAATATCACGTCACGCGCCCCCCGGCTCAATTCTGTCTCTGCGTCCACACCCCGCTGCCCCCTGCTTCCTTCCAACGCCCACGCTGCATACCGACACTGATATTCGAACCGATTCCCAACGGCCCTCCGTAATACGTTGTCGATATGCGGTGGGGCGGAAGGAGGATGTTAACAAAGTGCCGAATTTTACTGGACTTTGAAGAAATGATCATCGTTTTGGTCCTAGGACGACAGTAAATAACAATTGTTTATACGAGAAGTTCTGGAAATATTGATAGGATGAATCGTTTCTGAAATTATTATCCCTGACCAATTATATCTGTATAGCTTGTAGACAAGAAATTTACCAAAAGACCTGAATATAGGTATAAATGTTATGTATACGTTTCAAAGATCGATATTTGACGCTTTCTGGTATCGGGTCGACAAAGATAATAGACCGCGTGTTACGGATAATGTAGAACCGTTTAACCTTTCATGCTGGTGTATAAAAGTAATCCGGAAGAATTGAGAGTTAGGTAAGGTTTGCAGAGAAGGAAAAGAAAGCAGCACTTTTTTAAGATCCTCGATTTCCGTTACAGATAAATGGAGATTGCCATCATTGATGACGAAGTGAGCAGCCCACGAATTGCTGAAAGAGTGTCGGAATGCTCGAACACGGCAGAACCTTAGGCCTCTACCTTTGGGGTGAATAACGCGTCGTAGTTCAGGTCGAAAGTCCCTCGCTGATTTGGTTCACAATGGAATATCCCCTGTTTGCGGTTTGCGCAATCCGCGGCAACGAGCGGCATAATCTTGAGTCCACTCGTTTCTCGAGTGGGGTTTCCCGGGTTCCGAGGGGAATTGGGACGGATACCGGATTGCCCGGACGCCCGTTCCTCCCTTCGATCACTCTCTCGTATCCCCTAGGATTAATAAACAGTAGCTAACAAGTGGGCTCGGCGAATATATCATGTGCAACGTCGTCTCCATTGATTGGGATAACTTTTGACAGTGTGCTAATTTGCCTTCTAATTCTAAGAGAGAGAGAGAGAGGAAAAGAACTAGAAACGACAATAGGGACTGATTCAAATTTACGAATCGACCATCTACCATCCGCGATCAATGTGAAAATAAAACGGGCGATATAAAATCAATTCAAGATTCCGCTCGTGGTCCAAAGGCCGAAGGTCTGCTCTAGGATTGGGGGCAGTTATCGCTGCGTATCGTTCCTAATCGTTCTCCGGGTCGGGGAGACCGACCGGGGATAAAAGCTCGGCGAGAAGCCGAGAGAGAGAGAGAGAGAGAGAGAGAGAGAGAGAGAGAGAGAGAGAGAGAGAGAGAGAGAGAAGATGGTGGCGGTGGTGGTTGAGGGAGAATGAGGGGGCTAAAAGCCGAGCCCGAGGCGGGAGTGGACTCCCAAACGGAAGAACGAGTGGGAGAGAGGGAGAAAGAGAGAGTGATGCCGGGGTGCCCAGGGTGCCCAGGGTGCACTGGTGTTTTTGACAGGCCGATGAATTGAATAATCGCAAGTCGAGTCGTGGGGGCCCACCAAATCTCAGTCCCCCTCTCTCTGTCTCTCTCTCTCATTCTCTGTCTCGCTCTCTCGTATGCGTACGACTATGGCTATATACGCCAGATTAAACATATACTCGGTGATCGTTCCGAGCGTGGCACCCGCGCCGAGATACAAGGGAAACTTGATAGAGATGAGAAGTGAATTTTAAAAAAAGCGGGGAAATCAGAGTTGCTCGCAACAAATTCACTGGGTAACATTTTGAAAATTATCAAATATCTGTTTCAATTTCGTACTTTTTCATTTCAACGTACTCTCCGCTCTGTTGCACATCGGCACTTTCTTTTTCACCGAAGCGACAGCTGAGTGTTCGATTCCGAATCGGTCACCCTGTATATAATGCATTGAGTTATAACGTGAGAGTGGAGATGCGGGAATTTGTACACGCACGTTTTTCCGAGCGAGGAGGAATCGCATTGATCACGATATCTCGAAAAAGTTTCGCTTAGGTTGGTAATAATGTTGGGGAAAAAAGTTTCACGGATTCTCGACGGGCATGCAGCCATCTTGGAACAACAGACTTGTGCCAAAGTTAATACGAGCAAGGAGATTTATGGATCCCGTAAGTTATTTATTTCGACGCGGTATATCCACATCGGTGAATTCTTTCCTTTCTGCCTTTTCCGCGTTTTCCATTTAGCACCGCGACTGGAGATGAATGCGTCGGAACTCGAAACTCGATTCTCGCGGAGTTGCAATCATCCCGTGTGCGAAATTAGTGCCAATATTGCTCAGGCATCGGTTTCCGGCCGGTCGCCTCCGAGACAGCTTTCAGTCTTCTTTGTCAGTTGCACGAAGGAAGACAGAGGCCGTACACCCTTCCTCCCCACGCAGTTAATTTGCCTAATTTATTAATTCGCCAGAGCCGCGGGGCTTGGAAATTACGCGGTTCAACAGTTCGTAAGCCATGAACGGCGCCGGCCACGTGGCCGCTTCATCGAGGCACCGCGGTGGCAGCTTCTGTTTTCAACACTCCATGCTTCGGTGGCTCGGATCGAGGGTCAACCGAGGGAAACACCCTGATCCGATCATTTATAGTGTTGCGAGGGCGGCCAAATAATCATCCGTTCCTCAGGAATAAGTCGGGAATAGTTTTCCTCGAGTTGTCACGGAGTTTGCCAAATTCTTGAACATTGTATCCATCATCGCAGCTCGTGCTTCATCCATGTTTGAAACCATGTACAACGATCATTAGCACGACGGAAGTTTTCCGAGTTTTAAATACTGTCCCGTAATGAATTCAACGATCGGTATTCCGAGTCCAAAGCTTCATCGACCTACTCATTGGTTCATTGATTGAACTGTACCAAAATTTGACAATTTTCACTTATTGTAAATGATTGTCAAAAATTTAGGACAGAATATTGTTAAACTAGATATTCATGTACACAGATATACAATTCGGGGGAATCAGTACCTACTTTTTACTTTCTCTTCACGTGGTCCAACCCACAGTGATTCGGGTTCAAAGCCGAAGTGCGATCTTTGAGTAGAACGCAGCCCTTCAACGATCGTAGGTCGATTTAATTTAAACATACTCTCGCGACCAGGGATCGTTACCTGCAGCAGTGCCCTGAGGCTGGCGATCGAACGGCTAGTCGCCTTGCGATTTTCCAGAGCGTGCCGCCCCGAGTACACAAGGGGGACAAGCTCAGGGTGAACTGCAGTGCAAGGGATGAGAGGAGTGAAGCCAGAACGGCTCGAGCCTTCGGTACAGCCTGTGTCTGACGTTGATACTGCGATAAGTTGAAAGAGGTTCGACCTACGAACCGACGGTTTACGCCGTATTATGTCTACGTGATCCAGCAGCCCTGCATCGCGTCCTGCACGTCTCCGAGGCTCCGATTTCCGATGCCTAATTCTGCTTTAATTATTTGTCCAATTCAGCCGGCGAGACTTGGAAGACGAGTTGGGCTGTTGTTATTGTTTTTCTCTCTCTCTCTCTCTCTCTCTCTCTCTCTCTCTCTCTCTCTTTTTCAGCAGGAAAATGCAGAGCCGCCAGTCGACGCCTCTTTCCTGCAACTCTGCAGCTGATAACAGGGCCGTCGCCCAAGGCTGACGAAAAACTTCATCCCAACGTCGGCGGTTAAACCGAGCCAAATCTGTTCTGGACTCGTCAATTAACGGAATACCTACTTTTTCCTGTAATTGTGCACCACCAGGTTCCCTCCTGTTGTTGGCAACAAAACGACGACTCGGGTTCTACCAGACCCGCCTGGTTTTGATACACGCCCAAAAAGGGTTGAACGAATCCGTGGACGTAACATGCGATCAACCCTGAGTTGAAGCCGAAATTATAGGGCTACAGTTTTGTTTTCTGTTCAATTTAGTTCTGTATATAATAACTCCGGATAAATGGTTCGCGAAGTACGAAACTCGGTCCCGTGCCTGTTTCCAGATAAATTAATTCATTTCAGATCAACGACCCGCGTCATTTCAAAATCGTATACCGATGAATAACCGAGATTCGCTCCTTCTTTCCGAAAGGCTTCGACGTCTTTCACATCCTTTCCGAAGACTCACGAGCTTGGAGCCCAAGAACAAACGTATATCGGCAAGTTTTTGCCGATCGATGGCATCGAGATTCGGGCGGTTCGGACGCCGGATTGAGCCTTAGGACCTCGCAGGAAGAAACAGGGACAGTCAGGAACACGCGTGCCGTGTGTCATTGCCACGCTACCTTTACGAGGGCGGTCGCGTGTCACGACGGACGTTCAAGGGTCGCGCGCACAGCGCGTTCGACCTACGTGTACCCTATTATTTATCATCTTGTAGTCTTCGAGTGGCTCGATTGTAATTCCCCGCAATCTGCACCGCGTACAAGCCTCTTTGACACGGGCATGTAAGCCGCGTGACCGTTGCGTGAGAGCCCGCGTGTACGAATCTAGACTACGACTGACGAAAGCTCGGTGAACATCCTATGGATTCCGATCCGAAAGAATGGTAACGCAGCTAACACTAATACTCAAAGGATATTCCAATACTCGAAACCTTTCCAGGAGTGCTGTATTCGAGTTCTCCGAGAGATTCTCCTGAACAAAACTCTAGTTTTCTACCAAATACCAAGGTAATTCCAATGGATTTTATCAACGGTCCTGGCCACGAGATGTGAAGTAAATTTTCTTCGTACGTTGGTCAATCGTCCAATTTATAAAACAGACACTTCGGCTACAATACAAGTTTCTGAATTCAGTCGATAAATTTATGACTTGGAAGTATTTTGGAGAGGGTTTTTCTAAGAAAAGAAAAGAAAAAAATGAAAGAAAAATCAAATCAAGGCTGACAATGTCACTTTTCAACTAGTCCGACAAACTTTCTTCACAAAGTGACGAAGAATTGAAGAGGCTGTAACTTTTTTCAACTCGAAATCGGACAAAGGCAACTCTTGAGCATTTTTCACGGAGATAAAATTTTCAGGGATTAAATCCTGAACCAGACTCGCGACAGATCTGAAAGTTGAGAGGTGAGAAAGATGTACCCGATTTTTCTGAACACCCAAATAGACCCGTAGACGGGTGAATCGTAACGACGATACTCGCGACTGTGACTACGACCGTTATTAAAGTTATTCAGATTGCGATGGGTCGGGCCAAATTCGGTCCTAAGGATTTCTCAAACCACTCAATTTACGATCTACCCTAGTTCCTCGGAGGATCCGGAGTTGCCGCCGCGTGGCAATTATACACTCAGAAGTTACAATGCCGAAATTATTCAACGCTTTATACCCGGGCACTAAAAACTTCTCGGAACATTAGCGATCTTGTCTCTCGGCGCTTGTATTAATTCAGGTTTTCCTACATTACCCCTTCATCTCCGCAGTGCCACATCAGACTGCTGGGTACTTCTCCTCTACCTGCGACGAACAGGTATGCAAATACGCGTGTTTGGCTACCTCGCTACGTCACGGGCTCTTGTACAAGGGGTAGGAAAGCAGAAAGGCAGGCAGGCAGGCAGGCAGGCAGGCACCTCTCTCTATACAGATATACGCGCGTTGTAAGGCGGTCGGTACTGGTTTTAATTACAGAATTATACAAAGGCTATTTATTACCAAGCAAAGCGGCTCGGGCGCCGAGCAGCCTTAATTGCTTAATCGAGTGGATCTGATAGAAATATTATTCTGATACAAAAGGATCCTTTTCACTCGGATATAATTAATTTAAAAATACCCATATAATTGCTCAATGATTCTACCCTCCGTCTGTTCTTCTCACTTTCAAAACGCACGCTCCCTGCGTACCTGCCGACCAGCCATCCAGGGATCACACCTAGCATTCATTTTCAACATTGCTCAGCCCTCCGTTTCAGGCTAACCTAATCCTCACGATCACTGTTGCAGAATGTTATTAAACCAGGCAGACGAGTAACTCTCTGCATCAGAGAAGATTTATACTTTTCATAAATTGGACCAGCGGCTGCTAGGATTCAGGCTGGATCGTAATTATTCTACCACGTGAAAAAAAATCCACTAATCAATTTTCAATATTCATCATTATTCGGACATTGAGCCAGCCGTAAAACTGTTCCGTTACTTCGTTCAAGCGCCTCGGGAGTGATTCGTAATTCCATAAAGCGATTCCACCGATCCGAACCCCTCTCCGCGGAGTTGGTCGAGTGATTAGTGGTTGACAAACCGTAAAAAATACTTGGAAAAAAAAAGTATCGTAGGCAGGTATAATTTATTTATTCGTTGATCCTGGGGTCCCAAAGGAGCTGCAGGAGGCCTAAGCCTTTTCGAAAACCTCGAAGGGCGGGTTGTTCGAATACCTGCAAGCGTGCTCACGTTTTGCAAAAGTCTCATCCGGCACGCGGCTCTGTGTAAACTCCACTCTCCGACTCGAGACACGTTGAAAAGATTGTCAACACGGTCCGTGAGGCCCAAAAGACCCCGTTCGTGGGCCACTGCAACCCTCGATCCCAAGCCGTGTCCTGCGAAGAGAAGCAGAAATGCAATATCCTTATTACACTCTCTTCGATGATGGGTAAAAATTGACGATCCAGATTCCTCTTCCTGACTTCAGCACAAGACGTTTGAAGCGCGGATCGTCGGGACCTCAATTAGAGGTATCCGAGTTATCTCGGCCACAGTGATCAACCAAGCCGAGTCAAGGCAAAGCGACGCAAGGCAAGACAAGGCAGAGTGTTGCAATAAAATGCTCTAGAGCTCTCCGTTGCAGTACGAACTTGGCACCCTGCTGTTTTTAAGCGTTGGTGACTAATTGGTGATGTCGACGCCAGGCGTTGAATTTCTCCCCCCCTTCACCCTCTGTCCCTCCGACTCGTCACCCCTCGCCAAAGTACCTACTAGGTGTAACTCCCCGCTGGTTGTTATTACTGCAGTGTGTACGTACGATACACGCGTGGATATGTGCGTCAAGAATGGGCGCGCGAACACAAACGCACCTCTATGATCCTCCTGCTCGAGGGTGCGAGAGAGACGGAAAATCCATGACTCGGGGGTGGGCGGTTAGTTAACACTTAGTTATTATGTGAAATCGCGCCAGGGATGCGTGGTTCCGAATCGGTGTCTCGATACTCCTTTCTCCGCGAGCTTCATAAGTACCAGTAGAACATTGTTCGCAACCGTTTGTCGGAGACAATTTGACGATTAATCATTTACTTATTTGGGCAAGATGTGCTCGTGCAGGCGAAAGAAAACATCTCACTTTGTCTACCGCCGTTGTGTCTGAGGAAATGATTGTACGAACGGAGTATGTGTTTAAGGACGTTTGGGAAGGGTTCACCGGAAATATCTCCGATGTGAGAAAGTGAAAAATGACGAAATACGTGAACTCGGGAGGTTGCCAACAAAGGTGGCCACCGGTCTCAATAACGACTGACTTGTACACGGACCTCGAACAATGAAATTGACGACGCATTGCGTTCCGCCGGGGTTTACCCCATTGCAAAAAAAAAAAAAAAAGACAACGCGCTGGGTAAAAAAGAAGAGTAAGCCGGGAGGGAAAAATGAGCGAAAACGCGGGATTTCACCCCAGAAAAAGGTACGGTACGGTCTTTTTTTAACGCAATTTCAGAAACGACGGAATTATACCGCCCACTTGGATCTCTTTTTTCGACGATTTTTTTTTTCCCCGCCACTTTCCAATGGAATATCGTACGGCTATTAACGTCTGGGAGTCTTTTGTCAAGCGGCTCAGGTCATCAGTCATCGCTTTATACTCGCGACAATAATATGAAATAATAGAACTGTGGAACAGTATAATACGCGCAGTGGCAGGCTGCTGCTACGGGCCTTCCTTCTTTCACTTCCTCCTCTGACATCCAATCGAGAATTTTATTATGACACATTACTTGTCATTCTTATTACAGATGTAATACTCGACGCCCGTGTTTTTCTCACTCATTTCCGCGTCCCGATTCATCCGAGTTTCCCGGATTTTCCCTGCTATAGGTACGTTATCGTTAATTTTCATAATTCCATGTACCTCAGTTTGCTTTTCGTTTTCCGAGACACTGCGAAGCCTCCGGTACAATATCGCCGTTGGACCGATCGAACGGTGTCCTTTGTGTGGTTGGTACAACGCAGAGTAATCCTATATCCAGAGGTCACAGCGTCTGCGAAGAACGTGCAATTATGGACACTGTGTCGACTTATACGTTTCGACAAAGTGCTCGGTTGGAAAGATCGGCTGTGTTTGAGGATGCGGCTGCATTGTTCAAGGAGAGCTGGATCGACGTTTCGAGTTACGAAAAGGCAAAGACACTGCGTGGGTTGCACTAATTGCGAGTGTTGTAATGGTTAAAACAACACTTGCGCCACCCAATGTGTAGGAAATTGGTGAAACCCTCTTCTTTCCGTGTAGCCAAATAAAATTCAACCGCAAAACCGTGAATTCATGAAGCCTATAAAAGGGCATTTATGTGGTATTTCTACCGCGCAAAGTAAACAGAATTCGTTCAGTTTTGAATCGCGTTTAGGGCCTCGGGCGTCACTCGGCCTTGCCAAGGCCCACCAAAAGGCACGCTCCGATGTTTGACCAGGCTGAGCAAACACAAACTAACATCGGCGTCTACATACTGCCGATCCAAAAGTGCCTCAAGCTTTGTTGTGGGTAAACATTTTAACAGGATTAAACCACACTTATGGGGGCTAATCTGTACAAATAATCCAGTGGGATACGGGGGTACGGGGATACTTTCTTGCACTTTTTCTATGGTAGCTGTCACTGAATCGTTAGATTTCCCTAAATCGACTGAAATTCGATGCTGTTTTAACGTTTCATCGTATTTTCCTGTAAGAGCCCCGAGGTCTGATCGACCCTACGCAATTATCTGGCATTTTCAGGGAACTTCGAATGAAACGGACGAAACCAGCTGTTACGTCGGGTAAAATTTCTGATCACCACGACGCTGCGGATTGGTTTAAAACAACAATGCAGCGGTCGTATAAAAGAATTTTCATTTCGCTTGAACTTATTTGCAATAACTGATTTGAATCTAAGCCTGACCCCGTGTTTGACTTTTCCGAGGTGGTTTGGTCGGTCGACGCGGCAGTCAGACGTGCATTCATTATGCATTCAAAATATTGTCTTTGCATACAAGCCGCGTTTGCATATCGCAAAGGGTTACTTTTTTCGGAACATATATTATTTACCTACGTCACTGATTTCTGTGGGCGCAGCGGATAGTCGTCGGGCTGCGTTACGCACGTGACAAGTTCAGGAAGAATGGTGCTTTTGAAATTATGCACAAGGCGAACCACGCGAGGCGTGCGAACCCCAGAGGTAAAAAAAAAAATATACGCATCCCCTGATTTCCGAGGTGAAAAGCGCGCAACGTGCGTTTGCGATTTGAAAACCGGGTGCAGGGTTAGCATCCTCGCCGATGTTTTTCGAAGTGCAAACGATCATCGGCGGAGATCGAGGATCGTCAGAACGTCAAATCGGAAACGCCTGAAGCCAATTTTCAACGGATTTCCTTGGCTTTTCGACAGGCCTGGGTCGTGGAACGAATCGGTGTCATTAGCAGCCTGCAACAGTGCGCCAAAATACCGACACGCAACGGAGAACTATTTTCAGCAGACGATGCCCGGTGAATGGACTCTTTCTACGGCGTGCAGATCGAGGCCACGGAAGCTTTTGCATACCGCAACAACGTAAAGCGCCATTAAATGTTCGTTTTCACGGAATCCTTGCGTCGCCAAGTTTCTTTACGCCATTGTGTTGTGACCGTGAACGAGGCCGGACGGAGCGCTGATCGGCTCTAAGAACTCGGGAGTCGATGACGGATCATTCCTGACCCGGGGTGAGTTACCAATTGGAGTCTATACCGTGGCGGCGATGATGGATCATGGTAACTAGGATGCGTGATCGACCATCCCCGACCGACTTGCGTCAGCGGTCGAACCCCTGCACCTTTGCTTTGCGCCGGGTTTTGGTGACAGCGCCGGTATTGTAACTTGACTATCCAACCACCCCTCGTCTTATTGTCGACAAGATAATGGAATTATTTGACAATTTTATGGGAATAGAAGCAATGATCGTCGCCAGACGCAATTCCTCCTCCAGATTACCGAACACGCGTTTTTTTTTGTTCACGTGCTACCGGTTTTCCGAGGTAATCGTTACCTCGGGTTTCAACTGGTTCTGATGAATCCGTTAAGTGTGTAAGTTAGATCGTCTGGTTCCTGAAACAGAATTTTGTTGTGTTCACTGGCTCGTAAACACAATCCACTGGGGATCGAGATCCTCAAACTGAAACTATCGACTCATCTGATTTTGAATTGAGGAAGTTTCAAGCGTCCGACATGGTGCCTAGCATCGTGACAGAGATCCTAGGAGGAATGAATACTTAACCAGACAAAGGATAAATGAACCCTCGTTGAATTTATTCATTTATCTTGAAGCGGCGACGTTGCTGTAACGATACCAGATTTCACCAATTTTCCGACCCCGTGTCGAACCGATCACACGTGCCTCTTCGGTGACATCGTCCCATTACGTTCCCAGGCAAAAACGGCATACGCGTACATTGCCAAGGCTCGGAGATCCGGCGTCCGCATCCGCAGTGACGTCGGTGAGAAATAACAAACGATCTTAAAATCGGCGAGTCATTGCAACTTCACAGCGTGGTTCCGATCGCGTTGAATCCAACGTGATCCGGGTGCTGTTCGCGGGGCTTGATCGAGGCAGGGGCGCGTCTCTGCAAAGGTAATAATAGAAAATGACGCTCACTCTCAAACCCAACAATTAGTCGCCTGTTTGTACCCATGATTTACGACTTATCCACATCAGCAGCGCCGATCGGTCGCTGCAGTTTTTTCAGGGTACCGAAAGAGTTGCCATATAGTTGCGTATAATGCAGTCTCAACTCTCGATCCATTAGCGATCGTTATATTCATCAACCGTGATTTTTTACTACACTGAAAAGATCTGTGGGAGACCATATTGTGTTCCAAGTGCCGCTCGTAATCGCGTTCCTAATTTTCACCATCCTAACTCTTACTCAGCTTATGCAATCGTCTTTCATACAAAACTCTGGCACATCCAATGAACACTTGATTATCACTTATCATTCCCAGAACCCTGGTCCTGCACTCTGCTTTCCGAATTCACTCACGCTCCGTTCTGTTCAACGCGACACACTTGGTCTTTACCTTTCGACACCATACATACGTGTACAATAAATAAATGGTCAAGTCTCATTTCACCTTCGAGATCCATATTCACTTCAATCGGCTAAATGAAGAACCCTCTACCCCGATTGTTCTTAAACGCAAAAGCCAATTCGAACCTAGTCACGGTCTATTCCTTGCCGCTAGGGAATAAACGACCCTCAAGTCGTTACATTAATGGCGAAGGACTTTGAAACTTGCTGACATTTTCGATGCTCCATCATCGGAAAACAAATTTATTTCTGTCATCAACGTTGAATTGATAGCCAACACTTTAACGAGAAAGTAAAAGTGGTTATACATCTCTTATATCTATTATTTCCATTTTTTGCCACTGGAAATGGAGCGTTAAGTAAATTGTACGAATTAATTGAGACTCCGTTGCGGCTGTACGAACAATGAATACTTTGTTCAATTTTCAGGCGTGAAAACGATTACCCACGCCTTCAATCACTGCGCCGCGTGCAAAACGCGAAATTCTACGTCCATTCCCGTTGTTTTTCTTCCTTTCGCCCGAATTGCCAACACATTTCACTAGTTATAATTTTTTCCTGTCTGCCATAAACCAAATCCGTCGTCAAAGACGAGTCTGCAGCTCCCAGTTGACTGACTTCAATCGCGATTGACACGTTCAGCTACTGATAATCGTCATCATCATGTGATGAATTTGTTATACTGTGATAATCAAAGAGATTTTGATTATGAGATTTTAATTGAGACATTGATTATTTAAGTAGATTATCTAGGAAACTATGCGCGTTTCTACCGGTGCGGCGATGCGTATAGCAACCGAATGAAATAAGAGCATACAAAAGGGCGAGTGATGAGATTGCTCGCGAGTGAATGATCCGCGACTTTATAATATATTTCATCGTCGATATTAAAAGGAGAGTAGGAGGAAATCGAGACTTTAAATTCACGCCATCTTGCAGCGTATAACAAGGGTTACGGATGAGGCGCGTGCAAACGCGGGTCGCGTGGAGCCGCGTGCCGAATGATAATCTCTTCCGACATTTTCTTTCATTTCGCATTATTATTGCATTATTAAAAAAAGAGAAAAGAAATAAAGAACGGTGAAAATCCTCCGTGAAATGTTATTAAAATCGCTTAAACGCCGCTTGTCACGGATCACCATTGTCCTTTAATTTAATAATATCAGGCGCGAATCCCTCCCCACAAGGCGAGGGTTAGGGCGTTTTACCTTTGTTTAAGCTCCGCGGGGATAACACCCTTACAGACAGACGCGTGTCACAGGTGAGATATGCGCACGCTACTGCCCTCGTTATACTCCTAAATGCACACTGCAGCTACTGTTGACTTCTCGGCTCCGGTTAGAATCCGACTCATTTGACACGCTCCGGGATTTTAAACCTCCACGGCCAGATATTGTATGATGTACATCCTGCTCCTCGTTCCAGGTGCTGCCCTACACCCCACATTGCCATGCCATGGCGTTGGTGGTTGGTGGTATGTCCGAGTGCTCAAAAATTCTCCATCTCTATCTCTCTCTTTTTCAAAAAATAAAAACAGATTAGTTGATCGTTGACGGTATAAAAATCGACAAAGTTTCGATATCGCCAGTTTACAATGTCACGAAAGACCCCTTAGAAATCAACAGTGACAAAATAACTTGTCTGTACAGAAAAATGAGATTCATTTTTATTGCATAGTATACGAAGAGATGTTGTTTTATTCCTGTTCACTATCAGTATCAGATTTTTCAAACGGTTTTACCTTTCACTACCCTCTGATTCAGACCGCAAGTTCCATTTATCCTTAAGAGCGTCGAGGCGAGCAAAAGACACTTTCACACGTGACAAACTATAGCAGAGGTCCAAGATTTATAGAAACTGCACGCCTTATCCCAACAACCTTTTCGTCATACCTCACGAGTACGTCTCTGGCAAATGACAGTGATCTTTATATACTATACTCCAACCTCTGAGACACAATGAAAGCAGCAGTGAAAGATTCGTAATCTTGCATCGTTTTTCTCGATCCTCAAAGGGATTGGAAAGAAGCTAGGCTGTAGCGGTGGTCGGGAATTGAGATTCGCGCAATCCTTCAGACTCTCGTGTTTCTACGATCGTTCGAAAGAGGTATTCGCATCGCGTGCAGGATCATGAGAGTAACGGAGAGAGCAGGCCGCCTATTAAGGGTCTAAGAATGGGTATATTTTACGCTCGGTAAAGCACAGTCTATGGGCAAGCCAGCCCGCCATGACAATAGACCCTATGGGGAGGAGGTTACCGGTGGGCCCCGTTGGGCCCAAATGGATCCAAATGGGACGAGGTGTCAACTAGTTTGTTTCGTTTGGGTGGTCTGAAAGCTGTTCCACTTTTTCCGCTTAGAGTTCTTCTTCTTTCACCTCTTTCTAAACTCTTTTCTCGCTTCTCTGCAAGCATACGAGAGATTGGCAAAGTCCATCAGCTGTGAATCTGAATCAAAACCGAAGATGCGAATCACCTGCGTTCATGCTGCGTGATATTTCCAATCTCACAATGACCCGAAGGAAGAGAAAATTGGATTCTTTAGGGAGACTGATAATTTTTCGAACCGATTTTACTTGCCGGTACAAAAACGTCGCGGTTGAAAAAGGCAGATCGGCATGTTGGATCATTATGGCTTTGAATCTGTGGGGTTAATGGGGGAAGAGAGTAGGCTCGAGGGCACGGAGGTGCGCGACCATAGAATAGACAGATAAATAGATAGATAGATCGGTGAAGTATTAATCCGGTGTCGGGACAAATGTATTTTTCAAAATTTCAACGCGAGCTATTCTATGCTCCAATAGTTAATACGAAACCATTAGTCAAACGTCGGGGTTCGTGAACACGAAAGAAAAATTTCGATTTTAAATCGCTACATTTATCATGCAAGCAGGCGCATATGACACCGTTCTCATTTCATTTTATCTCTCCTTTTTTCGCTCCATTCTTTCTTTTCGGCCCTCTCTTTCTCCCTTTTTCGCAACCCTTTATGGTCCCTGCGTCACACGCGCAATCGCCTATGTAAAGTTCAAGTCGTCCCCCGAATGCGTACCTACTTTTGCACAAAACTATGCATATTTCCGGTGTATTAAGGATGCAAAAAAGAGATATGCTCGCGAATCAGCATTAAGAGGAAATCAACAAGTTTCAATATATCAACAAAACCAAACGCACGGGTGTCGGTAAAGTCCGAAGCTAAGAATTTGATCTGCGAGTTTAATTTTCAAGTTTCTCGATTAATCGGAGAAGAGTTGTTCGGTTTATTTTTCAACGTCGTTCCAAAATTTAAGCTCCCGACTGGATAAGCTTGGAATTTTTTTCATCTCTTCGCTACGGTCGCCCCAAGTTTTGCCGACTAGCCCATATCCTGCAATAAATACGCAAACACCAGCCGTGCACAAAGCTCGGTATACCTAGGATAGGCTCCGATCCCGCGTGCCGAGGCCATAAAGCACGAATCCATTCATTCGATCTCGTAAACATGCTATCGGGAAATAATATAAAATATAGTAACGTGGCGTTGAGGTTATTCCAAGCCCACCACACGCATTGACATTGGTATACACGTGGTGTAATACAATGTACGCATTATATTGGCGGAAGGTGGAAGCTGTATCAAGTCACCGAGTGATCGTAAATTGGCCGTTTTTTTTATACACTCTCATAAATTTATTTCTATTCTATACGACATCGATCGCCGCGGTCCTATATCGAATAATCGGACACGATTCCATTGCCCATTGCCGACCGGAATTACCGCAACAGATGCCAATTATTGCACGGCGTTACTTCGCTACGATTCACTGTAATAAGATTATACCTCTACCTGTGTGTATACGATACTTAATCGATATAGCTTTTCGACTCGAACGTGAGATGAAGAGAGAGAGAGAGAGAGAGAGAGAGAGAGAGCTAAGGGTCGCAACGAGCTTTGAACTGAACTTTGACGTGTACAATGGTAACATATTATAATTCTAACCGTTATATAACCCGATTCAATTAACATTATACTCTGGGAATTAATTAAGCTGTCGATCTTCACTTCCTTCAGCTTCTCCGAAGAGCATAACCAGAACTTCGTTCATCCTATAATATCAAAGATTACCGATGGAAATTGATATACTTGTACAAATTGCGCAGCTGAGATTGAAATAACGTCTTGAATTAATATTTCTTTCGCAATCAGTCGAAACGCGACAATGGTTTGCCCCACAAATCTCGACTCCAAGTATGACAACAGTTGCCTCGTTTCCCGGGGTGAAGGAGAAAGAAAATTACGAACCCTTGTCCGCGCGTCGTCGACTTGAATCCGTGATGTACCTCAATAAATAACGGGAATTCTCGCGCCTTCTTGTCGCCTGAACAGGATAATGGGGCTGAATTAAATAGGCATACGTGCGCGCAACGAAATGGAAAAGTGCAGTTGAACGGTAAAACGCTACCCTTTCTTGCCGCAAGTGCAGCAGGCAAAAAATGACGGCAATCAGAACGACGAAGCCGGGGATCGGAGGGAGGAAGGAAGCGATCCTGCGGATCCCGACTGCAGACGATGCCTGATTTATTTATCGAGTAATAAATTATCCATGCATGTGGGCAACAATATGCGCGATCAAACGAAGCGAGAGAAAGCAGACGAAGAGATACACCCGACTAGCAAATCTATACGGGAATATAGTGAACATACGTATATCCCGAAATGAGCGCGTGTTTGCGTTGCCCGCTCGACCGGAAACGCGATTTATATACGATGCAAATTACACGACGTGTTTCGCATACGGTCCTCGCCATAACACTTATCCAGCTTCACTTTTGAAATTACGTGAAATATTACAATGCTTGCAATAATTACAATGCTTCTGGGTTTGAGAAAAAAATTTTCAGCGATTTCGAATAATTTCGTGATCGCCGACAGCTTTCAATTGAATATAAAATCATTCACCGAGATGAATTTCTATAGTTTTGGTTACTATGAGAAAATGTAAATGAGTTTCGCAGCTCTAATTAAAAAATCTAGTACCTACATACGTATTACTATTCTTTTTTTTTTTTAATCACGGTTACTCGTAATCCATATTTTCCTGTAACTATTGCAATAATTTGACGTTGACGCATCGATAAATTGATGCCAAGGTTTTATTTAATGGGAAAACCGTAGCTGATTAAACAAATATATTCAATGTTTCAATAACAAGAGAATATAGTATCGACAACTTTGATTGTACTAATTGTAAATAATCAGCACTTTTTCCACATTTTCTTGCAATTCCAACGATCTTTAAACGGTAATAATAACACTATTCATTTTATTAGAATTTTCTAGTAACTGTAGCGGTTAAAATTTTTTCCGCTGCACAAAGAGGGAAAAAAACCACATATCTATAAGCCCTCGCTGAAGCTAGCGACGAACTTAATTAATTACATTAAATACTTATCGATTCGACACGGCTCGTTAGTAGGGCGGAGGGCGGAGGGCATTATGCACGGTTTCAAACAATAAACCCCTTCGCTGGGTTAGGAATACCGAATGAACTCGGGGATGATCCCTCGACGGTGCAATAGGCGATTCGCCGTGGTGTCTTCCAACCGCCAGCCATTGCAGGAGTCGGTATACGGACCTAGTCAGACACGGGGGGGGGGGGGGGGGAGGGAGGGGGCAGCTCAATGGCCAATAGATATGGATAATTTTCTATTGTCTGAAATTTAAATTTTGCACGGGTCTAATCGTAAGAGACCCCGTGCCATTCGGTATTCACTATGGTGTATGAATACACGTATCGCGTTACAGTTTCTGAGAGAAAAGCCAGCCGTGTGGTTCGATCGTTCGGTATTTCTCATAAGCTTATATTACTTCGCTCGCGGTTTGTTATGGGCAAATCTAAGTAGCACCATTCTCACGACCGATTTTTCGAACTTCGAAACCTCGCGTCTCGGGCTTCAAAGAACCCGCTGCAGCCCGAATTTCTATTCAGACGCCGATTCACAATGACTGCTGGCTGTTGGCTGCACTAGTTTACGAATGAGTAATTCATTGCTGCCATCAATATCGTGCCTTGTACTGTAACACTCCTTTTCCGGGTCACCCGGGGTTTGTACCTGTAGTCATGTTGTGACAGAATTCAGGGGTGTTTTGGGTCCGGCGTTTTGTACCGCTTGTATCTACCGCTCTGAACGCCGCACAACCGACCCTGCCGATCTGTTTGAAAACAAAATTCAACCTGGTTAAACTTGTGCGACTGTACGGGTATACGTGCTGAGTTTCTGTGTTGAAACTCGCCGGAATTCGATCGAACAATAATAATACCTAAGCGTATTATATCTTCGTGCGAATAATAAGTTGTAATTAAATTTACTCGACGAGTTCAGGGCGGTTGCGTAATGTACAATTGCCTTTCAACCCTCCGGTTTGCAAACGATTTCATCCTCCGGCTACGAAACTAGTTACATACAGTTTTCGGAGTTTAATAATCGTTCTCTGGCGGGTGCGATCGGTCCGTTACATCCATTGTGATGGATTTTCTAATCCGTCGCCATCTAATTAACGTTGTTATTGTAAATTATCACGGCTGTGAATCCGTACGATACTGCAATAATATCCACGCCCTAATCAACACGGCATGAGTTTTTGATTATCGAGGGGAAATTTCTCATTCCGCGTCTTGCCGACTCGTCTTCGTTATTTCCATCGGATTGAACGAAGCAGCTGAATTAATGATAAGGCAGGAAACGATAGGGGCAGAAACGACGGTGACGGGCACCGGGTGTGTCGGCGGTCTGGCGGCGGATGAGCGTCGGCAGGCGGAATTGAGTCGGGGGTCCGGGTCAGAGTTGGGATTGAAAAATAGAGCCTTGGGGCTCTGCTGTCGCTCAGAGGGACGGGCCAACGACAGCCGACGTAACGTGCAAATTTACAAAAATAATTGCTTTTCATCGACCTACCGTTTAAAAGTTCTGCAGGTGCCTGCAGCCTCCGTACCTATATCCATTATACCGTTCGAGTGCGAGGATTGGCAGTTTCCCCCGCCAAAGTCACTCCCTTAAGCCCCAAAATTCGCAACAACGTTAGCTGGTCGAATGAAATTTTCTAGTATTTCTTTTTCATTTTCTTATATTTTCAAACCTCGCGAGTATAATTTTTTCCAAACGATGGATCGTGCGGTTCCTTAGTCAAGTCGCGAGTGTCCATATCCGACGGCGTTATGAAAGTTTTGAAGATTATTCGAAGGCGAGAGACGAGGTTGAAACTGGGAATGGATTCACCGCCGCAGGATTGTCGAGGCAACAATGGAGGCTGGGAAAGAGAAGACGAAGACGAAAAGAGGGAGCCGGAAGAGAACAGATTTATATTTGAAATTAGATTAAGCTTCTGCGCTTGAAAGCTATATAAACGCCCCCTCCACCCCCGTAACCCACCCCCCATCCCTGGGTGGCGCGCTTTCCCCGCGATTCCGCCGCGTTCTCCGTCTCCACGTTCTGCAATCCCACCCGGAGGAGAGAGACTCAATAAAGCGACTAGCCAACCACGCATTCGCCGTCCCTTTTTCCTCCCAGCCAGCTCGCTCCGTTCCGCTTCTTGCTACCTCTTCGCGGCGTACCTACATTCACCACATTCGTATATACGAAGATGACACTCGTGTGTACGATATTCGCGAACGTATCCACGGGAGCACACACGTGTCATCCGTCTTCGAACGAGCATCGGGAGTCTCTCATGTGCCAGAATGGAAATCATTACTCGAGAGGCGCCTACAGAAGCGCAAGCGACGCTGAATCCGACAATGGGCTTTTCCTCGTGTATATATATATATATGTATACATATGTACGTATTATTGGCCGGTATGTATACCTGTACCTATGTATATTATACGGATGCTGGCGAAGTTCTTTCCCTCTATTCAATCTCCGTTATCTCTGCGAAATCGGTGTGGAAAGTACACGAATCGTAATAATTATCTCAAATATTGTGATTATCTGCAGGTAAAGATTGTGCGTCGGTTTTAAAAACAGGTTAATTCTACGCATTCTCAAATAATGAGGTAGGATTTATGGAATTTACCAATAATGACGGTCGAATATGGCGAAAGAATTCTATTTGAATCAACAAAAAAGTGACCGTATCAACAACTTCAATTATCGAATGAAACGATGTTTATTCCAATCAACTAAGCATGTCTTTCACCATACTTTTGGTAAATAGACAACAAAATTTTTAGATATGTTTGCGTTATATTCAACAATGCGTGGACATACTTTTACCGTGAGTAGATAAAATAAATGAAATGAACAAGCACTTTAGTTCCGTTTTGTGTTGTATGTACTTTATACGTATAGTAAAAATTCCAGCGTACAATGTATAATTGAATATACAATATATGGGTAGTTAAAAATGACATGCAAACAGACGTCTAGACGTTGATTAGAATTATTATTTGGTAAATCCGCCTCCCACGACGTTTTCAAAAACTAACTTCGTTTCGTCTATCAAGCGATGGAACAGTTCGGATTACAACGGTGTCTGCAAAACTCCGGCACCTGCACCATAACCGTATCCTTGTGGACCGAAATTCCGAACGTAGCATTCTAAGGTACAAAGTGAGCATTCATTTGGTAATCGCTAAACATGTTTTGGATGTATCCTCACGGATTACGAATTACCATCTAATTTCGTCGTTTTTATCAATTCATGATATGAATCATCTCCTCGGATATACCAATTATTTTAATACTGTTGGTAGATTTTCCAAACAAATAATGAATAAACATTTTTTTTTTCTTTTGTCTCAGTCTGTTTTCTCCATAATTAAGTTATTGGTATTATGAGAATAAACGCCTGTTCTCGTTGCAATTTGCACTGTCCAAACGAACTCACGTTTACAATAAATTTCCCCGCAGTTCTCTTGATACGTCAGCGACTCTAGTGGCTTACGACAGCAAAAGCAGCTGAAGCAAATGTTGTGATACGGGACTCCAGAGGCGATCTTGAAACCCATGCATATAAAGAATTTGCATTTTCAAGCGTTGTTCTATTATTTTTTATCAGGATTTAGAAAGCCAATTAAAATTATCCAACTGGCCTCTGAATTCTGTACATGGTTATATTAATTTGGTAGCTAAATTCAGATAACGTAGTACAATTCCTATTTTCCCATTTGATAAATAGTTTCTTATTTCTCTCTGTCTCCTTCTTCCAGTAATTACTACAGGGACCCAACAGTATACGTAACTTGGTCACCATGATCAAAGGAACATACCTGCATTTCAGCCTGATACACCTTGCGTCCGCATCGCTGACAGTCGAGTCCACCACCGAGGCACTCACACCCGGGTGGAAGTTTGGGTCCGCAGTATCCGCAACCAGCGTCATCTTGCGGAGTCGAGCAGCATCCTCGTCGGGGACTCTTCGACCTGCGCACAGAGACCAGATCACATTTAAAGCACGGGAACGAGGCGCGTTTTTCTTACCGGCAGCAGGAAGCGCCTCCGCTGACGACGCAGCTGGGCCGAGAAGTCGCCCCTGGAGGTTTGCTGCAGGGGGGCGTTGGGGAGCAGCAGCGGGGTGGCATGCAGGGCGAGCCTCGGGGCCGGCAGACCTGGGACTGACACGGCGGAGCGGTGCAGGGCCTGAGGGGCATGCAGAGACGGCCCGGCTTTCCGCATCCGCCGCGACATCCGCTACCGCAGCATCCGCCGCCCCCGCACCCCTGGGGCTCAGCGGTGCACGGGGGGCAGCAGGAGCGAACAGGCCTTCTGCAAGGCGTGGGACAGCCGGAAGGAGCGCAGCACGACGTGCGGCCCCCGCAGGGCGGCCCACAACTCGGCAATCCGCAGGAAGTCGAAGGCTCTCGACACTCGTCTCGCGGGGGACAAGGCCCCGTACTTTGGGGGACCGTGCAGCCCCCGCTTCCCCTGCAACTGCTACCACCACACCCGCACCCATCGCTGCGACCTCCACCGCCGCCGCATCCTCCGCACCCTCCACGCAGTCTGGATTCCTCGTCGGGACTGATGATTTCCGGATGCGGATCTCCGTCCTCGATCATTCCCGAAGAACATGCGTACCTCGAACTCCCGCCCCCGCCCGCGTACTCTCCGGTATTTGAATCCTCTATTTCGTAACAGGTCTCGTACGGGGTTCCGTTGCAGCTCTGATAGCTGCCGGTGGTGGTCCAGTTGTTGGGTCGACTTCCGGCCGTGCTGTTACTGCAGGCAACGTTCCTGTTACAGTAGTTGTTGCCCAAGGTGTCATTTGGCATCTTCATACGGCAGTCTGATTCGGATGCGGTATTCGTGTTTGCCTCCTCCGGTACGTCGCTACAAAAGGATACTCTTCTCTTTGGATATTGTTGGTGATGGTAGTGGGTGGTGGGGGGCGGCGATGACGCCGCCGGTTTTTCCCTGCGCGAATTAATATTGGCACCGATTCTGTCGGTTTCACTTGAGTTGATTTTGGCTACGGGTGATTGACGAGGTCCGATCGTTGCGATATACCTTCCGGAATGACTGGAAACACCTAAGTTACGACCTACTTTCATTCTTCAAGATATTTACGAGCGCACGTGGTCTTTTCGTTACTACGTACACGCTAATATAGTTCCTATAGATACATTGGATGGGACACCGATAACAGGGACTCAATTACCAATTAATCATTTTCACAATTACCAAATTTAACAATTATTTTCGAATACGCACTTGTACAACGACTGTGACATCCTAAAGAAGAAGAAGTGTGTTAGATTAATATTGTTAACATTTTCCCCCTAAAAACAGGTTTCTGCAGCCCATATTGACGCCCTTGAAAATTCTTGACAACGGTCCTTCTGCAGTATCTTATCATAGCTACAAAATAGATAACTTCAATTTACCTTTTTTTTAAAACATTCAACGACGTTTGACGACAACTGTTGGTTTTATTTCCGTTGACACCGCTGCTCCTAATTTTATCTTTCAATTGCTGATGATACGGTTCCTGTTGCACGTGATACTGGTGCTGTTGTCGCTGATGGACTTGATGATGCTGCTGCTGTTGCTGCTGCGGATCTACGAGTTGTTGCTGGTCCTGTGATTGTTGCCGATGCAATTTAGGCTGTGACTGTTGTGGCTGCTGCTGCGGTTCCTGCGATTCCTGCGGTAACTGTTGTTGCTGCACTGATTTCTGTGGCTGCAGCTGCGGCTGGTTATGGTGTTGCTGAACGGAAGAACGACAAGCACTTCCGGGTCTCCTGACAACCGGACACTTCCGTCCTACGCTGACACGGTTGCTATTACTGTTCGAGCAATCGCTGTTATTGGTTCGAAAATTTGTCGCCGGTGTAACGGAACTCGGGGTACTGAATGAACGACCCAAACACCTCTTGGTACAAGTCTGCCCGCCAAATGTACTGGAAACGTTCGTTAGGTTAAGTAAATACGCTATTGAGTGTAGAAGGAAAATTGTATGAAAAAAGTTCCCCAGCCGTCAAGACTTCTTCGCTTCCCTTTCCGACACCCTCATTGGAAAATATCTGAATAATTTTTTCACCAAGTAACTTCCCAGTATCTTGTAAGCATCAACTCTTATACCTACCTCTGGGATGCGGAATGTTGCCGATTGTACCAAGTCGTAACAGCAGCGGGGCTCGAAGGCGCGTTGCACAAGGTAGTTATGGAGCTGACAATTCCAAGGTGTGAGCATTCGCTATCCGAACACCGTCGCGCTTCTTCACTGAGCCTAAACTCTTCGGGTTCTTCCTCCTCACCGCCGCCGGCTCGTAGTCGATGCTTGTCCAGCCCCGCTTTTTTCGCGTCCGAATGGTTCTCGCTGATCGAGCAATCTTCCGGACAGCAGCAACAGCAGTAGCAGTCGGAATTAGAGTCGCAAGCCGAGGCTGGGAATCGTCCTGATGGAACTGGAGGGTCTGGATGCTCCACGGTCAGGTCGAGCGTCGGGGGCGGCAACGGAGGCTGCACAGACGGGGCGAACAGCCGAGTGCAACAGTTCCTGCAGAAGAGCTCTCCACGATGCGTTGCCACTGTGCAACTGTCCAACAACTTGCGGCAGTTACCTGTTCCGCAAGAAGATTTACAAGGATCAGAAATGCGCTAATCAATTACACTGGTCAACAAAAACTCACTGTTTGTGTGTAACGTGAAAACTTTTAACTGGTTATGTTAGGAACATGGTTTAGTACAGTAGAATTGATATTAAAATATGTTAGATACGAATAGTTTTATTGTAATATCATATTTTTAGTTTTTGAAAAAGTATAAATTTTATGGACAAAAATGAGGTTAACCTAATGTTACAGTACGAAATTTTGTAAGATTGAAGGTGGTTACTAATTTTGAAATACCTAATCTACCCTCATTGTAAAACCATATTCATTTTAATTCGATCAGGTCTATTTCTTGTATTACAGCTACTACTGCGATAAATATTTATCGATAAATATTCAATTTTACTGGTAGTAGCTGTAACACAATAACTAGATCTGATCGAATCAAAATGTGTTGCAACTGATGCAGCTACGACCAAGGGTGGAGGAGTAGGAAATGAATATATGGATTGAACTTAATTTTGATGTATTCAAGGTGTCAACGAAATCAGAACTATACATAGAGTTGTGTGGTAGAAGAGTAATTACTCTGACGACACTCGTATCACGAGTGACCTCCTAATTCCTCAGCTCATTCTTACACCTCTATGACACACTCACGCAAGTCCATGCATACATTATACAAGCCATCATATTGCTTGAAACAATAGGAATTTAAAAATTAGTGAGCACCTTCCTTCTTACAAAATTTTGTTGACCAGTGTTATATGTCTTTGGTAAAGAACGAAAATGCACTTATTGTTAGTACACCCAGGAATCATTTACACTGGTTGAAATTTCACGACCAATGACTCGTTCAAGCATTCCAATGATGATGATAAATCTTAATATGCTTATTGCGATACTAACGGCACGAGAAGCAAAAGTTGTGCCAGACTTTTCCAAGGGCCAATTTTTCCTCGGCGAAGTAGACCTCGCGAAGGCAGCGCGGGCAAACCCCGGGCATTTATCAATCGTGCTCTTACCAAGCGTTGACTTGAGTCGGCTGGTCTCTGAGGATAGCAATTACTGTGCATGATCAATCGACGCCCGGTACATTTAAAATGGTAATTAAATCGATGATTAGTGTGAATGAAAGCGACGCGTAAACGTCACGAAGATTTGTCCGATGATTTTTCGGTTTAAATAATCCTACCTTTCTCAGCATTAATCGAGGTCATGGCAGAGTCTCAACGGTCATCGTCCACTTTATAAACATTTCACAGAGAATTATAAAGAAAAAAAGGAAATTTTAAACACACCGAAATAAATCCTGTTATCGCATAACTGCAAATAATAAAACAAAGTAACCCCTAGATTTAGGAGACAATTGTTTTCGATGTTTCTTATTATCGACTGTCGGTAACATCTACTTAAAGAGCACGAGAAATCAAAGGTATTTACTTAACTATGGCAAAGCTAGATAGCGCTTTCGGCCTTGCTCACGGTCTCACATTCATTATGGCGATTCTAATACTACGCGGTAGTTCATTTTTCATTCAGAAACCCTGACCTACGACTTGGCGTAGCGAATTCTCAGAAAAATTGTACGGTGTGATTGGCTGAACTGGTACGACACTCTGAGTGGCAGCCATTCTCAGCTTCGTATTTCCAAGAACGTTCATTGTGAATCGCACTTTAAAGAGCTTCGTCCGATCCCGCAAATCAGTCATTCATTTTTAAATGACAACCGGTGTTTGACAACCAGTTGACGCGGTTCACGGAGTTCACGAAGGATTTAAATCAGGCTGAATATAATTTGGGCTTTTGAACGTCAAAAGTTTCATTTCGCTGATCGTTTAATTATAATGAATAAAGCGCATGGTGTGATGGCATCTCTATTAAAAATTGACGGTAGTCTAGGAGAGGGTGTAAGTATGTTTCAATCTATTTTCGTTCGTCTATTATTTATAGCTTATAAGCGTACGCAATCTCTCCACAATTTATAATAATCAATCAAATTAATAATTTTCATTAAAGATGATCCTCTCGTTCACACCTATTCGTTTCTTATTTTTTCTCTCTTGCCTCACTTTCCACATGATTAAGGAAAACGTTTGTAGATCATCGATAAAAAAATCTCTGTACTAATTTAGTCCATGGAAAAAACAAGTGTCCTGTGATTCTGTCATTTTTTTCCCATTATGTAATTTTTTGAGTATTAATAATCAAGTCTCTTCACTCATAGGGAGGACAAGTTCTCAGGATAGCATTGAGTCTAAGTGCTCTGTACAGAATACCAGTGGAAATAATAAATATTCGAGCCGGCCGTCCGAAGCCTGGACTTTCGGCACAACATTTAAAAGGTGAATCCATTCAATTTTCTTTCATTACGCCTTCTACACTCTCAATTCTATTTCTAATTTCAATCAATGATCATCTGCATCAACTTAAATGTCAGCTTGAAGATATATTGTGGGTAATATGCACAGGAGTGGAACTAGTGAAACAGATGTGTAACGCGCGAGTGACTGGGACATACATTGGCTCAACTCGATTGGAATTCTGGCCGGAGTCTCTTCATAATTGCAGAAGAGAATTGTATGCCGACATCCATACGGCAGGCTGCATTACTCTGTTAGCTCAAGTAGCCCTTCCATGTGCTCTGTTTGTTCCTGGATCGACTCCTATTACATTGATCCTCAAAGGTGGGACCAATGTTCCCATGGGTCCATCAATAGAATATCTCACCGAAGTCTTCCGTCCATTGCTCAACAAATTTGGAGCTGATTTCGATTTCACAGTAGTCAAAAGGTATTTAGCAATTGTAGTTTTTCGTGCAGCAGTTGAGAATGCTAAGCTACGGACAATCCGTTTCAATTGGTGCACATCAATCTCTAATTGTAAGAAAAACTCATATCGTTATGCGAAAAATATTTGTTAGATATCGGATAAAGTCATAACGATTTTATCTGAAACACAGATGTGCATTTGAAAGAAAGTTTGTATAAATACTTCCGAACTAGTAACCTGCTCCCATCGCCCATTATTCTAAATAACGTTGTACAATGCATGTTAGTAACAGATTTAAAGTTTTTTAATGACTGAAGGGGATACTTCCCAAAGGGTGGTGGAGAAGTTCACCTGAGGATACAGCCTGTGGAGAAATTGAATGCTGTGATGCTGTTGGAACCAGGTCAACCAGTCAGTATTTCCGGATGGGCTTACGTTGCTGGAACTGTCAATATTAACGTGGGTATTACCATAGTGTCTTATGGCCAGAAGTAGCTAGTATTATAAACAGCCAGTTGAGTAAAATACTTCACTCATCATTCTAATATGCAAACGAAGAAAATGTGGTAACTCAACTTTCATTTAACTATAATTTTCCATCATTTATGTGTAGGAAGCAAACCGAATGGCTGATGATGCTAAAAAAACCATAACTGAAAAATTAGACGACACCAAAATACCAGTTCCGCCTATTAACATTGAAACTTACAGAGAGGACAGGACTATGGCAGTGGGAAATGGATCTGGTATCAAGTGAGTTACATTTTTCAAGAAGTACACGAAATTATTTCGCGAGAAATCGTCAGTTGCCTTTACTACAAAATTATGTAGCAGGAATTAATGAGTTTTTACAACAGTTTTATGCACTTTACTCGATTTCCATTAAATGGCTACATATTGCATTGCACTATGCCAAACAATTCAACACTCTTGATAAATGAAAGTTCATGCAATTCAGAAAGACATTATCGACTCAAATTTATTATGAAATTTCAGTATAGTCTGCCGCACAAGCACTGATTGCGTATTTGGGGGCTCTGGACTCGGCCCTTCAACCCAAACTCCAGCAGGTATAACTGCTGCTAATGAAATTCTTGTTCCTGTTAGGGAAGGTGCTTGCGTTGATGAACATACGCAAGATCAGGTAAGGATTCACTCGAAATACGATACTTCCATTGTTATACATATGGGTATAATATTACCATTATCACCAGATGATTATTCTGATGACCCTGGCTTCTGGGAAATCCAAAGTTAGAACAGGAGCCAGAGAACTGACCTGCCATACTCAAACGGCTATTCAAGTTGCCGAATTGATGCTTGGTCACAGAGGACTTCGCTTTCAGTTCTCGAAGGAACATAACAAAGAGGAAGATCCTCCATCATATACATTAGAGTGTATAGGACTTGGATTGACTATTGACGACTCATCAAATGCCTCTTAATCGTTGATCATTGATCATTAATTCAAATCGTACACACATTCACAAATCTATTTGGATCAAGATTTAGCCTAGTATTCTATAACAAACTTTGAATGTAAAACTGTTGTATTCGAATAGGTAGAGTTGAAGAGATAAAGAAAGTAGGTAGCTGATAAGTACAATAGAATAATTTTTTTTTAATCGATGTGACTGGATGACAGTCGCCAGTTAGCCTAGTCATTTTGCATTTATTTTCACCCGTTAAATTAAATCAACCCGATAATGCCTTACTTTTCTATTATCTGATGTGGATTTCTCAGTGAGTAAGAATGTTCAAATTCAATTTGAACGAATAAAGTTCTTGCTTCCAAACTCCACCCAATAATTTTCTTTTCGCCCATTCGTAAGATTCATTGCATACTTTAATTTACTATGTACAGTATAGATATAAATAGGGTCATGATTTTTAATTGATATTTCATCTAAGAAAAAATAAGTTAACCAGTATTTATTCTTGTTTTGACCGGAAAAAAGGTTCCACTGCTCTCAAAAAACCTTTTTCAAAATTTTCCCCTGAGAATCGATTGACAGATGCTCTGAAATAAAATTTCAGTTAGTTACTGATATGAGAGTAAGCTTATATAAATTTATATAATAAATTTTTTCGTAAATTCAACATAGTAAATAAAAAATAAATTTATGCTGAACAAGTTAATCCTTGATTGCACTTGGATAATTTTTTTTTACCTTGCCGCAGTTCTAATCTGATCCCTGTCCTTTGCATGCATGCTCATAATGTACGCCATTACTTTAGCGTACTCTTTCTCATTCTCCGCTAGGAAACCAGTTTGACTTCCTCGCTGGGTTTCTATTATGTCAGCTCTGCAATAAATAATCAAAACTATAACGACTTGCCACTAGAGTACAACTTTAACTAACATTAATAACTTAAGACGGTAAAAAAATTACCACAATTAGAATGTTTACTTAGCCACTATTGAAATGAAGATCAGAATAAGGTAAGTAGTATGACGTAATACGAACTTGGGGCCTCCAGAAGCATGTGCAACCATGATTAGTCCGGCAGCCATACACTCAACTATTCCGATACCAAAGTGTTCATTCCACATGGCATGGATCCCGATTGTGCCTTCTTGTAGTTCTCTCACTAACTCAGGATATGGAACATTCAATTTGAATTCCACGTTTTCATCTAGTGCTAAATGCTTTGCTAAATCTTGCATGTCTTTTACTCTGGCCTCATCGTCAGTATTGCGACACGATCCAATGAATACCAAACGAATCTATAAAGTAACAATCTTCATGTCTCGCGAGTGCGTTAATTCGACACCATTCATTTTTACTGATGTTTGACATTACCCTTTCCCATAATTCTTCACTGACTATAGACCTGAGTTCGTACAAGGCCCTCAATTGTAAGGGATGATCTTTTTCAGGCCTAAACTGACCAACTGACACAATTTTGATTATCCCATTCTTGTCTTCCATGGTAAGTAAGGGTAGTTTCGTCAAATGCTCCACATCACAAGGAGGATAGACCCTGTGAGTCTTGAAAGGACAATTCCATATTGCATTGATGTGCTCTTCTGTCCATGTAGAATTCACCATTACAGTTTCAGCACATCGACCCACTAACCCATATATCTGTAGAAGAATAATAGAACCGTGTTGAAAAAATTAGAGCCATTCGCCACATCCGCATAGTAAACATAACTTCAAAACTTACAGCAGCAAATAATTTGTAATACGCTATTTTAGCAGCTGATAAAAATGGATTTCTTGCTATGATACGTCTGTTATTGTGAGATACGACCCTGCGATAGACATGTCTCAACATGTCTGTAGAAATTGTAGGATAATGGGTATAACATCCAACTTGGCAGCCACCGATATACTTGAACAAGGGATATGTGAATGCATATCCCATCGTGTCTATGTAAATGTCTGAAATAATGTAAATTTGAAAATATCACTAGGAATGGAAGAAATTTCTTGGTAATTCTTTTAGTATCGTTACAATTTTAAACGTATTTGTAAGCTGTACAACAGATAAAGAGAGGATTTCAGAAATTTTCGCACCTGGCTGTAAGCTGTTCAATGCTTCGAGACCCAACCAGACTGACCCAAGACTTTGTCCTAGCAATGTGAAGTAAGGATATGGAGCAGCTTCTACCCATTTTCTCTTATGTAAGTATATAAATTCGATTCCTGGCTTCAACTGAATGTTGAATCCCTTCTCAGCCTTTTTTATAATCTGCTCTGCTTCGGCATCCAGATCTCCAGTGTACACTGCTATGTGTACGCTGGGATATCTGAAAATGAAGAAACATTCTCTTAGAAAACTTCTTAGTTTCTGAGATGCAGCTACAAATCCGGAAATACAAAATTTCAAAGCTGTCTGCAAAAATTATCAGCAACCATCTTCGGTGAATAATAATCTTTACTTTGTTTGAATAGATTTGATGGCAGCCCATAAGACTCGTTCACCTCCACCACCAGCATTGCAATACGGATGAAAAAATCCGACAACAGTTTCCTTTCTCAGTCTTCCTGCTCGGTTTTTGGCAAAGTGTATTCTGACGTAAATTATCAAAATTGGTAAAACGATGAGACCGCCTATAAACGTTGCAACGCCAATGAACAGCAACACTTTCAGTGTGGATATTATCGAGCATCTGTAACGAAGTATACGTTGAGTAATAAATCTAACCATCAAGATATGTTTTAAAATAGATTCAAGGAATATGTAAAAATGTTTTCGTAAATCTTCAGAGTTAATTGAAAGTGTGTCATTGTTAAAACAAGTAACACACAGCAGCGAACTTACGATATGCAGAAAAGCCCCATCGCTGTTATCAATGATATTTAACTATTTTCTCAATCTATAGATTTTGTCGACGTGTTGCATGCGCCGTGGATCTCGGTGTCGGTCTTTCATAGGGTGAACTGGCGGCGACAACCTAACCTCAAACACAAACGTCATCCGTGTACCCATGCGTCAAGTATTTCGATGGGTCACAAAACGTGTGACGACAGTAATTCATCGCCTCACGGGTCTCACATTATACGAAACTTCAATTCGTCAATCCGTTCTAAAATAATTAGCTACTTCAAAGCGACATCCAAACGAATCGAATGACTTTTCCCCCCAGACACTCTATGCTTTGCTCTGGTTCGTTCTAAGAGTCCCTAAATAATCCCCACCCAACGCCAATCAAAACTGCAGAAGGCGTTGTTATTTCAATTTTTTTTTTTTTTATCGTAATTTATCTGTACAACATCCGATACTGTCGAATCGTAATTATCATACCTTTAGTTATCTTTTAAATTTCAGTGTTCGCCAATAGTTTGCCACTGCATTCAATGTCGGCAGGAAAATTCCCGTGAACTGTTTTTTTTTTTTTGAAGATATTTTTGAATGTTTCAATTTTTTATTATTCGATAGATTAACTTTAGACCATCAGCTCTGCTCTCTGATAGATGATTTTCTCGGTTATTTTCATTGACCTAACGCGTTAAGTGAGCATGTAGGCACCGTAATACGCTAAATATTCAAAATTGAATAACACTCTGTCGCAAGTTCACGTAATGACCATCACCTGGGCGTATGCACATTATCTGTGTGTTTCCGCATTTGTAAGAAGACAACTGACATTTGCGCTTCTGAAAGAAGCTTGCTGCACTTGCGGCATATGACATGCATGTATGTACATAGGTATATACATGTATGTTTTCTGCCGCAAAACAGCAAGTTACTTGCCCAATACCGAGCCAATTTACACCATACATGTTCAGATTGAGATGCAATCAATTTATCTTTCTATTTGTCTTTCTTTCGCGGCTGTTTACCACGGAGCTGTTTCAACATTATCTATATATCAGCGTAAGCACCAGACCCAAGATAACGAGGGTAGCGTCAATATAAACCCAAGATTTATGTAGACATAAAAAGACAGTTATCCTTCCACCATATTTGGTTTGTCGCGGGCTTTCACGACCCCAAAAAATACCCTAAAAATTTCTTTCCCGGTTGCTCCCCTTTTAAGCCGAGGTAAAATGCCCCTAGATCTAGAACAAATCCCCTGACCTGGCAACACTGATATTTCTTAATTCGAATCGAGACTGGCGAATCGACTTGAAGTCGAAACAGTTAATCGATCAGTGTGAATCAGCTGTCTTGTGAGCGTGTGTTTTGTGCCCACTTTGAACATAGCAATAGTTATTTACGACGGTTATCCATATCATTGGGGAGGAAATGCAAGGGGTTATTTAATTAAAAGTAAGTATCGCAGTCATACTGGCAAAGCCGTTCTTTATCGAAACTCCAGCATGAACGCGAAGGTGTTTTCCTTACCCCGTCCCACGCATCACGGTCACGTAGCCTTCTGACAGCCTATGTAACCCTACAGTTTTGCTGCAGGATATGACTTACTTTTATTTATAATATGTAGATTTATATGTGAATATCAACACGATAAGGCGGAGATTATACCCGTCTTCTTTCAGAATTTCGTTGCCAGACAGATTTCGCGTGGTAAATAACGTCGGAGATCATTCGCAACGATTTAAGGTTATACCCGAATTATGTGTGGGGAAACTGAGCATATCGTGATGTTTTCGTTGTTTTCCACAATAACGCGGTCATCGCTTCTGCATATCGGAACAATTTTTATTTTAAACGTTAGAACCGATATTGACGTTGCACTTGCGTTTATGCTCTGTGTCGGTGAACATTAATTCGCTTATAGCAGTTTCTAAATCTCAGCCATTGTATAACTGAGATTAGAGACATCGACTTATTACCTGATTAAGATCCAGACAATGGATGGCAATGTTATCACTACCATATCAATAACATTGTTTTTCATAAGTTGTCTGCAATTTCTTTTTTTAGACGCTATCTTACCGCCGTCGGATAATTATCGATCATTTAAACGTGAACAGAAAGTTCCAAGATGCAGTTTAGAAGCACTATCATTCCTTCTCGCTCAACTAACGTTATATGCATTCCTAAAAACCGTGTCGATTGGCTGCAGCTGTATGACGTAAATGCAACCGATAGCGCCGCTAATTTGGCGCTAAAATTTGAACGACACGATATTAAATGTCACTTTCGTAGCCACTTGTTTTTTTTTTTTTTTTCTAAGAATTTTATGAATCGGCACTTCATATTTATGTTAAACCTGCACTTGAATGTAATTTAATCGAAAATTTAACTGCACACTTCACTCGTCCGATTCACAAATGTGTATTGTGCACACAAATGTGCAGGTATTCTAATGGTATCTTTGTTAAATCATTACTATTCGTATAACTCGAATTATGACTTCTTCGAAATAAGCCGGAAATTTTATTAAAAATGAGTACACAATGTTTTAAAACCCGCGTCAGTATAAATCATAATAATTGTAATTAAAACACCGAATTTTTTTCTTTATATTCTCTTCAATTAGAATCGTATCTCATTGCTGATAACAACGCTACAGCCGATGCACCCGATCATTCCTCTTATTGGAATATTTGTATCCACGTAGAATGTAGTTCCCTTCGTCAATAAACGTTATTGCGGATTTAATACACGTATTTATTCAGTGCTTCATTTCAGGTGAAGATGGAGTGGCAAATCAATGGCAATAGAGAAGAAAAAACATCAGTTGCCAAGAACGATCATGAGCTAGGTATGTGATTGTGAAGTCAAGTCACATCTGTATTAATATTATACATATCAATGTGCCATGTTTCATTATTCCATTTACCTCCCAAGTGAAAGATTCGTGTAACTAGAATGTCTGCCTGCGAATTTTCGGTTCTAATCGCGTACTTTGATCCATTAGATTTTTCAAAACGCTCCTTGAAATTCGGTCAGACATTATAATAAACATACCGGAGTATTTTTTACCAACAGAAGTTTAATCCACACAACTTTCGACAAGCAGGATTCCTCTGGAACCCAGTTTTTTTTTTTTTTTTTACTTCGCTACACGAGATCGAGTGCGTATATTCACCTTTAATTTTGCGAATGCAATTGAAGTAAAATTTTTTTTAAATGTGACGACCGTTGAAGATTGATACAAATCTATTTTTCCCAGCAATTGAACAAGTTGCGTGTGAGTTGCAGGAATTACTCATCCCGCGTTGCCATTCTCGACGAACTGCGTCATGATTAACGTCTTCGGAAAACAGAGAATCTAACAAAGTATCCCGTCCACTGCAACGTTCCGTACAATAGAATCAATGGTTATATCTTATCGGGCAGCGTAACGCGTTGGCGTATCGATATTTTTTTTCCATTCATTTTTTCTCTTTTTTCCGAAAGTAGTTCATATTTGTGAGGTACTCGATGTCACTAATCTTCTATCAGAATCGCACCACGGAATATTAGTCTTTGTTCAACTCTCGTCCTGGTTCGTCTCGCGCTTATTGCAATCGTTTATCACTCAGTCACAGTCCGGATAGCCTGTATCATCCTCAGATCACGTCTGTTCCAGAAGAAACGAGTCAACCTCGGGTACAACAAATGGAAACCGAAGTATCGAAGACTGGGTAAGTTATCGTAACTTTTCACTCAATCAAAACTTAGTTCCTAATTGAGAATTAACAGAGTCGACTTTACGTTGTGTGAAAACGTAAACTTGATCGGTATAACGTTTCGACACCTGATAGAAAATTAGGTCCCGACTGACCGAACAATCCCTGACCATGGACCGGGATTTCCCTTTCTCTAATGCACACGAGTTACGTGGGAAAAAAAATCTCGTAAAAACTACTCGCGGTATAGTTCGACGTTATTCGGAGTATCGTGAGCAATCCAGTTCTGATCCATTCACCGTCAAGTTCGAGGCTGTTAATATCGAGAGATCTCAATATTTAAAGTTTATATATAACAAAGAAGTGTCGGTTACCTCCGGTTGATAATCAACAAGCGGTAACAGTTTACGTATTTATAACAAACACCCATATTTTCATAACTCTTCCACCACGTTCATACAGTTGTGTTTACAGTGATACGGTACAATATGCGGTGTCAGCGGTAACTACGTGCTTTCTAACGAGTTACAACACGTCACATATCGTCTAGATGTTATTAGCTAGTCGTTACGTGAGCGTGTTCGTGAAATAATTATGAAAACTAAAATAATGTTCATTTGAATTTTTCGTTTCACCGTAGACGTATCGCTCCGCAGACTCACCAAATTTTCACCGTTTATTACACGTGGACTAACCAAGTGCTGGATAAATATTCAAAGTCACGTGTCGAACCTTTGCTGTAATAATTAAAATTCAGTCACCGCATGTTCACCGCGTGTTTTGGTTTTTCTTTTTTCTTGTAATTTGAGTACCGTGTAAGATCCAGGAAAAAAATGTCTGCGTAAAATAACTTTCCACGTGAATCAACACGCCGATCCGCAAACGTTATTAAAAACGATTGAGAGCGGTTTCTTCAACACGGTAACTGCCTCTTCGAAGGTTGAGAAGTTGTTTTTCATCACTTTTTGAGTGCATTTGTTCCGTGCTACCCGATTTCGCTAACTGCATAGCGTGCCAATTGCTCTCGGTAACGATAATTTCAACCTCAATACTTGGACAATGTTAACAATATACATTTTATCATTTCTTACTTACTCACCTTTGACTGTGGAGTTGTAATCATAAACTTCCAGGTGCACCCGGGTACGCAAACACAGCGAAGCCTATGGTGTTCTTCCGAATTGATTTTTAGCCGGAAATAGAATTGACGTTGCAGTTATCCTCAATATTTCACCATACAATTCCCATTCGACCGACGTGTCTGCATCGAGAACATCGGGTCACGTAACTCTCGGTCCGCACGTGTAAGATGACCTATCGTAGATTATAGTCCGTTCTCGGAGTCCGGCGCGTTTTCTTATATTGACATTGCGCACGACTCCGACTTGCGGACGTGAGACGTCTCGTACAATACCAGTTTCAATTGTTGTGTTTATTGCACCCGGCCCTATCAGAGATTGAGCGTTTAATCGTTATCTGCTTTCGGTGGTTCCTGAATTCCTCTACTTACAATCAGGCCTTCCAATTCTTGTCCAACCTTTCTCGCGGTAACATAAATTTGAAATTTTCATGAATTTGTTTATTTCAACACCCCACCAATTTGGTATTCGCATTTCAATAGCCTGATTGCGAGTCGCTTGACTTATGACTCGGAGTAGACTGTGAATCGGAGTTTAAAAAACACCTACGGATTAGCTTTAATTTCACAAAGCAAACACCGCGCTCAGTGCTCCCTCACTCTTCCTGGTGCAACATTCGATTTGTTCTTTACCGGTAATAACAACAGATAAGTTACTCCGACAAGGTGTGGATATACCTCGAGTGCTGTGTGAACAGCCGCGGCAGTCCGTTCTGCGTTATCAGTCACCGAATGGTTATTGTACCGGACGCATCTATATCGGTTACCTGCTATGGATATTAAAAAATTATAACCAGAGCTCGATCGCGTTTCGGGTCGTGTTTAAAAACAAATAAAAAAAAAAAAATATACATAACAACGGAAAGAATCTGGTTTTAATCTTGTTTAGATCAGTCGTCGAATTATCGTTCACAGTGCTTTTCCGGAAAGTATAAACTCTTTCATTTTACAAACACGATATTCAAGTGTTGTTTCAGGTGCTGATTTTCAACACGCTTCAACGATTTTCTCAATAGAATTTGAACGTATTTCTATACCTGTAATCGTAAATGACGAACGTGATATATACACTGTATAATCGTAGTTTAAACATACGAGTCGTGTGAAAAGAAACTAAACTATGACCGCGTCCGTGTGTGAATGGAAAAACAGTGCGTGACTGACTAGCTGTGCGCGTTTCTAATATCTAATCCTCCTTTAACTAAATTAGTATTATTCTGTAATTAATTTTTTAATAATGAAGAGCAGTGCGAACGGTTTTCGGTATCAGCAGCTAAAAAACGACAGTTTGTGGTAAGTAAATTTAAAAGAGAAATATATATGTACACATATGTAGGTATATGATGAAATGTATGAAATAAGATACCCTAATGGGCAATTGTCTTTCTAACTACTAGTCAATGAGTCGTTACTCTGATAAACTTTTATCCGTATGAATGAAAGGATGTTTTTGTTTTGTCCCGATATCACAATGGAGCTTATACGTTGAAAAGTTGACGTTTCCGAGTTTCCGAGCTTTGCTTCCGGCCCGCGAGTCACTAGCTGGAAACAATCAATTCGACGTCGCCGTAAATTCCTATAATATTTGCATGTATATCTGAGTTAATTTAATGGGGGTTTTAATAACAAAAACCAGTTATACATCTACACCGCAATATATTCTGCAAGATGCATTCGATTATTACAGCCATCATACTTTTCGAGGACTCTAATTTGTGCAATAGTCTTTGGTGATAATTGCTGGAAATTGTTATTGCGCTTTTATTATGAAGCGTTTTGCAGTAAATAATCTCCGTATATAACTTTATACTATGTATACGACTGTGTCTCGATTTACGTGTATCTGTTTCTTCTTTATTGCTTAAACAGCTGTTCCTGAGTGAAAAAACCACACATACGCTTATGATTATAAAACGCGTATTAAACTGTATTTTAAGAAGATTGTACGATAATATCGACCGTTACTACTTAGAAGAATTCCCGGTCAATCGCTTTTGCGTAATATTTTTAATCGCTAAACAGTTAGGTATTTGTTTCTCCGCGGCGTAAATGTTTGTAAATTTGAAAGATAACCAGGTTTTCGTAAAAACATATTTTTCGACGATCGCATAAATCGTTTCGGTTTCGAGATCCAGCCGATATATTTCCGTCGCACGACGTTTTCTATTAAAATAAATTTTTGTCTCGTAGAATTTATTTGAGGTATCAATATATGTTTGCGCATAAGCACAGCCGCTGTGCGAGTTACATAAAACATTCAGTAGATACGTACGTATGTTTCACACGATAAGCTTAATAATTACTATAGCATCACTACTATCGGCGATAAACACGTTTTGTTCGTCTTCTTTTTTGAAATATTGAATGCCTGAGTTGTACCTAATCACCACTGTTACTTGGAAATATTAATTCTCAAGGAAAAATACAGCATCTCGGCACGCTGTGCATGCCGTGTTACATTCAACTTGGCATATATTTTATCTACGTATCAAAAATTGTGCGGTATACTAAAACTAATACGAGATGTAAATTTTTATTTTCTATTGTAAAAGCTTATTCGTTGATAATTTCGTACTTTGGACAATAAATTATCGTACAAAACCATACACGCCTGTAATAAAGAAACCGTGATTTGTATGTATAATGTGTTTGAACCGTTTTGTATTTATTGAAATACCGATGGCAGACAACAGGTTTAAAAATATGATTCTAAAACCGGTTTCACGAAATTGAAGATCGACGAATCAGATATTTCGTGGTTCTGTGGTGCCTGGTTGTGTACGTATTTCATTTTCTCTATCTGCTGCTATAACGGCGTCGAATTGGTACACTCTTCGATATACTCGCTGCACTATAAGGTGCAGTTGATTTCACAAATGACGACTATTTACACCTGATAGAATCTGGGACACGTGCCTGCATACTTCGATCTCTCCTTCATTTTCCTCGCGATTCAGAACAACGCTACGCTTATTCAAACGCGTGCAGTAATTATAACGCACAAAATCGAGCGTTCGCTCTTTCAACAATACGATCTCAATGGCAAAAATGAAGTATAGGCAATTATTCGTGTCATTGTCACAGGTGGCACTAGAACCGGGAGAGAAGTATTTGCGTCGTGAGAAATGCGTATGTTACATGTATTTACACAGAATTGGTAAAGTCGATTCGATAATCGTCTGATCGTATCACGTTCGTAATTGTCGTTGTTAGGAAAGGAAATTTCATGCGGTGATACGACGATACTCTTTCGTATATAGACGAATAATCTTGCTACACATTATCGTAAACTGAGGTAAGCAGCTAAAGTTAAACAAACATATTAAACTTTTTGAAAAAAGAAAAATGCAGTTCAGTTTTATCCTTATAATTCTATAAAAGCGTCGAGGGTTCAACGTATTTGACAAAATTTTGATTTTCGGACTTCACTAACTTATTCAAATGAACATTAGAACGTTTGGCTGCCAGCTCTTCATCCTCGTTTTTACATTACGCATTATACAACAAGACAAATTTACTTTGCTCTTGGCTTTACCCAATTTGCAGCAAGAGAGACGTTGTTATACGCATTTAGAATATTAACAATAATTAAACTCGCCGGCTTGCGGGAAATAAACGCAGTTTAATTCATGCTAATCGAAGTGAATGTATAAAGACTTTGTGCTCTTTCGATCCGAGAGTGAACAAGGAAAAAACCATTTGCAGTCGGCGAGATATATCGTTGTCTTCTTCGAACTTTTGCAAGCTGAAAGAACCTCGTCACGCAGAGCAGACCAATCGAGTGATTGACGAAATATAACCACTTTGCCTCTAAGAATTCGCGTTACACATAAACATCCGTACATGCAAGTAAATTCGTGATACTCTGAGATATGTACGTAAAAAAAAAAAAAGAAAAAATTTCCAACGAGAGCGACGTTATCGCTGCGTTTAATAAACCGAATCGCTGATTAGAAACAATTATTGCAAGTGGTTACACGCGATAAGCAACAAAGGAAATCTTACACATACTCGGATAATCGTCGTTGCTCTAATTTCCTCCGTGTCTACCGTTGCCAAATCAGACTTTCCTGCTTGATACCCACAATTATCCCCACTATTTTCATCCTCTCTTTTTCTCTCTCCTACTCAAGTGCCTGCAACGTATTTTTATTTTTCCCTTTCCCATGCTATAAACCACCGTCAACCGGCCGATTCTTGAACGAGAATTTCATTCGCGGCGTAGTCTTGATCTTGGATCAACGAAATCTGTTTGCTTTCTATTCTCGGTTCATTTCGTCTTGAATTAGCCGTAATAAATGACTCGAAAATGTTGAATTTAGCAAATTTGTACGCGTGGTGTAAAATGGTTTTTCTGTGGTAAACGACATCCGGTTATTATAAATTTCACTACTGTCTTTGTATAATACTATTGGACTTGTTGTTCTACAAACTAAACACAATGCGTCGAGTTAAATGTTCGTCAAGTTTTCGATCGAAAAAACCTGCGTTTATCTCCCGTAACGTAAACAATCGATCAACGACACAGTTGTGATAGTTTTGTGAAATATAATGTGAAATATCCCGCATTCTTGTTTACGCGTACTGTGAAAGTATTTTGGTGAAAATTTGTTTGATTAAAAAGATCTACCTATATGCGGTTGGAAAATAGTTGTTGCCAACTATTCCGATTTTCTACTGCAGAATGAAATTAATCCTAAGTTTGACAAAGTGAAACAACAAGTCTTGTGAAAGCGTGTCGAAATGACGAAGTTTACCGGGCCTCTGGTGCATGGCGCCAAACTGGTTTACCAGAACTTAACGGATATCGCGACAAACAGTTCATTCAGCAAGGCTGACAAAAAAACCTGCGAATATCAGCGAGATTTCGAAAATATAAAGCTCCTTGGGTCAGTATTTGTATCATTTTGTGTAGATAGAAAAGTACACGTGTTCTAATGATAACTTCCCCTTGATTATGCACTATGCGTAATTGGTGTAGGTATGTACCGTGTTTACTGAAGCGATGCACTGCCTTGCGTTTTGCATGGAAAAATGTTCAATTACGGATATTATTGACGGTGTGAAGAAAGCGAGGAGAGGAAGAATGTTGCCTATTTTTTTTTGTTGAATTTCTTATGGATGATTTCAAAATCGATATTTACGTATCGACTTGTCATATTTTATTTAGCACGAGGTTGAAGTTAGTAAACTGAGAGAAATTTTTAATTCCGGTTACCGCTCAGTCCTTAAATATTTTCATTTTTTACCAGAATCGGAAAATATAGTTCTAGGTAGAAAATGAAAATTAGTTTCCTAGCTGTCACCGGAAAGTCGGGTATCCGTTACTATTCTTTCTCATTACGATCACCGTTGCTACATTTTCTCGCAACTGTTGCGAAAATTTAATGCTTGTGTAACGATAAATTGATGTCAAAGCCTTGTTTAACTAAAAAAGTAGAGTAAACCTCAGAAACTGATTTTGCGTTGCAATAACCAGAAAAGGATCGACAATAGCGCAAAATGGTTAGGCGTACCTCGTTTTTAGTAATTCCAACAATATTCAAACAGTTTTTTTAACGATATCTGTTTTACTCAACTTTTTCTAGTTACTGTAACAAATGAAATTTTTCTCAGTATAACGTTATCATAACAAAACATTGGGAAAAAATTATTATTTACTTATTTTTACTGTGATTTTGAAGTCACTAACAATAAGATTGCAAAATATGAGTACATTTTGTTTTATTACAGTTTACTGAAATTCAAACAGTTCAAAAATTGCGACTTAACGGTTTCTTTTTCTCAGCATGAATCGTTACGGTAACGTTACTAACTTCAACACGATCATCGCGCGTGGATGGTGATCCAGTAATAATTTACGGCTTCACTTCGACGCGCTAATCTGTAGTATCCGCGAATTTATACTCTTTAATCGAGCATCGCACGAGGTGTCTATTCGTAAGTCACGTTTTTGATAAATTAATCATCTCGCAGAAAATACGTAACGTGGTTAAAATTATTGACAAGCTCCGGATAAGGTACCGATTATGTTTGGTTTTGTTTTTTTTTTTTTCTTCTCTTCTCTTGCGAACACTGTCCACTGACTTGAGTTCCGCTAATAACTTTCTAATGCGACGTGACAGCACGTTACGATAGCCGTGAAGAAAAACAGGACTTTGCTCGCTGCGTGGACGTGTCATATTATTGAAATATATCATATTTCACGACAATCCTTTCTACTGGTCGGGTTTTAGAGCATTTAGATTAACGTAGCGTTATCGTCGTGATCGGAGATACGGAATTTTAATTTTGCTCATCCATAATTACTACATACTCATGCAGTCCTGTATATTACACAAATATGTACGCTATTTACTCTAAAAACAGTAAATTTCGTTCATAAAGGTGACGGAAGAAGTGAGGTAAATTTAAAAAAATCTTATGTGATCTATCGGCAAATAGCCTAGATGATATCTATTGTATATGACATCTACCACAATCATAATGCAAAATTCTAAACGAATATTTTTAATGTTGTATGTGTTTTGTTAACAGGTACGGAGCTTAACTGAAAAATTCTACAGTCACACTCTTCCGGCGGAAGTCAGCCTAAAGTCAGCCATTTTCGAGATGTGAGATAAAATACGTTTTTCAAGATGGCGACTTTCGCCGGAAGTGTGTGGCCGTAGACTTTTTAAGCTAAATTCCTCACCTGTCAATAAAACGCATGCAACATTAACAAAATTTGTTCAGAATTTTTCATTATGTCCCTATAAATTTAATCTCTACCGTTTCGGTTACATATAGTAGGGGTAGACAAACCCGGTACATTTCTAATCAGATCAAATGAGAAAAAATATAGAACATTCGATGTCAACTTGACCAGATCCTGATCCTCTTCTTTATTGTTTCTCCTGAAATTTTTCATGAACCTAAATTAATTTCTCACATTTTTTCGGTAAAATCCCCTACGAATGACTGGTGAAAGAATCTATTTTTTTTTTCTTTGTTTCTATTTTGAAAAGACAAGTTTATCGACTTTTCAAAATTTCTTAAAAATTCGAAAAAATAGTAACCTCACGTAATTCAACTAATTAAAGATGTTCTTGGTATCTGAATACCTTGGACGAGATCGTTCATCGTCACAGATCACGTCCCAAAACGATTGGAATGAAATGTAGCATTTTTGATATTTTTTCCGGATTTTAAAATTAGGAAGCTTTTTACAGCTTTCGCAAGTCATTGCTCCTAGGGGATTTTGTCGGAAAAAAGTGGAAGTATTTCAGGTACTGTTCCCGCAAAAAAAAAAAAAATCAGTAATAAGAAAAAATCTGAGAGCGAGGACCTAGTCGAATTGACACCGAATGCCCCATATATTACCGTCAATTCAAATGACACGACCCGCTGATAGCTACCTGCGCGTGAAAAGTATGGTTGATCGCAAGCTTTGCAATTCTATACTTGTAAACATTCGTTTGAAACAATAATTCGGTATTTGAACACCTGTTAATACCTGCCGGCTTAATAATTCCAAATATTTTTGTAAGTTATTATACTGTTGCACACGTTTCGTGTTACATGCGTGCACTCAATGTCACCGTATAATTCATTACACATGCTGTCTTATTTCATTGTTGTCATACTTTTTTACGGTTAATAAATATTTTCTCTTATTAAATTACGCATGTTTTTTCTCTTGAAATAATTACCCGGGAAATACTTTTGCATAGGGAATTTTATGTGTAATACCGTTTTAAATTTATAAACTGGACACAATGGGTGGTGAAAATGTCGATCTAACTTAAAACTAATACACAAAGAAACCAAAGCGATGTTAATGCAAAATGCTTTGTTGACGATAATCTTGTTTTTGCAACTGCGATGGAATGTACAAGAAGGTTTGGACTTGCAAAATTACAGAAGTTATTCATTTTTCGACAGATTTCGAGACTTGACGTCTTGCGCAATGATCAATCTAAAAGTCACACTCAACTTTGTATTTGCATTCGTGTCTAAATAGATTAAGTGAGCTCAGACAAAGTACAAGAAGACCTTTGTCCAAAACTTTAAATCGTCGTGAACGTGGCTCTTACTCAAGAGTGGTTTGGTCTACTTATGAATAACAGACATACCTTCTTGACAAGAGTATTGCCAGATGGAATAACAAGTAATAACCGACGACTTTGTGTACCGTCTGCAGTATTCAAGTTTTTTCTACATTCAACGGCATACCTAAAAGTTATTTTTGAATGTAAAAAAACAACAAATAACATTAACGTGAAGATGGTATTGAGAATATTAATAGCTGTTCGAGTAACAGGCGAAATTGTTATTGCGTAGCATTTTTAATGTAACTCATGATTGAGTACCCTGATCTTAACTTGCTTGATTTTCCGTACTTGTTCGAACTGATTTCCCGTGAGATGTGAAAAAAATTTGATGAAATTGGAAAACAGAAATGAATTTAGCAACAAGAAATACTCTCTTATTGAAAACAATTTTTACACCTGTACGTCTGCAGCTTCTGCTTCTTCTGAAATAAGACATTTTACTCAGCGTTTCTTGATTATTCGAAATACAGTCAGGTACAAAACATATTTTTTTCACCTTGACGTTATCCTTCATCACTTATTCAAGTTATGATAAGTCTTATTTAAACATTGAACCCACCTCTACTTACATTCAATTGTTTATTAAATATATAGATTTTCTTCACCCATGTCTAAACATCAGAAAGGATAAATTCACGCTTAAAAAACGCTAGCAACCACTCGATTTTCTTAGCCTTTCTTAAATTACATCTTGTGATTTTTTTTTTCGCACCATTTACTGTACGTAAAATGTTACTGAAATATGAGTAAACTAATATACGTCACACAATCAATATCGTGCTACCAGCACAATCTTTATCGCACCATATATTTCTTAATCCAATTGGTAAGTCAAAACAGAATAATTTTATCCAGCCAATTTATCAAAATCCCGGGACTTATTAATGACGTCGTTGTATTGTCGTGCACTATGTGAAATGCAACAATCTTTTCATAATTATTAATCGTGGAATTTATTTTCCAATCACTAACAATCACAACCTGTCTAACAATGAGTTACAATCATTTGGAAAGATCGAAATTTTTTCGATCGAATAGCCAGAACAATAATAAGTAACAAAAAATATTGTAGCTCTTCTAGTAATATGATCTATTTTTATTTATGTGATTTACGTAACGAAGATACTAAAAAAAAGTATTTAACCCTTCAACTGCCAAATTTTTTTCGAGTTGAGAAAAACAAAATTTCTTCACTCCTGAAAAATTGGAATCGAAGAAGAGGAACAAATAAATACTTTTAGTGAATTTCGATCAGGATTTAAGATTTTTCAAGTGAAAAAGAAATGTCAACGCGATAGAAATGAATCGATTCATCGTTTCAAGATTTATAATCTTTGACCCTGCAGCGGTTGAAGCTGATAATGTTTGTTGTAAAAAATTAGCTTATCTCGTTATGCCTTGCCTCGTTTTATGGTACAGAGCTCTCAAGACTCCGGCAACACTCTGCGGAAGCAATTTTACTTTTTTCATACTTCTTTTAATCCATCTGTACTACGACATCTATACTTATCTTGTGATATATCAGTGCCGTGTGCAATTTATACCCTAGTCTTAGCGGAGGAGAAGGAGACATGGATGAAATTATAAATTAACGATGAGTTGTAGTGGCTCACGATGTGAACTAAAAATCATCAAATGCTGTTTGTGCTTAAAGATACTGTTGCTTTTATCACCGTTCGATAAACTCTAAATTTCGCTAACATATATTGAATAAAACTTCCTGCAACGTAGTAATAATTAGCGACGTCGTAATTTTTTCCTTAAAAATTGTTGTACGAATTTGATAATATAAACTAGTCGGTGTAACGTGATAGGGCCACAGATATTCTGCAGCCTTCGTTCTACAGTTCCTGCATAAAATGATTATCATATAAGTTTCATATCAGTTACAAACACAGTTCACAATCGCTTCGTAGTTGTTGCATTGATTTCTGTCGATGACGACTAGACTCGACACGATTTTCATTTTACAATTAGACAAGCTGTATATCATTTGCCAAAGAACAGAAATTGTGATACTTGTGTAGGCACAATGAGCTAACATATGCATATACAGTACAGATAATGAAGGGTGACTCATCAATCGCACCATAAATGCAGTAAATTCATAATAGAGAAAAGAAAAATATCACCCTAAAGAAGACATTTAATTTAATTTTCTATTTTTAATCTACTTGAAGTTTCATCTGATCAGCTTATCGGTGCATCGAAAATTTTTGCTAAATTAGTAAATTACATAGTTGACTGCATTAACCATGAGTGATGATAAAAACCCACTATTGACCTCAGCGTGTGGTACCTCAGATATTGTGTGGTAAGCGTATGACAGTTGGTCACTATCTTTTGCTATTTACAAAAGAGCTAAACGTTATTCGCATTCAGTTCAGTGAGGAATAACTGTATTGATTAATAAGCCGAATGCGAAAACGTATGTGGTAAAAGGCCATCGTGTTATTAATTTTCGATTGTAAGAAGTTTATCTCTTTTTTGTGATATTTTTACTATCTTGCTTTGAATTAGCCAATTTATATCATTTTCTACCTTGATGAGCTTATTATATGCAATGATTAGCTCTAAGATCTTAATGATTGTCAGAAAATTTCCTACAGTAAAGTATCAAGTACAAAAAAGTAAAAATATTTCATGACCGCGTTTAGAAAACTGACCTTTTCACATTTTTACTACTTCATTTATGTAACTTTTGTATGTGACTACAATTCTCTCACCTCACCTACAGTTCTCTTTAACATAATAGGAATACCAGTGAACAATTTCTGAGAGTGAGAGGAGTATTAAAAATTTTCTCGTTATATTTGTTGCAGGGATGTGGAAGATGACGCTGATTTTGAAAGCACGACGCATCTGGTGCGGGTCCCTCGAATACCAGATGCTAACCACCGTACACCGAGCACGTCTAAAATCAAAATCACTATTGAAGGGATGAGCTGTCAGAGTTGTGTGAGAAATATTGAAGGAACTATAGGTGCCCGAAATGACGTTGTAAATATTAGAGTGGTCCTAGAAGAGAAAGCAGGTTATATTGAATACAAGAATAATGAAACTACAGCACAAGAATTAGCAGAAGCAATTGAAGACATGGGCTTTGCCGCATCTCTACCTTTACTAACAAACGATACTGCAAGTGAGGATATTTTAAAACCTGCAATAAGTACGTGCAGTATACACATTGACGGCATGACTTGTGGGTCTTGCGTTAAAAGTATAACAAGTAAGTTTCGTCTGAAAACTTCTTAGTAAGAGACGAATCAAATAAAGAACACGCAATGATTGCATTTTCAAATAACTGATCTGGCTCCTCCCCAAATCTACCTATAGTTTTAAATTTTGTAAAACTGCCCATCACTATAATGATATGATAATGTCTTATAATTTCAATACAACTCTTACGATACTTCACTTAATTTCGCCATAAATTGAACTGTGTGCATGTAGGTGTAATCTCAGAAAAGGTAGGAGTGAAAGAAATCGATGTCAGCCTAGACGCTAAAGAGGCAAAAGTATCCTTCAGCAGTGGTGATGTAACTGCTGATCAAATAGCAACTTATATTGAAGAGATGGGGTTTGATGCATTTGTTAAGGAAGTTAATGGACAGTTGAAAAAACCTCATGCTGATACTGGAACGAATAATAACTTGAAAAACGGAGACGTAATTGTGCAATTGAACGGCGGAGGTGACATTGTAATTGACGCTGTACATTTATCGAAATGTTTTTTGCACATCAAGGTACCTACATGAATCTTAGTTTTTATTCATTTAGTTTCTGTAAAATTCACCTGATTACCTAAATTGTATAATCTACAAACTATTTCCTTCTGTGTAACAGGGAATGACGTGCGCATCTTGTGTTGCTGCCATTGAAAAACACTGTAAAAAATTGTATGGGGTAGACAATATTTTAGTCGCCCTATTAGCTGCAAAAGCTGAGGTCAAATATGACCCAGAAAAAATAGCACCAGCTGATATTGCTTCCAGTATCTCTGATCTCGGCTTTCCAGCGTCTTTGATCAATGAACCCGGTTCTGGAGAAGGAGAAGTTGAGCTGAAGGTACAAAACTTATATTTGAATACAATCGTAGTAAATCGTTCCTTATTCAATAAACAAATATCAATAGACATTCTACAATTTAAGTGTCAATTAATGATTTTACGTTAGCTGAAGAAATCGAGGAAATAAGCCTGGTATATTATTATATGTGAATGATACGAATGCAATCTAACAATTCTTTCAGATTGCAGGAATGACGTGTGCCTCGTGTGTCAATAAAATAGAGTCTTCCGTGAAGAAGTTACCTGGTGTAAACTCTGCAGTGGTTGCGCTCACGACTCAACGTGGAAAGTTCAAATATGATCCAGAGCAAACTGGTGTTAGAAACATTGTCGAAAGTATCAACAAATTAGGTTTCACTGCTAGTTTATTTAGCAATAAAGACAAAGAAAATAGAGGCTATCTGGACCACAAGTAGGTTCACATATTCGTTTTCCCACGTATCCTACATTCTGATTCACGCTAACGATCATAATGCATGTCATGATTGTGTCAACTTTTCTGTTTCAGGGAAGAGATTCAGAAATGGCGTGTTGCATTTTTGATATCATTGATATTTGGTGTGCCGTGCATGATAGCAATGACGTACTTCATGTTAGTTATGTCTTTAGGTGAGAAAACTCACCACGATATGTGTTGCATAATACCCGGTCTTTCGTGGGAAAATCTGATTCTTTTTGTCTTCTCAACTCCCGTCCAGGTACTACATAACAATATGTCATTCTTCGAATACTTTGTTTAATGCACTAAGAATAATATTTCTACCCTATATCTTCAGGAGCATCTTAAATAATTGACCACCATGCATAATACAATCACTTTTACAGTTTTTTGGCGGCTGGCATTTCTATGTCCAAGCCTATAGGGCGCTCAAACACGGATCCACTAACATGGATGTTCTCATCTCGATGACCACAACGATATCGTATGTTTACTCAGTTGCCGTTCTAACTGCGGCGATAGCAATGCAGCAGCAAACTAGTCCGCAAACTTTCTTTGACACCCCACCAATGTTGTTAGTGTTCATTAGTTTAGGAAGATGGTTGGAGCATGTTGCTAAGGTATTACCTTTAAAATTTTTCATGTGTGAGTTTGAAAGTGTCAAATAAAAAATGCATTTTGAATTTTTAGGGAAAAACGTCTGAAGCCCTGTCCAAATTATTATCTTTGAAAGCAACGGAAGCAACCCTCGTTACGTTGGGTGCCAATAATGAAATACTTTCAGAGCGTTTAATAAGTATTGATTTAGTGCAACGTGGTGATACACTAAAGGTAGTTCAAGGTGCCAAAGTCCCAGTTGACGGTAAAGTTATCTCAGGTCATTCGACGTGCGATGAAAGTTTAATTACTGGTGAAAGCATGCCAGTGCCAAAAAAGACTGGATCTTCTGTTATTGGAGGGTCAATCAATCAAAATGGACCACTAATAATTACGGCCACTCACACCGGAGAGCACACGACTTTAGCACAGATCGTTCGTTTGGTTGAAGAAGCTCAAACAAGCAAGGCACCTATCCAACAATTAGCTGATAAAATAGCCGGATATTTTGTACCTTTCGTTATTGCTGTCTCAACAATAACTTTGATTGCTTGGACGGTTGTTGGCTACGTTGACAGAAGCAAATTGCCAATACCTGACGACGACTACATAAAGAAAAACGGCGGGAACAGAGAGGAACTAATTTTCCAGTACGCATTTCGGTGCGCCTTATCGGTGCTTGCCATTGCGTGTCCTTGTGCCTTGGGTCTGGCCACACCAACTGCAGTAATGGTTGGCACTGGAGTTGGAGCATTAAATGGTATACTGATCAAAGGAGCAGAGCCACTTGAAAATGCACACAAAGTTAAGTGTATTGTCTTTGATAAGACTGGAACTGTCACACACGGTGTACCTATCGTAACTAGAATTGGCCTGTTTGTTGATGACAAAGTTTGCTCCATTGCCAAACTCCTCTCAATAGTCGGAACTGCGGAAGTCAATAGTGAACATCCAATTGCGTCAGGTAAATTTGATGTACAAAACTTGTAGTTTTACGGAAGCCAGTCGGTGATGTAATGTTAATTGATTTACAAATCTTTTTCCTTTATTGCCTATACTTGTTTGATCCAGCTATTGAAAGGTACGTGAAACAAACAATTGGAACGGAAGTGAATGGGCAGTGTACAAATTTTCAAGCAGTCCCTGGATGTGGTCTGAAGTGTAAAGTGTCTCATCTTTCTGTCATGATGTCACATGCCGTAAAGTCAGAGAAGGTTGTTAATTACACAAACCAAGCCAGAAACGCAACAACTGGGACATTTAATCTGAACGGCGTACCTGTGGACATCGTGCTATCAGCTGGTTCCGTTCAGGAAAGACAGAACTTGGATTTACAATTATTATTAAGTCCAGATACTCACGGAGATCAAACTGATTCTAACGATGTATATGAAGTTGCGATAGGAAATAGAGAATGGATGAAGAGGAATGTAATTAATGTACCAACAGACGTTGACTTGAGAATGTCCGATGAAGAAGACTTAGGTCGCACTGCTGTTTTGGCGGCTGTAAACGGAACCTTAGTTGCTATGATCAGCGTGGCTGATACTGTGAAGTCTGAAGCACATTTAACAGTCTATACATTAAAAAAAATGGGACTTGAAGTTATTCTGTTGACTGGTGATAACAGAAAAACTGCCGCATCTATAGCTAGGCAGGTAATAAAATTTTATAATCAAATTATGATAGCCATATGATTCATTCTCCACTCAATACCATCACACCCCAACATTTACTAACGAAACCGTGAATAACACTTTTTTAGGTTGGTATCAGTAGAGTTTTTGCAGAAGTATTACCGTCACACAAAGTGGCAAAAATTCAACGATTGCAAGAACAAGGATTAAGAGTAGCAATGGTTGGTGACGGTGTAAATGATAGTCCAGCTCTTGCCCAATCGGATGTTGGTATTGCGATCTCATCTGGAACTGATGTTGCTGTAGAGGCAGCTGATGTTGTATTGATGAGAGTAAGTCTTATTCTGTTAGCTAAAATATGTGTAAAAAATTATTGAGTAATCATTTGTTCTATAGTGATGCTTGGCCGCAATTTGAAAATGTATATATAAGTAGGTAAAATATGTTACAGAATGATTTACTCGACGTTATTGCTTGCCTGGATCTCTCACGAAAAACTGTTCGCAGGATACGATTAAACTTTTTATTTGCTAGTATATATAATTTGTTGGGTATTCCAATTGCGGCTGGAATGTTCAGTCCTCTAGGATTTACTCTGCAACCCTGGATGGCTTCAGCAGCTATGGCACTGAGTTCAGTATCCGTTGTTGGAAGCTCGCTCATGCTGAAATTGTAAGTAATTGAAAAACATATCTTAAACACCAGAATCACCATATGTTAGTCATGGAGCTCACCTCAATAGGTATATGTTGAAAGTAATTTTGAGCTAGCCACCACTAAGTCGAAAGAATTAGATACTTTTTCTCAAGCGTGTTATCTATAACTTTGCGCCTATCATTACTCAGATATCGTAAACCAACGAGACCAGAATTGGAAACGTCGGAATATATTTCGGCAATGCATGCTTACTTTGCTGCAAGAAGTATGGACCTGGACACAATATCTATACATCGTGGTGGAGACGACGAAACAATACCCGCATTACTGAGATCATCTTCCACATTATCAAGGTATGCTCAGTCGAGCCATTCACTTCCGATTTTCCCAGAAAATGCAAACCACCAAAACGTATAGCCCCAAACGTTGTACCTAATTCTTGAAGAATAAAAAGCATTCAAGTACGGCAACCTATGCACTATAGGTTCCTATATGCCACTGCCATCCATTATGTATTTTTAATTAAGTTATTTCGGTATCACTATGTAGCTGATGCATCGACTGATGTTAGACTCGTTTTCCATTTATGATTATTATTATTATTATTGGGGATACTATAAAAATAGAATCTGTAAACCATTCAATTCAATTATATATTAATTCAATCTATAGCTAGTCTTCCAGGAAATTTTAGGTCATGAAGAACAGTTCTCTTGGATTCTAGTAGTGAATTTTTTTTTTTTGTTGATTGTTTGTTATTTTAATTTTTTTATCTTGTGATGTAGGGTATATGAAAATGTTGCGAATATCATATATTAATATGAGTTCTTATGTAGGCTGCGAAAGCTTCCTGATTCGGAGATTGAGCTACATATTTAAGAATTTTGTAAGTTTAACTTTTAGAATAGGTTTGTGTGAAAGCCTAATACTGTTCCAGTTAAATGATTGAAATATTGATATAACAAGAATTTCTCTGTTGTTGAAGCCTCTTGTATATTTTCCATACGCTTATTCGATCGAAAGAGAAGTTTGTAAGCTGAAATTTTTATTCTTATTGTTAATAAAAAATCACCTGCAATACTTTTTATTTAATATGTTTTGATTTGTAGTTTTGTGTTTACACTAACATAATGACATCGACTTTCTTTTTGTCAGTACATTCAGAATTTGGTCAAATAATTTTTTCACGCCGTAATTTTTGTTATTTTTCACGATTTCATTTTATTTCCAATCAATGAAAATCTGCCATGATTTTCTCTGTTTATGTCGAACGTGAATCATATACAATTTTTCATTTGATATGAATTTGAAATAGAATTCACAATTCTTTTACGAATCAGAACATGATTTAATATGGTCTCTTGTCTCAAACACCACAATGATTCGTTTTTGCCAACAAAAGAAAGAAAAATCCATAAGTAATTAACAGCCGACTAAACGACGAAATTCAGTCACGATGAACCACACTATTTCTATTGGAGAGGCTTAGTGTGACGTTTCACTGTTTTATTACTTTTTTTTTTCCTCGTATTTCCATTTATAAATAAAGCATCATCCCAAGGTTGACCTTTAACCCTTGTACGTTGATTTTTATCCTAAAATAAATTACGCCATTAGATAATATTGTTTGGACGCACGGTTTTTATTGAACTCACAATGATAAGGAGTTTTCTAAAGATAATAAAGAAACGTATGATAAACAATAAACTAGTGGCAATGTAATATAGAATTATAAATATTTTATTACTAACAATACATTCAACTTCGTTAATACTCACATTAAAAATCTTATATTTTATTCTGCAGGTTGTTCGGAAGGCCAAAAAATACAGAGGGTAGACTTCTCGGGGATGACAGCGAAGATGTTGATTTCGCCATAGATTTTGCTGGCAATAAGAAAGACAAAAAAAATGCAACAGAAATGACTCCGTTATAAACGAGGTAAATGTTGTTGCTGTGAAGCTTGTGCTAACGTGACCATAATTTTATTCAATATTTATTCTCGAGTTGAACAAACATACAATTTTTTATGAAAAAACTAACATGCATAACTTTTTATAGCCCTATATCAATGATCTGATCGTCAGCTGATAAAAGCAGTAGCTATATGTGATCATGGTATGTCTAGTTATTACTACCATTCGGACTCATTTTAAGTAATGTAAAAACTTAAACGCTTGAATAATTGGATAAACTCATGACTATAACTAGATAGAAACAAATTGTGACGAAATACGTGCAATCCCTATCGATAGCTGGAAATGAGGGACCCAGTGCGAATTAAGTATGGATAAGAATTTTTGTATGAAAGACATGTTTTGGGGAGCACACTTTAAGTGTTGTTACAAAAATATTGTAAGACCTCTTTTGCTAATTTTGTTCATTTGACGAAAACAAATTACTTAGTACTTAATTAATTTTTGACTGGTGATAGACAGTAACAACATTAAAGCAACATAGATATCCTGACTAATAATGATTGGATGAAATAAGATGCGTGGCCACATTCACAATGCTTGAACAAAAGCTTGGTGACACAATGTGCAAAATCCAGGCATTAGCGGAATGGAATGAGGTGTGTTTTACACTGCATCATAGCATGTTATCTTGTAGCAAGACTGCATTTAGCACACACGATCTTTTGTAATTATGTAAATATTTAAATATTTTGTATAAATATTGACTGCCATAATTTAGTCGGGATATTATTTTATCAATTGTAAAAAATGACGCACATGAATTATCAGAGAAATACTTTGAAATTGAATAGGATATTTTTGGCATAAAGCAGCAATAGCAGTTTTCTTACTTGATTAACGACTGTTTTTAATTGAATCACTTTTCTGTACACATGTTTCCATTATTTTGCGACTGATTCTATCTTGACTGCCAAAAATTTGAAGTTTTATCTTTTAAATCATTACCAAGTATTAAAATAATGTTAAAATTTAATGATGTCTTACAATTAACTATCCAATACTGTAAAAAATTGTCCATGAAAAAGTATCTATTGACAAAGTGTAATAATTTTCAGTTCTAATTATTCGCATCATTCACAATATCTCACGTATTGTTTTTCATAGTTCATGTAAATTATTATTATTATTGAATTCTATTATAGTTCTGACTCGTTTCACCAGAAACCCCCAGTCAGTGACCTGGTCTAGTATTAAGTGCCCTGACCAAATTAAGCATCAATTAAATCAAACTTTCCAAGTCAAGTTTATGACTGTAGATTTTCAATTACACTTTTTTGCTGTATACCACTTTATTATTTTTTAGGTAAAGCTCATCTCATAGACTATTGGATGAAATTTTAGATTTTAACTGATTACTTGCCAAAACTTTAGAGTCTATCATCGACCTGTGACAATAAAATTGTTCTAAGGTATTGTTTTTTTTTTTCATTGTTTAACATCATTGTACTTTTTAGTTACTGTACCATTTCAGAATCCGAAATATTCAAATTCACAGATTACTGACAATGGATTTGCTGTCTGTTTATATTCAATGTTGACCATTGGGTATTTTTAAGTCATTACAGTATCTGTACCTCCAAATATTTTATAAAAAAATAATTTTTTATTGACAATAAAAAGAAGTATTTTTAGTCATTGTTTAATCCTAAACGCGTGTCCATTACTCAATTTTATAATATTAAATGTCACATTCAGAATGTTATGTTTTATTTTCAAAAGGACGAGTTCTATAGCTGCAATGAATCGGTGCATTAAAAAATGTATGCCCTCCAAGGTCAGGTGACAAAGGTAGATGATGTCATAGATGTGAAGATATTACAGATTCAACGTTGTGTTTAACTTTATTTTTTTAAGATATAAGCGATACAAAACTTTAACAATGTAAAATACATGCATTTTACTCAAGTGTGACATTACACTTAATATCTAATGGTGATAAGAAAAAGAACATAAAAACAAATGTTAAGGTTGTTAATAGTAAGAGAAAAATATCAGTTTATATTATATAAAAATATTTAAACAAATATAAAACTATAACAAAAGATGATAAAACTTTAGTATCAATTTTCGTCAAGCTGAGCATTGGTGTAATGATGAGCTTTTTGAATATAACAAAATATAAAATTGTTGAAATTTGAATAACATTCGGAAACAAGTACAATAACACCTTTAACTTTTGTTGAACATAATAGTCAACTATCTCTTGAACATTTTTGAAAGTATTTACTAAAATAATAAAATAAATATTAGCTTTTTTCTCTCATAGATAAAATTGTTGGCACTAATACTACGCATACATATTTCAACAAGGTGAGTAACATCTGGTCTAAATACAATATTAAGCACTAGTAGGAAACACGTCTTTGAATTATGCATAATTTTAAATCGACACTTTATTCGAATTGCAAAATTTGAATGGTAATAGTGATAATACTATCAACATTTTGCTGTTTCTGAATTTAAGTTATTCAAATTAAAATTAAAGGTCGACGCCATTCATTTTTAAATTAACACGAGTGAATGAATGGCTTAGCAAATTTTCAAATTACTGACTGATTATTATTCCTAACTAATCACTTTATAATTCATGAGATGATTGTGCTTCATTTGCGTGTACATTAAATACTCAATGAATATTATGATTCATTCGACGAGCTTCTGTTTGATAAAATTTTTGCTGGATTTAATGTACATCGCATTTGAGTGCACAATGTTATCATTACACGGTATGATCAGATATATAAAGCGATGTCATATAATGAAATAGAATTAAACCAGTCGGATATCAAAATATTTACTGCATGTTAAAACGAGCAAAATTGATAGGTACTTAAGCTTTTCAGACACTTTAACGACTCTAACATAAACCATAAAAACTCACTGTCCTTTTCTGTGTGATTAGGGTACCACTGGTATATGATGATTGAACATATCATAGAACAATTTTAAAACGGTGTTCTTAGTATAAAAATATATAGATAACTAATAGTTAAAACTATTGTTTGTACTTGTTTTGGTTGATTCGTATTGAGTCGTTTTCAGGTTTTGCATTATCATGTAGTTGTAAACTGAAATAAGAAAATTAATTTTTCGAATATAGGCTGTTTCAAAATTAGTTTTTGCAAGAACTGAAATATCTCTCAATTGTTGCAAGTAAAAATGCCACATCAATACTCACCGTCATCATGTAGAATTGATGATGCAGATCTTGTCTGATTTTCGGAATATTGCTTGGTAAAATCAGCCAGCTCCTGTCGTAACTTGGTCAATTCTGTTTCTGTATTATTCCATCGGTCAGTGAGAGTCCTGGAGTTTGAAGAATCGCTGGCTCTGTAAGCCTGATTAAAGTAGCCTTCACAATTATCTAGCGCCCGGCTAACATAATCCTGAATTGGAGGTAGATTTTGTTCTCCCAAGATATCAATATCATGGTCAACAACATTTGCTGCATCAATATCATAAATATCACGACTTTGTATGTCATTTTTATATCCCATTGAATACGGCACACATATGGGCTCGCTATAACCTCTGGCACTTTTTTGCATCTCGTTATTAACACTTGACTCAACTTTTTGATAACTGTTATTCTTCAATTCCATACTATTATGCTTCGATGCATTTCTATGTTCCATTCCTGAATTTGTCTCATCAGGATCTGTGAACCTCGTTTCAGAAACCAGGGTGTTAACTGTGGCTTCACTTGACAGTGATAGGTTTATTCCTTGATTCATCGGATTTACTTCCGAGAATCCATAGTTCATACGAGGATATTGAGAACTTGGAGCATTGAATGCAGAATTGCCAGTATCACCTGGAGTAATATTTTGCATCCATTGAGTTAAATTATTCTCCATAGTATATTGGTAAGGGTAATTTGGGAGATCAAGTGCCATTAGAGTGTTGCATGGGTTGAACATATTCTTGTAATAAGGGTCAGCGTTATTCAAGTACGAGCTGTACATTGGAAATGATCCTTGCCATGGGGGAAATGTTGAATATCTATTAATGTTGAGCATATCATTCGTCCTATTCGTCCAAGAATCTGATACACTGTTCGGTGAATTTTGACTGTGCATAAAATTGTTCAGGCTTGTGCTATCTTCTAATGTGTGGCTCACCTCACTCAAAAAGTTCATCGAGTCCGTATTTGATACAACTCCATTGGTGTTGTCGGATCTCCAGTCGGGACTCAGATTATTTACAGAGATACTAGGAACCGAGTTTGTGCAGTTGTTCAACATTGCATTTTTATTTATCGTTGACAAATCCATCTCTTGGCTATTTACTGGTTTCTCATATTGACGTTGATTATTCTGATTAAAATTGATGTTAGTATTAATGTTACTGGTAGTTGGTAGGAGATTCAAAGCATTGTTCATCAGGTTATTCGAATTCACATATCCATGGTCACTATTAAGGTTGTCACCCATTAGGTTTGCACTGTTGTTATACAAGTTTTGGTGGTAATATGAAGGTGAAGAGCGTTGAGATTGCATGTAATTCGATATTGGATTTGTATAAGTAGGGAGTTCGCTATTACAATTCCAACGATTTCTGTCATTTGGCCATCCATTATTCTTCGAATGATGTCTGCTAACATCATTGTTAGTTGAAAAGTGTCGGTGTGAATATGGATTTTCTTGGCTTTCAGGATTATTCGTCACATCTGTGTTACAAGGTTGCGTGTGATACCCCTTGGGATCGTAACATTGCATTCTTGCAGCAAAATTTTTATTTTCATCATTATTGAACGTAACGATCAGTGGTTGCTCAGGATCAACTCTAAAATGCCCGTGTTGCAAGAATTTAAAAAATAGAGTCTGCAATTCCCATATACTCAAAGCATGACCATTTAGTGTTAATCCATTGCCAGATGGCCTATTTGTACTGTTGTTCACTCCTGGTTCACCATCACTAGCTGCTGATATTTGTTCCGAATTGAATGGTGTATTAGAAGTTGTATCCTGCGTTTTTTTCTTTGTTTTTGAAGATGGACCAGACATTTGACAATTCCGCTTTCGTGGCCTCCCCCGTTTACCAAGTGTCCGGGTAACTGGTTTTGGTTGTTTTTCATGTCGACTTCTCAACAAGTGTCCTGCAGCATAAGAATCGGGTTGAGCTGTATCACCCGCGGTTATAACATTAGTAGGCTTCTTAATTGTCTCATAATTTTTCTTCTGTGCGCAGGATAAGCTTTGGTTTTGTCGTAAATTTTCCTTTCCTTTATCTTCAAACTGGCTAGTATTCTTGGCTGAGACTAGATGAATGGCACGTGGTCTTTCGTAATGTCTGAGCCATGGCACTTCTTGTGGACTCTCAGGAATTATGTTATGTCTAATACCTCCTATATTTTTTTTAATGACTTCAGCTAGTACAAAAGGGTCTTGAGCTGAGGAGTCTTCCATGTAATATTGAGGTCGAGGTTCTGTTTTCTTGTCATTACAAATTAAGGTACTACCAATGTCTATTCTCTGGCGTTTATTAATGCTGCCAGTTACCAATTCATTACTTTGATCACCCTCTGTGTTTTCAATATTCATGCATCTATAAATTTCACAAGCCATTGGGCTCTTATCTCTTTTGGGTGATTTGCTTCGAGGATACTTATCCTTTTGATGGTTATTAGTTGAACTGGAATAGCTTCTAACTGAAGTTTGCGAATTTTCTTTCCCTGGACTATTGGGAACTGATTCAATATTACTCAAAGTTTCATCCGAGTCACTATTTATTGTAATGAAGTACTTACAGGGAGCTGTTGCAATCTTATACTTTTCATTAACTGGAGAAGTGTTACTGGGTAAATTTGGTGTTACTTGTGTTACCGGTACAGGACTCTGTTCTATTGTAACTAGGGTCATCTTTGAAGGTATTCAAACTTATAAATTCAGTATAATTTTTCAGACGCACAGAAATTTTAGGAGATGGACTATCTTCAGGAAAATTTGCTGCATGTTAGTCTTAAAGAGTCAACCATTGTGATGTATTTTTTTTTTTTGACACTACCGGATGTGGGCACAATACAAGTGAATTTCGCGGGATGAATTCTCGATGCAGGGAGAATAATTTTCAAATGTTTCGTGACAAAATGATTCCTTATTCAAAATTGTTGTTGGTGAAATAGCAGTGGCAGATCACAGTTAAATCGAAAATAACGAAAAAAATTATTATAAACATTTCGTTGACAAGCTGACACACGTATTCACACACTCGCAACGTTAACATGGCTGCCGCTGAAACGACTGCGATAACATTTCGATTATTTAACGATTCACGGCATTTAGATACACCTGGAATTTATTTCACCCACAACAAAACAGCAGCGCGAATAAGTTAATTTCAACTCCGTTGTTGTTCAAGCTCTATATACTGATATTTTACCCCGCCAAAATTCAGTGATACAAGATGGCGCCACCATTAACTTTTCGACTCGCCGCTAAACCGGCGAGGCCGAGCCAGAGCCAAGCGCAATTTCCATGGAGACTCATGCCAATTTCCCTGAACCCCGTCCACTGCATAGGTATGTACACCGATGCATACATCGTGTAATACATTACACGCACATATCGTGAGCGGGTTGAGCCACCGCGAACGGCACTGAAAGTGACTGAAAATCAGAAACAGTCCAATGGTGTCGAGCAATTCATCTTTAACTTGTGACCGATATGAAGACTCGACGCTGAACGTGCGATTCAGGTAAGTAATTCGAACAAAACATGTGGAACAATCTATATTTATTATAATTTGGTAGATTGCCGTAGTGACTATATGGAATGCATATCATTTTTGAATAACTCGCAATTGACAAATTATTTTGAAGTACATTATTCATTGTTCTGCATGCTTACGACTACAGATAGTATGTTATTGTCAGACTTTCTAACGAATGTTGGGGATACTTATTTTAGCAATGTTGATTGATTTCTTGACCTTATCTTAAAATTAGGTGTAGTGTTTCTCGGTGTCGAAGATCAATAAAGTAAAAGCAAAATTGACGTATCGGCCGTAAGGTTTACTAAGTAATTAAACGTAAGTCTTCTTTGACAAATTTTCAAATCAATCGGTCATGATTCTCAATTCGCACTCATTAGTCATCACTCGAAGTTGGCGATTGATCATCGTCGCCGAGAGTTTTTGTTTACCTCCAATATTCAAAGAGTTCTGTTAATTTTTTTTGGTTCCGATCTGGAGAGAGACCTTTTTAAGACATTAAGCTTTTTAAGGACCACCCTAATGATATACGATATTTTTTATGAACTATTTTTGAAAACATTTTTCCAAATTTTTGTAACTATGATATGGCGACGATCGTAAGATTTATTTTCAATTGTAAATTATGAAAAAGACTGTAATCTCTGCAAGAAATGTAGTGGAATAAAAAAAAGTAGCAAGTAATTATCCTGTATACTTCGATACAAACATAAATGCGTACTTCTGTACTACTTCAAAATATTGATGGATCTATTAGCTAATCCTATTCTTTTTATAGACCATTGTAAGGCTACATTGTATACACTATTATGTAGAATGAGAACATATCTCTGTGTCAGAAAATATTACTACGAATGATCAACAAGTTTGTTGTTGACTTATTCTTGCGTATTAATCGGGCTGTTACATACGTTGATTAGATATGAAGTAATTTTCTGTTCCAGAATACAACACAAAAATAAAAGCAAAAAAATACACTTCATTACAACAGAATCGGTCTTTGCTACCAAAGAATTGATGTTCTCGTAAAAAAAAAAAAATTCCAGAAATTTCAGATCCTATAGGCACCGTAAATGATTTTGCACATATGTACGCTCCTGATCGCGAAAGTTCTTACGTTGACTGCCAGTCGACTCTGCCGTCGACTAACAAAGATGGCGGCCACTCTGGTTGATTCTTAATATTATCAAATTAATCTTTAATTCTTTTATTAATAATAATAGGAGCAGATTCCTTTTTCTAATGCTTCATCCTGTTCAGCATTAGTGTGATTTTCGTTTGATGTAAAATTCCGTCTCACGCCTACGTAGGACGAAAAATATTTTTCCCATCACGGACATAACACTTCACGCTCTTGATACGAAAATAGCAATAATTTGCTTTTACTACGCGGCGATGTCATAGCCCGTGACTATGTTTCACATGCTCATTCTTGCACGGTTTACAACAATATCTTTTTCTGTGATAATTCTTCTCTGGAATTACTGCATTCCTCAGAATTTCCGACACTTTACTGAATTGTCCCTTCATTTCGTGTGGCAGTTCAATTGGACCTCGTATTTTTTATTATCTTCAAATTTATCATTGAAACTTTGTTCGAAGTTGATCAAAGTTTCTGAAAGGCTTTCATCAGCTTCAATAATTATTCCTTTTTCTTATTTACTCTTATGTTGAAGTGTCGACGCTCGAACAGAGTTTAGATTCGATACTTTCAAAACACTTTTTATCATAGGACTATGATTTGTCTTCCTTCGCCTAGTCTCGATTTTATTTCCACCAGATGAGTGTACAATTGATTTCAACGTATCGTTTTGTTTTATTGCCAGAACTTTCCAAAATGCGATCTTCTAAACTTTCAAAGTAGTTGTCATTTTTATAGCAAGTCTGTCTTTGTCGGCTATTCATCACCGAGAATACTTTCGAGGATTTTGATGATCGTGACTATTTAATCTGTTAAAAATACGTTCCATGGGAATCTTAATATATTTAGTTTGTGCACATTTGATCGGTGTAAAAAAATATAAGAATAAGAAAGAGTGGATCCCGCTCACCTCCGTACTTCTCATTGCTATAACTCGGTGCAAACTTCATAGGATAAGTCGAAAAGTAAATGGCAACGATTTTCGAACCGTTATTAATATAGGTATAGTCAAACTCATGAAGCAATCATTGCTGGGGACTCGTCGAAAACATTACATGTCCTTAGATGCATTAATCATTCGTTCAGAAACGTGCGGCAGAAGGCAGAAAACGATCTGCGATATCACTTCCGCGTTTACGAATAATGCGGCGTTCGGAAAGCGCTCGGAATTGTGGGAGGATATTTTGAAATATCTCAGACACTGGATCTGTGATGTAGTTCCGAATCCGCTCGCTATAATTCGAGTTATTCAATCCCGAGCTATTTGATATGTCAATTATGTCTGATTTCTATTGAACAATATCGCCTTCTAAATGTAGTTCCGCATCGTGGCATTGTCATTTAACTTCGAATCGTTGAATGAGTATGAATAGTGTGTATCGAACGTAAATACCGTTTTTCATCACACAATTCGAAATTACAAACAAACGAGTGTAGGCGATTGAAAGTAAACAACAAACGTGTACAGAAATTGTGAGTGAGAGAGAGAGGTAGGTATGTCCGTTATAATCTGTCTCGCTTCACACGCGATTGAGTGAGGGAGACAGCGTAACCCCAATATAATTATATATCTCTCTCTCTCATCACTTTGGCAGCAGTTTCCGCGAAATTGAGGGGATGAATAGCTACCTCCAGTAGTATATGCTCGAAGGTATTCGTCACTGAGTTTCCTGCTTTTCGATCGAGTCGCGCGATTTGCATTAAAGATCGTATACTTTAATTTATTTATGAATACCTTTTTTAAAAATCACTCTTCAGCGTTTTATCGTAGTACGGCTGAATTTTTCGATTTTATTTTCAACTAGTTTGCTTACACTTGTAAATTATTTATCGCCAAGGAAATGTAGGAAAAATTCCAAGTACAAAACACTTGATGCAAAATTAAGCACATTATATTTAAAACGATAACATTTTGTTGAACAGTGGTTTGCATACATTAAAAATGCCATTCAAACTTTATGTACAAATATACAAAACCATTAAAATACGTACAAAATAATAATACATCATAAATAATTAGAATTAACACTTAAATGAGTGCATTTTTTCACAAACTTTATAACGCCGGTTCATTGATAGCAGTTCAAGCAGATGTTGTACTCTCGGGTGTCATATCTGGAAAGGAAGCCAGCAAATATAGGTATGTATGAAACTGGATTCACTAATTTGATGAAGCTAGTGAGGTAAAAGGCAAATTACACTTATCTATGTAAAAATATTGAAATAAATATTTTTCGAATACAACTTGAGTTATCCATGTTGAATTTGATTACAATTTCCTCTTTTACTTTCATGCCAAGAGATATTGTTTCCTTGGAATTTGACTGAATAAACTTTGATCTATAAATTCTATCATCTATAATTTCACAATTTGTTTGCTTTGCTTCTTTTTTTACCATTCTCTATGCTCAATGTATGGTCAAAACCGCTCGATATTCTGCGACCAACAATGGTTACATGAAAATCAAATGTATTCACAAAAAAACCAAAACGTACGCAATTATTGAGCAATTTTGACAAAAGCTTTCCAAGCATTTGACGCATTGGGCTAGACAGGAGGAGCACAAGACCTTCTCGCAGTAGTAACAGTTGTGCGATCCATAATCATCGATGACTCGGCAACAGCCGCAGATGCCGATTGGCACAGTCTGGAAAATGGAAACATCAACGACAAGTTAGTTCTCTTTTCAATGCAAGTTTTTAAAGCTATTCTGTAAGCTTCTTCTTATTAACCATTATATACCTTTGCACATTCACCCTTAGTCTCGAGCTGTAATTTGTTGTTGAGAAACATCTGTTTAAAGTTTTGCTGCGGAGTTGACTTAGCTGCTGGCACAATCACTGACTGAACAGGATCTGTCAGGTCCAAGTCGATAGATTTATTCATTTTCTGCGATAATTCCCTGGCTCCTGTCATTAACAAATCCAAAGTTCGGTCTACAAAAGAAACAAGTTTAGAAAAATATGACTAGCAACTAGATTTGGAAAAAAATTAATCCAAACGATGTGACGATTTAAAATTGATATGATTCTTGGGTTGATTATGAAAAAAATAAATTAAATTTAAACTAGGCAATGGTTAAGACAGCAATGATTCGTAGACTTCATCACAGCAGTAGTTTGATTTTCACGAACATTTGCAAAAACCGCGAATCTACGTTCTTGTGTCTCTAACCTACTGTAGTTGAACGAAAAACCGCATCTGTTGGTCGTCAAGATTGAATATAAACAAATGACGAACATAACCTCCTTACCATAGACTTTTTTCATATGAGTTTCTTTTTCCACTCCGTTATCGACTTCTCTTTGCCCTACGTGAATTTTAGACTGTGGCGCTAAATCGTCGTCGAATTCACACATCCGTTTTGGCATTTTCTTTCAAATTTTATTTCTATTTTTACATATAAAAGTTAACCTTGCTATCTTACAAGTTGAAAATCATTCATTGAGAATGTTCAAAATTCGAACGAGCGATTCGATCGTTATCTTAATCTCGAAATATAGCGTATCGATATTTCTAGCGCTCTTGACTATCGATAATCGAATTCTCAAACTCAAATTTCCATGCGAACACTTTTTGAAAAACAATTCTGCTTCTCTACCCAACGTAGATACTCCACTTGCGACTAGCTAAAACAGCGTTTCGATTCTATGCCTACGAAAATTCAAGATCGAGAGAGCAAATGAAGAGTTGCTGGAATAATTATGAATATTAATGTCATGGAATACATCGAGCACGTGTCGAATAGAATGCCATTTCGAAATGAATAATTCTTCAATTTTCATTTATAGCCGTATTATTGTAGATAATCTGGTTTGGCTCATAGAAAATTATGAAATTTATAGTGTGTATCACGTATTTATCATAAATGAATCATATATATTAATATCATATGGACCGCATATACATATATACTTTTTGGTCTCTGCATCATTATTACATTTTATCTATTATTATTTATGATCTATGTATATATTCTTCTCTCGCGTACCTATACTCTAATTAAATCACTGTTTTGCTACGAATTTTGGAAGACGTTCATTCTCATTATTAATTCCTTGTGTCGCCGACAAGTATGTAAGTACACACAGGCGAAGTAATGGCTTGGGTTCAGCTTTGCGAAGACTGTGTTACTCGGAAGGTGAATGCAGCCAGCATCATGTCGAAATCGGTAACTCTCTGATGTTCCGCAATAAATTCTCAACTCTACCCTTGGAACATCTCAGGGGCAGTAAGCGCACAACGATTATCGCTTTTCACCATTCCTCAGTCTACGACGCTGAAAAAATTCTGCTAACAGTAAATAAGGTCGGTTGTAATTAATCAGTAGACAGATTTTTTAATTATTAATGTCGCATTATTATTATTGTTAATAATATCATTATTTTTTTTATACATATTTGATATTGGCCATCAACAAATATGTTACAGTTTTCATGAAAACTGATAATATACATATACATATATATGTATACTATTTATGTATACGTATATATAATGTATTTAATATAATTATTAATATTCACTACCTAGAGGTTATCGGTGGTCGTGAATCTTGAATTCGCAATGCATTAACTGTTCACTGCATATCGACCCTCACTTCGACACATAAATCGAACGTTAATAACAACTTATTGTGAAACGATAAAAAAATGTATGTCCTTATAGATAAGAAATCAATACAAAACTACCCGCAGTTGAGAGGATTACTCTGTTATGTATATTCAACACTCTCAGTTTCATTTCGTCCGCAATTGTTTTTATTCTTTTTCTCTCTTCTTTTTTTTTTCTATGTAAGCAGTCTCTAAAAGATTACAAGATTTTCATGCGCCGTTGCCGATAATCGAGTAGAAAGCTCTGTAATTGTAGATAAACTTTTCCTCGAGAATGTTAATTTTTCTGCTTATCGGCTTGCCAGAAGGACGGAGCGCGAAACCGTAACGTCGCTTTATAGTTATTACCTTAATTTCGAAAACAACATCGTTGATCGTACCTAAGAGAAAATTTAGCAGCGGTTAGTATGGTACAAAGCTCAAGCTTGTATTACAAAATTTTTGTATCAGTAGCACAGATGTGATAACAATGTACAAGAATTAACTAACTAATTTTCGCATCAGTTTTACAAAAACTTTAATTACAGCGAATAATGGATAACGTAGGTATCGCTTATTGGAGTTACATGAAGAATTCCTCGGAGAAATTAGTTCAATTAGTAAATGATATTGGTTAGCTGCCAAGGTTTATAAATTCAAAGAAATTTAATTCGGTCAATTTGCATGCTTGAAGTCTTGTTGGGAGAAAAAATTATACATTACGGCTTATTAGGGCGGAGAAAATTAATCCGATTTTCATGTACTCCTAGTACGTAATTATTAAAGTAAGTGTACCAGTTATTGACCATGTCCCAATTATTGATCTGTTTTGGTTGTAACTGTTTGGATCCTTGGTTCTAAAATTACCAAAAAAATACATTTGCAGTGTTTAACCCTCTAGCAATTGGTTTTAATCATCGAGAAGTTCATAATTTGTGCCCTCAATTTATAATTTTGCTGAATAAAAGGTTCAATAATTGGGTCTAAACGTGTCAATAACTCGTACTCTTACCTTAATGATTTTTGTTCTACTTTGCAACTTATTTGTGTACGCATCGTGTGAAACAAAATAACGCGACATAAATATCGGACCTAGTGGAAAGGAAACGTATAAGTATTTCTTCTTCTTCGTTAATAATAATTGAATAATCATGTGGTATACCTAATTTATTTACCTATATAACGACCAACGTAATAGTTCACAAAGCACGCTTACAAAAACCTTGACTACCTATTATTACATGTTTATATAATTAAAATTACCGTGAGACTCGCCGCGAAGATGAAGATAAAATATCATCTAAACAAATTTATAATAAAATTTTTGAATATTTTATCTCGATCCGAACGTTTATATTTGTATAATATAATGTATATAAGGTGTGTATATATAATATATATATATACGCGCAGAGTAATTCAGTTATCAATCAATTAATAAATATATTAGAAGCACAATAATAAATTATTTAAACATCAAGCGATACAAGAGATCTTTCACAATAATTAACATATCCTTTTTTTCTCGAAAATTTATCACGTATATGTTACCAGATTCTTTATATTATATATAGACAATGGCTGTATAATATTTGTGAAATATTAATTGCCAATAACAAAACGTCAACAAGAACGCGCGCTGAACAAATTGTTGTAAAATTGTTTAAGAATTGTATAAAAATTGTCTACTACCTATATATAATGCCTCAATGATGTATCCAGATGACAAATCAATTTCAAATTATAAAATACACATTATACGCGCGATAAAATCACGAACCTAGCAACAAAAAAAGTTGGATGAAAAAAAATCTGTTCAATAACTACGGATGGCGTTGTATAGAGATTGTAAGGTAAAGATAGATCGATCATTGAACGACAATAATATATAACAAAAAAAAAAAAAAAAAACACAATCGAATCACGTTACTAATATCGTAAATAAATATTCTTTCAAATATGCATCATGTATAATATCAAACATACGACTAGACTTTATGATGACGATAATATAAATATGTATAACTACGCTCTGAAATATAAATAGGTACCTACTTATCAGACAAAATTAAATCGGTCTTAAAATTTTGAAAATGTTTACTTTTCGTACCTTAAGTTTTTTTTTTTTTTTTTTATACTTTTGCTTGATATAAAATCCTAGTTTAACATGGCCGGTAATTTGTTTTATTATTATTGTTATTGTTATTAATATTATTATTATTATATACTTATCATACTTATACAATGTATTTATATAATTATCCGCTAGTATAAGTAGATAACCGCAAGCTTATGCCTAGTCTCATAAGTTATTATTATGTTGTTATGTATATATATATATGTATATATACGCGATCGTTACGCTATTCCGATTCGTTTATCTCTCATCTATTTATTCGATCCCTTTCATAATTTTGTTTCGCTTCCTTAATTCACGATCAGTAGTAAGTATATTAGTAAACGTATATTGCAAAGCCCGACATACTTCACCGCAACTTGTTTATTTATACGTAATCTTACACGATTATTGGTAAATTACAGTTATTAGTTTAGTCTATATACGATTATTTTCATACGGAAAAAGTGCTGCACGCTTATTGTGTACAGGAGCCGTTTGTCGAATCCGTAAATATATCTACGCAAAAAATTGGAATCGAAAAAACTGCATCGCAAGTGCAATCGCGAGAAAATTAGGTCCGCGGAAACTGATAATTTCATTGTCATCATTTCTTTATATATTTTTTTTTTTTTTGATTTTTTTTTTTTTTATTTGTTTTTTACCACTTTTTTGACAATTATGATTGAACGCAGTGCTACACTTTTCCGTCGTTGCTAAAATTGATTTAGCTTTGATACTGTTAATGATAATTTTAAATTTCGTTTTATTTTTGGTTTTTATTATATAGGAACGAGACGCCGTCTATATGCATTCTAACCTGAGCGATAAAACGAGATGCTATCAAGTATAATCTTGCAATGAGATTGTTTCGATATTTTTTGGTTTTTGCTGCATTCTGTCGAACATACACGCCAACCTGTGAATTATCGTATTGTCACAAACCGGACGAGTGATTGTGCAGAAGAAATTCACGAAGAAGTTATTTGTAGGATATATAATGTCGCTTGGCTTTCGGTCTTTTTAATTTATTTCAAATATCTTCACTTTGATTTTTTTGGGATTAAAATCTTCTGTACTATTACCCGCGATTTCATCAGCGACATAAATTTTTTTACAAATTATCACGACGGTTGATTTTATTGTATATTTTTACACCTATACCATATGAAACGGGGTTAATTTTCTTTTCTCTTTCCGCATTCACTTCTTTGTTTTGATTAATTAATTTATCAATTAATTAATTAATTAATTAATTATTTTTTTATGAGATATGTTTATTGAGAAAATATATCTTAAATATATAAATACTACTTATATATTTATAGGAATTATATAAATACTAATTGATGATTAGTAATAATGACAGTATTTTTTTTTTTTTCTTTTGCACAACGCTTACGCAAAGCCGGATGAGAAAAGCCGTATTGAACATATATTTGTATCGTTTCTGTTCATGTTTATGTTCGATTTTTAACCATTCTTTTTAAATCGAATGGCGGGGGGAGAACGAAAATAAAAGTTTGACTATTGCACAAAAACGCCTACTTTTCCGCTACAGCTTATTTTTAATTGTTTTGCCTCACATCGTGTACCTACCTATCATGTTAGTTGTATTATATACCAATTGAGATCAGTCCTAACCATTTTTTAATCAAACTGCTTTCGCCGCGAGAATCGTTTTACTCGTTTGTTAATTCACCGTTTTTATTACTGGTGCGTGTAAATTTCATTCATGTCTGGTTATCGTGTTAGGTTGAGCTTGGCGTAACCGCATGAAACGACTGAAACGAACTATTAGCTATCATTTGCAATAACTATCCTAAAAGTATAACACGACTCCTTAGATCATCTATACCATTTTTAAAAGCACGCCGCGGATAAACACTCGCATCTATGTTGGCAGTAAAGTTTTCGTTTTTACATGTTTTATTATTCACTGATATTTTTCATCTTCTCGTGTTTGTGTATTTTTTTTTTTTTTTTTCATTCTTCGAACTTCGACTTTGCATAGAATTTTATCGAATGTAATCTCGATCGATCGACCCACGCACAACGGGCCATCAAACGAGGTGTCCCGTTAATATGGATCGTAGTACAGGTGTTTTCTTTCCCTCTACTTTTTTCTATCCACGTCGAAAAAAAGTATTCATTATTATACCTATGTATTTGGTGTTTTTTTCACAGATTTGACAAGAAGATATTAAAAGGATGCCGTTTCCTTTCGTCAAATATAACACATCCGGCAAAGCACCGTAGTAACTATCATCATCAAATAAATGCATCTCTGCTGATCCTCAATGCGCATAATGCATAACGCAGATCTACTCGAATCGAACGCATCGGGCTCGTGCCGAGTACCTACGCAGTTTTGTACTCCTTGTCGTACCTACGCTGCACATGCATCATGATATGTCGAGTGAGAGGTAGTGATACAGTAAAATGTATTCATTCAAAGAAAGAATTGTCGAACAGTGCCTGACTTTTATACACTACATGTACATTAATTGTAAGCTATATAATTGCCGAATAGGATATACCTATAAATCGTTTACAACAGGCACCTAGTCACGAGTTTGAAAGTTTCTTAGACTTTTTCTAACGCATTCCGAGCATCCTGGTTGGCCCATCCGACTGGTTTTTGGTTTCTGGTTTCTGGTTTCTGGTTCCCGATGATCCTTCTGTCGCCGTTTCGCGTTCACCAAAATCCCTGTCTGCTGTTCCACATATTTCTAAGACTGGATCTAAGGTCGAACCGGAATTGGAAGTTCTGGTAGTATCACGCTATGTTGCTGCCGCTCATCGTAGTCACGCATTTTTTCTCCGCCGCATTCTGACTCTCCGAGTTACTCCTTACCGCCTTTGGTGAACTTCCAGGAGAAGTGGTCACTTCCCCCGGCAACGCGTTGTTGTTGTTCGTCGAAGTCGAGCTTCTCCGACCGTTTTCACGCGTTGGCGATTTCACGTCGAACACCGACGTGTCCGATTCGATGTCTGAATCGATCTAAAGGAGTCAGAAATTCACCTTTAATTTCCACACACCCGACATCTGACACGTATTCAATTTTACTACAAAATTTGCCGAGCTGTCGCGGTCTCTGTTACGTAATACCACGATGACGGAATAGACCTGTCCTTAAGAAGGGCGAAATCGAATTTTAATGGTCTTACCCCCCAAATTGGTTCGAAATAATTCAAAAATTATATCCGAATTTTTAAAAAATTTTCCCTCCATATTTACCCACGCCTAGGAAGCCTTACTTTTTACCATAAGAAAAGCATTGGTTTTTCGGGATTTTTAATCGTTTTTTTACCACTGCCGTAATTATCAGCTAAAAAATCGCAAATTCTCAGAAAATGTTACCTTTTTGTCCAATTTCTTGGAATTCGATACAAGCATTTTTGGGCTAGATCGATCGACTCTTTTCCGCGTTTTTAGAGAATAAAGATGTGATCGATCTAGCCCAAAAATGTTAGTATCGAATTCCATAAAATTGGACAAAAAGGTAACATAACTGTCAACATTTTCTGAGAATTTGCGATTTTTTAGCTGATAATTACGGCAGTAGAAAAAAAAACGATTAAAAATCCCGAAAAACCAATGCTTTTCTTATGGGAAAAAGTAAGGCTTCCTAGGCGTGGGTAAATATGGAGGGAAAAATTTTTAAAAATTCGTACATTTTTTTTGAATTATTTCGAACCAATTTGGGGGGTAAGATCATTAAAATTCGATTTTGCCCTTCTTAAGGACAGGTCTAATGACGGAAACAGCTCGTTGATGATGATGAGTGTGAAAAAAACTCGAACGATATCAAACGGAACCCTTTTTTTTCTCGCACATTAAAATACAACCGGCACCAACACGGTGCAGAATTTACCTCGTTGTATGCACGCGAAGAAAAGCTTTTTTTTTTTCTTTCTTTGTTGTTACTTGTTAATTGCGTAAATTTGGCAAAATATTTATACTTTTCTCTCGTTGTTCATATCTTTTGCTCTCTCAATGTTATCGTTAACGGACAGGAGGGCGACGGTGATGATGATGGATGACGTGATACCTTGCTGAAACACACTACCTGTCTGGTAGCGGGATGAGGACTCAGGGACAATCTTTCACTGGTATCACTTCCGCAGCTCGAACTTTCGCTCATTTCCTGAGTGAATTTCCGCGACGTTCTTGGACTCGGTGGGGCTGCTCTGCTCTGACCTCCAATTCCCAGACCGATTCCTCGCGCGCAGACTTGGGATTGTATGTGCTCGCAGACCCTCCGGAATCTCCGTATGTTACCTGTTAATCACACGAATATCTCTTCAATTTTCTGCAGGTCATCAGGGGTGCAGGAGAATGGTCAATTTGTTCCGATCGATTGTTAGAAGCCTCGGTGCAATGATTCCTTAACTCGATGTTGTTTTAATCTACACTGATTATCAGAGAAGAAAATTCTCGCTAATGGTCTCAACCTTCTTTGACGGTTTCACCCATTCAGAATAAAATAGGTTCGACAATTTTTATGGCCAGGACGACATTCGCAATGGCTTATCTTGACATTAAACGAAAGTGGAGGACAATTTTCACCATATTTTTCTTTCGTAGCGTTCCTTACATCTATTGCAGAAAATTATTTTCTCACGAAGATTTGCGAACGACTTGAAAAAAAGTAAAATTGTTCGGATGGAACATCCGGTGAGATTCATACGCAGAATGGATACCAGGATGCAGTGATCGTAATTTAACCGAGGATGAAACTCTTGTTGAAAAATATGAGATCGCGATGCGCGTATAAACGTAAAATCGATCTAGCTGCGCTTGGAAGAAAGCCAAAGTCGAGAAACGGCGAATGCCAAACAGCGTTTCGAGGAGGCAACCGCATCCCTTGCTTCCTTGCTTCCTCTAAGCTTGTTCCACGTGCATTCAAAAGCTCAATTTTATGCACGAAAAACACGAGCCAAACGATAATGCCATTATAAAACTGCATGAAGAAGTCCTCTAAATCTTTAATGTAATACGAATTCTAACATGCGGGTATGCAATGTATTATGCACTTGTACCTAAGACTATACATTAGGGTGAGCCAAAAAAACTAACCCATCGAATCTATGGTCTTAAAAATACCTATTTACTGAGAAAAAAATTCTCCCCTTTGGACAAATTTTTAGCTCAATTTTAAAAGGTTTCTCTGGCCATTTGAAATTTCCCATTTAAATAACACACAAAAAATGTTTTATTCATTAAATATCCAGTAACTGTTGAACCGTTTGAGATGAGAAAAATTTTAAACACATATTCTTGTAGGGCGTTAAATTCTCTAAAAAAAGATCCCTGAGTTGATTTTCTAGATTTAAAAATTTGCATACTTACTGGCCATGAAAGTCGAAGAAAAGCAGAAATATTTTAATGAAAAAAAAATTTTTTTTGTGTGTTATTTAAATGGGAAATTTCAAATGGCCAGCGACACCTTTTAAAATTGAGCTAAATATTTGTCCAAAGGGGAGAATTTTTTTCTCAGTAAATAGGTCCTTTTAAGACCATAAATTCGATATGTTAGTATATTATATACACACATACATATATGTATACGTACTTGCGGAGTTATAACACGAAGTTCCACCAATACACGGTGAACTTAAACCACTCCCCGTCACATGGGTATTGGACATGAGTCTGTACATTGTCCGTTATTCATAAAAGTTTTACAATTTCACGGATCTTGGATCCTTACAAGTTGCGAGTTCAGGACATAAACGTAATACACATAAATTCTTTCCTTTACCAATTTTCTACACCGTTACACGGATACGAAAATTTTATTTTTTTGCGTATATTGGAGTGAGGCTTACCACTGAGTAGCGTAAAGGTGATGGCGAAAAGAGGCTCGCTGGGCTGTTTTGAAATAGCACTTATGTCGACTTGAAACCGCACTTGCCTCTGGAACATGGCTGGCGCGGTGCTTCCCCTTTTGTATTCTACCCTGAATGACATTGGCGAACTTACGCTGTGAGACAATTCCGCTATCTGCGGACAAAGAAGTGATTAATTTCTTTTAATTGGTTTTCATTGCAGTTCGTCGCATCTATCACATGAATCGTTTATCGCTCCCTAACACGGATAAAAATAACAACGACTCTCTCGTTATGTTTAATTTATTTGACACTTTCCCCATCCAGTTGCTTTCGGTTCGTTCGACTTCTCCGTCGTTTTAAATCGATTTTAAAACTATCCGGCAATAGATCTATATATGAGTGAAACGAAGTTAAACGCAACCTACGGCACGGTTCTGAATCCCAGAGGTATTCCTCCATTGTTATTTCCAGCAACCGTTTCTTTCCTAGATAATGAATTATTCATGCAGAAGTGAAAGCCGTTTAAATTTAGTTACGGTCCATTCGGTTCGCAATCGACACGCGGACAAGTATTCCGGTCATTCGGGTAATTCTTACGCGGACGTGATACTGAGAGAGGAAAATGCTGCTGGAAAATTTACTCAAGAAATTATTCGATTTCAACCCTGCTTTTTAAAAACTGCGCGGGCAGTGAAGCACAGAAATAACTCCAGCCCTGCATGAAATAGAATCTCGGCTTTTCCGATAACAGGCTATGTTAGCGGAAATTGAAAACGCTAGAAAATCAGTGAGTATATACATATACCTACAGTATATATTCTTAGTCGTCCGTAGTTCAGCCTTTTCACCGCGTTTACCAATTTAATTATGCATCAGTTATTGACGAGTGATATTATTATTAATAATAATCATGATAATATCGCAAATTCGATTCGAGCGCGCATTAACCATTCCACCCTGACACTTATGAACAATTGAAAAGAACAGGCGCGAAAATCGAACGCTGAAATAAGAGTTAATCTTTTTCACCGCGTCGTGTGACAAAATAGCTATTTTCGCATCAAGGGCGTAAAGTGTTATGTCCGTGATACGAATAATATTTTTCGTCCTACATAGGCGTAAAACGGGATTTTACATTCCGGGCGCGGGCGTAAAATTCCGTTGTCGGCCTACTATGATGATGAATAAATTTCGATCAACTTACCGAGAGAAACGCGTGTATCAAATCCGCCTTGATGCTGGCCAAGGGTTTTCCCTTAACCAGGATCGTGAAGGTTTCGTCTTTTTCGGTCGTCATCAGACTGCCGAACCACGATTTCTTCGTCAGTTCAGGTGACGAGTCCGGGGTTAGATGTACCTAGAATTATCGGTACACGTTATTCCAACACTCGTACGATCGCTGAAAAGCTTAACCGTGATCCCATGGAATAAATAAGCTCGAGCAATCGTCGCGACGATTTTACATTACCTCTTCGGTGCTTGTGAGCAATTTACGCCGATGAAACCTCGGGCTGCCAAGGAAGGAGTTTTTAATTGTAGTGAGTCGTGACCTCCAGTGATGAGACCCAGATCCTGCGCCGGTATGAGGAGATCCTGGCGGTGTTATTCCAACAGCAAGAACTGCGCATGAAATGAGAAGGAACGAATTGAAACGTTACGTAGAGTCAGGCGAACCGCTTGCACAACAAGCAGGAAATTCAACCACGGAGAGAAAGGAACCACACCCTTTGACGTCTCTAAGAAAATGCAAAAACTACAAAGACAACCGAGCTCCTCATTAGCTATTGTGACCGGGGTTAGCAGCTGGCGTGCTCGACAATGTCGAGAGCTGACAATGAGTTGGCCACTCAAAAACGAATGCCTCTTTACTGGGTAGCACGTTTGTGCCGCGATTTCGCATCCTGCAAGGTCATCCTCTGGTGGGTTCAGTCCTGCAGGGTGAAGTTGCCAACGGACAGTGAAACGTCGACGAGTTAGCAAACGATCAAGCATCTGGATCGGGCACACCGAATGTGCAGTGAGTAATGAGTAATGCGCACGCTTACACCGGGTTCTAGTACCAAGTCACGTATTCATTACCAGCGCCCGTTGTAAACGTGCCTCTGTAACACAAGGCTGCGAGCACGATCTTGTACTTAGTGTGAATTCGATTTCTGGACACGAGGAAGCAAAGCTTAACGACTGCTTTACGCCCTCGTGCCGATTAGTTGTGGCTCGTTTGACATACGACCTGCACTAGGATCCAACGGAAGATGTGGTTACTTGCAGGAGAGCGAAGGTGGAGAAGAGAGTAATGTGGAGTGGACTATAAAGTCGTTATCGGACAGTATCGCGGGCCTCGGCAGTGCTACTTTGTCGTTAAGTTTTACACCTTACACCTTTGGCTCGCACAAATTGTGTCAAAATTTCGCCAGTGAATTCACTTCAACGTGAGTGTCTGGCGTCTATTTTACAGAGTATCGATCCCTCCGTTGTGAACATGCTCATATATACATATCACAGCGCTCCGTCGTCGTATGAGTAAATCCACAAAAGACGTTTCAGCTTCGTGACAAAATGAATCTGGGTTCTCCATTTATGAAATAAAAGTGAAAGAAAGAGAAAGATGTTTTTCCAAATGCACGAGAACGCTAGTCTGGATTTTGACAGGATGACAACTCTGAATATCAACCGTCCATTTTACGGATGGATGGGCTGATGTCACGCTCATTTTAAGAGCATTGTTCATCGTGACACAGTTGCTGGAGATGCATTGTCACCGCATGCAGAGCTGGCAACGGAGATACCATTCTGCGGGTTTTTAAAAAATCTCCTACATGGGTATCTCGCGGTAAGATTCGGTACGCCCTGGTGAAAAAATCATTGCAGTAAGAATAACGAGGAATGCTTGCCAAGTAGAAAAGACTCGCGTCGTGTCAGTAGAGTAAAACTTCTTGTACGTACGATGCGTGCATACGTGTTCAGCAACAGGCTTGAAACTCAATCAAGGTAAGCCCTAATTATCCTAAGCGTGCAAAAAAATCTCCGCTAATTTGGCAAAAACTGATCCGTGGTGATATATTGAAGTTTGTCTTCATCAGTACCGAACCCACAATTTCCATCTCGGGGTAAGTTGCATACATGCCTGTGTACACGTGCAGGCACTAAATGGGTACTGAGGCAAAACTCAGGCGTGTACAAGCACTGAAGTCTGTAGCTAAACTGCGGTTAGCGTGACAAGGAGGTTCTACTCGCGCTGCGTTGCGTTGGGTCGTGTTCTTTGCCATTAAAAGGAGAACCTGGCGCGAGTGGCAGGTAGAAGTGCGTCGTATAGATTATACGATATGGAAAGTGAAGAAGGTAGATGTACGGGCGTAGCACAATGGCAAAGAAATGAGAAAACTAAAAGGCGGGGGAAGGGCGCAAGTGCCCGTATTAATAGCAGCTGAGCAACTCAGTCCATTGGCAAACGTTGAAACACTTAGTGTAATCGGATACGACGACGGTGAACGATGGGGGAAGTTAACCCCGCAATGAGTAGAGTTGATCCATGGGGTCCGCTGTCTAGTGCACGCTCCGCCTTGCGCTGATGTGCCGTACTTTGTTATCCGTATCAAGTAGCTCGGCTGTGTGTGTTTTGAATGTACACAGAAACTGGAGATCGCTATCTTAATTAAATGCATTATATAACGACACGTTACGACGATCACGCCGAATTCGAGGCTCAGCGAGCTCAGCCGCTTTTCTCGTTCGATAGACACGCCGGATACCTTCTATCCCTGTACGGTTGATATAACCCACTGGGCTTACGCTAGGTTTCATCGTGCCTGTACATAGTCGGAATTTATTTAGACTTAATATTAATCGACGCGTTTCTATTCGGCCGGCCTGCATGTTTGCACGGCATCCATAATGCCGGGGCATATCGCGGTCACAGGGAACATAATGTGAATTTTCAAATTAATCGGAATGCACGGCTTACGATGGAACGAACAGGTGCATCGACCCAAGTGCTAATGCAAACGGTGTTGTTTGAACGTGCTTTGTTTATTAAAACCCCAACCACAATGATCCGGTATTTTAATTTACCCCTGAAAGGTTTGCCTAATTCTCACTGCTCAATGCTCGTCTAGTGCAGATACCAATTGTTCGCGTGCTACTCTCAGAGAAAGCTTATAGTTTCTATAGAATCGTGGCTTCGGTGATATCGCGGCTTCCGTATCAGACATTCGGAGCATGAAACGCAAAAACAGGATCCCTACCCCCAAGGAATCATCACTTAAAGTAGAACTATGGAGGGTATAGTCACCGTGAGGAGAAGTGTCTCATGTAGGTTTTCAACTGAAACAGTGTCGACCGAAACACGATAAATAGTGGTTAAACAAGTCACCCGAATAGCGCTCATAAGCTATAAGGCTTCAATCTGGTTGGCGCTTTCTTTTAAAAGTGGAACTTTTGCCACAGCAACTCCATCTTAATTCAATCTATTTTACGGACTCTTTTCGTACACGGAGATAGTCCTCCTTGCCTCTACCCTCCACAAGTATAACGACGCATGAAGGACATACTGAAGGACGACGTGGCACTTACCAGGTTGGACTTCGTTCAGCTCAATCCCGACGCTGGCTGGCGGTGGAATAGGAGGCGGCATCACCTGGGTCTGGCTGCTGTTTCCGCTTGATGCACTGACGACAGATAACCTGTGAGGACTGCCACTTTGGGCAAGATGAGAGCTCGGCACCGCTCTGTGAGGACTGAGGAGACCGGCAACCGTCGGTACGTGAAGTGGCGAACCACCCGGCGTTGAAGCGTGAGAATGAGAGGCATGCGAGTGGGAACCGGTGCTTGGCGAACGCCGTGCGTGGTGTCTCGCACTCCCGCTGGAACAAGGGAGGAAAAGTGGAAAGAAAACATAATGTGTGACGTAGCTTCAGGGGTTCGTGCAGTGGAACAGAGCCCTGCCTGTAGCTTTGCAGTAGAGCTGCTGAGCTGCGCCGGTCGTAACGATTTGAAGTAATTGCGTACTTGAGTGTACGTATAACAAGTATGAACTTCAAGGTGAAAGGGGGAGGCGAGCGGAAATATAACGACCATGTAGCGAGAGCTTATCGCTCACCCGAGTCTCGCGTTTCAAGCTACGACTAATTACGATAACGCGTTAAATTCTTCTTACCCTGGACTTGTAAGCGATCGATTAAATTAAGTCCTCGGTTAGGATTTTACAGTTTTCACGCAAAGAGCGACGCTGTCTCATCCGGAGATGTTAATTCCTTACGGATAACACGGAGTTTGGTATATTATAAAGGCAGGCATTTTTACCTGGTTTGTCTTCTCGGCGTCAATGGCGACCCGTGACTGATTTGTCCTAGGTTCAGAGCCGTGCTACCGTTAACTCTACAAGTGTCTACTCGTTTCCTCGGTGGATCAGCTTCCAGCTGTCCGGTCGAGCTTCTCATTCCACTCCTTATCACCTCGAGCTCGTCCTCGCACGCCGGTCTTCTTCGCTTTCGTTCAAGTAGTAAAAAGTATATCACTTTCTCCGTGTTGTGGCTATAAAATGAACGCAGGTGAACCAACGTTAGACTTCAGTTTCATCAATGTTAAAAAATGGCCAGAACCAGTTGATCAACGAGGAGATTTGGTAGCCTTTGATACCCGCAGTAATTATGACATTGATTTTGACGAATGCGGAATTCCGTTTGGACAGATATATTATTCCTTCAACCAATGCCGTAAACGCTGCTAAATTCTTTCAAAGGCTTACGCAGCGTTCTTTACGAGCTTGGGGATAACTCACTTGGGGCTAAGCAGTTCCTGTATCAATTTATCTCTCTCCTTAAAGCAGCCCAGGCTCGCGATCGCCTGAAGGACGTCTGGATCTATCGCATCCACGGACGGAATGACGTGAGTTTGAACAACATCCATCATGGAAAGCTCCAACTCGAGTTCGCCCTTCCCTGCGGCCGTCACCCATATGTGCCTGTTTATTTCGGCGAGCTGAAAGCGAGGCATTCGAATACATTTTCCGGAGATCGGCGGGGCGAGAACAAGGCTTTAATAAAAACTCACAGTCAGTCTCTTGTCGGGGTTAACTTCTATCATTCCACGCAGAAGGTTCTGGCAGTCGGGCGGGACAAAATGCGGTATGTGAAACACTCCGCGTTTCACCTTCTCGAGGAGTTGCCTCAGGTTGTCGTCGTCGAAAGGCAGGGCGCCGACGAGAAGGGCGTACAGAATGACTCCGCACGACCAGACGTCGGCCTTTCTTCCGTCGTATTTTTCTCCCTGAGGATATTCGTGAAAAATTTTTACTCGGCTAGTCATTCACCGGCTCGAATGGTCAATCGGTCAAATCTTGAGCCGTGCGTGTGCTTTTGGATTGCGAATTAGTGTCGATTGGAATTGGAAAGCTTACGAGGTGAATTATGCAGGGCGTCTAATAATGGCACGGCACAAAGCGTGTTCCTGGTCCCTAAAGTCTTTTAACGCTGCAGCTGCTAGTAACTATGCAAACGGTAACTGTGTTAGAGAATTTACGAGGTTTCAAGAGTGTTGCAGCCATAAATTTGCCGTAAACGCGTTACGCGAGGGAACGTCGGATAATATATATTATATATCTCTGTTGCCGATATGATTTAGCTCAGCACCCTTACACTGGCAACAATTTCCTGTTGAGAAATTTCATTAGAGATTCTACCGCCACCCGTCGATGATACGAAGACCCGGATGCAGCTATACCGTAGGATTGTAGAAATTGTTTCTGAAATTACTCATTTAACCTCTTAGCGCTGCTGCCCGGAGACGCGAACCTCTCGATCCGCTCAGGCATCACCATCTTTTGCAATTAGTAACGTATTGTCGACATTAATATTAAACCTGACGTTATATTTTGTGCGGTCGTTAGAGTGCTGCAGACCTTTCCAAGCTCTTTTTACCTCTATTCATTAGAAACTGAGCCACGTCGATTCATTCCAACATTTTTATCGACGGCTACTTCAAGAAAGTAAGACGTGAAATGAAAAGAACAACAGCGAGGAGTTGAAGTGGTTTTATACTTTTTTCGGTTGCTCTCGACGTCTCAGTCCTGCCACTTCCGCTAGTTCAACATCTATATCTGACAACGGTAGAAGTCATAAAACACGAAATTGAGGGGCTCGCTAATACGAAAAACGGTCTCTTAGTGGTTTTTATTTACTTAAAAACGTATCTCCTCCTTCAATACTTCATATCGAGATTCGCCGATTTTTTCACACATTCTGTTTACTATTTCGAACAACTTCAAGCACGGATTTTACGAAATTCTACTTCATTAACAAATAACAATTTCGAACATGGCGAAGAGTTTGCCGGAATTATTTTTCTACGTGGGACATCATTTCTTATCCAAAACTATGTATGAAAAAATCAGCAGCCTTTTAGCACATGTGTATCATAGGGCTAGAATTCCAATTACGAGTCCCCTTAAAAACGGCACGAGCCTCTTACGTGACGAGGAATTGGGTAACGGTGGAGTAAATTACTTAGTTATAAATAGATAAACAATAAATAGGTTGATATTGAAGCGGCGGTCTTCACGTGCGTTTGTAATTCTGGTTCGAATTGTATGCATGTAACAGGAGGGCTTTCAACCCTCATCGATTAATAGACAACCCTCCGATCAGGATTGATGTTAATCCAGTTCACGGCACCCGGCTTCTTGGCTGATCGTGAATTAGTTACACATCGAAAGGCATGGCATGCGGCTAATCGTATGACTTACCCTAATTACTTCGGGACAAGCGTAGTGCGGCGATCCACAGCTTGTTTCCAGCATCGAACCCGCCGGCTGGAGCGATGCCATTCCAAAATCCGCTATTTTTATGTTATTCTTTTCATCCAGCAGCAGGTTCTCAGGCTTCAAATCTCTATGACTTCAGGGAGCAGAGAAAAGGAGAAAAAAAAACATTATTCAATTTATCAAATTCACCTAACGCACAAATTGCTTTTCATATTTTCTATAGACTCGCGTTGCAGTGAAGTTAATTAAAGTGGTTCGAAAAGACGGATTAAATGTGCTCGCTGACAGAGCTTTAATCACGATGCGAGGCCTCGCGAGATTTCAAAAGAGCGAAGCGTATTGATCAACCCTGTGCAATATCCGTACCTCAAGTACGGCCAATGTCATTATCAATTCCACTCTGCCTCCGTGGGGAGTTGGGGATACGAATGTTGGATTCAACGTAGATCCGGAAAATTCCCGCGCTCGATTTGCGGAAATATTAAACGGTCGATGGTTACGGATGAATGTTATTCATTCAAATTGAACGAGGAATATAACTGCACAAAAAGTGTCGAGGTGCTTGAATATAGCGTAAAAATCAGCCCCGCATCGTCAGACGGATCGTTTCAAAGGATAAAATCAAACAAATGGAGGTTTATTTCCCAGAGGGAGAATCTCCAGTGAAAAGAGGTACGATGGCTGCACATCGAAAATCCCTCTTATATATCATAACACGCTATCTCGCATTGATATCCACTACCGGTCGTATATTTCCAGGCGATACTTTGAGTGGTTTGAGAATAGCCGCGGTCACCTTACGCCATAAGTGTTTTTTGAGAAAACAGGCCTTCCCTCGTACAATTCACACGGTAACGTGTTTATTTTACCGGAATGTTGAATATCTCGGGTAGCATGAACTAAGGCATCACTGAAAGTTCGAAAAAATCAATTTCTCAGCCTTGGATACCCTGAGGTTCACTTTCGCAACGAGGCAATCAGCGCCAATCGATACATCGCGTATAAGTCGTTGTACGCCATGACTGTACCATGATCGTGAATGCGGTTCGGGGGGATACTACATGTGCCGACGAAGCCCAAGTTAAAAGTTGGGTAATGACGAAACGCAGTTTGAGAAATCTTCAGCAAAGTTATTTCCGCCAATAACGATGAACACGAATGAAACAGCATCTCGATTATGTGATCAGAGTTAATTTGAGCAAATTTGAATAGCACAAGATGACATTACGACAATTTGAGAAAAGGTTTCATAATTGAAAGGGTCAAGATGATTAAAATCTGTGTTTGATCCAACTACAACGTTTTTGGCTTCATTTTTTCTCATGGAGATCTCCAGGAATTAACTGAACTCTTTTCACCAAAGGTATCCACAGGTAAATAAAAATAGATTTTTGTGCGTTTTAACTACGACACCATAACGTGAAACTTCTTCAATATCTTTCGAACAATTTCAAAGTAAACTGAAAAACATTCGAATCGTATGAAAAAAATCAGGGTTCGAATCTTAGAACCTCTTCTCAAATTGTTGATATCTTATACTGCGTTACGCGACGTCGCTCAGAATCATTTTTACCACTTAGACAGGAGTGTTGGTTTCATTCGTGGTCACTATCATCCCGGTGCAATCCCATTGCTGGAGATTTGTTAAACGGTTGTTTCCTTCTTCCGTCAGTTCGACGCAAGTGAGCCCTGGCTGTAAATTGGACTTGAGAAATAAGGAATGGTTATAAGGCGCAGCTGCAGTATCGTCGATGGTCGATGCAGAGGAAGAAGAGGACCATCTCTGGCAACGTTATTTCGCCTGGCAAATCGAATCTACTTCCGTATTTATCCGATCCTCTCGATCCGTTTGCCAACTAGGCCTTGGCCACCTGCCCCCGCACCCTCGTTCTTTTTACACCCGTCGAACCGGGCGAACCCCTTATCGCCCCGCTATTGTTTTACCGTCTCGGTCAGAAGAGTGACGACGGCGAATGGCAGAGCGGACCTTAACCCATTTAGCCTGTATCTATCTGGAGCTCGAGGAGTTGGGTTCGGCACAATGCCTCGCACACTTCCCCATTTACGATCTATTGATTCAGTCTTATTTACCCACTCCTGATGAAGCCCAGTTCGCCAACGGTATCCCGTTCTAACGCAATTATCTTACATTTTTTGAAATCATGTAGCTGTGGGAAGCGGGTCAAGGCGTGTGTTCCTTTCGCACTCCTCAAAGTTTCGAGGGACTCGAGGGAGCCATTGAATCTATACAAAATATCGCGTCACGTACGGGATGGACTTTTTGCCACTTTGCGCCAGGCGCTGTGAGCGAGATCAAAAAACGGGCTCATCGATCATTGAGGATAATTAGGCGGCGGTAGCGTCAAAGAGGTTCACGCACCCTGTTTTGCATACAGGTTGACTGATTCCAAGTCAGAGCTGTAAAAATGGAGGAAGAAACTCTTTTTCAGGAGGCAAAGCGCGGTTTATCGGAACACTTGAGTATTTGGCGTACGGTTTGACGAAGATGAGTTTAGAACCCAATCGGTTTGATCGATTTGGTACAAACGGAGATCGAGAGAAGGAGAGTTAGGGAAAGTTAGAATTAAGTCCGACTTACCATATACTATGACTGTGGCAAAAGTCTAGGGCGGAAATGATTTGTCGAAAAAATCTCCTCGCCTCCTTAGGCGTCAGCCTTCCCTTCTTGACGAGGTAGTCGAAAAGCTCGCCTCCCGAAACGTGCTCGAGAACGAGATACCTGCGGGTGTGGAGATAAGAAATTAATGAACGACTGCTTCCTGCGTGCAAGCTTTTGTTACGTAACGACCAGAGCTGTCGACTGACGTTGATTCGTTGGCTAAACAAATCTGGTTTCTATCCGTGTCAAGCTCTCTGATTCTGGATGGTTGCTGAATGTCGATCAAAAACAAAGGTGATCCAAGCAGCGTGTTTCGAGCAAAGAAAAAGGCTTTATCGCCGGTCCATTTTTAGCCGATCGTTCTTTTTCACTCTCTGTCGGAGGAGGATAAGGGATCGTGGAGTTGCGCAGGGTAATAAGCGAAGGGATCACCGAGGGTTCAAGAAATTTTTAATCACGGAAAAAGCCCGCCGCCACTGAAGGGCAGCCTGAACGGCGAACTTTTCGACACTTACAAATACTTTTTGTTCTCGTAGACGTCGGAGAGCCCCAAAACGTGAGGATGATCGATCAGCTTCATAATGGCGATTTCTCGTTCCACCTTCATCAGGACCGACTCTGAGAGTTTTTCACGGTTGATGATTTTGATGGCCACCTTCTTACCGAGGACGCAATGAACCCCGAGTTTCACCAGACCTGGAACATCAACGTGTGATAAAAACCGGCCCCGTTCAAGTTGGACGATGAAACGAATGGACATCACCTTAGGGTGGTTTATTTGTTAACTTTTTTTTTTAAGATGCCACTCGAAAAATTTGTGACAAACGCTGAATAAAAAACTGTCGTAAGACGTGCTGGAAGTAGGAAAGTATTTAGAGGTCGCTACCAATTATTGTAATATTTTTTATTTAGTTTGATCAGTACACCTTACGTACTTATGTATATATGTTATTTTATTTTTTTTAACGTTTGTCACAAATTTTTTGAGTGACACTTTGGAAAAAAAAAAACAAAGTTAAAAAATGAACCACCCTACGTGGCATGTATACACTTGAAAACTCTCGCTTGGCTCGCTCATTTGTTTCGATGAAAATTCTCACCACAAGAAGAAATATTTCGCGCGACAAATTGACCAACTTCAAATAATTCCAGGGTATTCGGACAAGAGCTGATCGCACTTGCTGAACTAACTTGCACGGTTTTACCGAGAGGCTAAACGCTTGTTTGAACTTTCCCGGCAATAAATTGCAGCTTTGAAGGTGAACGGCCTCCGCCCTCATTCCTCGAGCCAATATACTTGCATCTAAGGGGGTGAAAAATAGTCTTACGTGGTTTATTCGACGGCCCGAAAGAATAGTTCGCGGGGAATCGGAGCAAGTTTCCGCATTTTCCTTTTTACGATTCTATCATCGGATCCCCTGTAACTCGCACAGTTTTTTCCAGCGGAATTCTCGCGTGATGCATCGAGTGAAAAATCGGGGCAACGCGAGCGATCAGAGCGCAGGTAAAATATGCAGACGAACGTCTTGTTTCTTGCCTCGGAAACCGCGTAATCCTTTCCTTCCATCCCTTCTTTTTCTCTACACCTTTCTTACTTTTCCTCCCTTTACAGGAGAATCAATTCGGCGCCCGGGCATCGCCCGTTGAAAAACGGGGGTTGAAAGAAAACAGCTTTTACGTGTTGAGAAAGGAATCCTGCAGGCTTGCGACGTCACGTCTGGGGCAATTAGGCAACCACCATACCTTATAATTCGTTAATTAACGGAGGAAAGTGAGGAGTGGCCGATTACTGACGAACTGCTGCCACTACACCGCTTTTATTCGATTACCATTTCGAGCCTGAGTGTGTATGTATTTAGCTGTTACGTCTATGGTGAAATCCATTAAATATTAACAGCACGAAAGACGGGCTTCGAACTCTCGTTGATCGCGCCATGAAAATTGAAAATAAATTGGATTTTCAAAAATATTAAATTTCCGTTCAAAGCTGTGAGAAAATTTGCATTTCCCATAACATTTACCACAAAATTCTTGTGCCGAAATGTATATCTTTGCGGAATAACGGTTTAAATATTGTCCGAGTAGTCAGAAAATCTGGTACAAGTGACCGTTCGGTGTGTGATCGTAATAAAATTGTAAACGCTGAATCTTCCGTTTATTCCAACGTGACGTGTACCTACTCGGAGAAAATTTTTAATTCGAACCTGACGTATAAACGACGCGAATTCGAGCTTCTCGATCGGCGAGATGCATGCAGGCGGGTTTTCGAATGTCTCCGTAACACTACGTATGCAGAGGAGAGCTATTGATTTCCCTGTCGTCGCTCGACGGTGAACTGGAACGTAGGGATACATAGATTCGTTCCCTGCGGTCGCCGGGATGGACGGACAGGCGGCGATGACGCGAGTGCCAGAAGCACCGACTGCATTTCTGCAGATTAATTGAAATTAACGAGACTTCTATTAGCCCGCTATTTCGGGGAAGGGTAGCCAAGTTTATCAGCCGGGGACAGCGCCTCCATGATCGATCGCATTATACCAACCCTAATACCGCGAGAGTAAATCATTCCACTGCTGCCACGCAGACGTCCTGCGGAGAAACCGATGCCTCTGACGTTTAGGAATTCATTATAAAATCACCCCCGTTTAATATGCCCGATCACGAAGGTCTCCTCAAATTCCCCACCGTCCTGCAGGAATGAATTCTGCGTCTGGCGCGGTCCAACGATTGAAGAGGAGAATTCAAAAATACTGTACCTAACTACGTGCCGTTTGAAGAAAAAAAATTTCCTCGGAAAGTAAATATGTACCAAGGCTAATATTCTGTTGGGAAATTTTATTTTATTTTTTTTCCTGTTTTTTTATTCTTTCCTCGAGTGACATTCACAGGCTTTATTAATTTTCCTCTTCAATTCTCGCCTACGCCGATCTGGCATCAAAAATTTTAGCTATCGGTTATGATTGTTTTTCGTCTTATTTTACGCGGTAAGAACTGATGATCTGTAAAATATTAGTCCCGCAACTCTATCGGACATTCAGAGAAAAGTTATTCTTCATTTTTCACGTGATACAAAAGTGGTTTCGACTGTGTTGAATTATATTTAAAACGTTTACGGTGGGGCTGACTTTTACCCTTAAAAATCGTCTTTTTCTCGAAGAAACTCTGTATTTACAGATTCCGTGAAAAAAAAATTCATTTTCGTTTTTTCCCTATAAAATTTGTGTCTCAATTTTTCGGTAGAACCGAATATTGTAGAATGTTATTCGATGACATGTCTATGAAATAAACTGAAGACACGTGATTCCGCGCTTTATTTTTATAACTCGATATATTTTTTTCCAGAATACATTATTACGCATTCGCAATTCCGCAGAATAAATTCAATTCGGTGTAAAATTTGACTAGAAAGCCGATAACGCTAGGGAGATTTACTCCTAAAATCGAATTAACCGATCGGCGCCGATTAATTCTCACGCCAGTATTCGTCGATCGAAATCTGGACGACCCTTGCACAAACAGAGGCGATGGACCGCAGAGCGTCCGATTTGAATTAGATTAGACACCCGTCGTTGGTAACAAACCCCGGGAGATTTGGGGCCCTGTGTAATAGACATTGCAGTCATGCGACGGTCGGTTGGGACTGTTTGACGCGACGGAATCTGTTTCGCACCACTCGCTGCAGTGAATACAGTCGAGTACCTGGTCAGACTCTCTCTATCGCCTGCATCCTCCAGGGTGCAGCTATGCGCGTATCGACCTATCAGTTCCATATGAATCGTCACGCTGCGTTACGAATTCAATTTATTCGAGGTAGTCGGCCTTGCCAGCTTCGTTATATTATAGACGTACCCAAGCATACTCGATACTCGCGGTCTGCCACTTGACCTTTTGAGTCATAGTGGTGAGTATTCTTACCACCTATTTTGTATCCATTTATTGTATATTTAGAGAACTTTGAAAACATATTTCTTTGCGGTTTTTTGTTATTTTCGAGAGTATACTGATAGGTTTTCAATACTCGAGAGTAATCATTGCGATACAATGTTAATTATTATCGTTAGAAACACATTGATTGAAAATAAATCGGGAAAATTGAAGGAATAATTCATTTCACAGAAAGATACCCCTCTACACATGCACATGTTTTACATAAATTCTAAGTTTTTCGGATCGTCGATGATAAATCGGATTTAAAAAATTCAAAATGGCGGATCCAATGTGACGAATGAAAATTTCATATTCCATCAAATTTGTAGAAAAAACTCTGTTCAGGAGTTTTTGGAGTCACTGATTATGAATTTGAAATCAGACTTTGAAAATTCTGGATGGCGGATCCAATTAGCGACCCCGAAAACTCTTCCATAGAGTTTTTTGACCGGATTCAATTAAATTTGAAATTTTCGTTCGCCATAATGAATTTTTGAAGTCTGATTTCAGATTCGTAATCAGCGAGCCCAAAAACCGTAGAATACTATCTTATTATAAAATTTAATTTAGTACAATAATGTGTGAATACGATTACGATGTGACTTTGGTTGGGTTTTTTTCCAAACATGCAAAACACGGAGATTTTACCTCAGAGTTTAAACATCGAAATGCTAATCCTCGTCGTTATAAATTACATACGATGAATCGACCAATTTTATGCCGGGAAAGAGAGATGAATAGAAATATTGTACCTGATCAAAATTTTCACACAGTTTGATGGTCAAAACGGTATTTGTAAGAAAAAAAATAATCACTCAGAATCTTCCGCCGAACGTGCGATGAATTTTCATACCTGACGGTGTATTTATTATTCTCAGTTCTTATAAGGTTTGCCCGTGAAGCAATGTATACCTATACATATACGCCCGCAGTGGAAAATATGTAGCGTCGATCGATCCCCTAAACTTGGACTCGCACAGATTTAACAGCCAGTTTTACACCGCATATTTTGCGCAAGTACAAACACGGCTGTTAAATAACTGCCATTGCCGTTTCTTTATCCGTCTTCATACCGTCATTTTCGTAATCAAACATCCGGTTGAATCGTGCTTTAAGTTGTAAATTCCTAATTCATTATACACATAGAACAATAATAAATATGTAAAAGAAACTTGACGGAGAAAGTCAACTTGGTCTCTGCGACTTCGTCTTAATTCCGTGCCATGTTTTAATCTTGGAATATTTTATCAGTCGTTGCAAACTCTTCCTCCGTGGAATTAGTTTGTCTTTCCGGTTGAATCAGGAAATACCTCTTCGCACGCACAATACTTGGGTATATATTTACCTGCCTGTTGAAGTTGTAGATAGATTTGTTCACTGATGCAAATTCACCGAGCTGGTAGGCACGTACAAGTTAGTAGCACGTTTACTGTAGCAAAGCAATTCCAAATGATATTACGCTAGAAGATATGCAACCGAGAGTTGGGTGCTTGTTTACTGGGTAGGGAATTTCGTTCTGCAGAACGCAGGTTATAGACTTTGGTGTTACCAAGTTAGGCGAGTGGTATAACCGGCACGTTGGCGCATGTAGAATTTGAAATTCGTACGCGAAATTCACACCGATTCTAAACCCGGGTCGACTAAGTTGAAGAATTTTTTCTCCTCCAGGTTTAGATTAAAATGCAGATTTTCTAGCGGATGGAGAGCAGATTTTATTTTCACTCGGCTCTCTTGATACACACACACACACACACATATATATATATATACCTACATAGGTATAATGGGAACGAAATTGGCGCTGAATGCCCCTAATCAAGTCTGTAGACGTAATGTAGTAATGCAAAGGGAAAGTGGAGCGAGCGTAATTTCGATCTCTGCAACGATATTTCATAGGCTTAGCGTTGGCGATGAGTATAATAAGAGCTTGCACTTAGGTAGCGGAGATATGCTTCTTTTTTTTTCTTTTCCTGGAAGAAGTCGGTGGAAGACGGAATAATTTGGAACGATATAAAGGGATTTGAGAAGAAGAATAGGATGGGCATTATTCAGGATGGTGCGAAAAAATATGAAAAGAAAAAGTGTATTCCGCTCGAGATTCGCAGTTACGTCACGAAGGACCTTGCAGGGACGCCTTCGCCTTCGGTGACGGAATTAATGACGACAAATTACGAAGTTTATAAGAGGCGATGTCGGGCGCCAAGCGGAGAACAAGCGAGTGACGGGAAGAATCGCGATGAGGAAAAGGGAGGGAATGAGTAAAAATAGTTTGAAGCAAAGGTAAGCTCATTGGCTCGGGGAAATTGGCTTAAGACGACCTCTGAAGTCTAAGACAGGCGACGTCCGCGTCGCCGTTGGCATCGTCTTCATCCGCTTAAAGCCCTCCGGTTACCTTCAACGATGGGTGATGCAGGCATGTCGAGCAGCGTACAATCCAGACAATGAAAACGTGCTGCATGATATCCATGCGTAAAAATGGGGAGGCTACGCAGATTCTCGGGGCGCGTTTGAAGTTCAATCGGCCCTGAATTGCAAGTTAAAATAGCCAAAAGAAAACTGTTTTGAACGTTCTTATTCATCCTAATGCGTTCAACTTTTCTCGAACGCGTCGAAATCCTTGCAATTTTTTTACTCCTGTGCTTGGAATTTATTTATCGTTACATATTATTTTGTCAAAGTCAGGAACCAGGTACTCGTTGTGCGTGGCAGCAACGAGGGCAAGTGCCTCTGTGGTTTAACGAGAGAGTACAAAAGGCGAGTGTCAAAAAATCTCTAGAAATTTTTCAACCTTCATTTTTATTATGAATATTACATTTTACCAGTCTCGAGTGACGAGCACGGGGTGAAAAGAATGAGAAGAATTTGACGAACGTGTATCGCGAACGAAACCGGAGATCTCAAGGATATTTGAAAGCGATGTCGTTACTACAAGGATCAACGGTACAGGTGTACCATGTACTCGTATACCTACGCAAAGGGCGGATGGCTGATGCAGAGCTACGCCAAACCAAGCGAGGAGGCAAAAATGAGGGGCAAAAAAACTGAAAGACGGGGTAAGGTAGAGGGAATTTCATAAATATATTTGCATCGCGCGGTAAATTCGCGTCTCTTGAGCGTAGCGGGTTGAACTATACGATCTCTTCAACACCGAGACTGAAAATTACGTCCGCTTTGCATATAATAACATCGGTTGCGAAGAACCGGCGATTTTAAACATTCATACTTTTTTCATTATCGCTTTGAATCGTAGCCGCGCGAGTGTTGATTGATTAGATACAGCATTCGCAACATTTCTTTCCCCACACTCATTGATTCGTATTAGAAAAAGGATTCAAAACGTCAGACGAAATGATTCAGGACGCTGTCTGTTGTGCTTTTGAAGACCAGCGATATTAAGAACTCCGCAGTGTGGAGGGCGAAAATTATACCGTAATGCCAGGACCGACTGAGACTCTAATCCCAGTGCGGACTTGGCAGACTTTGCTCGGTTCGATGGAGAGCGTCGATCAGAGAGCGGAAATTCATGGAATTTTCAGAGTATAAAGTTTAAACTCCGAGAGAAGTCCGCGGGAAGCTTTACAGTGGATCGCAGGCTCACTTCAATTTTACCTCTGGAATATTCCTCCAAGAGGCAAATTCGCTCTAAGTGTATGTACAGGTAATTCAGACCGTGAACGAGGTAGATTTTCCATAATTCCGCGTATCCGCTAAGGAAAAAGGCTAACCGAGCCCGAAATTCGCCAGGGTAAAGTAATTGCGGCATCGTTGAAATCGCCCCGGCTTCGTCCTAGAATTTTCCAAATTCGCTCGTATCCATTCCTCCCTGCATCCCGCCGAGATTTTAGGTGGTGAAAACGCAACACGGTGACGTATCCGAAAGGGATATCGAGTGTCCGATTCACAGCTGAAAAACTCCCTCCGAACGATCGGCATTCAGACAAACGAGTACCGAGGCCGCGTTCCGTTTCTCGTATAAAGCCGAATACCTTCCTACACCTATTTCCCATTCGCAATCGCAAATATTCCACTCCGATATTCGAGGTGGGCGGGAGGAGCTCGTTTCTCCATCGATTTCTCACTCGTATCCAGATACATGTAGGTGCATCATCTTCCCATGTGCCCACTTTACATACTTAGACGCCAAGAAACGCCTCTTCGGTCGTTCAGATTTTTGAAATACGAGGAGATGTCATCCGAATTACAGAGGCAATATTCGAGGCTAAATCTATGACCAAAATACTTCCAAATAGTGACTCGTTACCTTCGTCAAGCTGCTTAAGAAATATTTTGAAAAATTAACGATTCTTCAATGGTATCGGACGGAGGATCTCTCGGTATGGTGGATAATTTTTTTCAACCGCACCAGATTGAAGATTCCTAACTGTGAATCTATTTTCATGTATTACGAGAAATGGCGTCGTTAAGGTAAATCAAAACTGGCCAGTCTGGAATTATCGTACAGAAGAATTTTTGTTGTCAATTCGGAAGTTCAATATCAAATAGTGTTAGGTTGACACCAAATCATAGTCAATAAAAATGCACAGCGCATTTGTCTGGCAGTATTCGAAAAGGATGTGTTTTTGTCAGCAATAACAATTTCGTGAGCAAAAATGTAGTTCGATCGTTTAATCGACGGTTTAACGTTCATCCTTTTTCTTTACCATGGCACAGTTGGAATTTCGAGAAGCCAACTCCCTGCATCCAGAGGATTAGTTTGTGGAATCATTACAATTAAGAAAAAGTTGTCGAACGATAACGGAATAGGTTATACAGGTAAGCAGATTGGCTATTATAGGCGTGAAAAAACGCTGCGACGAGGAACGAAGGAGCTCGTTTCCTAGTCTGTTCATTAATTTCATCTCTCCGGTAGAATGTCCGCTTGCGAATGGCTATACACTGTGGATCTGGGGTGAATATACGGACATACGGAGAATCGAAATATAGGCGTACACACGTTCCTGACCTGAATTCCCGCGGGGAAAAACGTCCTTCGGTAAACACAGCCGATATGTACACACACATACCTACGCGTGTGTAATATCTCGGCGTACACGTACGTGTTATACGATCCTTGCAGAGGTGAACTGGATCACCGGGTAAAAATTGAGCTCATCGATTTTCGAAGAAATTATCGTGATCCTGGGGATTGAACGCCACGCGTTCAATTCCGTGTCGTTTTACCCCCGAGCGAAATTAGCGCAGTTTAATATAAACAGGCACAGAAAACGACGACGAACTGCGATCCGAGGGTCACGGCGTTTCTCCGAGTCTGTCCATTGATTTCCTGTCTCTGCCTGCCCGACGAATAAGCCGGGAATACGAATCGGGAAGTAGTCATTCCGGACGACGTGAATAGCAGGGGATGACAAAAAAACGCCGTTTAATATACGCGGATGCGTCGGGATTCCGGAATATCCACGATAATCTCCGAAATTCGAGAGGTTCTCTTCCCGGAAAAATTCCTTGCGACGTTATTTATTTCTTTTTTTTTTCACTTCCTTTCTTTCTTTTTATTCGTTTAAGAAGGGATTCTAGTTTGAGTGCTTGTATTTTTACCTCATTTTCTAGAATTTTTTTCTCAAAATCTATAACGACTTTCAGGATTCGGTTTTCTGTGGTCAATTATACAGAATTTGAACTATACAAGTAATATAAAATTTATTGCAAAATATTACAAACCGGTGGCTGTAGGCATTTAGCGTAAAAAGTTTGATTTTTGCTGTTTGACGTCATTTTTGAAGTTCCAGGTGTCTTAAGGAGTAAATTCAAAAGGATTAGTAGATATATGGTCCCAAGTATAGTATTTTCATTTGATTCGATGGAAATTATTTACGGGGCAATATTGTGGCCAAAAAAAAACGTGAAAAAGTGAGAGTTTAACTTTAAGGCTATGCGAATTTGTGGATTTTTGCAATATTGACTTGACTCTAGTTTGTACCATATCCATACCCATAAACTTTTATAATCCTTTTGAATTTTCGGCTCAGGACGACTATAACTTCAAAAATCACGTCAAACATCAAAAAACACATCATCTACGCTGCTGTGCCTACAATCGACATTTTGTAATATTTCGCAATAAATTTTTTTAGAAGGTGGTTCAAATTATATATTATCTACCAGAAAAACTCGGATCCCAAAATTGATCATGAATTTTGCTAAAAAAAATTCTAGAACATAAGGTAAAAAAACAAACGCTCATACTAGAATCGAAAGATATGAGGTTTGACAAAGGCTGGGGAAAGGACCAACGTATCCATTACTTTGCGTCTATCTCACGAGGCAAAATTGTGGCGTTTTCAAATGTTGGGGAATTTTGATGAACCGTTCCAGCCGTGGTGACGCGGGTTGGCTTCTAGCAGACATCTTTCGTGTGTTCAGAGCAATAAAACCACAACTGCCGCCGCAGGCGATATCGTCGCTCTATGTAATTATTCTCCTGGCGCAATTGTCATTTCCGCATTCATGTCAAATCAGCTGGAATCTAACACTGACAAATATCTCAACTTTAAAACGCACGTAGATATCTTTTTCTTCTTACGAGAGTTAAATTTCTCTCCTCTCTTTCCTCTACCAAAGACTCAACACTGTCAGTATCAGGTGTTGGTCGAATCTGCATGAAACTCACGTATACATGTTTAAACAACTGATACTATCGAGTGTACAGAGGCAAAATTAATCAAGTATTTTCGACGTATAAATGGGTACTTGGCGTGATTCTCGCAGTGTGGCGAACAGCCTCTCAAGGTAGCTGCGATTGACGATAATCGACTAACAAGTTTCAGCGAATATACCCTTAAGAAAACAAAAATTGATAAATTACAAATTAAATAATCGATTGATGCTCAGAGGAGGTTGGTAATACCCTTTAATTACGGAAGAATTAAAAATACTTGTGTACGAGAAACGGAAACGATGCGTGTTTCGTCCGTTGTTGAAAGTGACCAGTGTGATTAATGAAAACGCGAAAAATTGTGGTCCGTCCATTGTCAATATCAGATGCAGTAAATCGAAAAAATGCTTATCAAACCAATCTCGTAAATCAGGCACTTTCGACCATTTTACAGTTACAAATCCGAGCCAAGTATTCTAACGACAGTCTCAGGCCCCCTTCTCCAAGTTGGAGAACGAATTTTCAAACTTTACACCACCGATCGCGGGTCATAAATTCGTTTGTCCGACTGAGCGAATCTGGCTCGAGATTATATAAATCCAGAGACTGACACACTTTCTGTAACACGGATAACTTTTGCCCATTTCTGCAGCAACGACTGAGCTGAAAAAATGCAGTGCTGACAAGCGGTTGTACAGGGTGAGAGGCAAGTTGAGCAAAGGCGGAAGGGAACATCGCGGGGCTTCGGCAACTCACGTATAGGGTGTCGTACGCGGAGTAAGAACGAAGGGTTAATCGTTAAGTCGTCCGTATCGAAAGGCATTAGCATCGGTATTGCGCGTATTACTCGAAGAGCGTGGCCCACCGTTCGAGAAATTGAAGAGATGGCATACAGGAAACCCTAGGAAAACGCGTGCTTCCGCCGGCTGATCCATTTTAAACCCGCATCACGCGTGGCGTCGCTTCAGCGACTACAGCGATTCGCGAAACGCGGACTCGGATTCGGATTCAAAGATAGACCTGCACGATCCAAGTCCGATATTGGAGAACACGCACATTTCCAAGGGTGCCTACACAGAAATTACACCGTCGCGTATTCCCCGAGAAAGGCATTTCCATCCTTCATCCACTTTTCCACAGCTGCGTCGATCCAGCAGCCCGAGATGCCTACATCTGTTACACCCCTGACAAGCATCCCCGTTTGCCCCCGAGATATCCGTCTCAAACATGGTCTCAAAGGCACGACTCGTGTTTCTACCCCGAAGGTAATTTGTTTTTACCTGCTTTATCTTCCACCATCTCCCCGCGATTCGGACCCTCGACTATTGTTCCCTTCGACTCACGAACCTCGGGCTGTTCAATTATTTTCATACTTTAACGGTAGTGCACGTTCGGAGCTTTAGGTGAAATTGAAAATTGTCAAGCCGGGAAATTCTCCGATTCCAAAAGTCGCGCCGTTGCACGCATTCCTGCCCTGAAACCACTCGTGATTGTCAATCCTGCGAAGGGCTCCAATCTGGCAGGAACCACCTTTCGTAGCTGGAATGGTTCGCGATCTGTTCAATGCGAGTGCCAGTTTAAAAGGCCAATTTGCGCCCGACCATATACGGAGTTTCGTTCGCATCCCTTAACGTGCCCATCTCAAGCCGAGATTTGCCGTTTCCACCCGCTGCTAAAGTCGGTTCAGTTTAATGGTCCGATTTCCTGTGTAATACGAGCTGCCGGATGCGCAGGATACGCGAAACAGTTGTAGGGTAGTTGCGACATTTGTGGCTATGGTACCGTTTGTGGCCCATCTTCGTAAAACGCTGTATTTATTAATCTCACAGCAGTTAATCTCTTCGATCACTCGATTCGTGACTGGAGTCCGACTTCGAGAGAGCTTTGAGCAAAAGTTTTCAACACTGGCCACATTCTGTTGTTTGAAAATCAGTGTTCACATAGATCAAAGTACCCCGTCCAACCATTTTTTACCACAATCGCAGACTCCACACAATGAATATGGCCGTAACTGGAACTGAGGTTTCCAAACCCGATACGTCTGCACTGATCGTAACCTCCCCCATTTAATACCGAGGAACTTGACGTCTTCATCCCATGACCGAGTTGACGCTCTGTCGACGAGAAGAGTTTTATGGCGTTTGCAGAGTGTTCCGGCTGCCGTGGCAGCTTGTACCGACGGAATTGACGAGTCTCGTACTAGTTTTAACGATGGACTTGTTTCACTCCCTAATCAATAAGCCAGAGAAGAATTATTTTTCCTTTTCTCGACTCTCGGCATCCTTTCTGGCCGCGTCTTTGCGGCGCAATAAAAGTAACAATACACCGAGTGACTTGATTGTAATATCGAAGAAGTCGAATTGTCCGCGATGGTGTGACGAGGCATAAAACGGATGGGGTTTACCGAACTGCTTGAAAATATATTATCTGCAGAACATTATTTTTGTACTGCATGGTGGAGCTTCCGGTCCTATTTGTCGGCGAGAAGTCATGGGATACGGTTTAAACCATGAGCTTCTGCATTCTTTCCATCCATCAAGTGGAAAATGGCCGTGTTACCGTAGTTGAGACTACTCTACGCTATGAATCTGCGCTTCGCATCATGTCGAGTAAATTACCATTTGAGAGAATTATTGTTGAAACCAAAGACGAAGAGTAGGAGACATTTTTCACAATTATATCCCTATCACCTCGCGTTGGGGAACACCTTGGCGGCACTAGGAGAGGGCGAAATTTGAAGGTCGTTTGTTCTCCCGCCCGGAAATTGCAGCACACCCTCGAAAAATTAAGTAATTTATAAACAGGGTGTTTTAATCGAGATTAACGACTTAAGACTCTCATATACGGTGCTGAAAATGCGTGGATATAATTTAGTACGTTTAATTAGGGACAGGTGAATTATACGAGTATGCGAGTAAATGCGTGAAACGTTGGACTTTGGTTTTTCAATCACTTTTGATTCGCTGATCTTTCCGAGATTCTAAGGTCAATTCTAGTCAGCTTCTTCGACGCGAACTTCAATCAATATTCTATTCTTTACCGTTGCAAAGTGTGAATCGAGATAAATCTTTAACGCCCGCTACTGTGAAACTCCGTTTTTCCTTTTTCCACTCATCAGTGATAAGTTATTCGGTCTTCGACTCCATCACACCGCGTTTGAAAGCGCCCTCGGTGTGGTGAAAAGCAAAAAATGCTACGATGAGAATGATTTACCGCTGGTGTGATATTGTTACAAAGGGTAGAATCACCAGTTTCGCTCCCCTTTCTAATCATCTGGTAGTCTTCATAGATAAAAGACTTGTAAGAGCTCTCGTATGCTATAAAATGAATAATGTCGCTGCGTCAACCAACATTATTCTAAAAACAGTCCTTCTTCATACTTGAAACCGAAAACACGTATCGCTATTAAACGCATTTTGCCCATGTTTTAATTTCTGCCTGTCTTGGTCGCTTCTTTAACACCGTGTTACAATATACATGTTCATATACGTATTTCCACTTATTACGCAGGTGAAAATCTTCACGGTGATATGTTCAACTCCAGAAATTACGTCAGCGACGACTTGTAAATACGGCACAACCGAAAGATCTCTCTTTCCTCTCGGAAAACGAGGAAAATACCGAAAGATAACTTGTGTTGGTAAAAAATCTGAGTTAGGAGACCGAGCAACAACCTACTAAACCAGACTTTTTGCTGAAGCAGCTGTCCTAAGTAGTTCTGTTCTATTTTGATTGGCGCCTCTAATGGCCAGAACTTGTTGGAAATGCTGTTAGCGAAGAGAAGAAAAACTTTTTGGAAAATCGGGGGTGGCAGAAGCGCGAGGCAAAACTCCTGCTGGCAAGCCGAAACTCGCCGGATTCGAGTCCGACTGTGTCTACTGGCATCGCCGCAGGGTCACTCAGTGGTAATTGAACGGTGTTCGCCGGTCGAGCGACCTTGACGAAGCCAATTACTTACTGACCCCGCCAAATCGGTCGCTAGTCCGATTTGAAAGGTAGTTTTACTGTAAAATTTTGAATGACCGTTCCGAGATCCTTCACTTCAAATACGAGTGGGAAGGACATTTGGAAGGAAGAACTTGCCCGAGCATTTTGGCGACGAGTTTCAACTTGGTTCCGACGAATCGTTCGATACGTTCTTTATCGCGCTGAAATATACCAACCCGTCTGTCCCTTTCCCAGCGTTTTTTCCAGGCGGTAAGGCCCAACGTATTGCTGGGCCTCCTGGGTGTTGGGCCCGACAGGACTCTCCTTGCCCTGCATGTCGGATGCAGCACTGCTAAACCACGAACCGGAACCACGACTCGGTGTAACTCAGTATTCTTTCCTCACTTCCATTGCTCGAACACGTTTCTCGTCACCTTTTACTACTTTTTCCGCTTCCCCTTCGTCTTTGTCTTCTTCTTCGTTTTTTTTGTATTCTTTTTTTTATTTTCAGCAGGCTAATTCGTCGAATTTAATTTATCACTTTCGCGAAATTTACTACTCTGACAATCGGCCAATCTTCCCGGCGGAATTGTCACACTGGTAATAACGGGTATCGGATGTCACGTAGGATGAAAGTCGGTTTCTGTCGTAGCGAAGATTCGCGCCCGAGTCACAATTCATTTTTCGACAATTTTAATCTATCCTTCTTCTTCACGGAGTGTCTTTTCTTTATTTTCATATTGCACGCTCTATACGTATCGTACTTGATTTTTCACCCGTGTACGAATAGTGTGTTCCCGGCGCTGTAAAAGAGGCAAAGAAGTTTAAAAAACGAAAAATCGCGTAACGAGTACCTGGTGTACAGTGACTGAAATTTCCCCCGGGAAATTAGCACCAAAAAATCCCGGCACTGGGACAGTCCGTGCAGGTTTAACAAATCGTTCGCGAATTCAACACGCCGCACTAGGATGCAGCCTCGTCCGTTGCATTAATTTCCGAGGGCACTAAACAGCACTACATGCACACCTCGTTGATCAGAGACACTCGAGCCGCGATCTCCACGCTCCGACGCCATTGTAAAACAATAACTCGGAACAACATTAGGGAAATAAAACGGAGTCATCTCCGACGCGGCTGCCTCGGGGTAATCGGCATCCTCGGATCGCGGGGCGCTAGATTAATTTTCATCTTTTCTTATTCGCACCAGTTTATTTGTTTTTATATTTTGTCCCGCACGCTCCCCGAGCCGAATATTTCACGTTCGCGTTTCCGTCGAGGCACTCGCGACTCGAAGCGGAGCTGACACGGCCAGCGGCGCTCCCCGTTCGATTATGTGGCTGTCGGGGTGCGCACGCAACAACCCCTCGCAGTATCAACCCCACTGCAGGCCTGTAAGGTGTCTTGGTGTCTTGGTGTCGAGGGTGGCGGCGCGCCGAGTCCGGTGGGTAAAACCCCGGAACCCCCGTCAGGGTTCGACTCCGTGCTAACCGTTGCGAAACTGCACGCGACACGAATTGCTCTGCCCCAAAAAAATCAGCCAATTTCGAATGAAAATACTCTACGGGCGAACGATTTTCAGCCTATTCGATCGCTCTGCTTCTCCTTTCTTGGCTACAAATAATATGCTCGTCGTGCCTCAGGGTGTTTGAATGATACGATTTTTTTGTCATCAAAGATATAATATATGTGGGACAACGGTTAAGACATCCCCGAATTTTTTAAAGCTCGAAACGTTTATCTTTGTCTAACGTTGACACTTTTTGTGTCATTTTACGTACGGACTATACTCTGAGAATCGTGTTCAGGAATGTTTTAGAAACTTATCGCGTATAACCATGACGATTCGACAACGTCATAATTCTCGCGTTGAAATCAATAATTTCTTCTCTTGCACAAATGTGAGCTGAATATTACATCGAAGACGAGGAATGGATTCTTTTTTTTAACTTTTAGGGTCAAATTTATAAAGTGCAATGCGGCCAAATCCAATTAAAACAGCTTTTTTGCATAACAAAACAGGTCCATTTTGTTCCGCGCTCACCGCAATTGATTCGCAATGAAATTCCCTCAATATTTATAAAATCTACAGAAACATAAACGATTCAGCCCCTTTCCAAGCCATTCCCCTGGGCAAGGAGATCAGGGAATATGAAGCAGACGTTAATTGAAGATTTCTCATATTTTACAAAAGAAAGAAGAGAAGAAAAAGAGGGTAAAAAAGAAAACCTTAAACAATCCGAATGATTATTCATGAGACCGAAAATAGCTTCAATATTTTACGAATTTCTTTCTTATCGTGTAATCTCCGATGTTCTCCGCGTTCGGTTAGCTATTGATGAGGGCGCGCCTGGGTCTGCAGGTACCTTCTATTAATCGCTCCTAATCATCGCGAGCTGCCTCGAGTCTTCCCCCAAGCCCCAGAGGGAGAGAAATACAGATAGAGAGAAAGAGAGAGAGCGATAGAGGGGGGGGGGGGGGGGGAGGGGAGAAAGTAGCTTGCGTCTTGTCGTGTATAACACCATGATTCACGATGGTTTCAAAACAACCCCCGTCAGTCCCCGCATTATGCTGCGCTCGAAGCGCGCTCGAAGGATAATGGAAAAAAAATATACTCCCCGCACATTTCAGCCCTCTCACCGAAGCAACGATACTCTAATATCACCTCGACACTGTCGCCAAGAATCACACGTCGGGTAAGTGTCGTAATATTGCAAAACGAAAACATGAACGATTGGAAAAAACCGAGAGTTCCTAACCGCTGCAACCCATTTTAAATCTTTCGCAAAACTTTGATCGTGATCTCGTAGATTTTCTTCTCACGTCATATTCAGCATCTTGTGCAGAAATTACGCTCTGCACGACCCAGCTGGGGGTCAAAGGGTACCGTGCCAATCTAACGTCGACTGCATCTGACCTGTGAAGGTTTATACAATAAGAGTTGAAGTTCGAGAACGTTGCTGCATAAGAAAGTAGACGAGGATCGTCTTTGTCGCGAATGTGTCAACGGAACGCCTATCGCTGTATGATAAATCTGCTTGAGATGCGATGATGAATCGTCGGGAGATTGTGTCCGAGGTACGTCTGACGTTTGACACACTTTCCATATCCCGAGCAAGGTATCGGTAATTGGCAATTAACTTGCGAGAGGTTTTCGAGCCGCGAATGGAATCTGTTCAAATCGTTACTCAGGCTGTGTGGACTAATTTCAGCAGGATTAGTTCTGTTTTACAATCAGTCCAATCTTGTGTGTGCCGATCTGACATAATCCGTGTATTCATTGCTGCAGTTCATCTCTTATCTCTTAACTTGACTGATCCTCGGGCTGTTTGCAATCCGTTTCTGAAACTGTTTCTATACATCTTGGGCTCGTCTCTTCCCCGCAACGAAAAGCTGCTGACAAATAAGTAAACACGCGTACCACACCGGGGGCAAGTCATGTCAGTCTGACAACAATGTCTTATTGGGGAAAACGTTACGCTTTTCGAGATTCGTCGTCGACTCTCCAAAGTAACTGGTAATAAAAGTCCTTTTTTTGTACCCAGGTACATTTGACAATACCTGCAGATAATTAGGGTAGCTGTTTCTAGGTACATAATGTAGAGTAATTTTTACAACTTTGGGTGTTCGTTCAAACTCCATTTATCCATCGTCGGGAGTTGAAAAATGGTAAGGTAAAAGAACCGAACGGTTAGATTCAACCTCCGTGACGCATAATCTTGCGAGAGTTCTCCTTTAAGGAGAATGTACAACTTTTCCACAACCATGGAACCATTCTCGTCGCCAACCTCGCTTGGACTCGAATGAAAAATTATTTGAAAAAGGGAATTGAGCTCGAGAAACCGGACGTCTATTTGTACGGGTCGTGCGATTTTTTTGGGTAATTGAGAACGAGTGTGGTTCGAAACGAGGGTAAGAAATTGGAGTGCTTAAACTTCATCGAGAGAATTTTGGGATTCGCGCGCTGATGAGTGTTGAAAATTTCCTTACCGTATACGAGGACCGTTTCAAACGTTCGTTTTTCCCGTAACGACCAACTGACGACGACATCGCAACGTTTTACGGAAATACGAGGAGCGTAAAGAGAGACGAGCGAAAATCATCGGAAGCGGGGGACGATTACTCTCTCTAGCCTTCTCTACAACCAGCTGTAATACCTTCGCCTCGTCCGTTGCTGTATTACTTTTTGTTATACAGGCATCGCGATTCCGTCCGATTGTTGAATTTGGAACTTGACGCGTTCTCGCTACTTCACTCCGAGTTACTTCGAGTTCGACGAATCGTTAGAACGTTTCACTCACCATCCCCTCGTCAAAGCGGACAAGGTATCCATTTTCCACGATTATACCCTCGTTGGATATTATTCTGGTAATTCGCTCTTGCCGCGAAAGGAATCCTCGGCTCCTTTCTATATTCTCGTCAATTCGAGTCAACCGCATAGCGAACAACGCAAATTTGAATAAGTCACCGGCAGTGTCCGTGACATCGGACAGTGACTTACTCTGTCGGTAACAGCGTTTCAAGTTTAGACGTTTCGATCATGAATGCTGGGAAGGGGTGCGCCGGTGCATGGTAGGGTGTCCATGGATTATTCAGGCTGGAATCCGGGCGAACCCTGCAGCGTTAGAGGGGCTGAGATGTGACTTAACCATTTAGTATTCAGCGCATTTCATTATTAATGCCATAAAGTGCACCTTCCCCGTATGTGTGTATGTTACACGCTGACGACCGGGGCAATGACGAGTTTAAAAGGACTTTACGCTTGTGCGTGAGGACAGAAGCCGGTCGATCCATTGCCCAGTGAATTATCACTGCGAGAGAAGAAACTGAGAACTAATTTCCGTCTTCAACGTGGTCATCGCCACTGGTAATTACAGAGTTGGGAAAGATCGGATCTGAGCCTAACTGAAACAGGCTAAAAGATGTCTTAAAGCGGAGAGTCTTCCGAGTAGATTCATTCAACTTTTAAACCCTGTAAAGCTTCTCGAGATTCTGTCCCGCGATGAGAGGAACTCTCTGTAACAGACTGAAACTGTTCACCTTGGGCGTCTTTTAATTTCGCCTCGGGTTAAAAGTTTTAAACGGTTTTCCTAGGCTTCGCCGAGGTTCGCAGGAGCAACGTTTTACCGGATATACGTATCTGTTCGACTTTTCACCTATCAGTTGGAGGGCGAAATAAAGTTGAGCCCTAGGTGTAAACCCGATTCAATATTGCGGAATCCTGCCGTCCTGCAGGCCCGTCGGCTCGATATCATCGCGTTTTCGAAGCTTATGGAGAAGCTGAGTTTCGAACTGTTATTATTAAAGCTTGCCCCGGTCGGACCGGCTTTTTCTTATTATTATATCTTGAAACTTTCTTCTCCGCTGCTACGAACGGCCTCCCGATAAACCTTTCCGGGGCTTATGAACAACACCGAAAGCTGGAGCACCAAGAGAGGAAGTAAAAATCCCTGTAAGACAACCGGCCTCTGGTTACACTTTCCACTCAGATAATTGACCATTAATAGCAATCAGCTATTCACTCACCGTTGAAAACCTTGACTCTAAAATCAGTGCACGAAGACCTGCAACTTGGCCCAACTTGATTCCTGGGCTCGCTTGACGTCGCAATGTCAGCGTTGATCGGTACAAACGTTCCCGAGCATCCCGGACCGGCCAAGTTTCCATCCTTTTTCAATTTCCACCGTCATTTCCGAGGCGCTACATTGAGAACGCCCGTCGTTGGGTCGCGAATGCAATGCGGAGGAAGCGAGAGACTCGAGCCAAGCGCCAGTCGGCTGAAGAAGGAGGGGATTGTCGGGCACGAGCTTATACTACAGTCGAGGAAGGAGCAGGGAATAAGGGATCGATATACGGGGGCGAAAGGAACACAAGAACCGTCCGACAAAAGACGGCTCCTTAGGGAGGCTTCTTACAGCCTATGTATGCTCCGCTTGAATATACACCCACACCTTGCCGAGGCGTAAGAAGGTAGCTATGCAAATATCCTAGCGCACCTACGTCCTTCTATGCGCATGCTATCAAAGTCCTCATACATAGTCATTATTTTTGCCTTCTATGTCCCTTGAGGGCGGCTTCGAAAGGAAAACTCGACTTCATCATCGCTCGATGAAATAATTCCGGATGATCTGATTATCTGGCTATTAATTATTGATCTTGGGAAAACTTTTATCTCCCTTTCAACTGGACGTGAAATCGTGACGGTTGATTTTACCCTCTTCGACTCTAAGTAATATCAGCTTGAGCAAAGATAGGTTTTCAGTTGAATTTTTCACGGTGAACTGATCGATGGGCTTGTGATTTTTAAAAGTTAGTCTCGATTATCCCCCGCATCGGTGTCGGTCTCTTCGGTAAATTGATCCAAAAGAAATCGGGTAATAATTATTGTATGTACGGTCATCGCGTATTGTTGAATATTAGCTTGATAAATGGTTTGATCATTTTGACTTAACTCAATACAGTCTCATACGTTGAGGCAAGTATATACGTGCTTGGTCAATGAAAAGGATGTACCCATGGGGACGTCTCTCGAGATAAACTTGCCTCCCGAATACGTAGGTCATTTGTCTTCCGGCCTGGTAGACGGATTTCACGGTGACCACCAAAGGCTTGGAAATTCATCACCGTTATTGCGAATTGAGAAAGTAACATTGAGCGCAACTGACCTGCAATCTTGTGCAAAAATTTTTGTCAAAGAATGCCACGAATTATAATATCGAAGATTTTTTCCCACGAACAAATAGGAGGTCCTCGTATTTTTCCCCGTTTAAAATCTAACTAGTGTGAGAAAAACGATGTTCTAAGATTTTGACTGACAGCGTTATGAATAAAACTGTGAAACTTTCTTACTCTCAAATGTTATGTCATGAGACGGCAACAAAAAAATGTAGGCACCGTGAAAGACGAGCCCCTCTTGTCGCGGGGGTATTGGAATCGAATTACTTAAGGAACGACAAGTAAAAACGTGAGAATCATTCGCCTTCGCGTATCGTACGAGAATTCAACCGGTGAAGAATGTCAGAGGTCGCATGAATAAGGTCGACGAGGTGTTCGGCTTGGGGAGGGGGGGGTGAAGGGGGTTAAAATACGCCCGACTCGTTCGTTGGTCGGGACTTTTGGCATCATGCAAATGCAACGAAACCTCGCGAATCGTTTTCGGAATTGTTAGCGGCTTGCCTGCCTCGATCTTGGAAATTCCACGGCCTGGAGAACATTCCGATTCTTCCCGGTTTTCCGTATACTCAACAGGCCCGATTTTCCACCTTCTCGTAAATTAATCTCGACGATATATTCGCCCGAAAGTTTGAACGAGGGTTCACCGATATGGCAGCGTGTGCCGCTCGCGTTGAGAATTATTCATTAAATTAATTGTATAACAAAGTTAGCCAAGCGAAATAACAAGATGCGAATAAACAGAACGGAAGCCAAAGAGATATAAGAAGCTGAGGCAAAGGTCGGGGGTGAGGCGGAAATGGAAAGCCGCGAGTTGCAGGAAGGCAGACGCGGTGGAAAAGCTACGGGAGAAATAAGTTTTCCTACTCCGGGAGGAGCTCAAAGAGTCCTTTCGTCGAAAGAAGGGAAGAACGATGCGATTCGTACAATATAGCTGCCCCCCTGCTCTGCAGCCTTCCATCCCATCGAGGAAGGTGCTCTCATTGGAGAGGGGCACGGTCAAGTGCCATTGTCGGGAAAGTATCGTGGACGAAATGATGAAAAAAATATAATAAAAAATGATGTCACAAAGGTGGAAGGGTTGTGGCCAAAGACAGTCTAGTTGAATGTGTGGTTAAAACAAGATCCTATATAACGCGAAAGAAAATTTGAGAGCCACCGTTTTCAATGGAAAAAAAAGGAGAAACGGATAACCGTATTGTATGTACATGGCATTTTGAGAAGCATGACAAACCGGGAGGTATAAAAAAAAGGGGTGGAATTTTTTTGCGTCTCCGATCTGTAATAATGCAAGAGATTGACGTCGAGCGGATATCGAAACCTGACTTTGTCCCGAAGACGAGTTAACCTCCACCGCGAGAACTTGGAGGAGACTAAAATATTCATCCCTTGTCGAAACGGTGCCTTTCTAATGCCGCGAGACGTAGCGCTCTTACTTCTTAGGCAGATTTCTCAGAAGCTCAGGATTCCGTGGTGGATTTCCGGTTTATAAGAAGAACGGTAGAATCCCCCGAAGGATAAACAAAGGTAAGAAAGAAGGAGAAAAAGTCAAAAGATAAAACTTTTTTTTCGCAATGTTTTATTTATACGGAAAAGAAGCAGCTGGGCAAAATCGAAGGGTCAGAGTGGGACGTCGAAAGCCGCAACCTAGAGGGAGATACCGATCAACTGGACCGAGAATATATGTAATGACAATCAGGATGAAGGCCCGTTTCAATATCCGGAAAACGGTCGAACGAATCTGAAAGCGGAGCAAGTCTGTGGATAGAATTGAAAAAAAAAATATGGGAACGCAACAACTTTATCGGCACGTATCGGATGAGAATACAACCTCGATACCTTGAATGGTCGCGTGACTGTGCAAAGGACTGATTGAAAAAGGCTGAAATCGCGTGTACCTACATTGTTCGGCAAAAGAAGACTTTGCCACGATAGTAAGTTGGAGTGTTGATGGCGAAAACCGCGCCCTTGAACCCTGCAAGAATTTGGAACTAGGGCACAGCCCCTCAGAGAGAGGAAGGAAGGGGGATTCTAAGTTGAAGAGGGATGATTCTGTAGTAAGAAGGGGATGAGCCTGCCATTTCGACGAATTGTTCTCCCTCGACTTGATTGCCGCTTATTAATTCCAGCAGGTATTGTTCGTCCGCGTTGCTCACCTTGGTCTGCCATGATGGAGACGTTTAGAACCTTTCTCGAGTTTCGCGTGGCGATGATTAGATTGCGAAAATTACGACTTGGAAAAATTGAGGAAACGCAAACGCGGATGAAGCTTAAGGGATTTTACATACGAGTGGACGGCCAAGAAAATGGGTACATTTTGGCAAATTATATCCAACGTTACCTGAAAATCGGCCAACAATCGGTCAACTTACTTTGAGGTTGGAGATAATATTCTTGGATAGTATAGTATCTACTTACCATGATTCTATTTTTTTAAGTATCATATTTTTGTTTGATGATTAAATTAAAGAACACTGAAATTTTTTACGAAAAATCGAATTTCAATGTTAAATGATCGCCATTTTGCGGGGGGGGGGGGGGGGGGGAATCTCGTACGTGGGAAAAAAGATAAACTAGCCAAGAATACTTTCTCCAAATTCTAAATGAATCGGTTCATCCGTTTTCGATATATCGTTGGTGTCGTAAAACATATCAACGAGCAAAACGATTGACGTTATTGTGCATAAAAAATCTTTCTATTAATTGATCTAATAGTAAAAAAAGAAATAAATGAAACCGATTTACATACTTTCAAATACAAAAAACCCCAATCAAATTGAATAACTTGTTGTCGAGATATAAATTACCAAAATTCGCCCGTCTTGTTCTACTCGTGCATACGTTTACCCCCCTGAATCGCAACCCTCGACGCAGTTTTTGTTAAAAATTAGACCAATCAAAATCCACGGGTGAACTTGAGCGGCGAGCGAAAGCTCCGCAAGTCGTAGGCACGCATACAAGGGGTGGAAATAAATTAGGGGAGAACGCGGGACGCCCGGGGCGATTGGATAGTTCGAACAAATAACAGAAACCGCATGCAAACACTGAGCCCCGGCTTTCGCCGCCCCGTGAAACCTCGGCTTTGAGGGTGCGTGTGCGGGCGAAAAGTTCCACGTGCACACGTGCAGCAATTTGCGAATCCGAGTCGTCGCCGAGTTTTAGCGAAGACGTCGAAATTCCCGGCGTTTCTGACGGACGTGCAAAATTGCGAATGTACCCGGTGTACGAAAGCCTAAGTCCGGCAGGTGCGGATCTTTTCGCGGAAGCTGCAAATTCGGATTTGCGCGATATTTTCCTGCTCGCTCTTCGCAAAGTATTCGCAAAAATACTTGATCTATATTTGTATATCATACCCGCCGTGTGTTCAGGGGAAAAAAGATTTCAAATTTCTCAAAGAAAGCTCCCTGAAATGTCTGAAAATATATTACGGAATCGGCAGCGATAAATTCTTTGATTTATGAATGTATCGGATGTATACAATTCTACAGAAAAGATTAGCCGTACGCTTTTTATAACGCTAGAACTGCTTTTATTATATATTTCTCCGCAGGAGGTGAACTTTCTTTAATTTATAGAATTGGCAGTTTCTCACTTTTCTCCGAATTTAAATGCGACGGATTTCTTCGATAGACACTCAGAAAAATACCCGAATTGTGATACACGAATAATAATTTTCATTTATTGTAATTAAATAAATTATCGTTACGATGTAATTAATTATGTCCTACGTGAAGTCAACGCGATGGAATGTTAATTCCAAGCTCATTCAAAAAGATACAGCCGGAAAACCGAGAAATCTTCTCGCATTTTCTTCGTGATTAATCCTGCGATGTTTTCACATTATTTTTTGAGTTCCTGAGGTCCAAATTAGGCGAAAAAGTCTCCTGAAAATCTATTCAAGGGCAAAAAGGTTACAGCGACCAAAAAAACGTAACAAAAAAAACCAACCTCACCCTTACGATTTTTTCAAAAATCACAAAAACTCATAAAAATCACTTGTTTCACGTCGACGTAATTTTGTGAGAGAGAGAGAGCGTTTGCGATAATCTGCTAAAGTTTGACTTTACAAGTTTCTGTTATATCTTCATCGATTTTAGTCGCTTGTTTCTCTTATTCTTCTTCTTCTTGCGTTTATTTTTTCCCCCGACTGTACGCCGGATAAATCTTTAAGCGTCATTGGCTTTACGGTTCATAAACATTTGCGCGGATGTACATACCTAACATCTATGCATGTAGGTATTCATTGCATAAGTTTATACACCCACAACGGGTATACGGATGTACATACAAATATACGATTCTACAGGCTTCGTTATACGCGCACTGCAGACATTTCAATTCACACTATCAAGCCGAGCTTTCTACGGAAATCTCGATTTATTGAATGGCGGAGAGGCGACTTGGGAATATATGCTCGCGCCTCGACTTTGTACACACAAACATTATACCTTCGCACAATGCGCACATGCATATAAACAAAGTTGAGCATTTACACCCCGTCTGCGTGTGTGTATATAAACGGAAATATCTATTCATGCCCCATCGAGGCCGGGCGGGGATGAAACAAATCATGAAAGGCGGGGGCTGTCCTCTGCAGGCGGATGAGAACTCGGAGAACAAGGATCGAGCCCCGCGGAATACATATTGCTGATTTTGCGGGAGGTCAAGCATTTCGACACGGCAAATTTTCCCGCTTTCCAATTTATCCGCTCGCGCCGTTATCTCTTCAAAAAGCTTTCGACACCCCTACAAATGCGTTGCGTCGCGTTCGGTGTAAAACAAGCACGCATGAAACGCAGTCCTTGTCTTTTACCTTTGGGATCGATTGGCCCGATTTTCACGAGCATGAATCTCTCTGTCTCTAGTCGTATTTCGAGCTGCGTGCACCTTGCCTGCGATGTTGGCTAATATTTAAAATGGTTTCATTTAAAATAAGCATTTGTAATGTAAATGATATCATGGACTTGACATTTTAAATGTTCTCAAAGTAACCATTTACATTCACCCGTTTAAATTTACGTTTTTGAAAAGCATTTTCCATTTTTCATTTTAAATGGATCTATTGAACCATTTTACCCAGCAGTGTCAAGCACAGTGCACCTTTGCCGTCATCTGCGCCAGTCGAACGATCGTTTTACTACGGTTCTATGATCATGCGACCCAGAAGAAGCATGAATGATGACACGTTCGAGAAGCAGTTGATCCTCAAAGCGAATACTGCATACATAAAGTGAAAGAGAGGGAAACAAAAAGATAATCGACGTATGTTGTATTGAAGATTAGATATAAAAACGATCTCATTATGTAAACCATTTTGCATTTTATAAAACATTTTAAATACTAATAGCTTTAAAACCACGCTTGCTAAAGCTCGCTCGAGGTCAGATGCCTAGTGCAGCTGGTTTTTGGTTTCGTGCGCTCGCTGCGCTCGCTTACTCATGGTCAGTGTTTTACTAGATGATACGAGATTTACCAGATACCTCACGCCCTCGCTGTTTGAGGATTGTTCAATGGCTAATAAATGTTAGTCCGTTTCTCCTGGAAGTCGAGTTGTACCAAGTAACGGACCTGGAGCGCAGGAATTACAGAAAATTACTCGGTAAAAATCAAAATTCACCAGGTCAAGGACCTGGATAGCCAGAACTACGGAAAATTAGTCCTGAAGGTCAAAAGTTACCAGGTAGCGGACCTGGAGCGCAGGAACTGCGGAGCGCTTGTCCTGGAAGTCGTGTTTCACCAGGTAGCGGTCCTGGAGCGCAGGATCCAGGAGCTGGAGAACCTGGTACTCGAAATCCGCGGAGTGCGATTCTCATACGTCCTCTCTACTGCGCGGTTGTTTCCGGACTGAGGAATTCGACTAGCTGATTTTCGTCTATATAGATCGATGACGTCAAAAAAAAATTTTGGGCGACGTCACTGCATGAACATCCGAACATCCGAACATCCAAAATTTGGTTTCAAACTTTAATACTATGTATGATGTATGATGTATGATGTACGATGATTTTCCATTTTTCATTTCAAATGGATCTATCGAAGCATTTTATCCGGCAGTGCTTACCTGACGAATTTCATACCTACCCTGTAAGTTCGAAGGAATACGAACCGAATGGAATGAAATTTGTTTAATCACTTTCCAGCGTAGGTACACCTACAGCTTTCACCTCCTAGCTTTTATACTTCCTGCAGCCAGCTCGACTCTGTGCACTTAAGTGCGTTATAAGCAGATGCAGCGGACGACGATTAAAGAAAGCAGTTTATCCCGCACATCCGGGGGTGCTCGCTCATCGCCACACGCCCTGAAGAGCTTCAAAGAATTAAACCGAGAGGAACGTGTGGAAGCGCTATATAGACGCGCCGATTTGTGTTGGTGCCAGCGGCTCTGCACAGAGGCACCTGCGATCCGGGGTAGTGAGGATGTGGAGGTATGCAGAAAGCCGGGGGAACCAGCCGTCAAGCATCCGCCGGGGCACTCCTGGCTGTGTTAACACTTGACGCCTCCCTTTTGCGTATTACCGCCCAACTCCCTGCAACTCTCTGCAAGCCCTGGTCTCCCATCAGCCTTCGCCAGTTTCAACCCTCGGCCTGCGTACCGAAGGAAACTGAAGGAGTAGTCACACTTGAAACTTTTCTACGGACAAACACGCCCATCCCCTTCCTTTTCGTCATGGGTTCTGCGTTTTGCGCATGGAACAACGATCACGGATGTTACGTGCAGCCACTTTCGGCGCTCTTGGTCATCCCAGCTCTTTCAGGGATTCTTAGGAAATTGAGGTTCGAAATTGGCCCGCAAGTGCAGGTCAAATTTTCGAATGGTCGCAACATCCACACTGAGAAAAATTTCATTTCTTACAGTAACTAGAAAAATTCAGTACGACAGGTATCGTTAAAGAAACTGTTTGAATATCGTTGGAATTAGGAAAAATGAGGTACACGTAACCATTTTGCGCTATCGTCGATCCTTTTTTGGCAATTGCAACGCAAAATCAGATTGTTCGGTTTGCTCTACTTTTTTAGTTAAACGAGGCTTTAATATTAATTTATTATTGCACAAGCATTAAATTTTTGCAACAGTTACAAGAAAATATAGTAAGAGTGATCATAATGAGAAAGAATAGTAACAGATACTAGACATTCTGGAACAGCTACAAAACTAATTTTCACTTTGTACCAATAACTATATTTTTCTATTGTGGTAAAAAATTGAAATAGTAAAGAACTGAGCGGTAAACGGAACTAAAAATTTCTCTGAGTACACTGTGAGATAAATTCAATGCAGTTTCCTGTAAGCTGTTACTTGTCATTTATAAGATAAGATCTCTCACTATCTGATCTCGATTTCCCGAATCGAGCAAAAAAATGTCTCTACGATATAGTAGCTTCGGTAATTTCAGCATCACCAGTTAATACAATGCTCAGATCTACCGTTCCGTCAAATTAAGAGAAGAGAATAACTGTGTTTCTATCTCGCATCGTTCTACTCTGTATAGAATAAGTCGAGTTTGCTGATTCACGATGTAAAAAGCAAACGAATTTCAATGGCTCGAAATTTTCTCCCCGAAATCCGTGAGCCACTCGTCCGATTAGAATCCCTGAAAAAAGAAAAATCCAAGAAAAAAAAAAAAACTTTCAACGTTCGCAATCCAAGGAGGCCCGGATTAGCGATGAAGCACTCAACGATGCGCGATACATCGCGATGCACTTACTCTCGCACAATGGACTCGCCGATGACTAAGCCGCTCTTCCGGAATACGAGAGAATCCTGCGGTTCACCCTCCGCTCGGTGTCCCTGACAAATAACCGATCCCAAGGACTCCCGCAACGCGCCGGCAACGGCAGACATTGCACCCCTCTTATTTCCACGCCAGCAGCGCCGGTCTTACTGCACACTTTTCCCGACCGTTAATTGCGAGCGCACGTCCGTCCCTGAGGCGGTGAAACTCTTGTGTATGCGACCGTGGCTGAGGGAGGACTGCGTTACCCCATTTCGTCGGCATTGTCTACCCCTTTGACTTTCCGGGTACCCGTTATCAACCTAGCTGCAGTAAGATACCCCGTAATTACCGCTCCTTTGCCTTCCCCCACATGCCTGTGAATCACGTGTTGAGATGGTGCAGCCATTCCCCACCTTGCCGATCGAGATAACGCGCGTTGATACCGAGGGCCAGCTGCCGGATTATAGATTGTTGGAAATTATTCGGGGGGAGCCAGCTAACGAGGTAACTTTTAACCTTGCTGGACGGAGAAAATATTGCATTATACGTGTAAGTTGGTAGACGACGAGGCCGGTTCTGGTTACAGATTCCCTTACCGACGTTTTAGCGACATTTAGCCAAGACGACAACCTTTTTCTAGAAGGTTCGGTCGAAAGATGTCCGGTATGCGAATCAAAATCAGCCTTGTCTACCTAGTCGTGTATATATTTTTTGGAATAATTACCAAGAGTCTCTCAAACCGATAGACCGATTTGGTGATAAGAATTAAAACTCAGGTTTTCCTGAAGCATACCATCTTTTGTACGGAATCAACGGATCGTATAATTTCGAATCAACGAATTTTTCCAAATATCTTGGTCTTATTTTTGACAAAAGCCGAGTCTCTTCTGTTTTTCCATTTGCAATGGTCACTCCATAGTAACTCGTATACGGGCAACTAGTTTCGGGTGCGAGAGTGTTTCGAATGTGTAAATTCGAGTGGTTTGTCAGTTGATCACCGGCTTGCCGTATACAAGAAGTGCTTGTTTCCCTGTTATCTCCACCCTCAAGGACCCGGCAAAATTTTTCTGGAATCGGAATCTTTTCCTCGGTCCGTTCTGGGCCGAGCTTTGTCCCCTTCGTTGTATATAAGTGTACGAGTATAGGCGCGTAAGTGACGATCGACTTTATCGCCAACCCGCGATCAATCCGGTGAAATTTACAGTTATCGACTTTCCAGGTTGAAAAATTTTATGGTCACCTATCCTCTGGATGTTCTTGCGAAACGAAAGAACGGGGACAATACCCAGGTCCGATCGAATGGATAAAACTGCGTTCCTACACCGGAACGATAAAGCTCAAGAATTATCAGGCAAAGCCTATCTTCCACTTATCTTTCCGTGGTCCTCCAGCTCCCTCCTTTTCGTACAGCGTTTGGAATTTCGGGCTGATCCCATAATACTCGCATATAGAGACAGCCTCTCGACATATACGATTCATTGCCCGGACCCTAGAACTGTCGTTTTGAAGGTAGGAAAGCGAGCGGGAAATTATTGACCCTAAGCATAATTCAAAATTGTAACCCTGGTGAAATCTCTTTTTCAAAATATCTGCAAAAGTTTCCAAACTTCGGTATCTCTGTGTATGACGCGGTTCGGCTGTTTCTTTTCTTGTAATATTTTTCCCCAGGGAGTTGCAAAAAGAGGGGGAAATTCGAGGTGTTGATTATGAGAATGGTAAAAAAATTCAGCAATATGCAGTGAAAGAAAGATTCAGCGTGCAGAAGCCTCCTCGCTTCACTCCAATAAATAACCTTCCCTGTGATTTCACCCTTCCTTTCCCCTTGTAAGAAATGACTCGTGACAGCGTAACCGAAGCGGTATACCACCGCCTATGTCCCGAAGCATTACGAGAATATACGCGACTGTCTAGCAGAGAGTTAATATAAAGTTTTACGAGGATTCTAGACAGCGCTTCCGCGCGGGGTTGGGGGTGGGGGTTGTCACTGTCAGATTTAGGTGATCCCAGTCACGTGTACGGGGAGCAAACGCCTCGGGATGAAGCAAATGAAACCTGCAGACGAGATGCAGCTCGGCGATAAATTGTACGGAATTTGAGGTATTTTTTCGAATTTTTATCAACTTCCGATTTCTTTCGCGTCGCATTTTACGTCACCCTCCTGGCGAAATATGCGCGCGGAATGAGAGACGGCGACGATGAACGAGCACTTGACGACGCCTGGGGTGCAGCTAGTTGTTCGCAGTCCATCCGCTCCTGGAAACAATGCGCTCTGTAATCACCAGCAAGTTACGCCCAAGGGTTTTGGGACATGGGATGCTCCGCCAATTTGGATCTCATTGTCAGAATGAAGCCTTCAGCTTCGAAATTACCGAGTCGCAATGAATTGGAGAATATGCTTGTTGCGTTAGGCGAATCGGTTCAGCGATAACTTATTTTAGATAGTTATAACGAGCGTGGCCACGTACTCATGCATGAGTGACTGGCAGCGAGGTCGCCTGGCTGTGTTTTTACAATTAACACAGCCTGTCGAATTCCTCAGCTCGCAACCAAGTCTTTGTTGACATGTCTCAGATACCCGCCAAGCAAGCAAGGTCGATTTGAAAAGTTTTCATCTCGTACCTAACACCAAGATCGGAGACTCCGATTCAAGGAGGACACAACCAGTCAAGTGTCTCGTAATAATAACTGGGTTTCGAAAATCGTATTACAAGTTCAATTAAAATTCACCTCGCTGGTAAGAAGACAGTGGAATTGTATTTCACGTTGATATCAAACGAATGCGGATTTTCGTCAGAAGTTTCTCGCCGAGCGTGAGTTTATATGGGCGAGGATTTCTGCAAGGGTGCGGTTGCAGGGAAACGAGGTAAGGGGGTGGAAATAAACCGGCGACAAAACGCGCGAGTGCGTTGAGAAATATAAAAATACGTGGGGTAAAATGAAACGCCGCGTATAATTAACGAGGGAAGAAGGGAGCACGGCACGTAGGTACATACATATTATGCATTGAAACCGAACGAGGGTGGGTTTCAAAGTTTTGTCAAGCCAGCGCCGAACAACGAGCATTGTTCAGCCTCGCTTTGATTCCGCGAGTCGAATATTCCACGGTCTTGCCACCGGGTGGAAATTGGAACATCAAAAACAAAATTATCGACAAATTTCAATGACTTGAGCTAGTTACCGTTCTCTTTCGGTTGACACGAAAGGAAACGAGACTCGGAAAGGGTTGAAGGAAATATCAACTCGCTAAAGCGAAGTGGGGGTCAAGTGGTTGGTGCTTTTCAAATGACCCAATTGAACTTTATACGAGTTTATTCCCTCACAAGTTCGGCATTCAACGGCACCAGCTCCACGCTTCTATTGTTAAATCCTGAGACAGCTACGGCTCGCTGAGCCTCCCGAACAATTATAATTACCTACTTCTTTCCGTGCTGTGTATAAAACTCTCTTCGTACACTTGCCGTATCTTTCATTTGGCGACTGGAGTTTAGTATACTTATAATTTTAAACGATATTCACGTCCGTTGACTAAAACTTGTTCAATTACAAGAAAGAAAATCCGCAATTAAAATTCAAACTATCTTTACGAAAACTCATTAAGGCTGATCGATCGTGTTGGTAATTAATTATAGATACCAAAAAATAAACATGCTACTAATTGATCGACGAGTGTTTATATTTCATTTGAATCACTATACATGTATGTTCTTTTTAATTTCAAGTATCAAATAAAATTACTTTTCCAGCAACAAGAGTAATGTACGCGGCTCAATTTACTCAATTAAACCGATTTCTATCAGCGAATTTCATCACAAACGCGTTTTAATTTTTCTCTAGTAATACAAACGTCGCGGTATCAATGCAATACTTTCGATTGCCCATATTTGGTGTACATGCAGCATGGAAATGCGACATTCTCGATCCTTTTCCAAACTGTACCGATACAACTCCGGCCGAGATCCAATCGATCTGCGAACTCGGTGAGATCACTCGTCGCATTAATCGTGTGCAGGCGTGCCAAAGAGAAGGGAAATTGTATCGGTCACCGTTGCTTCTGTCTCTCTCTCTCTCTCACTACTCTATTCCCATATTTTGTTTTTCCTTTATCTTTTCTTTTCACCGCATGCACTAGGCAAAAACCGCGAGAATAGTTCCTGCACTTTCTCAACCTCGCCACATTCAGCTCAATAATCCGAAAAATACGTCGGTATATAAATATAAATATAGGTATATACATAATGCACGTACCAACGGCGAGTAAAAAAATTCGCATGATTCCATCCGCTGCCTCCGGAGTCGAGAGAACACCTTGCGTTCTCCTTCGTGGCATTCAAAGCCCACGCACGAGGCGTGTGTGGGTTGCCCTTTGTCGACGTTTTGAGGGTCACCGAATCTGTCGACTATGCATCTAAATCTCAGTTGGTTACTGCAGAAATTGAGAAAATTTTTATTTATTTTGTTTACACCAAAAACTTCTAGGAATGATAAACCTTTGTAATCGTTACAATGTAATCGGTTCAAATATCGTTGGAGTTACAGGTACAAAAAACATGCTACGAATGAATTTACTAATTGTCAATAATAAATTGTCTGATTATTGTTACGTTAAATCTGTCTGTTTGGTTTACTTAATTTTTCTTACAGTAATGAGCCCCTTGTTTATCAATTCATGGTTACACCAGCATCAAATTGTCGCGGTATAAGTTGTTAGGAAACATAGAACAAGTAACCATCATAATCAAAAAGAACAGTAACACATACTATAGATTTGTTGGTTACAGCCACAAAACTCATTTTCATTTTGTATCCAGACCTATATATGTTTCGGTTATATAGTTAAAAATTGAAACAATCGAAGACCGTGTAGCAAGCAAAACTAGCAAAACATTTATTTCGGGGCGAGTGTCATGGGTTAATGACAAGGGGAGGAATGTTTTTGCCTGCCTGCAGGTCACAATTCACGGTCTGTCCAATTTCAAAGACTCGGTCCCTGTCGGCACGTAGCTGCGTTCTTTCGTCGATATTAGGTATCTACCAAGCTTCTGTGCGGAGGTCTGGAAGAGATATATAGGAACCCATATTGCTAAGCCCTTCCCGCGCACCGTAGATTTCCCATGAGCTCCAGATATAACTCTGGTTTCTCTAAACAGGATTCAAAACTTTTTGAATTTTTTTTTCACACTAAAATTGAACTCGCCAAACACCCTGAATCGCGGAGAAACAACGCACCCTGGTTTAAAACAATTCTTTGCGATCAAGAACTTGCGAAAACTGAAATTTATGGCGGTTACGTAGTTCGACTATGGTTGGTTTTGAAAAGGCGATAAGTAGAGGCAGAGAAAATTCTGTTCCCATTTTTTTGTTACGTAGAAAAAGATATTGTGTCATTAATGTGGAGCCTAATTCTCAGTCAAATATTATCATTCATAAAGTCGAGAAGAATTTTTGTAAAAATATGTTTTTTTTCAATTTCTTTTTTATTAATGTTCCGCATTTCTTAAGGTATCAATAAGTGAAGATAAAATTCAAGAAAACGAGGGATGCGAATAATTGTATGGATGTGTTGCCGTGCCTGCGAGTCATTTAGCTCAATATATCGCGGAATATTGAGAACAGCATACCGCGACCGCGCCAAATGTTATTATTCAACTTTCCCCACTCGGAGCAAATATGTTTTCACCAAACACGCCGGAGTTGTATAAAGATTAGTGACGGTTCGGACCTCGAGACGAGACAACTCCGTTCTTATTTTCTATTGTTAACGCACGTGGTATACATAAAAGCGTATAAAAATGACGGGGAAAGTGATTTTCGTGATGGTCCTGCTCTGTGCTGTTGCCCAAAACATGGCGAAACCGACGCTCTATAAACGGAACGATGACAACATCTTCGAACCCGGTAATAATTCATTTACACATCGTCTACGCAATAATGTTTTGAACCAATTCGCAGAATGTTCCGTTCAATTTTCCTCAATCATCGTACAAAAATGGACAAAGAATTTAAGAAAAAAAAAAAAAATAAGAAAAAGGAAAGATAAATAGGAACCTCTATCGTAGAGTATATTAGTTGTTTTTCGGTACAAAGATTCGTGCAGTTACCAAAATTCTCTTCCAACGATAGAAAAAAGATATTCAGAAAAGAATTTATAACTTCAGGTGATATGAATATGGAATAAAATTTAAAGTACGTACCATAATCGCACACTGATCATAGGTCTATAAAAGCTGTTCAAATTGATATCAAAATTAAAAATGATGATAACCAGGTGACAAAATTGACCACATGTAATTAAGTGGCGCGATTTTGCGAGTATAAGTTTGAAAAATCAGCATAGTAAATAATATCAAAGTGCAATAATCGCACGTTCGTTCGAACGAACGATTGTAAAACGAAGAGTTTCATGGCCGTCCTAAATCTACGGCCGAGAAACGTCTGCTTTCGAATCAAATGCCTACTTGGTCAATCTCACGTGGAATATACGGCGTGCAACAGCAGCAGCAACGTGATGTGGAGAAAAAATACTTTCTCCTCAATTGTTGCGCCATTCAAGAGATGCGGAATACAAGCGAACTGAGAATGAATTTTTACAAATATAAGAATATATTTGCGCGTGTGATAAAAAATTTTAGATTATTTTTCTTGTCTTTCACCGACGGATTTGTGGAAAAAATCTAACACTAAGCTTCTCTCGTTCGTCAGAACCACTGCAGCATATTCACCTGTTATTCAACGTCTCAATTTTGTACGGTTTCTAGGAAGAGGTTGTGACTAATCGTTTACATAAGTCACAAACACATTGCAGCATCCTGTCCAACATTTTGGATTGGCATTTTTGTTTTATTTTCTTTTTTTTTTAAAGTAAGTTGGATCCACCGTCGTGTCTCGCACACTTTAAAATATCGAAGGACAATATCGCGTTCCTAATCGGTCAAAGCTTCACCATCGCTTCAAATAGCTCCGTTTAAGAGCGTACGGCTGTTTAAATACACGAGTAATAGTCGGCAATTAGCATCACACGTGTACAAAACGTTCAGGAGATGAAATTCTTGGTAGTTCTGTTCAACAGGTGAAATAGTGAGAAATAACGAGTGAGACTAACGGGATGGTGACGTCAAACTGCGTGGGTTGTGAATATAGCAAGATCGAATCTCAAGTATACGCGATTATATGCAGGTCTCGCTGTGGACTTTCGCATAAAATCCGACTGGCTTGTTTAATGTTCTCATACAATGCCTGTGCAAGCGTATTTTCCGTTGAGAAATTAATATCCCTGATTCGATACTCTGATTGATGTGAAAAAATTTCTCAAAGTGAAGAAATTATCAAAGTTCTTTTCCCGTAGTTTCTACATTGAAAATCGAATATTTACAAAAATTATTTAGGAATTGTGAACAAATTTTTAAGCCTTGTTTTTCTTTTCCCCTCACCCACAGACAGACTTTGTCCAAGTCCTTTGAAAACTTGTCTTTTTTTTTTGCCTTCTGAAATTTCTCCGGGAAAAGCTTATTTTTAAAATTTCATAACCATGTTTCAATACAGTGGATAATGATTTTCAGATTCAATACTTATTCTACTGAATTTTTCCTGAACTCCTTCCTAAACCAACGTAGAGTTTACTCCAAACGCGTTTCAAATTTTAATAGAAACTGAGAAAGTAGCAAAAAGTGGGTTTTACACCAGAACTTAGCAAACCAATTTTTTCGACCGTTTAGAATTAAATACGTGCTGCAAACGCACACAGAAAGATACAACAACGTGTTTTTAACATTCTTTGATGTTTTTTTTTTTTTTAACAGTAATGGTACCAGTATCCTCGACTGTAATCCCATTACCAGAATACAAGGTGGCATACGGTTTTGGATTCATATCAAAGGATAAAAAGGCTCAATCCGCTTTTAAACCGAGCGGTTCGATAAAGTTGATTACAGGTAAGTTAAACGACGATTCATTAGTCATATTTGTGAAAGGAATTGGGGATTATAGAATTGCGGTACACCTGGTTTTTTCAAAATGATCCAATAATTTAGTTACGGATAAATCAATAGCACAAACGATGTCACGCGGGTACGATTCGAAGTTTCATGTAAATTTGAGCAGATCGCGTTGATGCCTGTAACCGTCGTGAATGAATTTGTTATTCTAATTTGTCGAAATTTAAATCAATAGAGGGTTGGCATCGCTGTGATTCGGTCCAACACTTTTGAGGTACAAAGGTTTAATCGAAATGTAATGCACGATAGATACGCGCTTACCTGGACAAACAAATAATGATATAATAATCAAAATTTCTGCCCGTTTTTTCTGTATTAACGTACCATGGACCAAGATTACACCAGCGGAAATGTTTGCAATTATCGAGGATAAGACCAAGATATTAATTAATCATGATATTATTTTTTGCTACTGCAGATGTTGGCGAGAATATATTGCTGTCAATATTTTATTAATAGTAGTTCATATTTTTTGTTTTTTTATTTTTCAGCCAAAAAAACGCAAGACAAGAAAATCGAGTAGTCGTTAAAAATTTTAACATTCTCCGCGCCTACACATGAAGCACCTTTTTAAACGGAGACACGTTTACAACGCTCGAGGAATGGAGGATATCCTACTTCACTTTAGCAATCTAAGATTTAACTTTGAATTTATCGAGAGTACTAATAGTATTCTAACAACCGAAGTTTACGGGAGCAATTTAACTGACATTTACCAAGCTCAAGCCTGCGGTAATAGGATGAAACATTGATTTAACGCAATCAGTCGAGGAAACCTCTCGCACCTTTGACACGGGAATTTAAAAAAATAAGCGTAAGCGTTAGATTAATTTGAAATTAAGTAATCCCAGTTCTAAAAAAGTATTGTCCAAACGGAAATAGAATAAATGAAAAACGATCGATTCAGTACTGCAAACCAAAGCTTGAAAAGTTTTACTAGCGTTGGATCAATAATATGATAATAAAATTGTTCTTTTTCATTTGTTTTTGGTGCAATTATGCCTGAATTGACTTCGAGGTTGGGTCTAATCATAGAGGAATAGAAGCTTTACACCAAAAACTAATTTTTCTGTACAAACATTGGTTTTTTCAAATCAATAACAATTTTATCCGCATAAGTTTTGCAATGAACAAATTAGGTAATAATATTCTGTTGCGCATTTCAAAGATCTATTGGCTACTCTAAACCCATTTCATTTTTGTAACTGATAAGACTATGTACGTACCTAATAGATTACGAATATAGAAAAGTAGAACAAAATCTCGAATATTTGCACAGCCCAATGTTGGTACAGACACTATAACCAGTGCTTTATATTAAAATAATGATAATAATATATACGTATAATCTACGATTATTTAAAAATGCAAGATTATATTTTTTATATTTTTTATTATTTCATAATAAACCGTCGTGTAATTATTTATATACTTGTATGCTCGTACGTGATGATAGCAAAGTTTCGCACGCCATATAAAGGTAAATAACACAAAACCAGCGCGGCGAAACGGCGAATTGTACTGGAATTACAATACCTGTGTTGGTAGATCTACATTTTTTTGTTCAACTCCGAACGTGCGACTTTGTCAACTCCATCAAACTTTAGAAAGAAACTCGATGAATCCAGTCAGTTATTACGCAACTTCCATAGCTTGTTCTTCTGCGCAAGTAGAAAAAGTCATTTCATAACGGCACATACAATATAAACACGGAAATGATCAAATTGGTTCTCATTTCATATTTCAATTTTCTTTCAGTTTGCAAGCATAGGTATGTGGAAGCTCAATCTGATAATAAGTATTCTGTGTGTGTGTGTGTGTGTGTGTGTCTAAGGACAATAAGTAGTTGTTTACACTCAGAATCAAATATTTCGTGTCTGAATCCATATTCAAAAAGTAGGTACATCTAATGGTAAGAAAACTTACCCAATTCATTGAACATGAATTCATCTTGGTATTCTTTCAAGAACTGTGAAGATCTATTCTCGTCAAGAAATAGGGAATACACACGTTTCACATCATCAATATTGACCTGCAACGAACATCAAGTATGTACAAATTGACAAGACGACACTTATAATTTTATTCGCATACCTCAGTGCTTTTGCGCTTTCGACTAACAAGCGACGCAGTGGTGATCAACTGAATAGCGTATCTAAGCGACGTCTCTAAGGCTATTCTGGTCAATACTGTCAAAGCATCGTCCGCCATCTCACAATCCTCCTCCTCGCATCTAATTTTGAGAATTTCTTTAAGATCTTTTTCTTGATATGGACTTGTGGGCACGATGATCATTCGATCCAACAGATCAATCGGTATACCGTGAGGGCTTTTGTAAGTCGTACCTCTAATCCTTGTGATTCCTGTCGATTATTAAATGCCGTTAATGGAATCACTGGTGGAGTGGAATTATCGATTACATTTTCTTTGGGTAAGAATAAACTGAATCTTAAATAAATATAAAACTCTACCTCTATTAGTGGCCATTATAACGACAGGTGCCATTTCATTCTCAAGGGCTCTATTGAGGAATGAAAAGCACTCGATATCCAGCATGTGTACTTCATCAATGAAGAGAACACCAGGTACGATTTCAGCTTTTCCTTCTTCTCGCCATTCTGCAACCTTAGCATTTATCTGATCCCGTACTTCAGACTTTATTTCCCCCGTATCTCCGGAAAACAGTGCCAAAAATCCGTGAGTTCTGCTGTTAATAACGTCAACTTCGTGCAAAGTAACCGTATGTACCACTTCCTTTCGTTTTTGGAGCTCTCCTTCTGGGCATTGAACAAAACGGGTTTGTGATCCCGTCGCATCGTAGTCCCGAGCTCGTGTGAACGAACGGCCAAGTCTGTTAATTTTTCCAGTGGCTTTATCAATCGTTATAACATCTCCAGCTTGTACCTTTAATGGAAACATTTTTCATTTAAATTTTGTCGATAATTTATAACTGTTTTCACTTTACTTACCTTTTCCTTCATCAGGCTATCAATCATTTTATTGCCCAGATCGTAAATGGTTTCCATCTCGGTTGTTTTCAATGTCAACTTTCCTACTTTAGCGCCAACACCGGTAGCTGGTCTGTCAACTTGAATCTCTACTACCTCCCCTTCGATAATTTCCGTTTCCTCTTTGATTCTCACTCCAATTGATTTTCGTATCGCCTGAGTTAAAGCTTCAGTTTTACCCATTTCTAAGGAATAAATCTCCGAGCCTGCCATTGACGTGAACGGAGTATCTAGACCAAGAGCTTGGGCCATTCCCATCGCAATTGCAGTTTTACCAGTGCCCGGTTGTCCAGCCAACAAAATTGCTCGTCCTGCGATCTTTCCATCCTTGATCATTTCGAGCACAACACCTGCTGCTCTCCGAGCCATGAGCTGGCCCACCATACCTTGAGAAACCTGCGAGTAATTCATATTTGTTGTAACGAAATTTGTACATGATATTTGCTGAATTCCGAGTTATTGATACAAGGCTGGGATACATTGCAAATATAATATATTATTGTGAATCTTACATTGCGCGGCTCTAAACTGTCATCCAGTCCCAAACCTCGAATGTGAGAATGAGCGCCAATGCGCTCGATTCTAGTGATCTCACGAACTTCTTGCACCTTTGCTGCAGCGACGGCCTGGAATAAAGTTTTTTTTGTTACTGAATTTGGTTCTTGGATACCTTTAATGTTGTCTAATCTAAGTATAAAAAAATAACAACCAACGGATTGTCAGTGGTAAATGTTATTAAATGAATAGTTAGTGTGATCTTCAATTTTTAAAACATGCCGCAGTAAACGATTGCAATAAAATTTAGCATTGAATCACATTGAAATGACGGAAGACTGTGTTGATCGTCGCAAATTTGTAGGTTACCGTTCACGCGTGCCAAACGCCGCATGTCGACACGGTTATGTTTTGAAGAAGAAGGTTTTTTGAAAAGACGAATTTACAGAGTAAGCTTCAATCAATAAGCTAGTAGGAAAATATCAAATTTATCAATCTTTTCGCCGAATTCTATGCGAAAAATAATAATTTAAATGCATAATATCTACGACGCATTTCCACTTACCGCCATGATTTACAACTCTGTTGACTGATCGTAAAGTTGCCAAGGAAACAGTGTTCTGCATGCGCCACGCATCGCTGTAGGCTACATTTTTACGGGTAGCGAAACCTTGCGGTAGTATTTAGCGTCATTTTATTGCCGCAGCGCCACGCTGCGACAGAAAGTAACTAACCGTGAAATGTGTCTGCAGCTCAACGCAACTGCTACCTCGTGAATCCTATTACCAGAATTCAGAAAGCCAAGCAAAGCCAAGTGCACGCCACGTGATCGTACATTGGCGCAATAATTTACACCTTAGCTTAGTGATTCTATGGTGCGGTTTATTAATTTATAAATATCCGATAATTCACTGACTTTAGTATAATTACTACTGATTTGCTTACGCTGTTCGAAATTCAGTCTGAGAAGTAAGTATTTCAAAAATTTAAACTCAATTTTCATAAATCGGTGTCGTCTTTAATAGGTTATGTTTTGCACGCACGTTGTTCGAAATGTTTGAAATACTTGCAGAAGCATCAGAAAGGTAGAAACAATACGTTACGCTAGATAAATTTTACGTACAATTTTTCTTTTCAAGTTACAGATAAAAATCGTCATCATGAAACGCCGGGAAAAGGAAGCAGTGAGCCTTAAACCGATAATTAAAAAAGCTAAAACGGCTGTCGACCCTACTGCCAAAGTGAATATCATAAAAAGTTCAGATGCGAAGCTAAAGAAGGTGAACATCTCACAAAAAAATGACGCTTTGGAGAAAAAAGGTAAATTCCAAAAACCAACTGCTGCAAAGAAACCTGCCAAGGCAGACAAGTCACAGAAATTGTTTGACAAGATTAATAATAAGAAGAAAAGACTACAAACTCAGGTTCAACACAAATCTACAAATGGTAGCACAGACACAACTGAGAAACCAGATTGGTTAGAGTTTAAAAAACAGAAGAAAGAACTGCGGGAAAAACGAAGGGAAAAAAGACTGACGAATGCGTATGATGTTACCGTCAAAGCTAAGAAGATTGGTGAAAAATTACGCAGAGCAGATTGTTCTAAAGAAGAGCGTGTAGAGCTCACAACGCAGCTATACGAATTACTCAAGGGACAATTTAGTAAACTTGTCTTCATGCATGACATGGCAAGGATTGTTCAATGGCTTCTCAAGTACTGCACTTCTGAGATAAGAAAAAATGTTACTGATGAATTACAGAAAAGTATTGTTCTAATGTTACAGTCGAAGTATGCCAAGAATTGTGTCAAAACATTGTTGAAGCATGGGACAGATGAAATTCGAGCTATGATAATTGCGGCGTGTAGTGGCAATATAGTTAGGCTAGCAAGCCATTCAGTATCTGCACCAGTACTTGAACTTGCATATTCATCTTGGGCGACCGATGCAGATAAATTATATTTTAAACAAGAATTTTATGGTGATATGTACAAACTAGCCAAGGACAGTCAAATCAAAACACTTGCTGATGTCTATAAGCTTGCAGGAGATATGAAATCTGCAACTCTCTCAGCTGTCAAAGGAAATTTGATAAAAATACTAAATAAGAAGCTGATTAACACCTCCCTTGTACATTCTGTGTTGCTTGAATTCTTAAGGAATTGCACCAAAGATGATAGAGATGAAATGATCACTATGGTCCGAAGTTTGATTGCAGAATTATCTCAGACAAAGGATGGTGCTAAGTCTGCAATGATTTGTTTGTGGCATGGTACAAAGAAAGACAGAAAACTTGCGATGAAGGCATTGAAAGATCAAGTCAAGAATGTGGCGACAAACGAGCATGGTCATATGGTGTTATTAGCTTTGTTTGACTGCATTGACGACACAGTTCTCGTGAAGAAAATGATATTGACAGAATTGCTGAATGATCTGACAGAAATTGCGTCAAATGAATATGGCAGATGCGTAATTCTATATCTTGTTGCTAGAAGGGATTCACATTATTTTCACCCGAAAGTAATCGAACAACTTAAAAAAGGTGATGCCAATGAAACTAGTAAAAAGCCACCAGAAATACGAGCAAAAGAGCTATTGGACGCAGTAATTGATAAGTTGTTAGAAACTGTTACTACAGAAGTATCGACATGGCTATCAAATAGTTCAATATCAATGGTTACGTTGGCAATATTGAAAGCAGGGGATGGAGAGAAGCTCAAAAATGCTCATGAAACTATTAGAGATTATATAACAGATCCAGAATCAGTAATAATGGAAAATGAAAAGGAACAGAAGGTAATTGAATCTTCTGGGCTTCACATGATGCTGAAAAAATTGATACAGAATGATAAAATACTTATTGAAAACAAGAAGTCTACCTTCGGAGAGGTATTGATTGACAAATTGAACCCAGAAGTAATGAAACAATGGATTGAATTCAACAGAGGCTGTTTTCTACTCATAACATTGATAGAAAATAGTGGTGAGACCACAGCCAACATTGTATTAACTAAACTGAAACCTCTACAAAAATCTTTAAAATCTAAAAAAACACCAGGAGCATCTATATTATTAAAAAAACTCAAGTAATGCCTCTGTGTTGAGAGCATCAAATGTGTGTTTCAAAAAATGTACATTATTTTGTTTTAGTTGTTTATTTCAAATCTACTATTTGCAATGATGTAAGCAACATTAGATCTTATAAATATAATGTTTGATTCACATCGTTTTTTTATTTTTTATTTATTACAGACATCATTTAACATGAAACTCGATTCGAAATTGATTTATTAAATATTTTCTGCAATATAAATAAGTAGGCTAAGTTACATAATTCTTTTCTAAGGGTAACCATGACGCATAACTCATTAAATGTGAATTCATCGTCGTTATACGATACCATTCTATCAAGTTCACTAAAAATTGATTAAACTTTAGCTATAAAAACTGGCTTGAATGTTAGAGCAGGGCAACAGAATTAGCATAATGAAATCTAGAGGAATTATTCGAAAATTAACTAAACAAATAAGAGTTTAAATTTTCAGTTTTGTTTTGATTTCACCACGTTAATATTGTATAATTATACGAATAGGCATATATTAATACCAGTTTATAATACATATAAGTAAATATATTTAAAACTTCAATTCCTATCTGATGTTTCTAAACCGTAGCAAAATTTAATACCTTTTTCAGTTGAAAAACAATATTACTAAGTTCACTAGCGATAAGATGGGAATCTCAACGAGTTTGGAGATATCTGCACACGCTCATAGAGCTAAGTCTATTAAACATCATTAACAAAATTAAACTAGATTTTATTATAAAAACATTCCACAAATAGATATTCGAATGATAATCAAATAAATACTCGAATTATCTTTAAACTTCAAATAAACTTTTCCAAAGATTGTTTGACTAATTGTAAAACTACAAGTGCGATTCCTACGATCTTCACTGAGTTTTAGTTTTCGAGCTCCAAGTCACTGATGAATGAACTAACGTTTCGACAATTCCCTCGAATTAATAATTACAATTGCGAATTGCTTAGATTTTCATAATATCCTTAATATCAACTACCCTAGAACGAATTTCTGGTTGATTGTCCTTGGCTAGTTCCGGAAGAAGCTCTTTGAACAAGCTAATCAACTTATCCAGTTCTGTAACGTTGTTTGTTTCACGCAGTTTTCGAGAAACAGTGAAAATTATGTTGAGTGCTTCCTTTCGTATTCTTGTGTACTTGGATATACCTGAAAATTATCAAGATTATACATCCACTCGTACATCAGTTATCTCAGGTTCTAATGCAATATCAAGTTGATTTTTTTAAGTCCTCGTAGTTATTACCTAAGGAATTCCTCAAAATTTTGTTGATAGTATCACAGATTGAAACCAGTTTCAGTTTATCTTCGGAGCTAGTATTGTTGCTATTAATTTTAATCAACATCAGCTTATCAACAAAAAGACTCAGTGCACCTAAGATTGCTGCTTGTACCGGTCTAGTACTGTTTGGAAGTGTCTCGTAGCAGTGTGTTACAAATTGAATACAGTATTTATCTGAAATCATTGAACAGTGATTCAAATTTCTTGATATTTTAAAAAGTGCATGTTATGCATGCATGTTTATAACATGGTAAAATAGACTTAATTAATTGACAATAATCAAATATGCTACTTAAAATAGAAAGTCATATTGAAATTCATGTCTTTGGGTGATCATTTTCCAAGCAGTACCTTGTGTTTCCTTGTTTGAAGGCCAAGCTTTTCCAAGTGTTTCATAAACTGTTTCTTGTAACTTCATATACAACTCTCTTTTCTTAGAGTTTTCTTGAGCTGAATTATCCTCATCTTCATCGGGTTTATTCGCTAGCTGCAAGCAAAAAAGACAGTCATCGAACTTTGACATTAGGCCTTCAATATAAAATCTACAAGTATTAAACCTCTTTTTAAATTATACATCACACCTTTGAAAGAATTTCTTGGGCAATATCATACACTTGTGTAAATCGATCTATATCCAGCTCATGTAGTACATCAGAAAATGCTTTGAGGGCATATCGCCGGTATTTCGGTGCTTCCTTTTTACTCTCTTTATATAACGCATTCAATGCTGATTCCACAAGCTCATGATTTTTTTCTATCGCCTCTCTACACGATAATGAAAACATGTAATATGAAATTTGTTTTTGAACAAAAAAATCAATGTAAAATAAGAAATTGTATTTAACGCAAAATTTTTCTTACACCTACCTGCTGTTGCACATTAAAGTTGCGAGCGCATTTAGAAGTCGTTCTTTGCCATTCCATGTTCTTCCTTGTAAACCGTTCGTCAAAATTTTTAGAAGGTTATTTCTCGCATCTGCTTCTATACCAGCACCTAATTTTGACGCAACTGTAGCAACAGCATTCGCAGCCTGTGCCTTAGTCGTCCAAGATGCTGATTCCAAAGCAGTATTCAAAGTATTAATTATTACAGTCAAGTTCTGTCTGATCCTGGTTTCGGTACCAGGCGCTATTTCGCCCCACAAATCTGCCCATAATTCGACAGTGTTTTCAGTCTCTGAAATTGAAGAGTTAATATAATTCCATGCTAGGAAAGTGGTAATGTGGCGAATTTTCATTGTGCATTTATTTATCCACTGATTGTATACGGACCTGGAGTCTTTTCAGCGTGCATAGCAAAAAACGTAAGAGGTATAACAGTGTCAGAATAATTTTGGAGAATCTCCTGATTGTGGTTATTTATAGATTGCAATGTTTGCCCAATCGCTAATCTAATCGCGTCATCTGTAAAATGTTTCATAATATAAAACTTTCTTTTCTAATAAATTGCCTCAAAACTATAAATTATGATTGATATTTAGACTGTACCTTCTCGCACCATGTACCAAGTATTCAACATTCTGAATAGTTTTTCTAAACTTGAATCTTTCGCCGATCCAACAACATGCCCGATAGTAATTGCATTACTTCTTCTTACAGCTGTATTCCGATCTGATAAACCGTTAGCCAGAGCAGCCAAAATCTTACCTACATTTGAACGAAGTTTGTCAATATAATAAAATTTGGCCGGGTCAAGGTATAAGAATGAATTTTTACTCATAGATTATCATACTAACCGGCATAGGGTTGTAATTCCTGCTTCAAGTGACTACAAAGAAGTATCAAGAAATACGAGCATGCCACTTTCGTACCAAGTCCTATGCTTGTTTTGAGTAACTCTATTACTTTTGGCATTAGCTCTTTCAGAATGGGAGCATCAATGTATTGGACACACTAAAAAAAATCCCAGAATATTTAGTAAAGCGTTTCCAAGGAATTATTTCCAAACCAAAGTACTTGTTTCACCTTTGTCATAGTTTCAGTTGTGTAGTGACTCTTTGCAGCATTAGCTCTAACGCTGTCGATCACTTCCTGTGCTTCCGAGTTAGCACCATATGCAGTACTTAGTTGTGTGACCTTAGGACTCTCCATTTCGCCTGTCGCAGTTAAAAGGGCTGGTATCAAACTTTCCAGTGAAGGTTTTAGTAGCTTCCCAGCTGCCGTAACAAGCTGCGATATGGTCTGTAGCGATATCGCTCTAACTGAACTGGCAGCATTAATAATACCAATATTTATCAGTACTGGTAACACTGCTTGAAGTACCTCTTCTCCTGACTTGCCGTACGAAGCATCGCAATTTCTTACAGTTACCTAAAATCAGATAATTGAATAGCTATTGAATGTGATTCATTGCTGCACTGATATATTTTACTCTTAATCCTTTATAAAAATATCTTCATATACATCGATCAGTTTTACCTTGCTGAGAATTTTGGTTGTATTTGTTGCTGCCAGTCTGGTTCCCTCGTGGACATCATCCATAACTCGGAACAGTTGTTTCCACAATTCAGATCCACAATCTGCTAACTTTATCGGCGCATTAGATCTTAACAGATCTGCCAGTGCAAGGCAGCAGCTAATTCTTACTCTCCACAAGTCATTTGTCAAGTTGACTTGTATATCTTCTAGTATTTCTTTGTGATATAACTCGACCTGTTACAGAAAAAATGAAAAAATGAAATCGCGTTGGACAACTTGATATATTTGGAGTCAACAAGAAGTCGCTCAACTCACAGCTTTATGGGTGGAAGGTACAATTGCATGCCAAATACTGGCCATACTTTGTTGAATCTTGGGAGTCGGATCAAATTGGTATCTGTACAATCTTGGTATAATTTTTGGCAAATATTTATTTAATTCGTCACTAGCTAGTGTTGCGATAGCTGAAAATCCGAATGCTGCACCTTTTTTTGATGTCCAAACTGCGTTATCATTAGCCAAATGCATGAATCGGTAAACTAGTTCAGGCTGGTTCAAGTCTGAAGCAAGAGAGCAAATCTCGCGATATGTTGAGATGTTTCCTCTGTACACATGCAAGAATAGGTTATTATAAAATGTTCCTCAATCATTTTTTTAGGATCAAAATAAAACAGTAATTTACCCAGTTGGACTTTTCCCAAGAACTCCTTCTTCAAATAATTTCGTGTCATTGGTAACTTGAGTCACAGTTTTTCGACCCTGCATCAATTGTTCCAGCAAATTAGACACCAATACTTTACGCTCGCTTTCTTTGCTACTATCATATACCAGCCCAAGACCCTTTGACGCGATGTCTTGTACAATGTCTGACGAAAATGCAAAATACAGAAAACACAGATGAAATTAGATAATGATTATGTTTTTGTTATTAGTACTTCACCATCAATGACCTACCATTGTTCTCGGACAGAAAATCCATAAATGCATTCTGAATCGTTTGTAGTCTTTCCACAACCGGTGCTCTTTCAGCATTATGTTTAAGTAGAGCCAATAGCCAGATACATACAGCCTGGTAAAATTTCAATTAAATTCATTCAGACTTACATAAAATCAGATCGTACATAATCTTCAGTAAGGTGTCATTCAAATTGACCTATATTTACAAGTTATTTCATTGAGATCTGAAGTACGCACCTGTCTGGAGTTAGGATGTGGAATGTGAGCTAATTTGAATAACTCTTCTAATAACCATGCAAGCAACTCATCGCTTTCTTTGGTGAAAGAAACTTTATGTTGACTGGGAAGCATGTTCCAAGCATCTCGTGCATCGGGCGAAGCCTGACCCTGAACACAACAAACCAGAGATTCTCCTACCGTCAAGTGAACTTCGACGTCCTTAGTCTGTTAATATGGGAAACACAAAACTTGTCAGTTTAAGTTGTTGGCTTCGCAATACAGTGAAAAATTGTTTCTGTCATCCGAATTATACTTGCCTCCTTTGCCATATCCACAAATTTTTGGACAATTGATTTTGTGTGTGCAAATTCTTCACCAATGCACAAGAAACCCAAAGAAAGAGCTGCTTTCTCCTTCACCTACAGTAATATTGGATTGAAAAAAACGATAAAATAACGAATCCCGCGAATGAAATTTGATTGCATCACAAACCTTTGAAGACATTTTTACATTGTTTAAAATCCCAAACAATTTAGTGACTAAAGCTGCTTTATTTGGCTCTTCTCCATCTTCTGCAGGGATTGGTAGGGATGTGGTTTTGCCTAGCAAACCTATACCTTCGCTAGCTGCTCCAACAAGCATAGCATTATTGTCGCTCAAAAATGTATCTAGAAATCGTGACAAACAGTATTATGAATGTATCACTTTATTTGATACCAAAGAAAAAATTCTACTCACAAATTAGTTTGGTAGCATTGATGTAGCTGTTCCAATTACATAGTTCATTTTTATTTTCACTTCTGCGCAACATCAATTTTCTCTCCATCATATGAGACAATGCTAGTATTGCACCATGCTGAGTTTCCAGCATTTTGTTTCGTGTAGCACCGATGATCTCTGCTAGTTGCTTTTCAAATTCTCCACTAGGAATATGAGCCGCCACAACACCATAAATTTTTGCACCTAATTCCCTGATATCTTCTTTTGTTGAAGTCAGTAAATTTCTCAACCATGGTAGCTTACTTTCATAACGCGATGTCGTTTCAACTGGAATTGTTCCAACTACCTCTAAAAATGCAGTCAATGGAACAAGGTCTGAAAAATATGTTATCATAATTTCCACACCACTGTAAGGCGTCCTTCTGAGTATCCGTTAGGAACATAATCCAAATTTTATAACACTCGACGGACATACTAGCATTTTTAATTTCTAGATTGTATTACCTGCATTTACTTGACTGAGGAGTAAAATAATATCAAGATAGTTGTTAAGAGGCTCTGGTCTTGAATGGAATAATTTCTTCAAATATGATCCAATCAAAGGGCTGTACTCAGATGGATGTTGAATGGGCTCATTGTATGATGGAACTTTAGCACATTTTGCCAGACACAGGCGTAAGTACGTAATAATCTAAAAGACAAAATTGCTATAATTTGTTGTCAATTAGGATATGATTCAATACTGACGAAAACAAATTTTAACTCTCCAATTACTGGTCGAGGTAGTTAATAAAATTGCGCATCATATTATTAAAACGAACTCTGCGATACCTCAGTAAATGTGGTGACATTGTAGGGTAAAGTTTTACTTCCGATATTAACTGTACCAGTGGAACTGCTAAGTCTTGCTTGCATTTTAGCATATATGTATGTTACGAGCTTTGAGAAATCTGGCAAAAACACTTTCTTTGCAAAGTCTTTGTCTCGTTCATTTTTATGGGAAGTACCATACAATGCTTTTGTAGCTTCCGCAGTAACTTCTTCCTTGGTATCACCAGTTGCTAATAGTAAAAGATAACGCGACTGGGCATCGTCTGGTGGAAACACTGTTGCTGCATAATGTACAGCAACAAATCTACAAAAGTAATGAACATTATTGTTATCATAAATCTATACTTACATGTCAATTATTTGTAATCATAATCTACCTGATTTCACAATTTCAACCTTCACAATACATGTTTTTAATTGTATTCAATGCTTTTACGCATAAAATAATTCAATATGTGCACAAAGAATTCAAATGTAGCTACAAACGCATCACCTGAATAGTGTATTCTACTTTCTTTGACCGTGTAGCGTGCAAATCTCTTATACACTGACTCGAATTAAACTGCTCAGAATGATCACATTGTTTACAATACGAAAAACGCTCACCTGACACTAGATTCAGATGACTCAATATGAATTGATAGCAAAGCATTCATCATAGCTATGGTGTTCTCTTCGTCTTTTTGAAGCACATAGGCTGGTGTCATGCTAAGAAGAGCATCTCTTATGGATTGTCTCAACTCGGTGCCGGTCTAAAAGAATTACTTTGATGCATATGGGAAAACAGTTTCATACACAAGGAGCAGTGTATTACTCACCGCTGCCAAAGTATCAAAGAAATGTTGCAGCATATTCAAGTCTTTATTTACAAGACCTGGAGAGTTATTTGGTATCCTATGGCCAAGCTGTCCTATGACTGTATAAGCCATTGGTTTGTGAAGTGGATCCCCTTCGGATATTAATTTTCTCATTCCATTTAGAAGCACGCCAGATACCCGTGTTAGTTGGGCCAGATTACATCTGGAATAATGTGTAAATTGTATCAACGTTAAATAAGTTCCTTTCGGAGTATATGAGTTAACTTACTGTTGAACAATATTTGACGTAAACAGTAGAGCTAATGATTTTAGCTTTGAATTCGTATTGCTTCCGTAAAGTGAGTCAAACACAACCTGCAAATTAGACCATTACTTAGTCAACAATCATCAAGGAATGCAGTACCACTATGTGTACATTTTGATTGTAGTATTGAAAACTTACTTGAATGCAAGGTGGGATGACAAAGCCTGCTCTTGTCACTCGACAAAGGTAGTGTAGCAACTTTAGTCGAATTCTTGTACTAGCCGGAAGTCTCTTCATTTCTGGCTTGACTTCTTTCTGCGTTGCTAGAGCATCAGTACCCAAAAACAAGGTATACAATGGTGCAGCTAACTGCATTGAGCCCCAATCCAAGGTACTAAAAATAGCGGGATGAAGTTAAATATTCTCGATTAGTATTTTCTCAATGATTCATCAAAATTGCCAGGTCTAACATACTTGTCTTGAGTGCCAATATATATGAAGCAATCTTAGTTCTCTTACCCAACTATTTTTTTTAACTCAAGATCAGCCATGTTTGCAACACTAAACCTTGTATCGGCTGCAGCAACAATTAAATGTATAAGAATATCAGCATCTGCGAAAAATCCTCCAGCAAGGAATTTGACTATTCCTAATTTGGTTTGCTCAAGTTGTTCTGCTGTGGGCGGGCTTTCACCTATTACCCTCTTAAATGCATATTCACTCAAACCAGCTGGTACTGGAAATTGGGACCAATTGATGGGCTGGCCTGGCTGTTGGTTTTCTGTTTGTCCCACTGACCTGTTAACATGTGATAAATCATTAGTGGTAAATAGTAATCAATAGCCATCTATTAAAAGCCTAAAATATTACCTTTTTTGATGTTACTGCAGTAATAATAAGCAGATAATTGCTCTATTTTACTTACCCATATGGGAGTAATAGCATGTCTAGCATAAAATTTACAAGTTGTTTCGCAACATAGGGCTTGTCTTGAAGTCCAAGCAGAGAAGCCCTCTTGTCACTGTCCATTGGAATATTTATATAACCCAATGCTGGCATGATAATCAACATTAAACTGTGGAATTGAATATGTTATTGAAATGGTACGTTATTTTATTTTTTGAATACTAGAGAATGGCTAAATCTCACCTATCTTGATGAGACAATGGCTTCCCTTCGATAGCATTCAATACACTTGGTATCAATTCACCCTGTTTACCAATTTCCATCCTTGGGTATCCCAATTTAATATAAATTATGGTGAAGTTCTGAAAGAAAAAGTAAGTTAATTTTCTTTATTCTAAGCTTCACAGTTAATTGTTTTACAAGGTTGTTATTACTTGAAAATTTTTGTGAAGCAATAATTAATGTAGGCATCGCAATAAGTTAATCTATTTCCTAATTATTGTCAAGTATTAACGAATTCTTTAACCATCATATATTAATATCTAATAAAGATGTTTTATCATCAGAGAATTGATGAGCTCAATCTTTACATACGATAACGAAGGAGCTTGCAGCAGGGTCTTGATACTGCAATAAGAGTGCTTCAACGGGAAGTTGGACCAGAGGTCGGCTTTTCAATCTCCGATTAATATGAATCAAGAGTTCCATGACTTTTTTACGAACGCCTTCTTGAGTACTGGATAGCTTGAGTAGCACAGGAGGGAGAAACTTGCATACAGATGCTTGTAGCTGTTCGTCCGTGTCAGCTGATCCCAAACGGAGGAACACCCGCTCCAACAAAACTATTGAATTACAATAAGTAAAAAGTTATCATTTGGAGAAAGTTCATAACAAAGGTATTAAAAATGCGGAAATTGGAAGTAAATCACTTTATGAGATTACTAACACTAGAAATAATTTGTTGGTATTTGTTAGAGTAATTTGTAAACTCTCTATCAAATTTCAGAGAGAAGCATTGATGAGGTGTTACTTGTGATTTTTGGAATTGATACATTTGATGGGTGTTATTTTTTTCAAGTTTTCTTATTCGCATAATTATCAGGCGATGAGAATTTGGAAAGAGAATTGAGACTTTATTGTATGACGTTGAGAATTCGAATTTGAACGCAGCCTTTGTTAAAAAACTAAGGGCGTGAAGTTGCCTTTTTACATGGCGGCGTGACATTTGACTTTTTCTTTAGTAAGCAATAAACGAGACGTTGAGTATGATTTTTGCTATATCAAATTATTAAGTCTATAGCGTAATTATTAATTAACGAAATGATAAGCGGCACAACATGATTATTTGATTCTATACAGTATAAAATAAACTTTTTCCCAAGCAACTTACTCAGCTCGTCTGTGGCCGCTGCCATTTTGGAACCGTGTGTGTATGGTCAAGAAAACGAATGACATGTCAAGATTTTGGTATCGAGAAACTTACTTCGTCGGTACTCCGTTGATTATTAATTAGTAAACTCAATGTCATATTTGAAAAATGTGTATAAATTATTATTTATACGTAGATACATACAGATCTAAGTACAGTAAAAATGTACAGGCATATAAAATCTATGGAATTAGTAATATAATAGCTTCGTCATCCAGGTCAATATATGATTCAGGTTATGAACGAAACACCTCGCAATAGTTCCTTTCGAGAAAACACTTTCGGGCATCGGATTTGGTATTGTTGGATTTTTTCGGACTTCCGGACAGTGGGTCTGAAACATATTTCCAGATCTAATGAATATGAAGGTTTGGTTTAACCGGCGTATAGCTGTTGTCATTGCTTTCTTTTGAAATTTTATTCAAACGCGGAATATATCTTTGTCAACACATTTAAAGAAAATCGATTTCAACGGTCTACCGAATACATAAATGATTCAATAACAAGCATTGCTTACATCAATGATCCCGTTTATCACTCTGACAACTAACTCTTTCATTATTTTCGCTGCCTTTATTCCACAGAGCATCGCACTCTTCGTGTAATAGCAGTCTGCTATTGACTTGTATTCACTGTAAGACAAAATAATCAATACGTAATTGATCAAGGATGTGACTAATCGTGATTTTCAAACTTCTTTTCAATTAAACTTTTCCTTTTCTATGTCTACATCTCATGTTCTGAATATTATTTGCTGTTCAATTTCATACTTGCATAGTTCATTATGGGCCATATTCTCAGTCCAATCAGCTGGGCCTGCGCAATCTATATATTCGGTGTGTAGCTCATGAAAACATGAAAGATATTTCTGATAGCCTGTCAAAACAGTACGCTTATTGCATATAAAAATGCAATGAATTACATGGGATACATAGCAAACTTGAAAAAAGGAACATTCACACATATTATAGCTTAGAAATCTTACTTTTCTGATAAGAGCACTCCACGCAAAGTTTAGTGCTAAGAACGCGGAGCCCTGCAATGAGTTGCATGTAAAGATGGTCTTGAGGCAAGGGTGTGCATGTCTGCAGAAATATGTCAATCGAATCCAAATTACCAGCAATTCGTCTATATTTTTAAAGAACAGAAAAATTTTATTTATTTGCTGAGTTTTGTAAAAGGATTTGAAAAGATAAAACACCTGGACGTGCATACATAATGAAGAAACATTGCTGAGCTTAGCTTGGTATTGATTTACTTGCACTCATATTGAGGAGTCTAAAAGAATTGATGTTATTGCACTTTGTCTGAAACTTCAGGAGCTCTTTTTTCAACTGTGAAAATAAACCTCAAGTCTAGACCCTTAAACATTTCCTTGATACGTTTCGAAAAATTTCTTGTGTTCTCTTTTTCATCTTGTCTTTTGCTATGAATCTTTTTTAATTCTACTCATCTATAATATTTAGTTCCATCTATTCTAAACAATTTCTCAAAACTGTTTGAATTAATAGATTTGATAACTTCTTCTTCGAACCAATATTAATCAGTACATTAACCTGTCATGTATGGAAAGTTATATACCTACAAACCTACAAAGATGATCGAGATCTTTATACGATGCTATAAGAAGTAGACTTTCTGGGTTTGTAACTTGTAGTTCAGCTAAGTAGGTCATCAGTTGATTTTCATCACACTTCAGGGCTTCGCGAGTAACTAGAATATTGGGAAATAAGAAAATAGAAGAAAAGTAAATTGAAATGGATAATCCCACATGCGAATTGGAGCCCTAAAACAAAATTGTGATCCGAAACTTAATGAATTTACTTTTCTTAGATACAGTGTTTGCCTTGATGCGTAATCGTTCATCGTTATTCTCATACTTGACACCAATAAATGAACCATAGTCATCATCGTATGGATTATCTTCATTACTATAATCGATTTCATCTTGACAAGTTGTCATCATCGGAACCATTGCGATTACCAGAAATAGCGTCAAAATTTTCAACGCATATTTATGTAAAATATCAAGTTCCATCTAACACTTTGGTACACTTACATCGATTTCTCTCAATCCTGAGTTTTTATTTGACAACGTGTGGTGATCAGTTTAAGAGAATCAAGTATTACCGCCATTGCCACAGTTCAAAAGATACATCTGAAGTTGTCCGATAGAAATCGTCCAATTCACTTGTCGTTGAAGCGCAGCCTGTCGTCTGCTAGTCGTAAGAGTTTAAAAATGGACGAATGGCCTAATTTCATGACCTTCAGCCGCGTAAATAGAGGTCAAATTTGAAATAATATTCCGCATAGTATCGTCCAAATTACATATTGTACAACCAGTCACTCCGCTTTGGAGTGATTTCAAGCTAGTTTAAGGGCTAGTGAAACTTACCAAACAGTTCCTGTAAACCGGTACGTGTATAAGAACGTCAAAACTGTAATCGTATGTTTTCATAATTTACCTATGAAGACACGTTGTAAAATCATACTTGTTACCTCCTTTATTATTTCGCTGGTTTCTATATGTTTTTCTTGATGCATAACGATCTAGATTGCAATCCTTGAAATTGCTCTTGCATGTTTCTTTCCTATAAAAATTTGGCAATTACACTAAACTTGTTTACAAGGTTAATTCCAGATTAGACATAATACCTGAAGTAAGAATAGAACCGTTTGTTGCCACATTGGTTGTGTTGCCGTTGTGGTTACCAGTCTTCTTGGATAGTTTACAGGATTATACTCAAAATACATTTATACCTGTCAACAATGATGCGATAAATATTTGATTTCTGGAATTGTCTAAACTTAAGTTAACTTCCAAACTACGTTGATGCTAACTTTGATTTATCACGATAACTGTCATAAAAGAACTGGTTATACTGATATATACTTTACTAAATTCTTACAAAGGTACAAATATTTAATTTCGCTGGTATATTCATTGTTAGAAATCTTACTATACATAGTATAAAAAATTAATGCATACATAATTTACAAAAATAATATACGATATGCCTATCTAGTTGTCCACATTAATTTCGTACACTATCAATGAAGGAATAACAAACAGCTGAAACTTAGAAGTACTATCGATATTGATATCAATATCTGTTATACTTATTTTTATTTCACGCAATTGTGTAATTAAATAAATTTGAAAAAAGTTATAAACCCTTGTACAATTTTTTTAAGTCTCGAATTTATTTTTTAATATATGCATTTAAGAATAAAATCCTTGCTACTGTATGACCTGCTGTTGCAAAGCTTCTTATCTATGCTGCCGTAATATAATTATTAACCAGGCACTGTGCTGCTTGATCTTCAGTGCAAAATTTCTAATAGTATACTTTCGTTATTTTATTATCATTTTATTTGCACTCCAGACTCAAGTTCATTAGTATATGTAAATATTGTAATTGAATTTCAGTAGAATCGAAATTAATACCTTAGCATTGAGTGTTCAATTTGATTCGCAAAATCAAACTTTATATTTTTGACTTATTAAATACTGTATGAAAAGAATTTCTTCACTGGTCGTAGTCATAATGATAAGTTGTGTTTGAATACTTGTTTTTATACGACCTTTCATCACGCACTTAACTAGTGGACATCACATGTTCTATTGATCTTGCGAAAACAGACTTCTTGTCAATGTACTCTTTGAATGGTATTGTTGATAACTAAACCAGAGATACTGGTCAGTTCAGCGTGTTTGATAAACATGGGCACGGTATGTCTGTATGTCTAGAATGTGTTTTCAAAACGTGTAGACTTCTAATGATGTTTACCTGTACTCTCCCAGCCCACACATTATTGTAATTTTCAATTTGGCAGTCTGTACACTTTGTTTGAGCTAAGATCATGGTTCTGCTATGAATGTGTTCAATGTTTCACATATTTCTTAGTTAACGTTAATCCGGTTTTGAACTAGAATAGATAATATTGAGTTTAACAAAATATAAGGGCATGTATGTCTTCTATTATTTCTGTTGTGATCATTTGGTAATGATGTCATGAACAGAATATTAGTGCATAATTGTGTGGATAAAAAGAAAAATCGTGAAAGCCTCTAGAGAAGTGTCCACATTTCAGTGTAAAACTTCAATAATCTTCAGCTTCTTATGTTGTGTAGTGTCGCAATGGATTCGTGGGCTACATTAAGGCAAAAGTTTCAAAACTCTACGAAGATACTTTTGAAGGGAATAGCGTATTTGATTGAGCGAGTTTATAAATGCCACTGCTTTAGATTGCTCTGGATTGTAAGTTTTACAAGATACAAATACCCTAGTATATCATCGTTTAGTAGTAGTAACTAACTCAATACCAATATTAAGAAATTTCAAATCACCTTGGAAATAATAGTGCTAAATATCTGTGGGTAGGTCTTCATCCATTACTATTTATTCTTCGTAATACCTTCAACGCACCAGTAAAACAAACGGGAATCGTGTTAGCTTCGCAAATAGCTTCCTTATTCCATATCAATTGAATTCGTTATGTCACCAAAGCCTTTGGATAATTTTGTTATGCCTGTTTTGTTCATACATCACCATTGGTTTCTTCATCCTGCAATGCATTACACTAAGAGGAATCGAAAATATCTAAATGCTCATAACTTTTTATGAAGTTATTGAACCCTACAAAAATTTGTTGATTTGTTTATTAACAAAGCAAAACCTGATCAGTATAGCGCATGACACAAGAAAGATAGAAAACACAGTTAATATTACATCTAGTATCAACTATTCTTCATCTCTTAAAAGGAATATTCTTACAATCCCCATTCAGTTTAGTCTAAAGCTGTAACACAAGTAGAAGACTGTTTTTTGAAAAGTTCCTACCTTTATGAATGTTCGTGCAGCAGAACTAGTGTAATATTATACTTTGCTTTTCATGCTGCTACTGGATGCATTGTTTCGGTAGTTTATATTACGGATGCCTGTTCGTTTAATGCCTACTTGTTTCGTTAAATGCGTAAGTACACATCGTACTCCTATCTTACCGATGGCCAAGTTCTATCAGATCTTCGACACACGTAAAATAATCTATAACCCTAATTTAATTCACTGGTTCAACTGTGTAATATTTTGATGAATCTATTCAGAAATTTATTGCATGATGGAAAACTTGCTTATTGTTTTATATAATAATTTTTTTTCTTTCATTTTCATTCTACACTACACTATAAATAGTACCATTGCTTTATAACTACTCAAGCTTAAATTTATGACATCTAACAAAAATTTTATCCAGCTAATTTTTATTGTGTTGTATAATCGTTTAGTGAATAGCAAACAAATTCTTCAGTGTTATCTTGTTTTTTGCATATCAATCCTCCAAAAAAAATACTTAAAAAAATCAATTCAATCGTTCACAGAGTCATTGACTTAAATACCAAATACTTTAGATGTTGAGCAGAAAAATGAGGCAAGGCAGAGACGAAACTACCACATTGTCTGACAGGCAACTGAGAGTTCTTGTCCTTAATAATGGGGAACATCAGGATGGCACGCTTTATCGATTGCGTAAAGGTGCAGTTAATTTAATTATACTCACATGAATAAAATTCATTAAAAATTTTCGCAATCACACGTTTAAGCAAATAGTTTTACATTAAAAAAGCTTCTAGAGAAAGCATGTCTGTCAACTTTTATATTTAGCACGTTTGGTGAACTGAAACTTGATTATCCTTGTTTCTGTACTAGGATGGCAAGTGCAATTCAGACTTGGTCCTTCCTTGCTTGGAAAAAATATCAACATTTTTACAAATCACCCACTAGAAGTCAACCAGAAGTTTGAAAGAACTTCGTACCATCAATTGCTTTTGGTAAATGATTCCGCAGATTTAACACTAGCATTGGCAGGTTCATTCCACTACTACATTACAGATGATAGGTAAGTCTGAACATAAATTACTTCACATGGTATGTTAAATCATGTATCATATACGTGACTGAAAACTCATATAAATCTGTCTCAATTTTAAGGGACGAAAGCAATGGCACCCCAATTGCATCTGGATATCTTCTAGTGGATCCTGAACTATATGTAGGTGGTGGTAAAGAAATTCTTCCTTTGGATTGTATCCAATGTCAAACTGTCCTTTCTAAGGGATTGGGACCGTTACCAACTTGGGAAGAAAAGCTACTTGTTGCTAAGAATTCTGGATATAATATGATACATTTTTCACCAATTCAGGTAATATTGTAATGTGTGTTGATGTCACGCACTTGGTAATTATTTCAATGTGAAGTAGCTGAATAATTTTGGAATTGTAATTATCAATCTTCACTTTTTTCAATTTTTCGAGTTTGTTGATGAGTCCTAGCCATCATTTCATAAGCAATACTTTTAAGTGGTACTATTCATGTTTTCAACACAGAAAAAAAAGTGTATATACCAGATTTGGTTAACAAATGTTTATCTACGTTAGGAACTTGGAGGATCAAGATCTTCGTACAGTTTGTGCAATCAATTGAAATTGAACCCGTCATTCCACAGCGATGACAAGGAAGCGACATTCGAAGATATTGAAAAGTTGATATCTAAAATAAGAAATGAATGGAATGTAAGATTCCCAGTCCACAGTTATATATATTTACATCATTTTTATTGACGTGTATTCCAATGCGGAATCTGTTCATTTGAAAACCACAAGTTTTTTTCTTCAAATTTAGGTACTCAGTGTTTGCGATATTGTTTTGAACCATACAGCTAATGAAAGTTCATTCTTAATTCAACAACCAGAATGTGCGTACAACTGTCTGAATAGTCCTCATTTACGTCCAGCATATATACTAGATGCAGTATTATTTGAATTGACTTTCCAAGTCGCAGCTGGAGAATGGGAATTCAAAGGTATTCCGTCTGTGGTGGAAAACGAAGAACATTTAAATGTGAGGCTACTTTCTCTTATATTTAAGATTGACTAAATATGCTAAATTCTCACGAACTGAGAAGCTTACAGTTTCAGCACCCTGACAATAACCTTTATTACTACCTGTAATTTGTTTTCAGTCAATCAGACATGCTTTGCACACGCACTTTTTACCACTTGTGAAAATTTATGAGATGTTTATACTAGACGTCAATGAAATAGTGGCAGAATTTTTGAGCTTAGCACGAAATCAGGTGCCTCAAGAATTAATGGCAGGAGATAGCGAAGATAATATTTGTGTCATAACAGATCCGGAATTTCGTAGATTGAAGGCTACGATAGATATGCCTCTTGCGTTACGAGTTTATAATGTTTACAGGTATAGTAAAATATTTTGTTTTAACAATATCTATGAATTATTTACCATCACAATTAAGTATCATGATTCAATTAGACAAATTTGATTTTAGAGCCAATTGCTTTGATGAAGAAACACGACTGAAGCGATGTGCACAAGAGTTGAAATCAAAACTAGAAGAGCTCAATGCAGCTATAATTAACGAAGTACAAAACCATTTGAATGCTGCAGTTGAAAATACAATAGCTGGTATTCGATATTTTCGGGTACAAGCGGATGGACCTAAGCAGAAGGAAGTTAGCGAGAGAAATCCACTTGTTCCCAGGCATGTTTATTATCATTTTTATTATCAAAGAGCCAACATTCTATTAAGAAATATATCCCCTATTCCAAATGAATACAGATTACTAATATTTGTGATTTCACAGATATTTCACGGATTATGGAGCTCCCTCATCTTTATCTGAACGAGAATCAATTATGTATTCTGATAAAGGATGTTACCTAATGGCGCACAATGGCTGGGTCATGAATAGTGATCCTCTAAAAAATTTTGCTGATTCAGACTCTACTGTCTATTTACGCAGAGAGCTAATCGCTTGGGGTGACAGTGTAAAACTCAGGTAAGTTTGCAGAACAGAAATGAAAAGGTCATTGAAATTTCAATCTACTGAAAGACATAAATAATTCAGTTTGCTACATTACTCATTGTGAAGTAAAAAATGAATGGTTTTTACACATCAGGTACGGGAACTCGCCCGAAGATTCTCCATTCCTTTGGCAGCACATGACAAAGTATGTTGAACTCACTGCCAAAATTTTTGATGGCATCCGATTGGATAATTGTCATTCAACCCCGATTCCAGTTGCCGAGGTACTTTCAATCGTTATATCAATATTCCTTTCTCTGTGTCCCCAAGTTCGTTTCCAGTAAGATCACTGTTTTTGTTCATAGTATCTGCTGGATGCTGCGCGTAGAGTTAATCCTAACTTATACGTTATTGCCGAGCTTTTCACCAATTCCGATCAGAAGGATAACATTTTTGTAAATCGTCTTGGGGTAACTTCGCTAATCAGAGGTAGGTGGTACTGGTATTCTATCAAGCTTCCATCAGTAGTCACATGCTGAAAACTCACTTTCTACTTCTCATTCTCTTAATTAGAGGCAATGTCAGCATGGGATAGTCACGAAGAAGGCAGATTGGTATATCGGTATGGTGGTGAGCCAGTTGGGGCATTCTTGCAACCTCGACATCGTCCTTTGGTGCCTAACATTGCTCACGCTTTGTTTATGGATTTAACTCATGATAATCCTAGTCCAGTGGAAAAACGCAGTGTATTTGATTTGCTACCAAGTACGGCTCTTGTGTCCATGGCATGTTGTGCTAGTGGCAGTAATCGTGGATACGATGAATTGGTACCACATCACGTAAGCGAACATTTTCATTATAAAAGATTGGTTCATGCTATGCTAGGCACAGATTGTTTTCGTTAACAATATTAATTTGACACAAATATCTACTGTAACTTGGTCAGTCGTTAGGAAACTTCACTAAGCACCAATTACGTTAGAAGTATTAACTATTAGACGAGTAATAGCAAATTCTTAGTAGTGTTTCTTCACATTTCAGATTCACGTTGTTGACGAAACCAGGCAATATACATCATGGACCGATAATGATGAACTAGCTGCAAAAAATGTACATCTTGTAGGCTCTAAAAGTGGTATAATCGCAGCTAAGAAAGCCTTGAATGACTTACACTACTGGCTTGGAAAGAAACATTTTTCTCAGGTACGATACCTGTGTTTATACTTAATTTATTTTTAATTCACTTGGTTCTCATCGTCGTTCATGCATGTTGAAAGGAGAAATTCTACTCTTAGGTTTATAATAATTTCAGGTGTTTGTTGATCAAATGGATCCTGACATAGTAGCAGTGACCAGGCATTCGCCTATTAGTCATGAAAGTGTAGTCCTAGTTGCATTCACATCATTCAAGCATCCTGATACAAATGCGAATGATTTAAGGCGGTATATCAAACCTCTTCGCGTTGAAGGTGTCATTGATGAGATATTGTTGGAGGCATCTTTATCTCACAATGGTGCCACGTAAGTATCTGAAAAATCAAATTCTTGTTTGAATGTCATGTAATCAGATTTTTACTCAGAGAAACTAATTTAGAGTTCTCAATACCGAACATTAATCACAATGTCGTGCTTATTTCAGAAATTGTAAATTACCATTCCAAAAACCAGAGAAGTATACACGGGATGAAGATGTTATAAATGGTTTATCAGAATATGAATTGCATATTAAAGAACACATCCAAATTTGTGACTCCACTATCGTAGAAAAGGTTGACTCTGGTGATCCAAAAATTACGCAACTTGATTTTGTCAACTTTCAGCCTGGAAACATATTGGCAATTCGGTGCGTTAGTATTTCATAACCCAGAATACTTTTATCGAAATAATTATACAGAATTCTAATCCTTATGTTTTGTGTAACGACATTTTAGTGTTTCGCTACATGTCAATATTAAGCCTGCACTTGACAAGCTCCAGAATACTATTAAAACAATCACCTCAACTGAAAATTCTGACTTACGTATCGTTGTCTCTCGGATGAGTTTACCAGATCTCAACAGAGCTTTGTATCGCTGTGAACAAGAGGAACGTGATGAAAGTTCTGGCGCTCTTGGTGTTTATGATATACCTGGATATGGCCCGCTAGTTTATGCTGGATTGCAAGGTAATGAATTCAATAGTTGAAAGTAATTTAGAAGACTACATCTCAAAAATTTTTCATCACTCCAATCAATAATCAAAAATTCACATGGTTAACCATTGGGACTATTTCAGGTTTCATTTCACTACTGGCTGAAGTTCGTCCAAATAACGATCTTGGACATCCGATGTGCATGAACCTTAGACAGGGTAACTGGATGATAGGTATGAACCTCAGAATTCGTCTTAAGTGCTATATTTGTGAAAAAGATCATTCACTCAGAAGTTCTATCTATTACAGACTCATATTACTGGCTCTTAGTACAAAGCTAAAGCCATTGTTTCTTACTATCTTCATAGAATATTTTCTTTTTTAGACTACATTTGGCAAAGGCTCAAAAGAGATGAAGGAACAGCAGCCCTTGGTGAATGGATTGAAAAGGCTGTGGAACCATTTCAAGTAATTCCTCGATACTTAGTTCCGAGTTACTTTGATGTTATTGTTACGAATGTCTACATGACTTTGTTGGACCAATGCTATGCGCTGATGTCTAGGTAAGGGTTCAAAAAATTGCAACACATTTCAAAATAGATGCACTATACCTCATGATTGACATATTACGAACTTTTATCTACCAATTGCGCAACAACATAATACTAACAGTTCAGAATTCATTCTTGATGGGTGTAATATTATAGACCCATTTAGACAACTGATAACATTTTGATGCGACCAATATTACATTTGTAATAAACAAGTTTTTGTTTCAGTTTTGTCCAAAACGGTTCATCGTTCACGAAGTTAATGTCCCTAATCTCCGTTCAAATGGGTGGTGTTATAAAATCAGCTCAGTTACCGGATTTATCGCCAAACTTGGCTGCTCCTAAACCAAAAGTTAAGGAGGTTGACAATTCGAAAATGCAATTGTGTTTGACATTAGCTGCAGGTCTGCCCCATTTCTCTGTTGGATACATGCGAAACTGGGGTAGAGATACATTTATTGCAATCAGAGGATTATTAATTCTGACTGGTAGATATGACGACGCCAGATATATTATTTTGGGATTTGGTGGGACACTGAGACATGGGCTCATTCCTAATTTACTCGACGGAGGAAAGAATTCAAGGTCTCTATATTTAACAATGGATAAGTGCAGTGTAGATGAATCAAAGATTTTTTGTTCACATACAAATTTTTTGTGGTCTTGTGCTGCATTTCTAAATGCATATGCAATAAAGATATATTATACCTGTAGATACAATTGTCGAGATGCTGTTTGGTGGTGGCTGTATACCATTCAAAAATATGTTGAGGAAGTTCCAGATGGCATAGAGATTCTCAAAGATGTTGTTTCGAGGCTCTACCCAACAGATGATTCTCCTGCTCTGCCGGCTGGCAAAGTGGTATGCTATTAAGTATAGATTTAATTTCTTGGAATCTATCTTTAAATAATTCATCTGTCTTTACTCAAAATTTGAATAAATGTTATAATAATAAAATTATAGACTCTTATAATTAATTTTCGCTGTACAGGATCAACCGTTGCACGATATAATTCATGAAGCCCTTAGCGTACACTTCCAAGGCCTTTGCTTCCGTGAACGAAATGCTGGAAAAAAAATTGATGAACACATGACAGACCGAGGCTTTAATAATCAAATTGGCGTACATCCAGAAACTGGTTTTGTTTTCGGTGGAAATGATGCTAATTGTGGTACCTGGATGGACAAAATGGGCTCGTCAGAAAAAGCTGGGAATAAGGGTAAACCTGCTTCGCCGAGAGATGGATCTGCAATTGAATTAGTTGGATTGAGCAAAAGTATTCTTACCTTCTTGGCAGAATTGTATAGGCAGAACATGTTTCCTTATGGAAGTGTTCAGAGAAAAAACCGTGATGGTATGTTTGTTTGTAACACCATAAATACAGTATAACAAGATTCAGTAGAAATCAGAATGTATATGCTCATACCATCTTAATTTCTTAGGATCTATTGTAACGTGGAGTTATAAACAGTGGGCTGATAAAATCGGATCAAGTTTTGAAACTTATTATTATGTAAATGAAAAACCAACGGATGGAGAGCTGAAACCAGAACTAATACATCGACGTGGAATCTACAAAGATAGTCATGGTGCCACACAACCATGGGCCGATTATCAACTTCGGCCTAATTATCCTGTTGCTATGGTCGCCGTAAGTACTTCATTTTAGTTAATAATTAACCATCATACCTTTGTGCCATATATAGCCATATATATCTTTGGACGAATTATATATAAAATCAACTGTCCGTCTCAAGGCTCCGGAAATGTTTGACCCACACCATGCATGGACAGCGCTGAAACAAGCGGAAGAAATATTGCTGGGCCCGTTAGGCATGAAAACATTAGACCCTGCTGATTGGGCATATAATGGCTACTATGATAATTCTAATGATTCAAATGATATTAAACTAGCACATGGGTGGAACTATCATCAGGGGCCGGTAAGTTATTGTATTCACAAAAATAAAAGGTCAGATTATGATCGTATATGCAATTGCAACTGTAATGTTTTGATTGTTTTTGTACTTTTCATTTTTTATATTGGCACTATTACGTCTTTCAGGAATGGGTTTGGCCAATAGGATACTTCCTTAGAGCGCGTCTCCATTTTGCATCATTGGTTGGTGGTGAAGACCAACTTCGTAGAATAATAGAATCTACCGAAGCTATTATATCCAAACATTTGGTTGAAGCATCTACCAATCATTGGAGAGGACTTCCAGAATTGACAAACAAAGACGGCGAATATTGCCGTGATAGCTGCCGCACACAGGCATGGAGTGCTTCGGCAATTATCGAGGTGAGTGCTTCAAATAGGTATAACGTCAGGACTAATAGTGAGTTGATTTTCTTACCATTTCCATCATGTGTTGATGTTTTTGATGATGATGTATGAAGACTTTATATGTCCGCAGGTTCTTTTTGATTTGGATAAAATAAAACAAGGATTGTCTTCTACTGGAAAGAATGCATCAAACTGATATAATTTTGCGTGTGTTCACCACCGCCACTTACACTTAGAATATTTGAAGCTAGTAAAAGATCGTATCGCAGAAGATAGACAAAGCCAAGAGAGTATTTGTACTGATGAAGATACAGTAGCTGCACTTTGCACGGAGACACACGCATATGTTACTCCGCCAATAGACTCAGCGCAAGCACAATCACAGCACACTATCAATTTTGGGGTTATTTCCGAAACTGAAGCGTATTCCAATAACAGATCAATTAGTGATCCATCAGTTGGAAATGCAGACACAGAAATTAAAGCTAACACGTCTGTTGCTATGAATTGTCCACTATTCCATGATGATCAAAACTTAAAAAGAGATGTACCTAATTTAGAAAAACGAAGTTCTGAAATCATTACCGATGTTGCGCAATTTATGTATGGAGAAAAATTGTACTCTGGGGATTCAGAAAATTCATCAAGCCAATACACGTCAAGAAACATTCATAGTAGTCATGCTATTGACCAACTGATGGAGAATAAACCGTGTCACATAAATGTTAACGCACTTTCCATCAAACGTTCATTATGCTCGGATTTCCAAGTTCAAGTAAGTTGTACCGATGTTTCTAAACCCCGTCCAACTGATCATATTTATGAAGAGATTGGAATAGTTACAGAGTCGCCAAATATGTCAAAATACGATATTTTGAATTACTATGAAAAATATAGCCCCACAACAGCTAAAATGCTGATAGACACATTATTTCTACCCAATCATAAAATTTGCAAGATCTGTGCAGCTAAGCAAACTAGTGTTGTATACAGTGATCGCTTAATTAGATTCAATAAGCCACTTTACGCCAAAGAAGTGACTTTATATCAAATAGAAAATTCTCTCTACTTTAGGTATACTAATAACATGACATCTTACTCTAATTACGGGCATATACATGATGATTTAGACTCTGAAAACTTTCTACCTATTTATAATCAAAGGAAGTCAAATACTCCTGGAATTTTTTATTCAAACAATCCTTCAACAGACATCTTTGATTTGAAATCGACTTTGGAGCCAACTATAAAATTAGTAGATAATGTTTTTCAAGGGCTAGCTGACACTGAATTATATCACCGAAATACAACCCATTTTTTCAATCGGATATCTGCAAACGGCTTTGCACCCATGGTATTTAATAGCGATGGGAATCATTTTCTACAAACACTTAAAAGCATTGGATATGGAACAGATTTGAAGAATTGGATCAATTATCGCCAGGATGCAGTGAAATTGCGAAGTTCAAAATCACATGAATTACCCCTATCTGTTATCGAACCTCATCCAGACAGATCTAGCTTGTTATTACTTGAGCCTTTGCTGTTCATGCCAGATATATCAAATCCTAAACGAAAAAAGGCCAAGAATCGTATCACACATTCTGAACGTCTGAAGATAGTAAGAATGATGATCGCCTATACGTTAGCGTTCTTCCTTTTGGCAATTATTACGTTTTATATAATATATTTCAATTGAATTATTTAATTTATTGTGTAAGAAGCTTCAAATAATTTACGTATTGACCACAGATGGTCAAGTGATTTATGTGCACAAATATTTTCGGATCATTACCAAACAGAAGTGACAATAACTCCTTCAAAATTACAAGCATACGTATATTTTTCCTGCTTGCTGTTTTTATATGTATTTCATACAAACATGAAGATAAATCAATTAAGATTTTCATGTTGCATAGTAATATTTCATTCGGAAATTAATCAGAAATTTTGATTTGTTGTGAGGTATAATATGCATTACATACAATTTTGGAACCTATGTAAACTATGATCAACAGGCCAAAATTTAAATCGCACAATCGAAATTAATCACTTACATATATCAAGTATTGATATTCTCACACTAATTCAAATGGAAGCAATCAGCTTTCATTGAAAATGTCCTTTGATCCTATAGGATATAACAAAATTTTAGAAAAATGTAGAAAGAAAAGAAGAAAAAAATAATAGCTTTAATTGTGAGTATAAAAGTGGTATAGATGATACTATTTCTTGTATTTTATATCCTTTTGTTATTTTTACGACCGCAATAAATCGTCAAGACTGTGTTTACATGTAGTGGTTTTGGGAATTGAGGGATTAACTAATAATCATAAAAAGCTTTTCACTTTTGTTCCAAAGGAATGAAAAGAAACATGTTTTTAATAAAATGCACACCAACGTTTTAATTTTTAGGTATGCTTATTATTTGTATTACTATCATTATAATTATTATTACTATTTATCTGTGGTACATAGTGGAAATATATACTATATACAACCTCATACATTTTATCCTTAAACACTGAATCCCAGTTGAAATGATCATGCCTTCTACGCTAGAATACAGAAAAAAAGGCGCGACTAGTAGAAATAGCAAATATTGTACATATAGCCCTCCAAAAAGCGGATACTCTATATTACTAAGTTTAGCGATTTCTCCAGTTATTTTTCGGTGAATTCATGACCGAAAAAATTTGTTATCGTCATGATAGAATATTTAACACATAATAAAGCTTTATATTAACTATTTTCTGAATAATAGACTATAACAGTATTTCATTTTTAAATTAATTTGAACTTCGGCGATTTAAATTAACTTTTACTAAAAACTTAGAAACTGGCAAATGAATTAAGTCTAGTTACCAGAGAAACATGATTTGCCATACTTAGTTATGAATTAAAGTACTAAAAAAACGCGGAACTAACGTGTATCTTAGGTAGGTATGTTATTGGGCAGCAGAAAACAAAGGATCCATGACTTGTATCTAACAATATGTACGCACATTACATGGCGATAACCTTTGGCCTAAGTTACATGTTGAAACAATGATCGAGCAAGTTCAATATTGAAATGTCCCAAATACTAAATTCGGGGTTTTAGCTCTATAACTGTGTAATCACTGTTCTAGGGCTTTAAGAATTGACGAAGGTATTCTTAATATTGACTACATATTCCTATACATCTAAAATACTAGGAGAGAAAATTTGAAGTAAAATGATTTAATAATTTGCTCAATAATTTTGCTCTAATGGATAAGTTTGTTACGCGCAGTATATTGAAGTTGCAAGGTATGCGCCCCAAAAATCTTGAGCAGTTCGAGCTTGTAATACAGAATTATTAAAGCATGCTTATACATACCTAGGTATAAAGTCATAATATAGTATAAAGTTTGTTCATATATATTGACTATGTATAAAATTACTACTTCCAAATTCCAGATTTTTGGAAAGGATTATACATATATTAAGTTTAACTGCTTGTTCGCAATTTAATAGGTATGTATGTACAACCAAGGAAAATCCATGTATATACTTTTGTAGAAACACAAACGTTTTAATTTATTTCGGGTTGCTAAATTTTTCAATAAGAAAGGTTTTTCGTAACTAAATTAATCTTTCGTTAATTCAAAATTATTTAATGTTCGTATACCTTGATCTACCTATCCAAGTCATATTTCCATCTATTCACAGAATCTGAAGGTAGTTGAAGAAAGATTGTACCTTCATTATAGATCCTTTTCTTGTTTAGAATAACACTATAATTAAATTAACATAGGAATGCAATGGATGAAGTGGAATAAATTCTATAACTTTAATGGAGATAAAAAAAATAATTTCAAATAATGAAACTAGGAATACTTGATACGAAAAATCAAGACTACAAAAGTTGGTGACAATGTAATATACACATATATATCTATATTTCTTTTCTTCTTCAATTGTTGTAGCGGTTAAAGAAAATTTAGTGAAACATGGAAAAATAAAATAGATATATTCAATAATTATATTGAAGATAGTAACGCTTAGTATATAGAACATTCCTATTCCGTGATTCACAAGTACAAGTGGTATAATATATAGAAAAACGTGAGTCTCATTATGTACATGTAACTTTATGCACATTTACGATTCCAATATTATTCACTGGCATAAGTTAGCAAACAATTTTTTATTTTCTGAAGTCTTACCAGTCAAAATAATTTTCCTAATTTGTCAAGGTGAGGCCAAATCCGAAACGGTGAATTCAAAAAACTGAATATGAAACGCACACATCTAACACCCTTAAATGTCATCAAATAAACCTCTAGGAGGAGGTCCAACACGACTGCTATTCGTAGTATAAGTGGTTAAATTATCGGAACTCAAATCGTGGTAAATCTCCGCCTGATATCCATGATCATAATGGTTACTTGGTGTGTAGCGATCACTTTCACCAACATAGTAGTCTGTAGATTCGACATCGCGCAAAAGCCCAGTTCTTGCAGACTCTGTAGACTCATCTCGTCGCAAAGGTCTCACTGTTAGGATAATTTTTTATATTGAATTTGAGAAAAAAATCATGCTACCTGTTGTAATAAGCAACATGTTCAAATGCTAGGTGTAATTTTGAATTGCATCATAAGTGATTATAAACTAGTAACAAAATAGAGAAATTCAATTTTCGTTCAAATTTCACATCAATTACCAGTCTTTTTTGTCTCGTAAAGTTCAGATCTATGCAAGCAACCAATATCACACATAATATCAAAATCTACAATACCAAAGTTCAAGTACAAAAATCAAGTGTTTCTGTCATGCATTAACTTAGAATACATTCATTATCTATAGAAATAAAGGAGCAGCGAAATAATTATAATAGTAAAATGTAGTTTAATGTTTAAATCCAACATTTATTGAGCTACATGTACAATACCATTCCTTTCAAGGTCAAGTATTAACTTTAATTAGACTGCTACATGTTCAAATATATATAAATAAATCGATATAAAATATCGAAAGTATAAATCGATAGAGTTAAATAAATAATTTCAATACTTTCACATAAATCTGCACTGAGAATACTTTTATGTTCTACATTTGACAAGTAAATTATTTGAAATTAATTGGAAGTATTCATACGTCAAATATAAATAGCAAAAAATGTTCAAATATGATCAATTATGATTATTTGAAGATATTGGAAAATGAAATGCATCTATTAGGTATTCAAAAATTGAGCAATGTGATTTTAAGTACTAACCAGCAGAAGTTAATCACTTAACTCGAAAATAAGTTTCACCTTTCACTGTAAGTGTCAGGAAACTCATGCATACCAAAATGAAAATTAAGAATAATATTTTTGTTTTTTACAACAAGCATTATTTAAAAGCGGAATTCTTGCATGCAGTAAAAGATAAGATAATGCATACATCTAAAATTCATATGATACTAAGCAGAATACATTTTAGAGGCAGGAAAACTAAATCTCGAGTCTAGACAATTTCGTACATACCAGTATCAGTACTTTGTCTAGCTGTTCTATAACGAGATGCAGTTCCTAAATTATTGAACCTTTCTTGAAACTCACGTCTGCGACTCATGGAGTCCTCGGTGCGCTGGCGCTTACGTCGCTCTGAAAAAATATTAATCAACAAGTAATGTTGAGTCATTTTCAGTTATTCAGTCATTTGACTAAACATCGTGTCATTTTCAGAGCAGTATTTGGGACACTTACTCTAAATTGCCATTGTAAGCTGGAATAAATGATATTATTTCGTCTCTACGTACCACGTTTGATCAGCTCACGACCTTCTTCAACGAGATCAGTTGTTAACTCATCATCACCAAGGAATTGTTGAAACCCAAGCATCGAGAGTAATCTACTTCCAAGACTAAAGTATGTTGCCAAACAGAAGGCTAATATTGCCATTGGAAAGTACACATTGAAACCATCTGAGATAATTGATATAACATCCATGTGACCCATTACCTATCAATAAATATGAAAATATAGTATTCAGTAAAAGAACTGAATCAGTAGAGAAAATATACAGATTTCAATTTGCAAGGTAGAAGATATACCTGCGTGTAGTGTGTTTCCAAAATATGCGTTTTAATGATATGTGAGTCCATGTGAATTAGACCCAAGAAATTCAGACACATTGGAGGCGTAAGCCGACAGAGCATCATCCCACTGAATATTAAACTGTACTCATTTGTTTGATGATGTGGAGCCAGATAGTACAGATTTAATACACGAATCTTTAATACAGTCGAATAAGCACAATAGCAGAGGTAAGCTATAATTAATGTCGACAGAATCTGCAATTAGCAATAGTAATTATATAATATCAAGAAATTTTTTTTTAAAAGTAGTAAATAATACGATCGAATTGATATTAGTTAATTACCTCAATTGTGAAGTAATCATATTTAACTTTTGCCAAATTCACAAATTGCGCAAATAAAGATAAAACTGGAGATTTGTTGAAAAATGTTACTTCTGACCAGACAACAGCGACAGAGAGAGCTCCAGCAGCAAAGGCGGCTAGCTTCTGAGCATAACTCTTGATTACGCATTTCCAATACCATTCTGTAGAAAAAGCATAATATTTTAATAGATAAAACAGTTCTATTTATTCATAACAAAACTATTTTCACAGAGATTATTAAATATTTAAATTCTCACTTGAATTATGCGTAGAATCATGAACATAAAGCACATATCAACTTTTAAATGGGTAATTGTACATACCAATAGTAGGGTTGTAAAGCAGTCGCAGCGGTAATGGACGGACAATGGGAAATGTCGGCTTGAATCTTCTGTCATGGCTAGCTTGATTCTTTGCAATATCTTCCAGATGAAATATCTTTTCTATTAAAATTCCCCATTGTGTTTCCGTTCGTTGCAGAGTTTGCAGAGATTTTATAGTCTAGAAATACACCGATTTATGAGTAATGATTAGCAGAGATGAAAAACAATTGATTTAAATAACTTGTTTGGAAAAAATAATACATGGTTTAACGAAGTAAAGAAAAAGTTGCAAGGCTTAATAAGGAATTATGTATAACATACATGTTTATGGAGACGGATGAGAGCTTTTTCTGAAGGTGAATCCGTAGGAGTGTCATCTGGTAATTGCCTCCTATTCATTCTATCTTTTAATTCAGCAGGCACTTTTTGAAATATAGTTTCCAAATTACGATGGAATGGATGACCAACTCCAATAGCTACTGACGCTGCTTGTAAGGCCTAGAAAAGCGAAATATTACAAATTTGTTAAGCAGGAAACGAACTACCATAAGTATTTGTGCAGAACAATAACATTCCTAACTTTTAATCACTATTATAGATTGATACCTCAAGAACATCATCCACTGTTTCTTCAGCTTCACATTTATCCAGGCTTAGCTTAGCTGCTTTAAAGTAGCTATAATGTAAAGTGTATCCAGGTTTGCTAGCATTCCATAATCCACGAGGTACTTCGACAAGAGCGTAACCCAATAATAGTACAAGGAGAAATAGTCCCCAAGTGTTTGAGGCAGATGATGCTATAGCTTTCAATTTTTGACTGTAACGCAATGTGTAATTTTTGTTCATTTCTATTTATTTCTTTTGTATGGTTTGAAAATAAATCGAAATCCTAATTTTTTTACATAATAGCGCACGACTTATATCTACCAATACCCAGAAAGTAACGGACAGTTTGCAATTGATGGGTTGTAACATCTTTATTTGAATTAATTTATAGGTTGTAAAGAAATGCACAAATTATTTACATGCATATTAGGGACAAATCAACTTGGAGATGTTTATTGATTGTAATAATGATAAACTGATTATCCCTCATAATAATAATTACAATATGAAGTATAATACAATCAATCAATCATTGAATAGTATATCTATAAAAATATGAATTTCATCCAGAAAATACAGGAATAAGCTTAAAAGGAGCTTTATAGTCACTTGTATCCTCCTCGAAGTCATCGAATCTTCTTTCGTTGTAGTTGTCAGAAGTTCTCCAGCTAGCCACTCTTCCATCTCCCGACCAATTTGAGTCACTACCCCAGGATGCATCTCTTCGATTTCTTCCAGATTTATCATTTACGTGATCACCAATAGCATCTGGTTCCTGTATTCTGTACATACTCTTGTCCGATTCGATATCCGAAGGATTCTTGAAAATATTTGAATTTTGTAAACTTCTCTTAGCTAGTACAATGGCAGGATCTAGAAGATCGTGTATAAATAATTCTTCATCATCGATCTCTTTTTCCAATGTCGATTCAGTTGTAGTGGTGCTCGGAGTACTTGCTTTACTTGTGGCTGAAGTTTCTTGTTTTGTGGTCAAGTTTGAGAAATCTTTTGCATTATTCGACGACATCTGCGTACTGGATGAGTGTTTAACTGTAGGGGAATCAGTGATGGTAGAATTCTGCTTATTATTAACACTTTCTATATGTTTCAAAGATTTAAAGTCACTCGAACTGATTCCGTCGGAAGAATTATGCGGTGCACTATTGTACGAACTTTCTTCTGCGACTAAAGATTCCGACCCATCTGTGGAATTGTTGGTATTTTTTCCACTACTTTCCAGATCCGTGGTAGATTCTTCCTTTTCTTCGTCCTGTATGTCATCTGGTATAGGTTTGGAGGTTAAGGATAAATCCTGAGGAACTGTAGAAGTAAGAGTCTCGTTTTCGACATTAGATAAAGCTGATGTGGTACTGAGACTATGGTTGTCATCAATGGTCTCAAACTCCTCATTCTGCAGAACATCTATATTTGATATGCTGCTCGATTCAAATTCACCATTTTCCTCAGATTCGTTTGATTCGTCAGATTCGTTAGATTCGTTAGATTCGTTAGATTGGTCGGATTCGTTAGATTCGTTGGATTCGTCGAATTCATCGGACTCGTTGGCTTCATCAGACTCATCAGATTCGATAGATTCATCAGATTCACCAGATTGATCAGACTTAATAGATTTATTAGTCACATCAGATTTATTAGACTTATCTTGCTCAACTAATGGAATCACCAATATTTCCAAATCCATTGAACCCTCTTCTATTTCGCCTAAAATAACACTTTCAGTTGCTTCTGGTGATGCAAAGGAGGAAGGAGGTGATGTAAGCGAACTACGATCAATTTCAGAATTATTGGAAGATTTCTTCGAAGCAATATCGGTTGTTGGAACAATCTTCATTGAAGAAGTAAAATCTTTTTCAGAAATGAGCATGACATCAACTGCATCTTCATTACTTATACTATAAACAGACAGCGGCGTATTTGTCGTTTGATAACTCCCATTCAATGATTTCTCAGTTTTTACTTCATCATCACTCGGAGTTGTTGGTTCAGTAGTCGAATGAATTGTGACTGATTCTGCCTTTGGCGAAATTTTTGACTTCTTGCTATTAACGATCAAGCTTTCTGATATCGCCGACACATTTTTAAATTGTTGAATGGATTCTGAATTCGTTTTCGGCGTGGTAGAAAGCTTCTGATAGTTACCATCGTCTACAGAATCTATTGGAATCACAGATAGTATGTCGTCTGTTGATACATCATTGCTTGAATCCAATGGTTTTTGTTCAGAACACGAAAATGTCAAGAAAATCAGAAGTATTAAGATTTTCATATTACACTGAAAAATATAACTTGTAGGATGAAATTTTTGAGATTAGTATGCTCGCACGCGAATTCTACTTCGTAGTGGCAGATTATTGTCGACGAACGCATGTCATATAGGCCCCATGACATCAGCACGAATAGTGTTAATGGGTATACAGATTGTGCTAATCGTTACTTAGCATTCAAAATACTATGGAAACGATTTAGTAGCAATAACCGTACATGGCCAACCATTCTTGAGAGTCACTTCTCTTAACTCGCAGATTTGTATAATGAGCCAAAAAAAATCTGAATTTATTTAAGAGAGTAGTTAGTAATATGTTCGCAAGTTGTTGCTCGTGTGTTTTAAGCGACGGGTTTCGTATACACATTTCAAGGATTTATATTTTAGACTCAACAGGTACACCCATGTATCTTCAGAAATTTTTCCATTGAATCTTCTTCTTAAATCAACACAAATCTCTGTGCTGACTGATGGCTTACAAACACTTATATTTGCAAAGTTAGTCATGCATCATCAACAAGACGATTCAGTTTGTGTGTATGATTTGCAATAAACATGAGTTCACAATGTTATTGAATATAAAAATAGTTTATTTCCTTACGTTCAACGTCATATTTGCATAACAAATTATATGTCATATTGTAACTTTACTGTTAGAGTGACTCCATGAAACGAAGGTAATGAACTCACCCGTCAAGATCCAAGCCAGGTTTCAACGCAATGTATATCAACAATATACCGCAGATGAACAGATAGCTGCCATAATAAATAGCGTTGTCGATCAATGCAGACTTTAACTTTCCGCTCACAGTGAAATCTCCTGCCTTGATGTAGGATTGCATCAACGGAAGAATCAGCCATGTCAAACATTGAGAAGTCCAGTACACAACCCTCCACAAGTTTGGATAAACATTGTCGGGCACACTAGACCATGGCTCTCGACACGTCAGAGGTGCAATCGTCACATTTTCACTGACGGTGGTTGCAGTCAAGTTTAGATTATTTTGCTCACGACATTGTCTGTAAACTGTCTGGTGGACAAGTAAACACATGAAATCAGGCCAATTTGCGAAAGAAAATTTACCAGTTGTCAAGTAAATTTTGAAAAATTCGTAGTAAATTATCGCAAGTAGCAAAAATCGACTTACCGACGAAACGTCCAGCGGCAGTACAAATATAATTAACAGAGAAAAGTACCAAGCAATGAGAACAGCTATGGTGACAATGATGTGATGTCTGTACACATTTCCATATCTATAGAGTAATGTTGCTGCTAAGCAGAAGGCAAATATCACCTCGGACAAAAGCAGCCTAATGCTCATTTTTGTGCCAGTTTGATTTACAACGCGCACAAAAATCAGTTGGGTACAACGTATACAGGTACTTGGAACTTTGTATCACACGTAATTTGATTCTACTTTTCCTGGGTTTTTAGTATCTGACTGTTTGCCATTTCTTTAATTTTAAGCTCAGCCTCTTTTTGCATATTCTCCAGCTTTTCAAGCGTTATTGACTTCAGTGGCATCAATTTCGGCTTGCAAAGAATGTAATCGGATATTTCTTGATCGTAGATTACACCCTGCTGAGGTATTACCACGTTAATTTGGTCGACGTCATTATTTTGTCGGGATTCTGACATTTTTTATGGAAACTTGAAAAGTCTGTAAAATAATAACAAACAGATTATTTCCGAACATCTAGCAAAATCCATTATTGCACAAGTCAGGAATAAACGGAATGAATTGAGCTTGTGAACAACGTTTAAGGCTAGCTGCACAATCTCAGGTAAAGAGAAAATCTTGCAAAAGAGACAGCTAAATTTCTGAAACTGATACAAATACTGAAAGAAAAGACAGAGGATAGATTGGCAGAGTCGTGAGGTAAATGAAATGTGAACAAGCTGTCTGATAAGGTACAATGCAACTTTATAAAACCTTGAGCAAGATTTTCAAATGTTATAGAGAATATTATGATACTCTGGTAATGAAGGTGGGAAAATTAAAAAGTGATTAGAATGTCCAAAGAGTAGGTGGATCTTGTACAGTTCTAAATAATTTGATTATTCAGTGCTGAAATCTGTTGTTCGATAATGGTGAACTCTATTAAGACTTGTCTAGGCCTTATCCAGATTACAGAATAATTGCATGAGTATTTGACATTGAGGAATGTAACAGCAGCTTATTTTTAGACTAAGAAATGGCATACGAAAGAAATAAAAATGTCTGTGACAAATCGAACTATCACATCTCGTGTTATCAAATCGACCATTCAAAAGTCTTGCGAGAAAATTGCAAATACTGAGATTACATGTTGCCAGTTATTCTTTGGTTAATGATAGGTTAGGAGTGTGGAAAGTTATACATAAGTAGAGAAATTGAAGTCTAGAAAGTCGATTACTAAATCTAATGAATCTGAAAAGAAATTCCAAGTTCACGAGTTGAACGAAATGTAATTGCAACGTGTGAACGAATGAAAATACGGCTAGATAACAGAAGAAACTGTAAACGGCAGGGAATTCCTTGCATGCACAATATGTTGATAAAAATCGACATGCTGGGAAAATATACAGTGGAAAGGACATGAATTTTCAAAAGCGTGTACACTAAGTTGCATGTACGACTCATTGTATATACGCTCGTGCTACTTTCATTTCAATAAAATGATAGCAAGAACGCTTAAAGAGCAGCGTGTGTCAAACGTCAAACACTTGTATTAGGTATATTTCTGTGTGTTAAAACACGGTTGTTACTTATTTCAGGTTATACCATAACCTACGATGTAGATTGTCCTGTTCTGCTAGCACACTTGTACGAGTGACAAATTAAACATTACCATCGTCTTTCCAATTGTTACATGAACTTCAACAAAATTTTTGCTCTACCGACGACGTGTGTTTCACTGCTTCGTGACGTAAATCAAATCCTATATTGACGTTCGCACGCGCACGCGTTCCGTACGAATTATTCGATTGGTCTCTAACATTTAGCGCGAAATTTAACATCATCGGATCAATGGTGTATGACACTGTATACTAGTGGTGTGTGGATATTTTCTGTATTCTAACTTCAATTATTTTACCGACACTTAGCTACATGGAACTAACAGATATTGAATGCTTTTTATACTTAAAAAACGACTTGAACCTAATGATAAGCTTTGCAAGTCTTTATGCTCAAGATGTATTAAACTTATTTAACAAGGGTATCAAGTGGCTGCACTTTAATCAATAGGACTAGCAATCTGTAGTGAAGATTGTTCCACAGAACATTCACAGTTTTTTAAATCTATTCTACACATAGCTAATTACTGAATGAATGATTTAAATAAAACAACAGAGATACGATCTTTACATCACATTTATCTTGTGTATAATAATAACAACTAAGGTACTAGAAATCGTGTAGTTTTGTTTTTTATATCGGGGAATCTTTAAATCCACGACTAGCATAGTCACTGGGTTTCGTACGATCTGAGACTTGAGGGTACCCTGGGTCTCCAGGGAGTACAGGTTTTCTTGAATGAATCACTCTCCAGCCACCTTTGCGCATCCAGGTCTATGACAAAACAAAAACAATAGATATCTTGTTAGTTTGGTGAGGTGGTTAAAGGTAAATACTTAGAAGAAAAATACAACATTTGAGATAGAATATCTAGACATTAAAAAATCACTTAATTTTTTAAGGTTTCTAAATTTTTACAAGACTTACTTATAAAACATATTCCAAAAAAATGTACTTACATTTTGATTATATTTGAAATAATAATATGTGGCATATGTAAGGCCAACCCCTATGAAAAATTTTCCAGTCATAAAACGTACTATCAGTGCCCATTTGGAACCCTGAAAATGGTGAGAAAATATCAATTAATACGACATGTTCTAGCGAAGTGGTTGAGAACAAGATTCTTTGAAGCAGACTCAATTTTTACCAATGGTTTGACAAGCATATCCTCGAATTTGTCGAGAGGCGCTCTGTAAAATCTTCTTATAGGGTTCAAGTTTTGTCTGAACGCTTGAGCGTCGTCTATGACCGGCTCATCATGATGCAAGATTTGATCTTTCAGATACTGATTTCTCCATGCTCTTTCCTCATCTGTCATACCAATCAAACGTTCATTTTCACGTGCCATACGCCTAGCAATACCGAATGGCTTCACACCACCAGTATCTGACGACGCCATGTTGACGGCTTGCAAAGAATTGACCCTGTATCTGTAACAGAGAAATAATCTCAGCGATGAGTCTCGGACGTTGAGTCAAAAAATCCTTAAAAAAAAATTGTTATCCAAGAAGTGACAACACCAGGTACATATTCTGCTGTTGACGTCCTGCTTCAACAGTTAGTACAGCTGCTGAACTTAAACTCTCGTTCGGTTCTCTTCTACTTGACGATTTGCTTTTAGAAGTACCGAAAATTTGGGATACTTTTGCACTGAAAGCAACGCGGTGTTGCTCGTCGAGTGAGAATGAACGAAATCAATGACATTTCGTTTTGTTAGCAATGGATATGACAAAATCTGATCTTCTCAGTGTGAACCTTCGACCATTAGCTCAGCCATTTATGTAATTATTGAGAATTGTGATGTGACTGCAGATGGTAAATGGGATGTAGAAGAAGAGCAAAATGTGCAGTCTAAAATGTTTTCACAATGTACGGTAAATATAAGAAGAGAAGAACTATTGTACGTTCCAAGCCAACCTTATTCACTGTCGCAGGGACAAAAATAGGTTATACGCGTATGTCGTTACGTCATGACCAGCTGGATGTTCCAGGTTCTCTAGCTCGACGTTGCCATACGGCTGCGGAACAGAACCGAGTAAATTTTAAAAGCAATATCTGAATATGTCGAGCCGACTGAAGATAGAAGTAGATTTGCTGAATATGAGTATACCTCACAAAATAATTGACTTAAAGATGAGATTGCAATTTGAGCAAGAACAAACGATTAAATCCAAAAAAAAGGAGACTTCGATTCTCTAGAAACAAACATCGCGCCGTTAACTGAAGATATGCGCGTCTATTTCAAGTTGACAACGGCAACTTTATCATGATAATTAATTCAGTTTAGAACTATACTGTGTAGACTAAACAAGAGAAGCTCGATTTTCCGAAAATCGTATGGATTCTGTTGAAAAGTTGGTTGATTTATGTGCTTTCATATTACTATTCTGCGATTATCTTCTCTATTGTTCATTATCACTTCATGGTCAAATAGCGCGACCGTTACAGTAGCTAACAGTAGCAGGTATAGAGATGCGCGTCGGTAGCATTATTTTATGCGTCAATCCCACATCTATGAAACACAAAGTTTACGATTTATCTCTTACTTTTCATTCGTTATTACGTATCTTCCGTTCAGCTGAAAGTTGTGAGAGAATTCAAACTTAGCCCCGACTGCGTGGGCGACGGTAATTCTGCCATGTAATTCTGTAATAAAAATGATGTTTTTATTCTGTATAGCGTGGATTGCGATTCTGCGCATTTACCGGGCGCAGCTCGTCGACAGTCCAGAATTCAGATCGCATCATTAAGTCTGTGTAACGCAAATTTAATACCAGCTTGCAGACCAAGTTACATTCGGTGATTAATAGAAGAATCGCAGATGCGTAGCTGCAGGAAACAATACGTTATTGCAGTGAGAATAGGCCGTAATTATCGGGGGCCTGTTTCGTATCTCGAGTTTTCATTGTTTCGTGCATCTCGAGTGGTATAAGCAATCTCGATCATCTCGATTCTCGTCTTTCTATACAGGGTATCGTTTTTTATTGTTTGTTCACTCGTTTCTGTACATATTCCAGGTAGCATTTCATGTAGCATCTGATCATATTACTGATGCAATCGAGATAATATGATTGACACTATATAAATATCACAATAACGTGATCGACACATTTTTTTTCTTAGTTAGGCATACAATTAACATGGTGTCGGCAGGTGTCGGTAACTGAAAATTGCTACGCGATACATCTACCGACTCGGTTATCAGGCTTGCAATGTTAATTAATTCGATAACGGTAAGAAATTTCTGTACTGAGGCTTCCCTTGCCTCGTTGCGCCAAGCTAAAAAATCAGAGATATATTTTCAAAACGCTACGATCCAAGTAATTATTTGTGATTAAGTGTGTCTGCTAATTCCACGAGCCTACGCTGCTAAATCACAGTAATAAACACAGGTCTCTACACTACCGGCTGGAAGGCATGTACTCTGATTGTGAGAGTGTTTCGGTTAGTTCGTTGCATCTCCACTACACACGTTACTATCGAATACGTTGTACAAAAGATTTCGCGACGTATGACCAGGCCAGGAGCAGCCAGGAGCCTAGATATAAGGAGAACGATCGACGTAGGCTGCTTGTTTAGTTCGTTTAGTTTGGCTTTATTTGCGGCCAAAAAAGAGGGTACAATTCGTAGTTCTCACAGTGTCCACCAAGTTAGCACTGGGGACATTAACGTCAGGTTCATGGAGACTAGAGGTCTGCTAGAGGTAAGGAGTCCGAACGCAAAGCTGGCCAAATGGTCGGTGAAAGTGATGAACGATCCGCGGATTGTAACCGCCTGGCGGCGCTACCACTGCGGGCTCCGTCAGCGCGGTGATTCTGAATCGTCGATCCTCACGTATGTATCCTATTCGTAACCAGGCGCTGGTATCGCTTGCGGATACATCCCAAACTACAAGATCTTTCATCACTTTCACGAACCACTTTTCGACGATTCCGCCATATGCGTTCGGACTCCTGTACTCTGGTCTCCATGGTCAGGTTTATGGCATCCGATTTTTATTGCTTACACCACGTGATCACGGCATACCCAGTGGGCATACCCTTCCTTAAATTTAAAAATCCTGACCTTAGCAACGTCAGCGCTGCACTAGTGGACATTGTGAGAACTATAATGTTTTCCAAACGTACCCGCAATTGTACCCGACTCCAGATCCCTCACTTTCGTATCTCCACCCACACACGTATGTATGAGTTGTACAATGTGTGGTGGACCAATAGTTAAATTCGTTAAATGGGGATGGGTAAAATGAGGATGCGATGCCGCCTATGTATACATACAAATATCAGCAGGCGAACCTTTGACCCTCTAAATCTTAGATGTATATGTTTATTTGACATTAATTTAGACGTACCCGAATGCTAGGCGCTCTTTGTTTGCTTTTTTTTTAAATTTAATTTTCATTATACTTACCCCAGCGTCAATTATAACGTCGTTTGTTTGAAAAAGGTACATCTTGCTGATTATTATTGTATTTATTGTTTTAATCACTTCTGAATAGACCTATAACAGTCTAGCTAGCCACATATAATTAAATTTACTGATTACCATACCTCAGCTGATCATTATGATCCTAGTTAAGCGTTATCATTTACGTTGAACCAGATTCATAACTGTATGAGGGATAATTGACAGTCTACTAGACTAAACCATTCTGCAATTGGAAATATGGTTAAAATTTTAAATTCTCTTTCAGTCCTATTACTGGTTTTAATCCACTGCCACATGTGTATGAAAATGAAAACCAATCTACAGATTCTTTGAACTCTTACCTTATTCTTGATTGTCGATTGTTTTCGAGTCATTATAGGAATTCTTGAATCTTCTGAACAACGATGGAAAGGAATTCTGATGCCATCTCATCTCTAAGGAGTCTTAGAACCATGATGGCTATGCACAGAGAATCTCCCGAGGAAGCTCATTTTTGTACTTTAGACAATTTGAGCGAGGCTCTTTCCACCCTTTCAGAGGTGAGAATTTATGTCCGTTAGATGCAGCAATTGATTCAATTTGAAAACGTGAACTTATTGTTAGCTCAGCATCAGCACATGTAAACTTTTCCTTTTATGGTTGGAGATAATCGAGATGAAATTAAGAGTAGCAAGATCCAGACTGTAATGATGATCGAAGACCTATGTACATTTCTCGAGAGTTTTTTTTTTTAATTTATTATATTTTGCCTTCTGCACAGAATTAGTTGCTAGAAGTACTATCGGGTTGGTAATGCTTGAAAAAATTTAATCTTGTTTAGGAACTTGAGTCCTTAGGTTTTCTTCCAACTGCATTGAACATCAACGAATCTCAGTCCTTGGAATCAATAAAATCTACTTGCGTCAAACTTATAAACGCATCTTGGGGCTTAGTTCATGAACATAGGATGCTTATGAGGGTGAATGAACAAGCTAGTGATGTGCAACACAGAACAGCAAGTGATAATTCTAGTCTCACTGTAAGTTGAAGTTTTTACATCTTGACCTCTCTTTTCAATTGTGTCTTATGACAATTTTTTACTTTAAACATGCAGCATTGACTGGATATAGGTGAGTGATAGTGGTTATTAAACTAAACTTACTAAACTTTGCAAAGGTTCAACTTGAACTCAAAATTTGTTCCGTTCAGATAAACATACTTTACATACTATTTTGCAAATTCTGCAGTCTTGGAGTACAATTTATCGTAACTCGAAACAAATGCATCGTAATTATCATTAATATTATTAATCATTTGCATAATATACCGTTGCTGAAAAATGGATTCGGAACAAACACGTACTCTAAAATATCTCCTTTCAAGATAGAAATATATGCTCGTTTTCTCCAATAACTTATTACTTGAAATATTTTCATTCTCCAGAATCATGTTAAGCATCTGAAAGAGAATTTGGAAAAGAAGCAGTATCTTTTATGTGAATCTCAGGAAAGGGAAAGACGACTGAAAGTCAAATGCGAATCCCTGTCTCGTGAATTCAAACACGAGAAGGACGAGGTAATATTACAGACAGACATAGCTTGGAAGCCTAGCTTACCTGCACTAAATACTGTGTTATTTATACTCAGGCAGTGAAATTGAGGAAACAGCTACAGTCCAAGGATATTCAGCACGCTCATGAAGTAAAACGCTTACAGCAAAGTGGCCACAAACTGCGAGATCAGCTGCAAAAATCCGTTGGTATGTATTCAAATGTTTCGGGAATCTTACTCTGCAAAGCTGTCGACATTCTAGCAACTGTTTCAAATCCATCCAAATATGTGGAATACGTTACAAATATAAAAACGGTAACTGGCCTCAAAATAAATCTTAGAATATCGTATCATGTTGATTCCCAACTATTTCTAATACCTGAAGTTGTTTAAAGTCGAATTGAGTAGATCAGTCAAATTTTTGCAACTCCTACTTTCATCGTTGACACGTTTACAGGAATGTATGTACCGAGGGACAAAGCATCTCAGAATATTCAAGAGGAACACGAGCGTCAGTTGAATATGTACAAACAGACAATTTGTCGCTTACAAGAAAGCAACAGCCAACTGTTGTTGGATATTAATGATTTGAAAGATGCGCTGAGCCTACATTCCGAAGCAATCGATCTACAAGCTGAGGCGTCAGGAATTTGGAACGATGCAGACATCTAGAGCTTCATAGTGGTACGTACAACCAGTTTTCATTATGAAGCTTTTTTTTGTAGATGTTGAAAACCATTTCCTATAAAGATACGGAAATAATATAAAATCGTTTCCCGATGGCACAACTTTATTGAAAAAATTTCGTCGCACATGTATGTTATATTATTACAGTTGTGAAATGAAGATAACTAACCTAGACTTTCTAAACAATTCTAAGCCCGTCTTGGAACCCTAATAATAGAGATAAATGCGGTTTCTATGGATTGTTCCATGCATGGAATAAAGTTTTTCCGAATTTTTGACAGTGAAATCTATTTTTTGGATTCAATTGCGTAGTGATCATTCTCAACATATACTAGTAGGCAATATCAATTTAAAAGTATTGAAGTATGAATATGATGAAAATAAATTAGCCACGCAAGAGGAATTACTTACTTAATTTAATAAAAACTGAGACTGCTTGGGTGAGTTACAAACCCTGTATAAGGATGTAAAAATGTGCTTATATGTTCTTGATAGTGTTTCATTGTCAGTAACATATTTTCTCCATTCGGGTTCTAAATGTGGAGGAGATCAGGAAAAAAATACATATTGAATTATGACTAACTGATAAAAAATGTGAAGGAAATGTTGCCTAGTCTAAAAGTATAGATATTTACGTAATAACGAATGGTCAGGAATATAAGCGGCAGGCGTAAAAAAAAATATGGCCCACGGTTTTTGCAAGCAAATCAAATACCTTATTAAGATTCAGGGAAACTTTTGAAAAAACTTATAAGATAACAAATAAAAATAAACATGAAAAATGTCAATAGGTCGAGCTCTACTATGTTTTTCGAAAACGGACGGTCTGATTATTCTGTTGGATAAGATTTTTGCTAAATGCTACCAAGCAAGTATCGTACCATTACACGTTTATAAATTATGGAAACGATAGAAACGGAAAATAAAGATCGTTACTGAGATTGAAATTTATATACAAACACTATAAATTGAAAACATCGAAAACTGGAGCGCAAATTACGAATATGACAAAAATCAAATACCCAGAGAATGACCAAGTAAAAAATTATCAGCGAAATCCAACCCAGATTTTTTACCACAAGTTGTTTTTCCTTGAAACTTTTACTGCCAATTGTATAAGTATCTTTAAAAGATTCTTATAAGAGTTTTCAAATTGTAGGGATTATTCATCCTCGAACGCTTGTCTATACATAAAATAAATTAATTTCAGGCTTTTCCAGAGGAAAAGAAAAAATGTAATACCGATTGATTAGAATCAAGAGTTCCACTTTGGGAATTTCTTTCACCGAGTTTCAAGCTTTTGCATTACACATATTACATCCTAATTGTAAGAATGTACGAGACTGCTACGAGACATAAAGATAAGCTACAGCTAATTCCCGCGGCTGCTCCTTTAGCAACTTTCGCTTCGTCGACTACCGAGTTATTGTTTTTTTCGGGGACCTGATTCCCTTCTTTGGCTTCTTCAGGCTGATACAATTCCTCAATAAGTATTTTGTTGCGATTATACTCGAGGTGTTTGGTATATCGGAGTGTCAAGGAGCTCGCGTTGTCGCCGCATGTGTCATTTACGTCGATGTAATCGCTGATGACGTTCACGGAGGCGCGGATAAACGTGCAATTCAATACCTGGACGTATTCTGCCTTCAGACTCATGTTTCCCGAATTTTCGAACTCGAACATTGTGTTTACCAGCTTGATGGATCCATGTTTAGAGTTCTCGAGCTGGACGGGACCTCCGTTGACTGTTATCCGACAGTTGATAAACGTTACGTTAAGTCCCTCGACGTCGAAAATTTCTAGGGCGTGCAATTTCTCGATCGTCACGTTTATCAGAATAAATTCATTGATGTTGATTTTTTTTAGGGTTTCCTCGAAAAATTCGATTTTCGTATTTTCTATATGAAGTTGACCTATTCTGTTGACATTTGTGAAACTGAAGTGTGTGATGTTCGGTATGTTACCGATGTTCAAAAGTTTTATGAGCCTCATATTTTGTACACTAAAAATCGTTGAGAGCTGCAATTCTTTTGTCACGTTTTCCACTGTCAGGGATTCCACCTCGTTTTCCAGTCCGATTCCAGTTTCCGATATAGTCACGGAAACGCAAGAACTTACTCGGACCGAAACAGTGTCGAAATCATGGCAATTCGCAGACATGGAAATGTCGTCGTTATCCTGAAATAAAATAAGATGGGCACTGGGTAATTTAGATTTTCCACATCCTGCGTATCTTAAGAAATAGTTACTACATTGAAAAATTGACCGTTCAGTGACGTACCTTGTCTGCCGAACAGCTATGATGCCATAGTTTTTCATCCTTGACGCATAAATCCTCTGCTCTCAAGCCAGCAATTATCGTGAAACAAATTGTTATCGTTAACCCGATCTTCATCGTGATTTGTTTCGGAACCCGTCTTGTTTGAATTTATTTATTTGTTTGTATATTGTATACAATATTCTTCTTTCAACGAATAATTTTCTTTGGATTCGTTCTCGTTTGCACCCCTCGGTTAAAATCGGGGATATTTCTAACACGTTGATACAGTTGTCAAATTTTTCCCTGATGGTAATGTATTCTCTACTATTGTGAATGCATTTTTATAAACGAATTCGTTACGCTGATGTACTATTATATTATAAAAAAATCGACCGCGCACTGTTCGGTTCGAAGCACAGTGAAAGGGGTGACGAATAAATACTTTATTGATATACCCGATGTTTGCACTCGTACCTACTGTAAGATTCGACTCAATTATAACGGACAGCTTTTACGCGCCGCTTTTTACAATGACTGACTCATGTCAAGTGATCGCCGTGGTTTATATGTCTCTGTATCGTACTTCGGTCGCATCGCGGTTAATTAACTTCCTTGGCTGTAGTCGGAAACTCGCTTTCCCGCATCCTGTAACAAGATTCGACTAATGATTATTTTGTATTTTCTTGAGCTGACGCGAACGCGTTACTCATTCACATGCTGATGGGTATTTGGGAATTTCCGTATAACGACTCGTATTCACACGGATAGAAAAATATTGTAGATTTTACATCTCCTGTGGTGAATATATCCATGTACAGCACTTTTTTGGAGTTTAATCTACAGCCGTTGTGGCAAGATTTACTAATCGGATAACAAGAGTTAAAGAACCAATAGTAAGAGTTACAATATGCTTAGGTAGATCTACCAGAATTGATACGTTGATTTGACTAAAAAAAAATACTAACCCTACCTATATTCACCACAGAGATGTGAAATCTGCATTATATTTTTTCCGTGAAGTTACTGCAATATTTTATTATAGCCGAGATTCTAGTCTAGACTCGACGAGGAATTGCTCATAATATTGTTTAAACCACCGTTCGAAAACCCGGATAATTGTGATATCCAGTTACAAAACTACAAATGAAAACTTTGCAGACTACGTCAGTACTTGCGGAAAAATAATATCCGCGTATGATTCATTTCCGCTTACTGCCACTGACAATGATAATCAAAATTATAGCGATAAACAATGAAATATGAAATAAATTAATTACATCGTTAATCGGTAAATATAATGAATTATCGCTGACCATTTTGATAGTTATCTATTATTTTCTTATTCTTCATTACAATCTTCATTTCGTTTCTATTATACGGAATCGAATGTAAAAGCAGACGCTATGTATTTCCCTTTTCATATCCTCATTTTTTATGATCTATTTGAAACCAAAATGAAACTATGAAACGAACACGCGGCTGGAAATTTTTCTGCTAAATACTAAATCGCTGTTGCGAGATTTTCCCAGTCCCCCACCTGGTTTGACTACGGCGGAATGTTTGACGCTAATTGTGAACCGTCCAAATCAAGTTGAAACACCCCCCCCCCCAAATTGAATCTTTCTCACTGCACTGTAATTATACAATATATGAATCGTTAATTTTACATGTATTTTCCTATTCCCTGAAACGAAATCTATTTCAAAATAACAAATGCGCGATCGAAAAAAAAAACTGCAAAGCGGTGTGTCTAAACGTTGTATAAATACTAGAGTCGCTGTAATAAGCGATCGTAATATATTCCAAGATATTCGCAGAATGGCAATTACGGTTAATTATAACGTTGTTACGTGCAGAAAGTTCGAAAGGAAGACTAGCATCAGCAAGGTTTCAATTAAACTTTGACTATTGTAAGGGTATTCGACGTTGAGAAATTGTCCAACGGCTTGTAGACATTTTATGCAAAGAATATTCTTTTAATGAGCCTGCGTATTGTAAAACTTACAGTCATATTTACAGTACCTTCCATGCATGAAATCAGCCTCGATGCAAACCAACTGTTGCAAACATAGCTAGACCCCTGAGGGTTCAAAAAAATAGACAAATGCAATAGCAGATTGAATCCATTTATTAAAAAAGTACAAAATCAAATAAACGTTCAAAAAATTAAACGTGAATAGTCATAAAGAGAAAAAAATTGAAACGAAGAAACTTATCTTTTGGCACATGACCGCATGCTGATTCACTAGTTTGTATGTGTATATGGGGCAATCTATGGCAACTCGACCAATGATTTTCCCTCACTAGTTTTGACTCTCTTCACAATTTTTGATACGATCCTCCTGTCTCAAAAAAACACACCTGAATTTTTTTAGATTTTTATCTCCAATCGTGAATTTTCTATGATTATTCAAATCCATCTAAAAAAATGGCACTTTGTGAAAATCTCAAATAATTGTCAAAAATCTTACTTTCCATTCCGATCATTTTCACACCTGTCCCATAATGGGTAGTTTTTACTATTGTTTTTTTTTTTTTAACGCTGAAAATTTCGAACAAACAAAACACGATGTCTCAATATTACAACATTTTTTTCAAACATTAACAAAATTCTGTATCTAAGAAAAGAATTGCAAAAATTCTGTACAGAATCTTTGATGATTATTCAAAAATTAACTGAACGTTGAAACGTGGTGTTTTGTTTTTTCATAATCTTTAAAGTGCTAGAACAACATAGAAGGAAAAAAACCCGATTTTTGATAATATTTGATTATGAGATTTAAAAAAAATGCCGTTTGTTAGATGAGTTTGAATAATCAGAAAATTCGCGATTGGAAATAAAAATCTGAACAAATTCAGGAGTAATTTTTTGAGACTGAGGAATCGTATAAAAATTTGTGAAGAGAATAAAAATGATTGAGGAGAAATTACCGGTCGAACTGACATGGAATGCTCCATATTGTGTATATATACATATTGAATAAAAAATATTAAAAAAGTAAACATATACTTTAAATGTACCGTCCACGTATCAAAAATCGTGTGACTATAGTTTGAAGGTCATTATGTCATAAATATGTCTACCCAAGAAAATGCAATTTCACACGTTTCTGATGGTGCGTCAGTTAAATAAGGTACAGAAACACGATATATCACAGGAAAGAGAGAGAAAGATGAATAATAGTAGTGGAAGAAGTAATAGTAGTAACCATAATAAGAGTACTAACAATAATAATAATAGTGATGATCTTAATAGTAATAATAATAGGAATAACAATATTCGAATTGTATGTAAGGACAAAAGTTTTTGTGTTCTGTGGAATGAATGGCACATATTTGTCCACGTCAATAATTACAGCCATTAACTTGAAATCACATTATCGCGATGAAAATGCACGTCTGTTATACATATTATTTATAATCTGTCTCGAGGCGAAACATATGATCAAGTTGAATTTTTCAAATGATCGAATTCAGGTATTATATTCATTCGCGTTGAGCATTCTTCACGAGGAAATCAATCGAGTCATTCTATTTCTTTCGCAAATGTTTACATACAGTTAGTTTTTCGGCTCTGTTTCTCTTTGAAGAATCTCAAGAAAATTCTCTTCAATACGGGTGACAGATGCGTGGGAATGACGCTCTGGTCATTACCATACGATCAGATCGGCATACGTTATCACATAGCGAAAGTCGATTGTAAAATTGATAAAACAATGAATAACGCTTGCCTGTACTTCTATGCGTGTATAGGTTATTATAAAAATACTCAGCGTTATACGAATCTAAAATAGTAGATCGTGCACCAAGGGAGTAAAATTGCCCGAGGCTTTAAAATGGCTTACTCCCGAGGTGTACAGGATACTTTATATACCCCCTGCCATGTTTTCCGAGCTTCCGAGCCGACATATCTCATGGGGTCGTATAACATTCAACCCAAACTCAACCCAACCACGCGTCCCAAGGACTAAAAAAAAGCAACTTCCAATTTTAAGCCCTGAGAATCCGAGAAGGGAGTAAAAGTCGTTTTTACTCCCTAGGACTTAAAAGTACTACTTTACTCCCTGTTCGGAGGCATCTAAGAGCGAGGAAAACATCCCAGTGGTATATAAAAATATATCTATGGAACTGCTCTCGTCCTTTGTACATTATATATACAATGCTCTCTCCGTAATTTCCGCACCTCGTGGCTGATTCATCGAGAAATTATAAAGAGAGAAATTACGGAGGGAGTACTGTAAATTAAATCATCTGAAGTGATTTAAGACTCTATATTATTTAAAACAAAAAAAAATATTAAGGCTTGTAGGTATTTTTGCACTGAGATAAAAATAAAATTAAATCGACTAAACTATCGATTGATGCCACGTTTGTTACCTTAACAGGGTGTACTTCCAAAAGTCGCAAACCAAATTTTGCCATGAAATTTTTTGGCACACGCATTCCATTTGCCTATCTAAGCGTCCCCTTAAAAGAATTTTTGGGCGACTCGCAATATTTATCGAAATATTGAATCATTCAAATAGAATATATATGTGTGTCGAATTTCATGGCGATATTCGGTTTTCAGCTTTCGGAAGCTTAGCACTTTAACATACGAGTAGATAGGGTTGACCCTAGTTTGGTCAGCCGTTCCGGCATCTGCTGCCGGTTTGAGATTCATATATTCCCGCATAACATTTAATTATGGAGATTTAACCCCTTAACTGTCAGTGACACACATATGGGCAGAAAATAGTCGTCCCACTTTTGTGACGTAACACTGATGTGAGCGTTTGAAAAGAGACAACATACATTTATTAAACCGATTTGGCTGTAATTTGTTTTTGAGGTCGTTGAATTGTAGGACAAATCTTTAAAAAAAATCTCATTTTCACCTAACTGCTAAGTGGTTAAACGGCGTACGATGAAAATGTTATATTACATGCTTGTGGCATTGTCGTAATGTGAGATTTTCAGCAGCTACATTAACTGTGTTTTCTGTTCTTCACGCAACACATTCTTCTTAAATCATCCCCGTTCAGATAGAACCAGTATCAATCTTGTAAGCGTAGCCTTTTCCTCCAGTCGGGGTCAATAAGCAATCGGCAATCCGACCGCTTAGGCGATAAACTTTCATGGCCTGTAAGGTTATCACCCATCTAGTTACCAGTGCTGGACGTATTGCTACCGCGTTCACCGAGAAAAACCTGCGAAGCGTCAATTGCAAATATTAAATAACAAACGTCTGTGTTTGCTAACGCAATTTTACGACGTTAATCAACATATCAGAACTCCGAGTAGTTGAGACAGATGGTGTTTAAATTTACCTCAATTAATTTCTGCTTCTTTAACATCTCCAATGTGATATGCTCAATGTCACAATAGAAATCTAGCTTATATAGCAATCTACATATCTCTACGGTAGATTTCTCCTCGCTGTGGCATTCCACAGCGACATGAAGAGGTATCTTCCCTGTGAATGATCGAAAGAAAGTTGTTCAGACAATGTAGGCCATGTTGAAACAGGTTAAACATTTTCAAATTTCATATTCAGTATGGAAAAGGGTTACAGCGATCGGACGCACCTTTGATGTTTATCGCCGACACATCGAACATACTGGACCCGACCGACACAAGTTCTTTGAGAATGTTCGCGTGGCTATCTCCTTTAGCCGCCAACAAATGCAGCAGCGTGTCCTGAAATTGAATCGTAGTCGGTTGTCAAAAACAAGCATCCGCTTCGATACCGTCTATCGCGTTGATCGAATCTCCGGGAAACACTGTTAGCTCAAATTTTGCTTACCGAGTCATGCGTGTCGTATCTAGTAGGCTGGATGTCGATAGGTATCGTCGAGTTGGTAATGCTCTGTATCCAGGCCTCTGCTATAAAACGACTTAGTTCCGGAAGCTCGGGATGAAAAATTGCTGCCAAGTACAGAGCATCGTGTCCGAATCGGTTCTTATAACTGAACGTTTCGGGTCGAGTTTTCATCTTTCGCACCAAAGCTACGATTCTGGGTTTCGAATCTGGCTTCAAGTTGCGTATTAATGCCATTAGGGTCCTGCAGAAAAGTTATTCAATTGATTCATCGGTGCCGAAATAACGGAAGAAGAAGTGTTACCGAAACACCCTTGTTTCATAGGATCTGAAATGTTTATCGTCCGTTTGTGAGTTACTTACGAGTCGCCCGCGGCATTGTAGCTTTCTTTCCAATCCATCATCTCACTTGCGGCCTCAGATGCTGCAGAGTTGCTTACATTTTCCATCAGACTGTCGCAACCTGGTATTGTTGGTGTTTTTAAGCAAGCCACGTAGTCCGGCTCTTTGCTACATTACACAAGTTTTTTACGTGAGTCTTATCAAATAATTGTGTGGAGTAAATTTGCAACGTTGTTTAAGATAGTATAGACAAATTCCAATCTTACCGTGTGGCCGTTGTGGCTCGAAATTTCGCGGGTTTCCTTGGGGTCTGAAAAATACCCTCAGTCCTCGGCAATGTTTGGCTTGATTTCGTAGGTGGCAAATTTTTCGATCGCATGGATTTCGTCGAATTCCAGGTATTGTCGCTGTCAAAACGGATTTCGCACTGTTGATTTGTGGAATGGTGATTTGTGGAGTATGTTACTGCTCCACCATTGGTACCTGTCATGCTGATTTGTTTCAGAGTTGTCTGATTGTGAATCGGGGATGGAAGAGAACCGTTCGTATCTGAACTTGTCGGGGAAGACGAAATGTTGGGTACCTGATGGTAAATTCCAATTGTGTTTTCGTTGTTGCCATAGTCGCAGTTTAATACTTTGGTTTCAATACAGGTATTATCGGCCATTATCGGACCCGGCGACGGCAAGGCGTTATATGGGGGCAAGTTCCGAAAGGTTTCCGCGTCGGTAAAATCGGTAAGTACTTGTGACTCTAGTTGGTAATCAGAGCCTGGGGAGTCGATGAAAAATTGTTTCCCCGATGAATTGCTCTGCGTTTCTACGCTATTACCATTCGGAAGCCATTTATCATTGCAGCTAGTGAGCATGTTATTTATTGGCGAGTTATGGAACAAATATTGGGTGCTTTCGTCCGGGTTCCAGTGGCTAGAACTTCCTTCTGGACTATGATTCGGGGTGTCGCAAATTTGCGATGTCGATGGTGATGAAGGAAACCCCTCCCACTGAAAAGGCTATAAAATATTTTTGAAAGACTATCAAAACTGGCCCAATAATTATTAATTATCTCAATCCGACTTGTTTTAAAAAATTTTCATATCTTCAATTCACAATAGAATATCACATTACCGTAAGCGAGAAGTTATTTGGGCTTGATTGCTCAAGGTGTATATCTGGAACTGTAGCCATGTTTCTCGATAAGTTGCCCGGAGTCCAATTGTAGTCATTTCCAAACGCTTCAATGGAATTTGTTTCACAGAGCTTTGGATATTTGTAAAGTAGAATACACACGTTAGTATGAACAGTCATTCGTTGATTTGCAGCGTGATTAAATTCTTCACAATTTCTCTTCAAATAATCGTAAGGTAAATCGTTAGGTGGTTTTGATCTATTTCCTATGTAACCAACATACTTATTCGCTTCAATTTGCCTAGGATAAAAAACTACAAAGTTAATGTGGTACTATACTAAATTCTGAAACGTTTGGAGAAGGAATCTTATTTTTCAAATGAAACTTGTAGTGAAATTAGATCAAGTGTCCCAGAATTTCGAACATATTATAATTGGCTTAAGTATTGTTATTCACCAGTTTATCCACCAGTCCATCGAAAAGCACTGGATCCGATTTGTATACCGAGCCGACCGCTTCTTGCAAAGTATGGTCGAGTAGATTTAAGGTTGACTGGTAATTTCCTTCGATTCTTCCACGGTCGTTCGGATGGTAGGGTTCTGAGCGCTTCTTGCTTGCACGACGAGTAATGTTCGGACCTCGCGCCACGATTTCATCCCCACTTGAATCTGATTCAGAATCTGATGCACCGTCGCTCGGTGCATTCTCATCGGTGCTCGTTCTCGCAGAATTCAGATTGAGCCCCTTCAACCCCTTTGCCATGCCTGAGACTTGCGTGTTGTCACTCAACTCCTCATTTTCACTGTCGTACTCATCGTCGGACGACGTCTGCTCGGAGTCAGAACTTTCCGGCGATGATCTCGAGGAGTTGCGTCTTCGAGACGAGTTGTCCGAATCAAATGACGTTGACGGCTTCATTCGTGCCCTGTCGATGCTCGCACAACGATTATCCGTATCCTCTGACGATGGAACGATTCCTGGGTCCACGGACTCTGTTACGTTTTCACGCGGCATTCTGTGAACCAATAAACCGACTGTTATTTCGGCTGATCCGTCCTTCTTTATTCAACAATTACTTGCTATGAAAGGAACAGTCGGGCGGGACAAGAAATGCTTAAGCACAGCGAGTGCGTTGACGCTTTACTTAGGGCGTCCTATCACGTTCTTCGTAGAACTTGTCACAACTTCTATTAACGTGGCAAATTTTTTTCCGTATATTCATACTTCCGGTCCGCCTCACTCTATAACTTGAACAGATACAAGTTGCAAAAATATAATCATTACTCAAAAACCGTGACCCGTTCAATCGAGATTTGAGATTAGGTCTTGAGTCGGGTCACATCATCGTGCTTCTTAATTATCGTTTTAACTTATACGCACTGGTAAAAATTGGTGCAATCAGACTGCAAGTTTACAAATTCGGTGCAGCGACGTAAACTACTATGTATTTATCTTACATTTACATTGAAAATTTTTGATTTTACTAAAATTTTATAGGAAAAGTACAAAAAAAAAAATAAATAATAATTCGAATTTACTAAATTGTGTAGTAAATTGAATGGTAAAATGTGTGGTGAATTAAAATTGTTTCGTATTCGAATAAAACTTACGATACAGAGTAAGAAGTTTTATACAGAAATATTTAACAGTGCGATAACGATGGTACAAAGAGATTTGAGTAAGTGGTTAGCAGAGTTGAAGTTAAAGAATAAATTGGCCTTTAATTAATCCGACCATTTGATAACAGGCCATTTGGCAATCGCGTTTAGTACATTCGCGTGACACGAATTCGTAATTATCCGACTATTCGATTAGTTTTAACTCTCAGAAAAGATGGTGTACCTGGATTTGGCTTAACTGCATTCAAAACATTAGATTGTTATTTTGATATTGGTACGAATTGAAAAAAATTACTAATTACGATTTCCTGGAATCGGATCCATTTCTTTATTTCTACATCAAATGAAAATGCATCGGAGCGTATTTGTTCATAATTACTTATAGAGCGGAGCTGTTAAGCCCTTTTCCTCGTTTAAAGTAGGTGTACTTCGATATTTGGCACCCTCTTAAAGCGCGGCTCGAAAGTTGATCGGGGTATTTCAAAGTGAGCGAGTACTTAATGTATTTGCGACTTTATATCAAAGTAAAGTGGTCATCTACGCGTTCACCATGGCGCTCCATGTACGTTAAATCACATCGCTCCACGATTATTCTACATTTGCCGAAGATGTCTGAAACTGTCGGTGATAAATAATGAAATTGGGCTCAAATTAATGTTTACTTATTTCACGTATTCGAAGCGATAAACCTGTAGCCAATAATAATTCAAAGCCAGTGCATGATTTCAATTTCATCGGAATTGTTTTTTCTTTGAAATTGAAAATCTTTCCGCAGTAAATTCACAATCTCTTATCTGCTGCTTGTTTAAACACATCTAATTTTAAGTCATTAGGACGGATGTCAGGGTTAGGCGTTATCACCGCGAGTGTCGTTTCTCCAACTAATCGTACAACTGGCGGCTGTACAGAGTGCAGCGTTAAGAAATTTATAGAACTTGGCTCACACTGACAGTTACTAATTTAAGAAATAAAAACTGACGCAACCTTGTGGAATTTAAATGTATTTCAAATTTTTCAACGCTCGCATCACTTTTCGAAATACACTTTAGGACTAAAATTATAGATCAGAATTTTATCCGATTTACGATTCACCTGCTCAACGATCCACAAACTTTATCCAAAATCCTCTGTATCGTTCGGTACAGTCACGACGATGTGGATAAACTCAACTGTTCTTCGATAATTTAAGGTGAACCTCCGATTCTCAGTTTTCTCGAATTACCGATTAAACGTTTGTTTTTTTTTCTTCTTATTCTTAATTCCCTTTTACTTGATCGTGTCTTAAACAAAAGCTTGGCATGTTTTACAGTTTCACAATTTTCGCTGACGACTCTAACCGGTGTAAGTCAACGAATCGTCGGGTTTCCGTTTATCGTTAAAATATTCTCTGCGCCTGTCACCAAAATCATGACAAAACACACGAACCAAGCTTTCGTCAGTGAACCGGCCGGGTTAAAATTAAAAGAAGAGAAACTCCTGCGACCGGAACCAGGAGCTTCGGGGCGCTATGCTCGTCTGAATTGAATTCGGTATAGTTGGTCGACGGTGCTCCTGCCAACCATGACGTTTGCGGCGTGTGCGCAGTGGGGGTAAAGCTACATACGTGGGGAGTTACGCAACCAACAGTTCACACAAGCAAGCGTAATTTTCTTACTTGCCTTGAGCGCTAATTGTAGGGTTATTTACTGCAACGATATAATGTTGTACACACGTATTTACAGCAATTATCGAAGATACGGCAAATATTTCGAGCGCTTCGCGTCAAATTAGCAGCCCCTGTACCTCACCCCCTGCGATTTTGATTATTTTTTAGTACGATGTGTTATTGCCGATACAAAAAAGAGTCTCCGAATTTTTATCAGATTTTTTGGTAGCCGGTGGTGAAATTTGAAAGAGAAAAATCGAAAGATCAGTTTCGAAATTACAATTTTTTAAACGTGAAAAAATTCACACACACAGGCGGCCAAGGGGAAGAGTGGGCGGGACTTAAGTCTATGCCCCTCGCGTTCTATGGCCCCCCACTCTGCACTCCGTTGGGACCAGTCTGCTTGCACTTGAACGTTCTGAAGTTCTGACGTGCGAGGAATATAACTGGAAGCCCGTATGCGTTTCGCGTGGTTGATGAGATTAGGGTACGTTTATCCAAGGAGAGGTTGGCACGTATCCATATTATTTCAAATATTTATTGATTATGCAAATAATAATAAGTTGCAGAAATCATTGAATAATCTTCGAGTTTTCAAGAGATCTGTTGCATAACTCGTTGCAGGAAAGTGAAAAATGTTACAAGAGAAATTACCCGAAACAGCAGTTAGCTAATTCATGACTAAATACTAGGGATGGGCGATATCAAGCAAAAGATCGATTCTCAGAATCGATTCAAATTGATTTTGGAAAAATCCACACAGCCAAAAAATCGGACACAAAAGATTGATCGTTATTTTTACTTTTTAGTTTAACTGGAAACCGGTAGCTATATTGAAGATTAAAAATCGTGTCACAAAAATGTAGTACTTATTCAACAGTTTTGATATTTAACAATAGTTTGCTTTGGGTCATATTTGTTTATCACAGCAATAGTTCTCATATACATATTACACAAATTCAGCCGACTAGGTGGGAAGCTTTTTTTATTAGTTGTGATATTAGATTTATTCAGCGCTAGAAATTGGTCGATTCTTTTGTATTCTCAAACCTATATTATCCATAAAATACAGAACGCCAAAATAGACTTTCAAAACTTTTTTTAATTGAACATTTGTGAACCTTCCGATCCTTGCAGACTTGGAATCGATTCTAGAAAAATCGATTAGTAAATTATCAATACAAAAGATCTATTTTCTCGACCCAAAAGTTCGATTCTTGAGTGGATCGATCTAGAATCACGCATCCCTACTAAATACATTGCCATCAATGATCCAGGTCTCACCACGTGGAGGTCGCTGCGATGAAGAAACCCACCCTATCCCGTCCCAACCTCTCAACCACGCCAGGAAAAATTAAAAGTGTTACATATATGTATATACATCGATAGATATGCAAAAGAAAATTAGTAAATTAAAAAAATTGAGTTAGCTATGCAGGAGTATATCAGAAATTGATAGATAAGGCGTATTGAAAAATCAGCGAAATCTATGGTACGAAACATAATCAAAAGTAATGGCGCGTCAATAAATAAAATATATACATTCGATCGCGTGGAATACCATACTTTTCCTGTATCTGTGCCGTGTATTTCGTAAAATTGTGAAAAAAAAATTCGTTCTCGTTTTATTACAACGGGAAATTTGCTCATTTCCAGTGCTGTTTTCTACGACTCGAAATTCGGAAAAATACACGGCACAGATTACTCCTACGCCTTCAAGATGCTTCTAATAGAAGTTCGATATCTTTATAAATGTCGGAGAAAACTTGCATCGCGTGAACGTCTGCAAACGGCAGTTCCGCCGGGAGTAGGCAACGTCCTTAGAGTGTCGGATCGAGGAACGACGGTTTTGCACAGCTGGCTCAGTATAGGCAAGATAATGGTAGAGGAGAGGGGTTGGATCCAATAGATAAACACAATATAATAGGTAACGGTAATAATTGGGACACTCACCTCATTTGTATCACGTGAGTGAATACGCAGGAATTGATAGTATGCTGCAATTACGGTTTCGGTGCGTCAGTATGACTATCGAGTAAATCACACGATGATATAACGTTAATAATTTTGACGATGGAAAGCTGTATTGTACAACACTCGTGAACAACCGCATATCAACAACGTTTCAGATTAAGACTACTCTTCATACATACCCTCGTCGATTCTGGCGTTCCACAAGATAGCGTATGACTCATGCAAGGCATCTCAAGCTTTAGATTTTTCCCTTTACGATGCAATAATAACGGCTTTCGAGCTGCTTGCACGTACATATTACGCATGCGGCACGTACGTATATAAGTTATATAAATTACATATCGTGGAGTATATATGTTGAGTGTGGTAGACAACCCGGATTTAACTGACTTCGAAGAAGTTTAACGTATTTTCGTTAAGTAAGAAGTTAAGGGAACGTTGTCTTGCGAAAGTATAAGATGTGAAATTACACGGATTAACCGATAAACTTGAATGAACAATTAGCTCGTCACCAATGATGCAGCCGGTTAGAATATTTGAAAAAAATTAATCAGGCAAATTTTGTATGTAAAATGGTATATCGAAAGGTCGCACGCAGGGATGTCAAGATATAGAATTTCCCGTTTTTCGTAGGTACACACGTAAATGCACAAACGCAAATCTCGAAATACGGTAGAAAACAAAATTGCTAATATATATATCTACAGTAAAACATGTCGTTTTATTTTAGGCGCAAGTTTCACTCATTTTACCGGAGTTTTTCGGTTCCTCGGAAGCCTTGAGATTCCGCCCAATCGAGCCTGAGCTCCTAAAATACTGCGTATATAAATTGAATGTCGAGACAGCAGGATAGCTGGTGTGGCGAATATGTAATATGTAGTCAAGTCTACAAGCATAGCTCCGTACCGCTGGTCACTACGGATGTTACAAAATGATTCGATGATCCTGGAATTTGAAATAAAAAACTTCTGTACTCGTACAATGACATGGATACTACAGTACGTGTTGATCGTAATTATTTGAATGATTTTTTCATATTTAATAAAACAATAATAATAATAATGATAATTATTATTACTAGCCAATATTAACCATTCGTCTGCAGACAATGATGACGTCCCATATAATATTCGGCTTTCAATGTTTCAGCAACTATGAACTTTTAGAAAAAAAGATACAGATACTTTTTGTATTAAATTGATTAAACTTTAGGCCTGTGCGGTCAGATTAGCAGAAATAAAAAATGTAATTGTCGAAAAACGTGCCTGAAGTTGACCGCGTACAGTAGTACATTACGATACGAGTGCGCAAAGTAAAAGTTACAAAAAATGTTACAATTGTTAATTATAGCAATTAATAGTATCCCATTTTTGTAGGTAAAAAAAAAGTACCCAAAGAAAACAAAATCATGTATAATTAAAAATTGTTCGTAGTCCAAGAAATTGGTATACGTGTAATATCGCTGCTGGTTACCGATCGAGCCGGTTTACTGAATTTTAAACAATCCCAAAGTAGCGAACCAACAACTTTTCTTTAAATCGAGAAACTCCTTCAACCTCCTGAATAATGAATAATTTTTTCATCAATTTTTGTAAGTACGATTCGCACAATGCCTGAAGGTAGTTGATTAGTTTCGATCTTTTCTTCAGCTCATCTTCTACGATCTCATCTGAATGTGATAATATGATATATATTATGATAAGCAAAATTTATTCATTCATCTTTTGCTGCTTTGTAACGGTACAGGGGGATGTCTAGACAAATCTTGCCTTTTTATACTTGAATGCATCTCCGTGTGTTGTAAAAAATATTTTTCCTCGAACAAACGATAAAAACAACCAAACCATATTCTAGCACCTATTTTCTGCTGGCAGTGAGAACGTTTGACCTTTGTCATCTCGCCAACTTCGGGTTGTATGTAAGTTGTGTTCGGTTGCTTGCAATTTCTGTGCATATTATGTATCTTTTCTGCATCTTCGTCGACATGTGTCACGTGATCAACAGAGACGAAAACTCAATTTAAGAGGGTGCCCTGCTCGATTTCGACGCTTACCTATGTATCTTCAAATATCGAAGTCACGTATCTTAAACGTGAAAAATTTACTTTTGCGATTTCGTATAATCCCTGCCATTTCTTTACTTTTGCGTCAAATGAAAATTACTTGTCATATTTTTGTTCAGAATTGTGTATAGAATGGGGCTGTTGAGCTCTTTTTTGCATTTCAGATACGTGGACTTCGATATTTGGAGATATGTACGATAACGTTTAAATCTATCAAGGCAGTCCATTGAATTATGAAGATGATTGACTATCTTTTGTACTTTAGTCACGATCATAATGTGAAATTGCGAGGGGCGTTGATGGCGTGTAGAAATAAATATGTGTAAAGTTGACTCACAGATTGGGCGCATGGCTCGAAATTATAATTATCTTTTTTCTGATTTCCCGAAGTAACTGAATGAGCCGCAGAGCTAACACCAGCCGCAATAAGTGTACCACACTTTTTTTTCTTTTTTTTTTCTTGTATTTCCAACAAAATTTCACGATAGGACCGAAAAAAAAAAATATTCGGAAAAAAAAGCACCCCAACCATTCAAACTGTTTTTGTTACAACCTTGAGTCAGAGTTACAACCACGATTTCTGCGTAATATTGAATGCATGTAAGATATAAATAAACATTGCACGTCCGGTAACACGTACCGATTAACATAAAAATTTTCTCAACAGTAAACAGAGTGCTGAGGAACAACCATCTCGTTTTGGATGTTAGGCTAATTGACTATACTTGTGCATGCAGAGTAGATCAGGATGTCAGGGATGAACCAAAATCGCTGACAACGCCGGAAAAATTATGAGCCCTTACTTCAAGGACTCGTTGCCAGATACCGACGTCAGGTTTCTGGGTTGCGAAACTGTTCCAACAACCGCGAATTGACGTCAATGAAAACAAGTTTGCGCAAACTGCGTAGTGGGTGCCTTCCCATTCTCCGTTATGACTGGGACTGCAATAGCACTACAGCACCTGAGGTTTGCTGCCCTAGCAGCTTGCAGAACCAACCATTCCTCGATTGCTTGAATCCAATCCGATGCTAACCGTTTCAAGGTTCCTTAGAACGTTCCTTAATTGCTTGCATTTAACCTTTCACAGGATGTACAGTATGGCGATGCGTTATTAGATACGTTGCTGCCACGGTGCGCGACACTATTTCGTCTTTCAACAGAAACCTGTTCCAGGCTGGGGGCGACGATCACTCGACGTGTCGAATCCAATCTGTTCGTGTCGTGCTAATTTTCTCGCTTAAAATTCGGACGTCATTTGAATTCGAAATGTGTTTTACTAGGATTGTCACTAATTTTAGATTGTAAAATTCCTCGACTTTTCCAAGTTTGTTAGAACTGAAGTTACAATGTTTCACATACTTTGTGTGCAAACTATGAACACTAAAATGATGGAGAAAAGGTGAAAAAAAAACATTAATGAATTGCCATAAACGATATTTGCCTATTTAAGTTTTTCATTTGTAACTGAATCACACGTGGACAGATATAATGCTATAACTAATTAGCTAATACTGTGTAACATTTCATCATCAGTTTTAATGAAAATTCTAAAAATTCTAAAAATTCTTTAACTTTTCCATGATTTTTCTCGCAACTTTATCTCTACCATTATTGTCACTTCATTTGAACCACTGAACTCAATATCGATAGAGTTCAGTGATTTGAACTTTGTACGTGGGCGTTGAGAGTTAGACATAACTTCGGAGTAGAAAACATATATCACGACACACATGAGGCATGAACTTGAAATAGTTAAAATTATGAGTATTTTTTTCTAAAAACAGTTATATTTGTTAATTAGCCGGAACAGTGTATAAAATAAACTCGATATCCTATCATTCCCAAATAATATTCCAATTGCCGTCTTAGAGCCGGATAAATGTTTGACAAATCAATGTGGAAAATCGTCTTTGACAACTGGTAAAACATATTTCACTGAACGTAATTCTTGCTGTCAGGCCATTAGACGCCATTCGTTTTACAACAAATGAGGAATTCAAGTAATTACGCTGAATACTGTAGCTGCAGTAGCAGTTTAATTTATAATGTTAATGATAATAAACCTTGCTGCCAATAGTAATGACCAGGCACGACCTGCGCAAATGTTTTCCCATTCACCACGTCAAGATATGTGTATACATATGTATTACAATTCGTGGAAAAAGCTCGATGCGTTATGAACGCAATCGTAACAGTTAACAAATGTGTTTACGGGCTAAATGGAAACAGCGCATTTAGGTTCTGTTCACTTTCATGTTGCGAGTCATTGTCCTTCTGTCGCTGTAATTACAATTACAATCAACGCACGGAAGTCAAAACCACGTAATTAAATCAACGCGTCCGCAATTTTGCGAAGCCAGTAGGCCGTATAGGATTGTTGCCCTCTGTTACTGCGAAAGACAATGTGAATCATCTTGAAATTTTACCACAAAGATTTACCTTGTTCAATTTATTTACATATCTTGGATTCGTAAACTCGCGTAACGAAACAAGTCGTCTTGGATCTCGATGTTAACTCATAAATTGCCAAAAACAGTGAATTATTTTTACCAACCGCGGGATAATGTAACTATTTATAGAATCAATTTGAATCTTTTGTCCACGTTCTCACCATTGACGGTTAAGTAAAAGATCATTTTCCTGGAAATATACGGATAAAATACTACCTAGTCCGTCCTGATGACGGCATTCCAGGACTTGGAGTTACGGTAAGCGGATGCGACTCCGGACGAAAGCTCTTTGCGTATGTTGTCCGGTTCGATACGTTTTTGCAATGATCGAGAGAGGCACCTACCATATTTTGTGCAGAAAAACGACGATCGGATTTCGGCATCAGTGCTCCGTCATAATTCTTGTCAATTGAAGATCGATGATGCTCGTGAATTCTGATGAATAAGGAAAATGACAGGATGTGCGAAGGGGAAAGACTGGTATGCAATGGTAATCCCATTAACGAAATATTAAATGTTACATCAGTACAGTTATTGCTCTTAATAGCTTTATTGGAAAGTGCTTAACATCCGGAACCGATTTATTACTTATGCAATCATAGCTTTCACGCAAGTCTGGTATCCATTTAAGGATAATATATATCGTACAGAGATGACGTGCTTCTATCCGATACATCACCCGGAATTGGGTTTGTAATGGCACTTTGATAAATTTCGATAAAGTTTTTCATAGCTATGAAAAATTTACGTCTTCGTTTCGGAAAATGATAGTTGAATGGAGTTTCGGTTGTTCTTCAAAGAAATACATTTTATTACAGTGTCGGAAATAATTATACCGACGCGACGAAAGATATTCTGCAGAATCAGTTTTGGGTTTGTTACTATTATCAGACAATCGCTGTACGAAGAAACAATACAACAGTTACCGCATTTCGGTAACGTCGCATGGTCTTGGGATAAGATTCTACATTTTATTATATATCAAATAAATTGTCATGAATTGCTGGTGACCAATAATCAGAAAGAGTCTCTGAACCTTTGCATAAGAGTTTACGTGTCACGGATTATTATCGTCAGCTTGAAAAAAAACTTTAATGATTATAACCATACTTCTGTACACTGTTGGTGTTGATGACAACACACACTTGCTTGAATTGATAATTGACATTTGAACGCCGATTAGGCTACTAACGAGAAGTCAAACAGTGATATAACGGAGGTTGAAATGTATGCAAATATACCGCAAGTGAATCCTAGCCAGGTTATAAATATGGCTAACCATACTCTGAGAACTCTGTCGATCCACCACATTCTGAAACAAAAATTAACATGTTAATATTTCATGGATCAAGTATCAATTAAAGCTTAGAGTTTTCAGGGTCATAAAACTATTATACAGATGTTTTAAGGATTAGATGAAATTTTGATTGTTTCTATGAAGCGTGTAAAGTGTAAGAGGTGAACTTTTGTCCGAGATTTCCGCTTATAGTGATCCACAATTCTTCAACCAAGGTAACTAAACGTTCCAGTGCAACTGACATAAATGCTTCCTCAATAACATTAACCAGATATACGATCAATTTCCGCAACCATCTTCGTTATTTATTACCCGTAGCTATAGTATACGATATGAAGGTAGAATACTGATGTTCGCCTAACCGAATGAAATGAATATTTCGTGTTTACATGTACGTATAATGCGTGTTCCACTGAGGTAGTGGAGTTTTTCTTTTTCCCTTTTTTTTTTTGGTACACGTGCCAACATCCCAGTCACTTACATCGTAGCTTGGCGATAAGCCATCTCAAGTGGAGAAGCTTCTGTTGTCGTTACATCGCCTCTGGGTATAATAATTTATGTCGAATTCGTGACGTGGGAAGGATACAAGTTAGACGGTTGACACTTTGAACGGGAAATTTAAATGCAATACACATTGGAGTTGAAGTGTGAACAACGTAGTTGAACAATTAGTACTGAAAAACTTAGGAAAAATGAGTATCCTAAGCGCTTTGAATGTTGATAACACGGCGATCGAGGACGAAGTAATATTTCGGATCGATATTCAAAATGGTTTGGCGGAATTCGTACATTGTGTCTTAGATAGTGAAACAGAGACAAAGATCAAATTGAATAGGTGAAAAAATATTGTTGAAAATTGATTGGCCAGTTTGAATTTTGAACACTGTCAGAATACAAGTGACTGAGAGTTTGAATGTCAGTTATTTTGTTGAAGGTATTATTTGTTCATAATTGCTTTCGAAGTTCGTTATTCTCTGACTTCATCGAAATTGAAACAGCGCCGAGATGTTCGAAGAATAAAAAAGGTATACGCAGTTTACAAATGGCAGCCGAGAGATTATTTATAGATTATATCACGCGATCGCATAATGCGATCGAGCAGGTAGTTAATTCTGTTCTTCGAAACAACTGTTATCTCCAAACCATTAATTCCGTTGATCTTCTTTCGATGAAATTAAATGTCTGCCGTCTTCGCATACATAATTTTCAAATTATTTTTCCGCCTAAAATAAATCTAAAGTTTATTTTTTTAAGTCAATTGCTTCTGGAACGAGACCTGGGTTTTCACAGTAACCAACACAGCGAAGAGAAGCCATTTACAATTTTATTTGTACACAATAGTTTTCATACTAATAACATTGCATCGCAATTTGCCGAAATTACATCGCGGGTTGAACGATCACCGAATAAGTTCCAGTACTGCGAAAGATTTCCAGATGACATTTGTTGTAATGAAAACGTCACGTAACAAGAATATAAAATAAATCAATTGTCTAATTCGTACCTGAAAGTTAATTCCAATTAGGGGCTGATCATAAACCACGTAGCTAGTTGGGGGGAGGGGTTGATGAAAGCTCTACTGAAAATGTTCTTGTGATACATCATGTAAAATAACACATAATAGATCACACGATAAATCACAAAATGTTGTGACCTTTTCCAACATATGATTTATTACTATAGTTGTACACGTATTTTTATACATGAGTTATTAAGTTCTGCAAATTATTCTGTAATTTGTCATGTGATTCGTAACACGATCAAAACTTAAAGGAAAATAAAAAAAAAAAAAAAAGTCTCCCGAGTCAGAACTCACAATTTGTTATTTATTGCTACTTCAATATTATTTGATTTTTACAATTCAACATCGTCTGAATCGTGTGGCAATGAATCACAATTATTCGCAATAAATTGCAACAAACAATGAATCGTGCTATTGTTTTAATGTATTTAATTTCTTTCGCAGCGGTTAAGCGTTATGATTGCAAGGCTTTAATCTGCACACAAGTGTAAGTGACGTAACTCAGACCGTAGCATCGCTGCTTGACTTGTAAAAACAAGTGATAAATTTGCTATAAAATAAATCATATATTGAAATCGTTCATAACATTTTGAGATTTTTCATACGCTCCATCAGGTACTTTTTTACATGATATATCGTACGAGCATTTTCATTAGGAAGACTACATGGGGGAGGGGGGTTTAGCCCGCGATACGTGGTTTTGTAATTGACGCATTCCGATTTATTTTTCCGCAAGCGATATTATTATTTTAACTTTTTTTTTTACAGTTAGGACTTTCTTCAATGACGTGTCCTCGTGATACATATATATATATATACACTTGAAAGTCAGCTCGGTAAGAGCAATTCTTTTCCTATTAACAATAATAATTTACATGCCTCGCTAGTTTCGTTTTTCCGATTCGATCGATCGGGGGTTTTAGAATAATAAAAATTTGAGAAAGAACTACTTGCTCATTAATTTTCTGATGCATAAAATTTTTTATTTTTTTTTTTCTTCCAACTACGTGCTTTTCAAGGAGCGGAGAGAGGGGGAACTACAAAGCGTTCAAAACGGAGTTACGTAATTTATGGACAGCGCGATTATAGGAGAATAAAAATCAAGCGTTAGAAACAAAATCGCTTGTTCAAACCTGTTACCGATTCCTTTTAACTGGTGCTTGTGTCGTCGCACGATCTGCGTCATGACTACAAAGCACGTCATATCATAGTGATCCTGAAAAAGCGGTTACGCCATAAGAATGTGGCTCGCAATAGCGCAGGCGCGGTTGGCATTCGTGCGATACAAGAATTATCATATTAATTCTTCAATTATGCAAAGGAGCCTGATCGATTGGATAGAATTACTGTAATCATTGATGTGAAAAAATGCAATTCGCTCCCGTCGAGAAAGCGACTGGAGAGTCTCAAAGTTTGACGAACACTTGCCTAGGTGAGACTATCTATAATTCTTCACTAATATTATACAAAGAGACAAAGTTTGTTTGTTTGTGTTTGCGTGTTTGAATGTAGCGGGTAATCTTGGGTACTACCGAACCAATTTGAAAAATTCTTTCACTAATAAAAAGCTAGACTATCCCTGAGTAACTTAGGCTATAATTCATTTTGACAAAAAAGAATAAAAAATTAAGTTTTTGATTTGACTTCTCAATAATTGTAAATTAAGGTGGAGGAAGAAAAAACACTGCTTGACTGCTTTATCAGCGTCTGTTAACCAAATGGTTGGATGTACGTGAAATATAACGTTAGTGTGATGTGATGGATAACGTTTCGGGTTCAAAAAGTCATGTCTTCTGCAAGTTTCAAGCGAAGAGACACGTCCGTGATTAAGTGTACATTTACTTAGAACTTAGATTTGTCTGTCGAGAACTCATCGTCAGATATGTTCGTGCTTTGACGACGTAAATCTTAGTATACTTCACGGTCGAATACGTACTGATAACAAGTATGATAATAATTGGAGCGGTTACAGTAAACTTTAACGCTGGGAAACCGTGATGAAGTTTCTACCCCGTGGCGAAACAATGAAATTTTTTTTTACTCACTGAGCGTTTCTCGGATCTAACAGAGTCCTCTCCAGGAAAATATTGAAAGATCGAAGAATATTCTCGAATGTGAGTCGTGTCACGTAAAGATGACCAATTTTCCTCATCATTTTTGTAGTATATTACAAAGATAACTTTTTTCTTACGAGTGTTATAACGAGTTTATTTTTCAATAGGTATACTTTCGGTTAAACTTGAATTTTCCTGGAAATTTTTTTTCGGCGTGGATCCGTGCAGATTCTACACAAAGAGAAAAACATACGTCGAATGATCCTGCAGGGATTTTTATTGATCGATCAAGGATTTTTGGGAATTTTATCCTACCAATTTTACTGCACACACGTGAAAAATTTTGAAAATTAATAAGTTTATTCGTATCGTTAATCCATGAAAAGCTCTCCTCGGCTCTTATCGCGGTATCCGATGATGCAGATAATCTCGAAGCAACTTGTTGAGCGTATGGTTTGTGAAATTATAAGTCAGCTTGACTCACGCGGCGCGTATAAAACTGACTAAGAAAAATGTCATGACATAGTAGGATCAATGGAAGTTGAGGACGTTCGATGCTCTTCGAAACTATCGATTGCGTCACCACTAAATTTATTTATATATATTCACAAAGGTCGGCGACTTTGACCGTATTAGACGAGATGATGTCGCGTCAGTCTCACTGTCACGGACATCCACTGTATCGTATCGGTTTATCGGTTTGAGCTAAATATAAACCGTTTTCAGAAACGAATAGTTAATTCGCAGAGCGCCAAGCTTGTTTCTCCAAAACTGACATATTGCACGCGTTTGCGTATGAATATATTATACCGATTATTAGTGAGAGATTTGAGTGTCGATACGTTAACGAAAGACATGCTTTGATTCTTTCTATAAAATTGACTTCCTATACACGTACACATTTCTCAGAATATTAAATTTACTAATTTCATAATTCATTCTTTACACTGAAATTATTATGACTTCTCGGAAGATGATGTTTTATTAATTCAGCAACTTCTTTTTACGTCTTTCCTTGTGTTTTGCTTCTTTGATAATCGAGAAGCGAAACATGACTGTATAAACTTACTATACTCACTGCATTTACCTGCAGTTTAATATCTTTCTTACACTGAGAAAAATTTCATTTGTTACAGTAAATAGAAAAATTCAGTAAAACAGGTATCGTTAAAAAAAACTATTTGAATATTGTTGGGATTAGGAAAAACGAGGTACACGTAACCATTTTGCGTTATTGTCGATTCTTTTTTGGTAATTGCAACGCAAAATCAGTTTCTTCGGTTTACTCTACTTTTCTGGTTAAACAAGGCTTTAACGTCAATTTATCGTTGCACAAGCATTAAATTTTCGCAATAGTTATAAGAAAATATAGTAACCGTGATCGCAATGAGAAAGAATAGTAGCGGATACCAGACTTTCTGGTAACAGATAGAAAAATAATTTTCATTTTCTATCTAGAACTATATTTTTCGATTGTGGTAAAAAATAAAAATAGCTAAGGACTGAGCGGTAACCGGAATTAAAAATTTCTCTCAATGCAGGTATAACAAAACCCAGAGGCTGACGCTGGCTCGTAAGGTTTGTTAATTTAAAGTCCAAGTGAAATTTCTGATGTAGTTGACGACTATGTCTTAACAAGCGTTCGTACCTTCCCTTATCGTTAGCCGCACATCCTCGATAACAATCGTTTACAACGTCAAAGAACGTTTACAGATATCAATGAACATAGATGTTAGTTATTCCGTGGTGCAGATGATAAATCAGAATAAACGATGATCTCTACCTGCATTCAATTAAGGAATAGGTGGCCCAACATGTTACCACAGCTGTTACATTTGTGTATCACACACGTTACCCAGCGATATTCCAGGTTTTTCGCAGTTTCGTACGCAACGATTGAGTCTGATTATCACAAGGAATTAAGGTATCCCAGATTGATCTCTCTGGTTTTGATCCAGTTCATCGAAAACTAAGCGACACGTATTTATTTTCATCGATCACAAGACACTTTAAGGGGGTTAAAGCGATCCCGAAATATGGGCACCCAACGGGGTGATTTCTTTGTGCGCTTGATGTATATATTTAAAAAAAAGCAACGCTAAAAAGTTTCTACCGGTGAATGAAACCCGGTAAAAAATACCTGTCGCTTAGTTTTCGATGCCCTAAAACATAAATGAACCAAATCATAATCGGAGAAACCGACATGGGATGTCTTCCTTATCAGATAGAGTTATCCTTAGCTTATCAGCTGCAACGAATGAAGTGTAATTTTTCACTTTTCAAAACGATTTTTACACGTGCGTTTGAAGGTCGATATTTTTTTAACTATTCATGAATTCATTCCATCGGTATAATGTGCGCAACTTCATTCTGTGACTCACAGCGATGACTAAATTTGCACGGATTCCTACGTGATCGGAAACGAAATTACGAGTTAGACTAATTAATCGAGACATCGTAAATTTAAGAGGTATTTCAGCGGTCATCATCGTCAACATATCGTTTATTCCGATTCCGCGGTCCACCGCTAGCCGCACTTCCCGCTCTACATATAATTACGAAATCACACGACAATCTTACGTAATTAACTCATTCGTCTTTTTTTACACTATAGTGTATAATATTGATTATCGTTTTTTAAAATTTTCTCGTGATATACTGCATGTAAAATGATTGTTGAGTGTACGAAACAGGGATAAAATTTCCTGAAAATTCGATTGCCGCTATTTGTTTTGTAGAATTATTATCATATTACGAGAAATGTGGAAATTTTTAAAAAACAAAAAAACGTTAATTTCTGGTAAATGTTCAATACATCTCAAAATCGACCAAAAAATGTTTCTTTATTCGAATAATAAAGGCATTCTGAATCAATGTTTTAATTTCAAAGTAAACGGGTTTACCACACCCACACGTTCGTAATTTATACCTCCGCTATTGCTGCGGGCTTATTCAGAGGCGGCGCAAGACGTGAGCGACCTACGAAAAATATTTAACAAAGAACGATAAAAAACGTGACTGCGAGTAAAGATTATGCTCATCGTAAAACGATAAATTCCGCCGGTTAGCAAGCTTCCACATTCGTTTTTTTTTTTTTTTTTAAATCTATTTAAGCAACGTTTGCTGTAGGCCATCCACCGTTTTGCATAAGCGTCATTTTTAAATGTTACAACTGAAAACGGTTACATCTGTAATTTTTAACGCCACTTTGCGAATCTTCGTCTAACCGAAATGACAAATTTTGTTACAACATCTGTATCAAAAATTTAAATCTACGTTTTCATACATAGAAACGACAACTCACGAATGGACATTTACTGGAAAAATTGTAGAGAAGAAAAAACAGATAGTAATAAAGACAGTTCCGTTATATTATTATCTGCTTAGTAAAATAATCAGTTGGTAATATAGGAATCTAGGATAAGAAAGCATTGTTTTTTAGAAATTTCAAACTATTTACGCTATTTCAAATTTCACAAAAATAAATTTCATTTGTAAAAATGTTGCGCCAAGTATACGTTTCGTAGTTGAATGTAACGAAAGGTAAAATAATAATATTATACCTATCTATTTAGTGAAATGTAGCTACTGCATTCGTTTTTTTTCTTTCTTTCTTTCTTTCTTTTTTTCAACATTTTGCATTATTTGTGATATCAATATACCTCACCTTTTCCTTTCACGGTATTCAATTACAGGCAACGCGTACTTGGCGATATATTTTTACAGATCAAATCTGTTTTTGAGGAATATTGTACTTTTTTTTTTTTTTTTGCCAACTTTTCTTCGCCGCATAAAACTCGACACGTGAAATTATTTCTTGCCCCGCCACTTGGCTCACTTGGACGAATTCACACGTTATCCCTACTTTCACTGTGTCGGATGGGTGCTGGTATGCATCGATTACGCTTGCCGCCAGGCATGAACGATGTGTTGTATCATTCTATTATAAAGCAGTCTCTGCCGGCTCGACAATGTCCTTGTGGGACTAAGGAGCGGACAAGAGCATCGTTCCGACATAAAATGGTCGTTGTTGTAATTTATTTATGTTTTCTTGCAAGGTGACGCGAACTCGTTAAACAAAAATCATATTCCCATTTCGACGCAGTATTTTTTCACTATTTGCCCCATAATTACCAAGCTGCAAATCCACTTGGTATTTTTACGAACAAAAAGCAAATTAGTAAATACGAGGAGATGTGAGAAGACCGAACCCGCGGATGATCGAGGTCAATTTTTTCTTCGACAGTCGACGAAACATGCGAATATTTTCTGCGACTGCGAGTGAGAATGTACGGCAAAAATTTTGGCACGAAGCTTCTGGAAATTCTTTTCTGTTGCGATATTTGAACTGTTCACATCTACGATAATCTCGTGAATATAGCTGCAATCCGACTATTTCAAAATAGCCGATATTGCGCTAGACTCGAAAAACGAAAACTATAGCGATTAAGAAATCGGTACATCTAACGTAAGCCTAAAATAAAAAATTCGTGGAGATGTCTTGATTTCCGAAAATGTCAGTTTTGTCAAAATTTTCAGGATTCCCGGAACTCCCGACGAACGACGATATACTTTTTACTGAAAATATTGCACTGAGAGAAATTTATAGTTCCGGTTACCGCTCAGTCCTCAATTATTTTCATTTTTTACCACAATCGAAAAATGTAGTTCCAGGTAGAGAATGAAAATTAGTTTGCTAGCTGTGACCGGAAAGTCGGGAATCCGTTACTATTCTTTCTCATTACGATCACTGTTGCTATATTTTCTTGTATAACTGTTGTGAAAATTTAATGCTTGTGCAACAATAAATTGACGTTAAAGCCTTGTTTAAACAAAACAGTAGAGTAAACCGACCAAGCCGATTTCGCATTGCAATTACCAAAAACGGATCGACAATAACGCAAAATGGTTAGGCGCACCTCGTTTTTCGTAATCCCAACAACATTCAAACAGTTTTTTTTAACGATACCTGTTTTACCCAATTATTCTAGTTACTGTACGAATAAAATATTTCTCAGTGTGATGTCGTTTGGATATAGTATTAACTATTATTATAAGAATACTGACTTACGTCACGCCACCTTATACGCGAGATGCGCAGATTCGTAACATTTGCGATTGGTAGATAGACGAGAGCTTGACACCTAACCGGAATACGTTCTGTTAGGGATTGGTCAAGTTTGTCGTGATTGGAATGCAAGTCAGGGTAACTTGGAACGAAGACGGCGCGTATAGATAATATGGACTAAGGAAGTGGGTAAATTATACGCGCAAGTCTCTACGGGGAATGGGAACTGGACGGGCATAAATTGTTCACGGGAGTAAGAATGACCAAAAATAATGGTTTTTCGATTAAATCGATCATTTTTTCCCGATTAGTCGAGCATAATTGACGATACATGGTAGCCTATCATAGCCCTGTCTCGCACAGGTCAACGTATTAAGTTTGGCTCGTGGCGAAACAGCGAGACGTGAAGTCAGGATCAAGGCATCCGCCGAAATATTCTTTCAAGGTCAACTTCAGTAACGACAATATCAGTGACGACGGATCGTGACTCGTATACACGAAGGATGTCGATGGATCAGTGCCGTGCAGAGGCGAGGGGCCGAATATTCATCATGACATTATCGTTTCGCCAAAAGGCCAGCCGGCACGTGGCGTGTGTGTAATATTGGAAACGTTCGAATTACCATTCGTGGATTTGTTTCAACCCACGGTTTGGAAGACGTGGAACACGCAATTGCAATGTATTCACCGCAAATAAGTGAGTGAACTCTTGCCGGAGTGACGACTATAAATAAACCTGAGAGGTACACCACTGGTACACTGGGGGAATTTCCAGGCGGTCTCCCATTCCCAGTTGCAGTCGCCGAGCATCGCAATAACTACACGACGATGTCGGTATCCGAGATAAAGTCTTCGGTTTTGAATACATTATCATATCTCGTATTACACCGTTCACGTGCTCATATCGTGATGCCGATTTATTGGCCTGATTTGCGCAGCTCGACACAATATTGGATTCGGGTGATTTAAACGTCTGTAACGACGTTCCAAAGATAAAAAAAAAATGCCACTACGAGATCCAGTCGGACAACCCAAGATATTGAATTATTTAAACTTTGAGAACATCGTCGCAAACGGGTGTAACAGCAATTGGAAATATCAAGGCTGCCCATTCGTGAGGTTGGTTTTTTTTCCAGCCATTTATGGCTTCCTTTTGATTCCAGAGTTTTAACGTTCTTACGTCGCATCCAGATATCGATATAGGTTCGTATGTAATACATGCCAACAATTATCACCGAACAGCCTGACGTTATATTTGCGTTTTATTACTCCCGTGTTGAAAATGGCCGTTTCATATCACATAGCGATCCAGGCCTGGTTGGATCGCACCGATGCACAGTGGTTCGAAATGTCGAAAAGTTGGCCATAACTCGAAAAAAAATGTACTTTTCCAGAGACTTTTGATTATGGGAATAGTTCCAGCGGTACATCCAATACAGTCGGGGCTCCCATTGATTTAGGACTATGTTGAGGTCAGAAAAACTCTGAATGTGGCAGATGATGACCCGTCAATCTTCTCTCTCTCTCTCTCTTTAGCTCTTCATATCCTTAGCTTAGATTAATATTATAATTACTTTTGAGTATTTCTCTGCTCCAATTTGTTGTTCGTTTAACCTTTGTCCAACATTGGAATGGACTTAATTAAACTGTTATTTTCATTACTATTATTATTCTTAGTGCCGCTTTCCCTGCTATATACGTGCACAGTTTCCTTTCCCCTCACTTTTCAAAAAATTAACTCTCAAAAATAAACAAACCGTCCTGTTAATAGTGCCATCGTTGGGGGAACGCCGATTTGCCGATAAACTCTTCTCGCTTCATTCCTACCCGGGACTAATTGGAGTTCCGACTGTATGTATGACGACCATTAGGAAAGGACAAAGTTCACTACGTCGCTCAGGAATTCATTTCGTCCGTGACCTTGCAGCGTGCTTCGTTGGTAGCTAGTGACTTACCGAAAAGCCCATGGTCTTTAAACGCGCATAAAGTCGCGAAAAGCTGACCGATTTTTATTCAGCGAAAGGAATTCTCTTACAGAAAGTAAGCGCGATTCGAATAATATGACACGTGAAATTAATATTGACAACGTATCTATCAATCTTATTTCTCAATTTTTATAGAGCCTGCGAATGATACTGGGCTCAATGGGATAAAGAAAATGTTGAGAGAGAGATAAAGATCTATAAAAGAAGGTTTTCGTCGGTTGATAGATTAGGGCGTATTATTGATTGAGTGAAACAAGACTTTTGAAGTTCAAATTATGGAAAAACAGCTCGGCGTTTGTTTTTTTTTTTTTTTTGAAAATTCTGAAATTTCTGCTTCAATAAAAGGAGTCGATGAAGAATTGATAAGGCGATTTCATATATTACATTGCAGTTAATTTCTTGTGGACTTGAAGTCGATGTACTATGAGGGATTTGTTATGGTTAACATCAGTTATGAAAATATTAGTGAGAGAACATTTTTATTTATTGGCGTTTTGACACAGAAACCGGCAAAATGGGTTCACAAGGTGACTAAAAAATAAGAAAAAAGAAACCATTCACACACCACTCGCACCAAAAAACTTAAAATACGCCTACCAGCCTGTGGTTTTCAAAATTAGTGGCGTCTTCTAGCAGAGTCTCTTTGCCGCAAACGGATATCCCGTGACTTTGACTAGTATTGCTATATTTGAACGCTTATCTGACACTAGTTGTTATATGGTAACACAGAGAGACCGGTGTTCGGCCGCTTTCGTAGGTGTCGCCTCGTGTATCTCGTTACAGTACGAAAATTTCAAAACTACGCTGAACATACTGTAGGAAAATTTGTAAAACTGTATTCGTGGTATTTAATTTTAATGCCACCAACAGCGAATAAAATTCTCACTCACGGTCACAAAATTGTAAAATGTCTAAAGATAACTTCGGGAATTGTGTAACGATCGCAGTAGAAGATTTCGAAAAGACTTTGCGCGCAAATGTGACCGAATGAAAAACATGGAAGACGTTTTTTGCAGGCTTTTAGTAACGTCGGATCCACTGATGACCGGTTTGCGAAAACTTTCTCCAAAAAAAAAAAAAAAATTTCAAATCACCATCTCCACGCGGTTGAAGTATTGATTCTACATTTGATGATGATGACGATGACGGCGATAATGATTCTTCAGCGGATAACAACTAAGAAATTGAAAACTTATGTGCAAATAAATTTTCATTATCATTGTAATAGCGTTCCATTAATATTTTCCAATTCTCTTCCTCCCCAATCTTCATATATGTAAAATATCATAAAATATTTCGTTGAATTTATTCACAATCATCATTTCTCAACGCATTTTATTGAAATTTTAATTAACATTCATTATTATCAGCAACCTTGAAAACTCCCAAACACCGAATTCTGTACAAATTAAATAATTTTGTCATAAACCAGTCGTCCATTCTGAGTCCGCCAGTTTGTTTTTTGGAAATATATTTTCTCATTCGTAGTGAGTGACCTTGAAGATCTCTGTGCAGAAAGTTTCGAAAAAAATATTGAACGATTATTTGCCATGTTAGAACAACGATTTTAATTTTTATAAATTTGATTCCGGATTTGTAATCAGCACCCTTGAAAATCCCGATATGCGAATTTTCATAAAAATTATTGATTGCTTGTTATTTTTTCAACCACGTTTTCGACAGATGGGTAACCGGCAAGGTGCCAGAAACCGGTGTTACTAACGAGTGGAAATACCACAACACAAGTGGATAAATTTTCGCAACAGTTACAATAAAATATAGTAACAGCGATCGTAATGAGAAAGAATAGTGACGGATACCAGACTTTCCGGTAACAGCTAGAAAACTAATTTTCATTTTCTACCTAGACTATATATTTTGATTTTGGTAAAAAATGAAAGTAGTTAAGGACTGAGTGGTAACCGCAACAAAAAAACTTCTCTCAGTGTAACGAAATATGCATGCCTTTCAAATAACACGCCACCTTTTTTATCATACCGACGACCGTCATCCGAGAAACGGTATTGCTTCAAACTCGCTGTGTCGGTTAGATATGCGAAATTTCGCTTATCCTCAGACGATCTGACCTCGTCCACAGATGGACGAAATAATAATTATAACCGAATCGAGCAGTCCTACATTATCACCCAATTAGCAAATTATAACTGGTCGCCAAGCTGATGGGAATCCCGACACAGAGCGCGTCTTGCTTTTATAGCTTCGTTTTTTGCTGCTTGCATTTGTTGTACAATTTCTTTGAATCTGTACAGCCGTGCGTGTGTTTTATACATTTTATTGCAGTAGCAAGAGCCTGGAAAAATTTTTTGCTAACACTGAACTCAGCGACGAGACGTTAAGCCTAACAGAAATTGGTAACAATCGCCTATGTCAATATCGCGAATCTCTATGTCAATGGGTGGGTATGTTATAGGCCATGCATGATATCGCGGACGATCTCGTTTCGCAGGGATAACTGGGTCAACCCGATCGACCAAACAACAGATAACTTGTATAATACTCTACCTCGTGATGGTATAAAGTTGTCGCGACAGTTGTTGCCTACGGTCATTCGAATTCTTTACTCGGTACAAAATTATATAAACATCTCTATCTCACTTTCGTCATTTGCCTCTGTGACCACGTAACATCTTAAGAATTTTTAAATCGCGTCCAGCTCATCGGACTATCGTCAATAATTGCATACCTATAAACAATCCGTCAAGAACATAATATAACCGAATATCAAGAGCAGTAAGTGATATTCAGAAATGAATTCATTTTTTCTTCATTCTACTGATTTTTTTCACCATTTCTGTACATAACAAAACTTCCGAACATGACGTGTTTCCGTGAAATTTTGTCCTACGTGATTTCCCACAGTCTGACTCAATTGATATATATATATATATATATATATATATATATATATATGGACTATATATATATATATATATGGACCTACCAGGTATTTTTCAGGAGTGATTTACCTCTGCGGTTGCGTTCTATAATTACATCAGCAGTCAAATCATACAGCAATACTAAAAAGTAAGAGGGAGAGTGGTTATTAATTTTGAAACACCGATCTACCCTCATTATAATACGATATTTATTTTGATTCGACCTGGTCTAGTTTTTGTATCACAGCTACTAGCAGTAAAATTGAATGTTTATCGTTTTGACTTACCTTTTTTCATTCGAGGTGTTTTGGTATTTAAAGTAAATATCGAAATACCTTGAATCAAAGAAGGAAAGTCAAAACGATAAACATTTGATTTTACTGGTTGTAGCTGTAACACAAAAACTAGACCCGATTGGATCAAAACAAATATGGTAGACAGGTATTTCAAAATTAGTAACCATCTTCATTCTTACAAAACTTCGTTGATCAGTTTACTGTAACGCTATATATAACGTCATTTTTCTTCATAAAAACTGTATTTTTTGAAAAACTGAAAGAATCATATTACAGTAAAACTATTCGTATCTAAAATATTTTAATACGAATTTTATTATACCAAAACTCGTTCCTGACATAATCAATTAAAGGTTTTCATGTTACACGCAAAAAGTAAATTTTTGCTGACCAGTGTAATTCTTAATGTCGATAAATTCGGACCGACCCAAAAATTTAGAGATTCTATCGAACCGCATAGTTTCGTTATCCAAGTGTGAAAATAAGCTTTGATACGAATCCTCTTCTAGTACACAATCGCATAAACGCTCTTGACATTTGACATGCCAGACATTGTTTGCAATCGAAATAAATAAAAAATGGCTACCTAATTGTGCATGCGAACATTTTGTTGTAATCTAAACTGGCACGTGGTATTATCAATTCGTTTCGTTTACTGAAACAACGTCGTGGGCGGGTCGGCTGTTTACTCATACAACTGTTTATATCGTACTATGATCCAATGGTTGATGGAGTGCCATTTTGAAAAAAGAGTGAACCGCGCGGTAATGTTTCATTGCAGATAAAACTCGTCATGTGGATTGCCAAATATAATAATAGAAAATCCACGACTTTCTCATCGTTCATCTAATTATGTTGAAATAACTACACGGAGGAAAAGGATTATTTGAGTCAAGTGATATTCGTTTGATTCAACTAAATGCGGCGAACACAACATACTTGCGTAATTCAACAAAATAATTTTACTGGTCCAACAGAATTTACTTGAATCAAGCAAACGTTTTGTTAAACCGATAGATCTAGAATTTCGACAAATAAATATCTACTTCGCCGCCCGTGACACCATACGTTTATTTGATTCAATGAATTTTGTTTCTCAGTATAATTTGTCGTTTTACATGTCTATAACAAGAAGCTGTTTCACTCTCTAATCAGCGCAGTGAGTTTTAATTACACAATATACGCGCGATACGATGTTATCAAATTCAGAAGTTTACGGCGCGGTCGACGAACAGACTCCCATACTTTGTACCATTTGTTTTTTTTTTTTAGTCTTAATCAAATTAGTTGTTCTCTTTGTTTACGGTTTCAGCGAATACATTCAACGAAATTATTGCGAGAACAATGTTTTCTGTCTTTTCCGACCCGTTTCCGAGGTCCTTCATATCTCGGATGATAAAACCAGGCCGACCAACCGCTTCCTATTCTCTGTACAAAATCTGGGCGATATCGCGTAGCGGCAAGCGTTTTAATTAATTAAAACTTCCGGTTCGTTGAGTTAAAAAAAAATCACTTGCGTAGTTTACGCGTTACTTACTTGTCATAGTGGGCCTTAGCTTCGGCTACTTTATTCATGTCTTCCTTCAGGAGGTACATCTTGCTCCCAATTAAACACTCTCTAGAACAACAAAACGTTTCCGGTTCACAATTAGTTCACGTCTAATCAACATGTGTATAATAAATAAATATTTTTTCTTGCGTAATTGTATTTTCTTTTTTAATTCATAATACTTGATTTCAAAAAAAATATTTATACTCTTCTTTTCTTCGTTTTTTCCATTCATTTTTATTTCTATACTGTTTCAAGAATTCTCAAGGCTCCATCAAAATTTATAATTAACATTGCGTCACTAAACAATACAACAAAGCGATAAAATTGCATATACTTTCGTTATTCCAGTAGTTGTATGAAATTGAACACTTCTGGTTCGGATATTTAATCTTTTTCATTTGCGGTTATTATTCCGATTGGAATTGTTTTTTATTTCATCTAGATTAAGCCACTTTCGGCAGTGCAGCAAAAGTCATGCGCGAAACGTAATCCGTCGTGTTTTAATGACAATTAACGTCAGAATAAAACGATTATATTTCGTCGCTTGATCGAAATACAAAATTCGTTTTTATTATCAAGGAAAAGAAATTTGCTTACCTGAAGTAATCCTTTATTCCGAATTTTCCAATATCAACGTTGAAGTCCGCTCGATCTAACTCTGGCACCATGTCGTTTAATCCCAGTAGTTTTGCATGTTCGAATGTAAATTTCTCCTTCAAAAAATGCGTCAATGCAAAGTTTGCCGTGTAAATTTTCCTGTGCAATCTCAAGAGCCTGTTGATATAAAAAGGTACCACGTAAATTATAATTATCATACAATACCGTGAACGTACGTTTTTATCATTGTGCGGAAGGGAAGTATGGAAGAGGGGGGGGGGGGGGGAGGTCCAACGCGATGTTCTATAAAGAGATTAACAAAGGACGAACAATTTCTTTCAACACCTTTCTCTCTAATTCCAGAGATGTGCCTCATTCTAAGGGTTTCACGCTACATGAGACCAGCATGCAAAAATGTGGTTATGTGACGATGAAAGAGTTGAGAGAGAAAAAAAAAAAATATTTTTATTCGGCTAGACCCCGATAGTTACGCGCCTGCTCGGATCACAAGTAGATACGTTTTCAAAGAAAATGAAATGTGCTATAGGAATATTTGGTACTATGTTTTAGGTGCTTAAAAGTTTGAAAGTCTAGTTCACCTGGGCTTCGCGCCGCTTATCTTGAGCACAGTGTCGATAATCACGGCTGGAATAACATGAAATATCCAGACAGTCAGGTAGTAAATAAATATGTTGGAGTACATGGTGGTGTTGGGAACCCAGATACATCCTTCAAGGGGAATCTCGGCGACAGATTCAAGTGCCAGATTAATCATGTCTTTGGTTGTGACCGCCCTTATACCGTTCGATGAACAGTTGTAGACTGGGACGCTGGGGTCCCGCGTTATACTGAGCGAATGAGAGAAAAGAGCAAATGTTAGTTGGAAATGAAAAGTACGATCTTTCGAAATCGATCCCGGCGCCAGGCCATTTGCCGCTTAGAATCTACGAAATAAAGTAAACTTCACCTACGGTGTTATCCCTCTTTGCCAGGCGCTTACGAGCAATGATTTTATGGCCACGTCTACCGGTATGAAGTCCACTACGAGGTCAGGTTTACCGTAGACTGACTTTAGAACACCTTTGCCCCCGCCAATCATGAGTCCCACAGGACCGTTGAAGTTGTCCATCCATCCCGGCATCGGCTCCTCTAGTGTCGCTACAACTGAAGCGTGGCATGCTTGGCAAAACGGTTTAATTGCAACTGCCAAAATATCGACAGTAGGTGTTTTTTATTTTTTTTTTTTTGAAAATTATCTAAAAATCCGTAGGCACGTTCTTGAAAAACGATATGGCTGGCAAAAATTTATTTGACATGTTATAAAAAGTCCGCACGGCGGAAAGGTGAGAGTGCAACTTTCAAAAATCAAGATTTCGTACAATTCATCTTTCGATATTTTATTTTTGCATGTTCCAAATTTCTATATATCGGCCATTCCAAATTTTGATCTTTCCAAGTTTTTGCAATTCGATTTTTACAAGTCATTTTCCCGAAGGTGGATTACTGTATTGAATCGAGGCTCAGGCCATTTGAAAGAGCTTTACAAACTCTAAACGGTACTTTTTTTTCAATTCATCAAATTCGAGGACAATCAATTTTGATGACAGTTACACGTCGTTGCCGTGCCACCATTCATACTGTAATCAAATTATGGACAAGGAATGACGAATGGGAGTATATTTTAAAAAATGTCTACTCAATGTGGTTAATCCATACTCACTGTCAGTAGAATTGTCTCTATGACATTGAAAAACTGAATGTAATTTTTTCTTTCTTCTACTGCTAGAATAAAATGTAGGTTTGTACTAATTGAGTCGCACGTTGATCACAGTATTCGATAGATCCATATACGACTTATTAGTACATCGTTCGTCGCGCCTTGTCTGCCATTTCCATTTACAGGACCATTTATTCGTTGCTGAAAGCCTGACCAGGGTCAGGACTTATCGTTTAATAGCTTTTAATGCGCATGCCCACGACACGTAGGACGGATGCGACAATAGCTAAAGCTGTTAATTGACTGCCGTAAAACTTTATATCACAATAATCGTGAGTAGCCTATTAAATAGCTGTGTTGCTATTAAGAATTGATCATCCGCTCACAGAGTGATCACGTATTAGGTGGTGTGACTGATTTCGAAGCTAGACAATCACGTTACATCTAATCCAGTATGCGGCGTGATGCAAATAATGCAATTTACGACGAAATTCGAAGCACATAAACTTTAACGTATGATTGTCATTCCCATGGCTTTTTATTACCAGCTTGGCAGTCTCTCGTCGGCACAACGCTGTGAATATTTAAAATGCAACTGACCGTGACTAAAGAAGGACCACGCACGAAATCCATGTATAATAAAAGTACAGAAGTCTTTGTGCGATCGATATGGATAAAATTCCGCGTCTCTCTCTGTACAGAGAATATCTTATTTTCTTCGAATCGTGTGGATGCCGTGATTCAACAAACCGCGCGTGTACAACAAACGCTTTGTATTGCCCTACTTATTTAAAATTCAATCGTTAAAACTGGTCGATTTTCTGAATCCTATCTACCGATCATTACGTATGCACTTAGTAAGTTATATTCACAATATGTTAATCGAGACGAGAGAAATCAACTAGAATCGACACGTGCAAGTGTTACGCTTGAAGACTTGCATATGTATGTGACTGGATGAATACGATGATTTGTGTTCGTGTATTTTTGAACAATAGTCCAGCCATTCTATCCGAAAAAAGTAAAGTAATGCAAATCGATTGAGTAGATTGATTTTTACATATTGAGTAGGGGAGCTTATAAAAACTTGACCTCAAATTTTTGACCAAGATTTCCTATGAGCTTTCTCCGCCATCTTGAAAAAAGAGATTAATTTTGCTTTTTGAAATGATTCGGCTCCACGTCTTGGTACAAAAATTTCGATCTCACGCTTTTTTTCTTGCTTGTTTTTATACTCTACAATTTACGTTTTATGAATTTTTCACATACCGTTGATCGTTGTTGAGAGATATCGAACTCAACAGAGAAGAATTGATAGATTAAAACTGGGTATTTAATTTTTTCTCCTTTCTCGTAAAAATACATATCAAAAAAATATCTATCATCAAACTTATAGAGTAAGCAAATATATAAAACGTGATTTTTTTAAAATATAATTTAGAACGTTTGGCACGCCGTCGAATAGTACAGATAATAGGTGTACTTTTTTCTGGAATCTTCTACAAAAGTAATATTCTTGTCGGTAAATGTTCGAGGGTCTCCCTTAACCCTTCGTGCGAACACTGGGTCTTTTAAGGAACAGTCGAAATTTCCAACTTGGATTTCCCGCTTATGAATAGAGGCCGGTCTTCGGGTACCCCCCTAAAAAATCTAGGTACTAGTGGGCACTAAAGGCCCAAAGGACGCCCGAGTCTGGCAGTCTACCTGGAAACGCCAGCCAGCTCGAGTCACGTCTGTTCCCCAAAAGGGTCAGTGTTCACACGGCGTTAGTATTTTCGAAGGTAAGTGAATGGCGTTATTTTTTACTTTTCTCGTACTTTTCTTTTTTCTCACGACTATAATAAATGTTTTATGCAATCTGATGGTCTTGTGGCTATTTTCACGGACTTTAACCTCAAAAACTTGCTTCCTTGCCAGTTTTGTTTTATTAGTCCATGCTTGCGACTGAAATAAGTGTTTTCATTTCAACAGTTTTTCAAGATGGGTGAAAGAACTGCGGGAGCGGTTATGTTTAATCAACGCGACCGTCGTCCTGGCGTATTTTACGACGAAGAAAGGGAAAATGAAACCGATAACGAAGAAATTCACGAGGAAGTTCTCGACGAGCAGTCTTGTGACGAGGACCTTGATTTCGACCCACCGAAAAAACGACGAGCCGACAGAGGGGAGAAAAGTAACGAATCTGAACAACAACCAAAACTCTCAGGCCGCCGGTGATCTATTATCAAAGGAAAAAATGATTTCCGGTGGTCGGTAAACGCACCTGAGACACGGGGACGCCGTTCGCTTCGAGTTTTTTTGCCGTCGGCGATTGGCGAAGCAAGGAATGTCGCAACACCCTTGGAAGCTTGGTCCCTATTATTTTCTTGAGAGATGCTCGAAATGATTGTTCAGCGTACCAACGAAGAAATCGATCGACGAGAAGAAGGAAACGTTGAAAATCGTCCATCATTTTGTAAAAACGTCGATATAGTCGAGCTGAAAGCTTTCATCGGATTGTTATATTTTGCGGGTCTGGAAAAAAACAATCACACAAATTTGGAAGATCTGTGGAGCCCTGAGTTCGGGTATAATTTGTACCGAGCTGTTATGACGGAACGTCGGTTTCAGTACCTTTTGCAAAATTTTCGGTTTGACGACAAGAATACGCGAGATGCAAGAATAGAAGAACACGCTTTAGCTCACATAAAAGAACTGTGGGATGCACTCATAGCGAATTGCAAGAGGTATTATTCGCCTTCTACTAATTGTACGATCGACGATCAACTTCTTGGATTTCGTGGCCGTTTCGGAGCGAGAGTATACATTGCCAATAAGCCGGATAAATACGGAATAAAAATTGTTACTTGCAACGACGTCCAAACACCGTACCTGATAGACGCTGAACCTTATGTTGGGAAGGTGGAAACAGCCAGAGGAGAGAGCGTGCCGAGTTATTACATCAAGAAATTGACGGAGCACATACACAATTCTGGACGCAACGTTACCTGCGACAGCTGGTTTATGTCTATAAAGATTGTTCAAGAGATGAAGGACAATTACTCTTTGACAATGGTTGGCACGTTGCGAAAAAACAAGCCCAAAATACCAGGGACTTTTACACAATCAGCTGCTGCCGGCACGGTGCGGTTCGCGTACGCTGATGGAATGACGTTGCTATCCTACTGTCCAAAAAGGAACAAGGTAGTTTTGCTATTATCCAGCTTGCACAAAGCGGGCCGAATGGACGAAAAAATTGGCAAGCCAGAAATCGTGGGTTTTCACAACGCCACAAAAGGTGGAATTGATACATTTGACGAGCTCTGTAAGAACTACACAACGAACCGTACCACCAAACGATGGCCTATGCGTCTCTTTTTCGGAATGCTGGATCGGGCAGGCGTGAACAGCGCCGTTTTATATAATTTAAGAGAAGCCAACCCCACCCTGGCTCGTCACACTTTTTTGAAAGAGTTGGTCCACGGTTTAATAAAACCGTGTTTAGAACAACGTCTGTGAGTGCCGACATTACGTAAGAACATCAGAACCCACATCGGAGAAATTCTTGGGGTAAACGAACGTGGCACCATCGCAACGGGTAAGCTCCAGAAACGAAAACGTTGCTCCATTTGCGATTGGAAACAGAATAAAAAAACGCTGTTCTTATGTGCGTCGTGCGGAACGCCCATTTGCGAGGATGGTCGTATACACGTTTGCCAAAAATGCGCGCTGTAAATCAATTTTTTTTGCTAATTATTATTAATACTTTTCAAGTGTCATTTTGTCCTCAATAAAAGCTCTTTTTTGCCAAATAATTGCCGTTCAGTTTATTATGACATGCCTGAATCCATAAAATATTCCCCATTGTTCAGGTCCTGAAATAATTCAACTTTTTGGAGCCCATGCTAAAGACACTATATTCTTTTGAAAGCTTATAGTCTAAACTACAAAAGCCTATGACCGTTTTTTTTTATATTTGTTTATTGTAAAGTTCTGAATTTTTTAACAAAATTCCGTTTTTTCGACTTTTCCGACTGTTCTTGAATTTTTATTAACAACGGGTTTAAACTTTTTACTTTAACAACTTCTGGGCCATGCAGTAGACACTTCAAGAAGTAACCCAGAATTTTTTCAAATTTTTTCAAAGCACGGAAAACTCCAAAAACTCGACTGTTCCCTAAAAGACCCAGTGTTCAGACCGCGTAGCGAAAAATTGAGTGTTCACACGAAGGATTAAGTTTAAACTGAAATCAGTTATTCATACTATGTATAATTTTCATCGATCAACCACACAGTATTGTCATTAAAAGTATCAATTTTATGGAAAAAAAGTTCATACTGAAGTTTATTGGAAATTTTATACTTTACAAATTTGGTTATTACCATTTCTACGGTATCCGGGCTTATGCCTCAGCGAACTAAATTTCTCGTGCAAAATCCCCCTGGACACAATTTCCCCTCTCTTTTTCGTAAAATCTCCAGGATAATAAATAAAATAAATTAATTGAAATAAGTAAACACAACTAGTGTACGAAAAAACTTATGAAATTTAATGTAAACGAAGACATTAAAATTAATATCCGGGGAAATTTTCGAGTGGGATAATTTTTTCCAGAAGGAGTTCATCCGCGTGTATATTCACAAGAAAATTCAGTCCGGGAAGAATCAATCCAGGGGGATTTAAGCCTAGAACCATTTATACTGTTTCGTCAACCGTTTACTATATATCAAGCAAAAACCTGTGCATTATACAGGGAAAAATTTCCTTTAAAAGTTGTAGAAAATTTTCATCATCTACGAGAAAGGTTCCTACTGTTTTTATCGCATGGTGCACGGTTCACGAGATACTTGATAAAACGTGTTTTCCAATATGGCGGCTGAAGCTCATAAGAAATCCTGGTCGATAATTTATAATTAACCTTTTTTAAGCCCCTCTCCCCTTTCGACACGCGCACACAAGGCTTAGGAATCAGCCTACCTGGTTCGTTTGCATTTACAAATGTAAAGAATGACTGGACTGTAACGCCGTGTACTGAAAATGCAAAAGCGACCTCATTTTACAATGAGCTGACTTTACGCAGCTACTGCTGAAAACTTACCAACCGACGGCCTGAATATTACACAGGGAATGATTCCGGCGTACTCATTGATAACGTGCTCGGCCAATTGCTTGGTGAAGGTGTACGTGTTTGGCAGTTTACCGAGGAACCTGCGAATCGAAAATTCGTTTCCATGTAAACGAGAAGGTTTCCAACAAGCATCATTGATTATTATATTTAAATAAAATAATCATATTCATTCCGGTGTTCTGGTGGATAAAAAATTCTTTTTACTTTGACGTCATGATGTTGAGAATGTTCTCGTCTGTGTTTTCTACAATTTTAATCGCCTTTTTCCAATCGGTGTGAGCCGGGTATAAAACCTCCTCGATAACCGGTCTGTCGGTATTTCCATAAGTGGTGCTCACGTGTAGGAGAACCTAGTTCGGACAGTATTATGTATTTCAATAGATACGTATACAGGTTACTCAGGTTCATTACATTACACGATTGTATAATATCATTTGATAAATATTCATGAATTGCAAGTCATGCGTGTACGAAGAATCACGTACCGGATACACGTACCAAATTATCATTGGCACGCAGTTTCTCCGCGGTAATAAAAATTAACAGGGAAAAAAAATTATACCACATCTTGACGGAATAATACATTTCCCATCTGCGGACATTGTACGTCGCAATGTACGCATATTACGTATACTTGCCACTAGCTTCTTCATGCTCGCTGCCAAAATGCAGACCTCCCGTGTGCCTCTGGTGTTCATGAGAACAGCGTGCTTCAGGGGATCGTCGAATCTGACGTTGGCAGCGACGTGGAATACTATCGAAACTTTTTCGATTAGAACCCTTCGCTCTACCGGCGGTAATCCCAGGCCTTCTTCCGCCACATCGCCTGCTACTGGTATCAGTTTTTTGAAGGCCGAGGGATTCGTTTTCCTCAGCTTATCGTATAGCTGTTGTTCCCGGTACGATGAAAAAAAAAAAAAGGAAAAGAAAATAAAACATTCAATGTTTAAATTCGATATATGAAAGCATCTTTCGAGTCATCTTGTATTGTTTACAACGTACCGGCTAACCGACTCCCTGTTACGAATAAAGTTATCTACGAAAGGACATCCTGCGTCGTTTAAAAACGAAAACGACTGACAGTGTAATTTTTCTTATCTCTTTTTAAAACTTGAAAGTAAACAACACCGTTTTCGCAATGAATCGTGACGCGTTATTTATATATTATATCGCAGACTTTAGCACTAAATATGTCGACAACGCCCAAGACAAAAGGTGCTGATTTTTGGTAACCTGAAGTTTTCCTTTTCGGTAAACCAGCCTCTTTTACGCTCATACACAATTCCATTTCAATTCAAAAGATAACGTATATTAATGCGCCTCCGAGTAATTTTACAAGACAATAATACACGTTATACCCTGTTGTGGAAATTAATATTTGATTATTTATAATAAATTATAGACGTGTATGTAACGTATATCTATATGTCAACCACAGTGGTCACGGAGAAGAACGCAACGCAATTTACGCGCGTAACCATTTCTATATCCGACACAACGCAATTCTTTAAGCGCGGTCAATGTTTCATCGGTTAACAAGTCCGGATATCCGTCAAGTAATCTCGACGCTCGACAGAGTCTCCGACGTTCTCGTTTCTGTTTCTTTGTAAATTTCATTCTATTACATTTTTTTTCTAAGTAACATTTATTCTCTTGATATAAATCCCTCAAAGAAAAAACAAATCTCAGAGCAGAAAATTTAACCAAACGATTCAACGATTTAACCTTGTTTTTATCGAGTTGGACTTAATTTTCTTTTTTTATATATTATTATTATTACTGTTGTTGTCGTCGTTGTTCTCGTTATTCTTATTGTTACTAGTATTATTATTCTGGTAATTGTTAGTTCTAAAACTATCCGCGAATGCACTGCAGACCTAAATACAACGTTTTATAACAGCTTTACAACTCACCGGCGAAGTTAGCATTTCCTTTAACCTGGCGTCTATGGTGCTATTCTTCTTCGGCCGCATCAATAGAAATATTTCCTCTACGGCGGGACATGATCTTAACAATTTTTCGATCAGCACTTTTCCCATGAAACCCGTACCACCCGTAATAAATATACTTCGGCCCGCGTAGAACGCTGGTATGGATGTTGTTGGGTCCAGATCCATTTTGATGAACTGCATGAAATTATGTTAATTTCACTATTTATACGCCCAGGTTAAGAGCTAAACTCGTTTTCCCTCTGACGCGCGATTCGTTGAATCGAGGTGTCACAACGCTTATTGACGCCGTCTTTGTTACTTGAAATCATGCGATTTCACATTTAGCTTAAAATCAGTTCTATGATTCGGATTTTACTACGTATACTTTATACTAATTTACTTTCTTTCACTTTTCGCACATCCTTAGACCGGTCTAAATTATGAATATTTGCAAAAAGTAAAGGATTATGAACTTAATTCAACAATAAGGTGAAATACGCGCGGATAATTGTTTATTTTTAATTCCACACAGAAATATACGAATGTGACTTTCGAAAATGGAATATTGAATGCCAAGGATTTCGGTTCTTTGACTCGACTGTACGTGCCCGAATAACAAATGAATATCTGACGCTTGCGAGATCGGAGATGTTATTGTTAATAATGAAAAAAAAAAAAAAGCAAAGAAACGGCAAATGAAGTTTTACAGAATCCGTGCAACTGGCTTCTTTGCTGTTCTCATGCGTATTCCTTGTTTGCGTATAACTTTAATTACCGAATTCTCTTCTCCTCCTGTGTTTTCTTCCAATTGATTCCAAGTCCCAGTCGCACCTTAGTCACCAGTTCTAGCTGTCATTCAAAGACTGATGTTAAACTCGTACCACGACTTCTGATAATGAAACTTCGGCACTACTTAACCCGACTAAAATGGAAAATGGAACGAACCTTGCCGTAAATTCAGAGGGAAGTGACGCGTCGAGTTTTCATTCAAATTACGTTCCCAGGTCGGAGGCCACTCTATAAATATGTATGAGATTTACAAAAAATACGTAGTTGCAGAGCCGCAGATGAGCTCAAATAAAGAGAAATACAAAGCCTCTTGTTTTTTCCTACCACAGTATTTTAAATAAACGTTTTTTGTTTTTCTAAACGTTAAGTATGCTCAATTTCCAAGTCATATCTAGTACAAAGTATAAAATGCTTTAAAGACAAAACGAACAAAGTCATAAACTCGATTTCTTTCAATGTTTCACGGAACGTCAAACGGCTTTCCATATCTGAATTGTCGAGTACGGTAGAACCACAATTAAAAGCTCGGGTCAGACGGAAAAAACATCCAGATTGGCAATCCGGTCACCGCGTTAGCGGTTGTCTTGAAACGCGTTTAGACTTCTTAAAATACACGCAGTTTGTATATTGCATAATAAATAGAATAAGTACTACGCTGGTTTCAAATTTATAGAGAAAAAATAAGAATAATATCCAACTCGAATTTCGAAATATAATTTCTACATGAAAATATGACGATTTTTTTATTTTCAACCACTGTAATTTACAAATTTTAGAAATCTGACCTTGCATTCGTTATCGGTGACCCAAAAAACAGTCGCATACCAATTTCTACGGATATCGGAATATTCTTAGATTTTTTTCCACCATATTGGATCGCCGTTTTGGATTTCGCAATCTGACTTCGGATTCGTGATCAGCCACCCAGCAAACCGATGATTACCAATATTCATAAAAATCCAAATGTTTTTAATTTTTTTTCACCTTGTTTGTAATATTTGCAGAATATTTTTCAGTGGAATTCGAACCATATTCATGAATTTCGACGATGCAAAATTCAGAGGGTGAGAGTCGCGAAATATGCAAAAGTTGGGATACAGTTTATTTGGTAAAAGTTAGATTTTTCAACGTCCTGGCGAATCTTCTAGATATCTAGATAAACGAATGTCATTCACCGCTAGCATAGACAAATGAAGTAATTACGAATTCACCGAAAAAAGAGAGTCTCATTTTCAGCGTGTAAGGTTCATATATTCAAATCGTCGTGCGCAAACGTCAGTCCAACAATATCCGACAATTATTCATATATGAAATAAAAATTCACCCAGTATGTAGAAATATAAGAGGACTTTCGATTTTCATCTGTTGCAGTGACGCTATCGCGTAACCTTCGAAGAAGTCAACCACGGTCTACTGCTATTCTACATCAATCCGGACAAAGATATGGTATAATATCTACATTAACTATACATCTCCTAGTTTGTAATTTACGTTAGTTTTCTTTCGCGTTAGGTTTCAGTTTTAACGTTTGATTCTCCTTTCTTCATTTATGTTTGCTTTCATAGCTATGTTTGTATTTGATTTGAACTCGTGGAATGATTTTTTCTTTTCCATAACGTGAACTCGAAACTTTAACACCGCATAGCATTATTATTGGTCAACAAGGTCAGCATCCTTATCTCGCACACTGTATCAATTCTGTGGGCCAAAAGCCAACGGCGAGATAAGGAAATTGAACATACAAGCCGCATCGTCTGCCTGAAAATAATTTTCATCACACTTATTTACCGCTTTTAGATATTCATAAATTCATCGTTTTTTCGTAGAAATGCACAATGGTTCCTATATACTTGAAATAAATAGTCTGATAACATTAACGTCCGTATCGGCTAGTCAGTTGCTTGTACTTACATCAATTATGTTAAATCAATATTCGGTATTAGAATTGACATTATCATTATTATACATTTGCGTATCGTATAACCGTTTTTATTTATTGCGAATTGTAGTTCTTACGGCTTTTTACGAGCTGGACGTTTTTTTTACCCATGGTAATACCGCGTACCGAAATAGTGTCGGATGTCTGATTAAAGATAATTTTTTTTTTCGCCGACTTTTTTGTCGATTGTAGAGTAGAATGTAACATGTTTATCTCTTTCGAAATAACATTTATACAATTAAGTATCGTGCGCCAATCAGACTATTTTTCTACTAAATCATTAATCTCTTGCTACCGTTTGTACAGTTTTCAATCTAAGTCACATTGAGAGAAGAGCAAAATGACAGTTTTAAATACGATAGATCAGTTTTGATCAGGCTTGTTACTTATTTGTATGCACATATAATATTGTTAATATACTCGTAAATTGATGTTGTACCTATGACAGACGCACTAAATATATACACAGAAATTATATGTACATCATGCAATTACTCTTCCCCCTTTACCTACAATCAGGTACCCTGCATTCACCGAATTTACTTTAATAATTACGCTCAATTTTTCTTGTTCGAAATTCTCACGTATAATTCTTCGAGTCCTGGCGAATTACAGTGATCGATCTGTTGAAAGTAGAACCGCGGCACTCCACGATGCGCGAATTTACGCGGAGAGTTTCGATCGCGTTCCACAAACTATCCGATATGTAGATTTATGCAAGATGACTCAATGGCAGGCAGAAGCAAGTGCAGGACAAGAACAGGAACCGGAGATAGAACCAGGAGAGAAAATTATCCTGAAAACGGACGACGCTGGAGGAGACGAAGAGGTCGTTCCTGATGAAAGAAAGAATCCAAACGTAATCGAAGCCACGGCCGCCAATTACCCATCGTTAGTAAAACTCGGTGATAGAAAAAAAAAAAAACATACGCGACGAATTGAACAATTATGAGAACTTTGGGGTTCTTCGTTGTTTTCAAGTTCCCACCATCAACCTAGTATTTTCTCTTCGGTAGCGGAGGAGGGACAAATGGCAAAGCCAAAAAGGCCAGGAAGAAGTCAACGAAACAGAAAATAGTAGCGAAATATAGTAAGGAGGAGATTCTTGACGAAACGAATTCTAACGGGTACGTTGAATACGAAGAAGAAGAAAGCGTGGGCGTCGTCGTTTATCCATTCAAAAACAAAACGGCCGATCCGGAAATACCCCGTTTGGTATAGCCATGTTGCACTCTTTGATTTATCCCTTCCTATTAGGCTTGAGTATAATTTTCTACTGAGTCATTTGAAAAATTGTACAGTTTGTGCGAAAGGAGTCTTTCACTGCGAGAAAATCGTGTAGATTGATTAAACTGATCGATCACCCTCCGGGGGTGTATACTTGTCGAATCAGAATTCCGGGTTCATAGTCGGCTGCGCAGATTAAACCGGGTTGAATCGTGTAAATTGTTTCCTTAAATGTGAAGACTACACGCGATCCGTAACAGCTTACTGAAAATTATGTACGCGCTTTTATTTTCACGCTGTATTTCCATAGACATTTTTCATTACCGACATTAATTTAAGCAAGTCTTCGGGCAAATCGTTTACGTCAATAGATTCGGTGAACTAGTAAAAAGACTTCAAATTCCAATGATCACTGTCAACGTTTAATGATGCAAAATTGCACGTTCAAACCGTTAAAGACGGATCGTATAAACTTTTCAATGCCAAAGCTAGGATAATGAGAACGGAATATAAATTGGATAATTTCTTTGAACTTATTCAGCACACGGATTAACAACGTGTGATGTACATGCATAACTTTGGTTGACGGCTTACAAGGTTTCGGCACTAGGAGGGTCTGAATTTTTAGACATTCACTTCCTAAAGTGCAGGACGTGGTTAAACAAGTCGTCTTGGCCCAAAGTCGTGCGTCATACAGGGCTATTTTATCGACAATACATATGTTTTGTATTCTGTTTCTTCGCTCTTGTACAGACAATAGTCGAGACACCGAGCGGTAAAAAGAAAACCGGTGGTAAAAAGAAGATGGGAAAAAAGCGAACGAAGGAACTGGAGAAATCGAAATTGGCAGCAGCTGCTAACGAATCTTCTGTGGCCGGGTAAAAGTTATCAGGAAATTTCTAAGGAAACACTGCGTTCGAGGCGTGTTGAGAGACGCTCCTCGCTTGCAACTGATCCTTGAGAGGAAGTCCGTCTATCTTATCATCGAAACGTCACAGGCACACATCCCGTTTTCCTTTCTCCAATCTCTTTACTAACGTCGTACACAAAGTCCGAAGCGCTTATCCGGCGCAGATTAAATTTCTACAAGTTTGCAATTAAATTTAAGGCAATGCAATATCAGGGTTACGTGTCTGAAGGTACCGCCTCTGAGTAAACCTCGCGTGTTTTATCGGACGCCTACCTTAGGTAAGTATTCTAGGTAGATACTGCTCCCTACCTGAGGTGCTAATTTTCCATCAGTCTGTTTGAGCTCACGCTTGTGCAAGGTTCTTTATCGTACTAGAGTTGCCTCGAATGCAAGCCACGAGACTGCACTGTTTCGTTTAAACAATACGATTGCATATCCGTCCGTATATTATCGAATAGATACGTTATTCGAGACGTTTAAAAGACGGTTTAAAAACGTACATCCAACTATGGATTGAAAAGTTTGAATCAAATCGCGGTGCAAAGCGAAGTATACAAGATAATCAAAATGGAAAACGATCTTCTGACCTCGATTACTTTCATCACTAACTACATAGATACCGATAGAGAAAAAGCCAAACGGGAGGAAGAACGGTATGGTTAATTATTTGAAAATACGCCCATACGTGTGAACTATTTATCACCGAATGTTCTTGTTGTGGATAGGCTTAAATATCAGAAAATTTTTTTCGTATTTTTTCGAATATTTTTTATGTCTCACTTCACACGCCTCTCGAATAATGACAACAGACAAATGGCGGTGGAGCATATTAATGTGAATAAATATAAATTGTTCCTCCATCATTAAAAAAAAAAAAAAAAAAACATTATGAACAACGGTCTGCGAACATTTAACGAATTTAATCGTTCGAATGTGACGGAATATTAGAAAGGAAGGAAAATATAGTTCAACTTGACGTAGATGGCATTCATGCGTTGCAAATAACTCGTTGTTAGCGTGACCGTGAAAATTTGCAAAATAATAAAATAAAAAATTATATTTATCTTCACCTGACCTCAGGTTCGCGTCAAACGCAGAATAGAGTACCTTATATGATACAGTATACTTTGAACATGCACACGTAAAGTATAACGTGTTTGGTTAGTCGATAATTACTCTTCTTTTTCCTGACATCGATCAGATACAAGCTAATCCGAGAACTTTACGAAGAGATTCGTCAGGAAAAGCTGAATTCCGTAAGAAAGGTAAAAGAAGAGGCGGAGGCGATGAAGCTAAGAAAAGAACAGCTTCAAGTCACTTGGTACGTTCTCTACGATAACAACAGAGCTTTCATGGACTACCAGCTGAGTAACAAAGATGTCGACTCTGTGAGTAAAAACCCCAAATACTCAAATTAGGAATGAAAAAATATTCTTGAGAATTCCGAACTCCGACCTATTGATTTCAGTGGGATCAATATATGAGATGCGACGGGCTTCCTGATCCTGGGATCGTTTCGGATCTCAACACTTACTTGTTCCTTTGGAGTCTCGATGATTACACAGCGAACGTTGAAACTGTGGCTAAAAAATCGGAGGAAGTCATTTACGTAAGTTTAAACACAAGGCAACGCCATGACTCTTGATGCCTCCTGAACGATCCGTTTATTTGCATATCTTTGTTACAGCTTTTGAACAAGCTCGAGAGTATCATACACTATTCCGTTATGAACCCTCGAGAATACATCGACGAGTGTATATCGGTAAATTTTAAGTTTTATTTATCAAGAAAGAAAGCGTTTGAAACAGTGGAGAAAACAGATATACAGTCTCGGATTTTAAATATCACAAATTTATTTCCCATTGTAGAACCATCTGCAATTTTAATTGCATCACTTGGTGAAAAAAAAAAAAAGAAACAAAAAACAATCCGAAGACTATATGGTTTCAATCAGACGCTTTCTCTCCACGTAATCTGGATGCAGTGTTTCAACCGTTCGAGTCGCCCACACATTCATTACAACTTCGTTCATCCGCTAGATCCGGCAGCAGTTTAGAGACAAGCTACAAATGTGGCTAGACTTGGCGACCTATCGTCTTTTGCGTCGTATAGAACAGGGAATGATCAGGGAAGATTTGCGAAATGCAAGATTCGTGAAAAAATCAAAGCAGTTGATTTGCTGCTTGTGGGCCCTGATAAAACTGCCAATCAGCATCAAGCAAGTGACAGAAAGAGACAGGTATACGATGTATTCCCTCGGCAATGTCAGGCATACATGTTATACATGTTGGCAAGTTGACATTTTTTTTTTTTTCTTTCACAGAAAACCGGTCGAAGTTGTTTTTGACGAAATCAATTTAACTATAAAAATGCCCATGGACGTTGATTGTTATTGCATGGCAATTCGTGGAATGTGGGTTAAATATGACCACTATTCCGATCAAACTGCATCATTCAATGAACCGGAATTGCCAGAAAAGTATCTAGGAACGCTAGGTTCGTACTTAACTGTATTCCACTTTCTCGTTGGCCACGAGAGGTGATCAATCCGAAATACTTATGAATCATCTGGTTTTGGTTGACCGAACAGATCTGCTAAATTACTGTCAAATCGAACACGAAACGAAGGCAAAGATAAGAGAGGAGCAGGCCGAAGGTCGCCGGTTGCGTCTTGAAGAAAAGCGGCTGATGGCGGAAAAACTGGCGAATCCACCACCGACGGCGTCGCAGGCGGAACAAAAAAAAGCAAAAAGTCAAGCCGGGCAGTACGGCCGCGGTAAGAAGAACGAACCGGAACCAGAACCAGAACCGGAACCGTTGCCTTACTTGCCAACACCGGATGAGATAATACTGGCGAATGAAGGTGACCGTTGCATTTCTCGCTCTTTTCCTCATCCAAAGTGAACTTTTTTCACAAACGATTTTCGTTCTCCAACGTGCAGGTGAAGTGAGAAAGGAAATAAGGAGGCTGCTATTTACCAGGTGCGAGAAGACGGAACTCAATTTAAGAAAGTACGCTATTCTAGGTGGCGCAATTCACGTCGACTTGGTCTATCAACCGGCTCAGCCCAAAGATATGCGAAGAGATATTCTAATCACCGCGTGTGAGTACGTGCACATTGTGGTATAGTCGTGGCGTTCACCATACTTCGCACTGAGGTTTTCTTTTTTTTCACTTGCTCTTTTATTCGTGTACATTTAAGGACGTGCAGGCGTGCAGTTTTACATTGATTCTCATGGGAAACTGTCAGGCTCAATGTAAGAACACGTAAAATTAAAAGTAAAATAACTCCGGTATGGTTCAAACAATCGCTATTCAAATTTTACACGGGTGCAGTTTATAGAGTGAAAGTGACAACAATTTTGATTATTTTTATTGACCTAGCATGATTTCGACCTACATCCTTGTACAGCCTTAATGACGTGTCTGCATACCGCAAACTGAATTTCTTGTGCATAACATTTCAACATAAAAACCTGTCGATTCTGACTAGTAAGTTTCCGTCCATTCAGAAGTCAATACGGGGTAAGATGAGAAAAAAAAACACATCGTCTTCCCGATGATTCACTCGAGAGAACGAGAGTTGTAAACTTATAAAGAATAATATTATTGTCGGTGGTTTTGATACGATCAACAGTGTTTGTGATCATACTTGTCTTGCTACTACATTCAGTCAATTTTACAATGATCAGCTTCGTTCGACGTCTCACACGCGTTAGAGATCAGAAAACGTCTTTTGATCTCGCGATGGTTAACAACGACGATTGTTTTCGTATCCCCCGGTATTCATCGCTACGCGATTGAACTTTGCACCGACTTATTGGCAGTTATTGCCCTTCTTAAACGCTTCCAAAATAACTTCCTCACGTTTCCATCTCTGCTGTCCTTGGGCCAAACGATGTACGTCTTTACCATCATTAGATAATGTAAGATCTTTGGTCGATGCCTTCTCGGAATTTCTTCAAGGAGAACCAGGACTAGTTCCTCCCGACAAGTCTCTAATAGCCGGTGTTGCGCCAAGTGCATTTCAAACTGGCACCACTGTGACTTTATGAAAAATCCGCTGATTATCAGAAGGATTGTTCTGCTCTGATCCATCCCCATGATTATATTTTCCAAAATGCTCACGCCCACCTGCAAAGTACTAGAGTTACAAAAAGGAATGACAGAATAATTCTAATCAAACTTACGTGAAAGTCCCTTTCGTGAAAACAAATGCTCAAATTCGCCTCCGGACCTTCGATGTTTGGAATTAATTCCTCGATAACCCAATTTCTGTTCTCGTCCGAGTAGCTGACGAATATATCGTAGATGTAAATTCTGTCCTCGCAGTTCTCCGCATTGATCATACTCAGCAGCGTCGCGTTTTTTATCTGAACTGCAACGTATTTGATGTACCACCTGAGAAACGGCAAGTCTGTAATTGTATAATATCCAGTTTCTCGATAAAAACTAGGCATTGTAGTTGACCCGCTTTTACCTCACTCTTACTGTTACCCAAGCAATGAATCGTACCATTTCCAGTATATTAACCCTCCGACGCCAAAAGAGCAACTAAAGACCAGTATCAAAATGTAGAGAACATGCTGCAGTGCGCTCAGCCAGAGTTGCGCCAATTCTTCCTGGCAGTAATCACTTGTATCCTCAAACCTGATGTATCGTTTCAACGATACATCTGTACAAGTATGCGTTCTACCGCTTGACTGATAATCTATCAGTATTGAAAAATTCTGGCAAGAAGAGAAGAGAGATTAACGCTGGGTAGTTTGTTGTAATATCGTGAGAATTTCGTAGGAGGATTAAACCGGATTTGTTTACTATTTTAATCGTCCACCTCATACCTGGCTGGAATTATGACTGCCAGTCCTGATGGATTCCATAAAGTTTTTCAGCTGGCAATTGCAAATGAAACTATTATTTGCCAACGTTAAGTAGGTCAATGATTTAAAGTCTTCTAGCATGTCATCCGTCATCAAGCTGAGGACATTGGAATGCAAGTAAACACCCTGCAATTTTGGGTTCTCCGCGAATTCCCTCCCGTCACTCCAAGACCTTATGTAGTTCGAAGCAATATTTAAATGCTCTAAGAGCGGGAAATTTTCCAACACACCTGAAAAGGTATCTATATTGTTGCGTTCCACATGCAGAAACCTTAGTAAAGAGAGTTCTTGCAATGCTTCAAGGTTTTCAAGGCCTATTCTATTCATGAAGAGCTCTTGAAGTGTATCTAGCCCCTTGAACGTTTCTGTGCTTAAGTCAGAACCAAGTCCGAAATTACCCGATAGGTCTAAACTTTGCAAAATATTTAACTTTTCAAAAACTCCATCATCCAAGCTGCACAGACTGGTTTTATGAAGATCCAAACTGACCAACGAAGATGGCAATCTGTTCAACAAATGAGACGTTCCACAATGAATCGGGGTGTGACTCAAGTTCAACGTTGTTAAGGAATAAAGGCCGGTGAAGGCATTGCGTTGCAGTCTCATTCCCATATTCTGGTACGGTTGCGGAACACGTCTGTTAAATGTCAGGTCTAAAACTGCCAAATTCATCAGCCCCGCGAACGCATGATTCGACAAGGTAAAAATATTATTATTGGAAATACGAAGCCGTTTCAAATTTGCCAAATTCGTGAACGAGCCCTCTTCAATTGAATTTATACGGCAATGCCGTAGGTCCAATTCGACCAAAAATGGCATTGGCGGAAAGTCGGCCCAAGTTGATCCTGAACAAGGAGATACGTTAGTTAACAGCCGCGAAATGATTCATAATCGAAACTTCATACGCCATGCGAATTTGGTACTCACCAGTGGATATATTGGAATTTGCAAGTAGATCGTAGACGTAACTTCTTTCGGATTCCAATGAATAGTCGGAGTCATCCTCCTCGTTATTTTCCCGTGTATACGATTCGGTTGTGCTATCTATCTCCGTTTCCTCCGTTTCTTGTGCCGAATTATTACGAAACGTGCTGAAGTCATTGCCGAAAAGAGACAACAACTTTAGGGAATATTGGACAGGCCTTAGGGCTTCTCGAGGAACAGTGGTCAGACCGAGACTGGCGAAACTCAGGATTTTCAAATAAGAACCCCTTTCGGTGCTATCCGCACTGATCGTCAGACCCTGCATCAAGTTCGAGAGATCTTCGACCGATATGGAGGCATTAGCCATGTCCAAGACCCTCAGAGTATTTTGCACCGGTACCAAGGTATCTGAGTTCATGAAAAAGAGGAAATAATTTACCTACAACTGTGTTCTTACAAGAAAAGTACCTGAGTTGAACCTGAAGTGTTTTTTAGGGTGGGGTCGAAGTTCCGAATCGTAAAAGCTCCGAAAGTCCAGAGGAAACCAGTTTGCAGAAGTTTGGAACCGTCGGGGGTTTGCTATTCTGAGCAATTCTTATTCGCAACTTTGGTTCTTCGGTGCTTTGTTATTTCGTAACTTTGTATCTCATAACTCGCTCTTCCGGAATTACGTAGATTCGAAAATTTGTAATTCCGAGGATTTGGACTTTCGAAGCTTTTACGATTCGGAACTTCGACCCCACCCCGATTTTCTTCAATCTGCGATGTGTTGTAGAACACCAAAAACATTAGACACGTATTTTTTTACGTACCAAATTCGGCCGTTTCAGGCGCAAAAACCACTCCGCAAGCTGATCCTCAAAAGACAAATTAAGATGCAACTTCTGAGATTGAATAACGTCCAATTGGTTTCATCAACAAACTTTACGTCATTGTCGAGAAATCCTAAAAAAAATGATTTGAGGATAAACTTTAGGGGTGGTTTTTACGCTTTAAACGGCTGATTAGCAGGTAAAAAAAATCCGTGTCTGATGTTTTTTATGTACTACAACATATCATAGAATCAAGAAAATCTGTTGGGTATACAACAAGTACTTTCCTTGTTAGTACCACTGTACCTACCATTGGCTACCAATCCTACATCCGTATACCGCATATTCAACCATGTCAGACTACCATTTGACAACCATCCAAAAGTTTGCGAGGTCAAATTGAACAACTGCAGTGACTCCAAGCTCAATACCGTCAAGTCTGATACCGAACAGAGATCGTCGTCGGAATCTATTTCTTCTCTCCAGTATTTAAGGGGCTCCTCATATTCCTCAGAATTTTCCAAAGTCTTGTTCATCTGGACTATAATTGCCGTTGATGTCGTCACCTGTTCATCTGATCTGCCGTAAGATTCGTCATCCAGCAATCGACTGCCCGTTAAAAGATAAGATTTTCCTGGAACTGAAACCAGAAAAGCGTTCAAACATTGAGCCAACACATAAGTCAGACAAGTATGTTATTATTGTAGCTTGTAATTTCACCAACTCATTGCTTGGATCGATACTTTGTCTCACATCGCAGACAATAACAGTGATGTGATACGTATGATCTTGTTCGGAAAAAGAAATCTTGATCCGTGAAAAAAAAGCGATGTCTATCTGTCATTTGTGCAAATCGTTACAAATAATCCACGTAGGAAGTATTAAAGTACAGAGGTGCTGGAGATATAAGCCAAATTCCGTAATCTTACAATCAATTATGGGTGACCGGAAATAATTAATATAACACTGATAATTTCCACGAATTTTTTACTTCATTTATCTTTGTTTGAAGTGGCGGCGTTGACGGAGAACTGATATCAGCTGGTATTATGTTTGGCGACGTAATTGTGATGTACAAGTGTTACGAAACAAAGTAAAAGAGAGAGAAAAAATTATTCAGAGCAAAAAAAAAAAAAAACAAACAATTCAGTTAATTTTATCTCGAAGACTTGATTTTTGAAATGAGAATATAGGACGTATTACGCGCAATTTTTTCAGCACACTTGGGCAAAGTTAGCGGAGTTAGAAAATGTGCCGGCCTACCTTTTATCTGAACAAATCCCTCGTTGCTAAATGCATGAGTGTTGTGACGGTTATATTTATTTCTGAATCCTGTCGGCGTTCCGACGACATCGCAGCTCAGTGTCTTACTCGTTTTCGTAATGGACAGTAAAACCACAATTCCAGTAAAAAGAATGAACTTTGCCATTTTAATTGGCAGGAATCACGTAAAGCTTTGCGTAGTTCACATTTTTGTGCACGTCATTAGGTTCCTTTGAATTAAATCATCCGGGCTCGTGTTGAGCGACTTTGTTTATCGTTTCCTCCGTAATACCGCAATAAGGATTCACTTCATTTTCAATTTTCGCACGTCAGAATTTGAAGCCCGTACTCTGTTTATATTCTAATAAGATATTATTTCTCTGATAGATTTTCTTACTCGTACGCGTGAAAATTATAACCCCAATTAGACTTACGGGGCGAAAACACTCAATAGTTGAAAAAAAACGCGTGACAAGGTACCAATTTTGAATTTTTTTTCAGGAATAAATCTACTTTTTTTAAATCGATTATTGCGTCCCATTCAATTCACGTGTCGTTGAACTTACTGCCATTCCGAATTATATCATTCAATTGTTGAATTTTCCACGACAAGAAAAGAGTGGGGTGATAATGAATAAGCCACATCTGACGTGCAGGCTGCTACAATCACGAAGCTTAGAATTTTATCTACTCAGCTGATAGTGTTCGTCAATAACCTTCATTATTTGCTAGCTTATCGATACGGTTGAGAATACAGAAGATTGGCAAACCGTACGCGATACGATTTCCTAATTCGGTCGCATTTTTAAAATGATCGACAATACTATTTTCAAAATTATTATCATCATTTGTTAATATCCCTCTCCTTTATTTTCAGAGAAAACAGAGAATAAGAGAAGTTATGTTATAATCGGTCCACTAGAAAGGAAAAGTTGAATTTTTTTGACGAGGTTCTCGACGTTTTGAGATCTAGGAAATCACTAACGACTATTTCAGTCGACAATTAGCGTGTGTAAACAATTTTCTATCGAAAGATACCTCGGCAATGCATGAACGGATTTTAATGATTTTGGTCTCACTCAACGTGGCGTTTCTTTAACTTAAAACTGAATAAATTTTGGATATGATTGATCTAGTAGTTTTAGAATTATTCGAATAACAAAATATAAAAAAAAGAAAAAAACGAAAATCAAATGATGGTACACGGAGAAGGAATGTACGAATTTTAGTGATTTTGGTCTCAATCGACGCGGTTTGTCTCAATTCTCGTCTGAACTGACGACTGATTAGATATTAATCTAATCGATTTAAGAGCTTTTGAGTTATTTCAATAATGAAATTTGAAGAAAAAACGATCATTTATGTAATAATGTTTTCTCAGCTCGAAACGCATCAGAGCGGGTTGTTTGTAGGATGGCTCGTCAGGATCAGCCATATTAACAACTCGTTTTTCTTATATCTACTCAAAGTATAATATGACGTAAGGAATAACATTTCCGCAACATAAATCTTAACCTTACACCTTTGCAACCCATTTTTAGTACAGATTCCCAAAGAATTGAAATACGTTCCGTTTATGAAACCTTACGACCCGCCACCGCCGGCTGCTCAAGATGCTGAAAGACCACCGGAAGTGATCGAGGCAGAAATGAAGGCCTTGGAAGAAGCCATGGAAGCTCTGGCGCTGGTCACTCTAAAGTCAGTAACTAATTTTTACATTTCTTGAAAGTAACGTGTAACAGCGACGTCCATCTCTTATAATTTTTGTAGGATTCCGGATACGGTGCTCTGGTTTGAACCACCTTTGGTAGCTCACTGGCTGCCGGAGAGAAAAATCTGGTCGACCAAAGACGTCCATGATATTAAATATAACGAGGAACAGCAGATAATTACTTTCAGAACTGGACGGCTGGGTGTTCACGGCCTCGCCGGCTACAGATACATTAATCTACCCTTTCAAAGTTGGGAAATGAAACCAGAGTCCGGGAAGGAAAACGGCGGCGGCGTGATCTTGTCGATAACAGCAGCAATCGTTCAAGTGGAGTTCATTGTCAGAGTGAGGCAACTGGAGAATCATTATTTTCGTTATATTCCCCGGGATAAAACAAAACTCGGTTATAATCAATTGTAACACTTTCAGGAAGATTTGGTATGCCTGCGTTCGTTGGTTGGTGGAACGAGTTCCGCACTCCAGGAAATCGTCGGTGAATATATGAAGCTGCATTTTCTAATACAGGTATTGACGCAATACAAGGATTAAGTTACGACGAGGAGGGACCGTTTTTCTGGCACCTACTCTCTCTAAACTAAAGACTTTTCACAATATCGATAATTGATCGATAGACGAAAACCTGCCTAGTATACGTCAAAGGCACTTTGTAGAAAATGCGAGCAGGCGGATGCGATCTTTTTCCCGATCAGGACGCTAGGAGCTACATGAAGGGGCTCTCTGGAAAACATCCGGTTGTTGAAAAACACCTGCAATCCTGCATGGGTCTACTCTGCACCGCATACCTATTTGGATGGTCCAGATGGAATGCTGGCTGCACCCCACGGGAAATTGTCATTCAGTTCAAAGAGATTCACGGTTGTGTCGCGCAGGTAAACGATTACGCATTTTCAAATAAATTTACCCCCTATCCTTTCTGTAATGAAATGCGAAAAGTACCAGAGTTATGGCTTAAATCCTGTTCTTGCCCACGCTTAGCAATCGAATTCGACTCTCTTGGTTTCTCCACTTGAAACATGTTTGGTCGACTGCACGGAGGTCAGTCCGGAATTTAGTAACAAACGTTTACCAGACCAGGAAAATCAGGTGAGCGGCCATAATTGTACACTTAAAGAATATTGAGGTAATAGTACATTACGATACGAGTACGCAAAGTAGGTCGTTCCCGCACGAGCGAATTTAGTACATTGTATCATATGGACTCATCGTCGGTAAACGGACGAATGTTTTGAGAAAGTAAATTAACTCTACTCCTCGTTACCGGTGGTTCCTGCATCGCAGTTTCACGCAGATTTGTATCATATGGCGATGCATAACGCTGGGATAAAAAGTCGAATGCTGATGAAAAGCGTATCGTTCAAGCTTGCGACGATTGTAACTCAGCTTCTCCAGAGAACAAGTGTTATCAGTATGTCGTCATGATACGTTTTTTCATAACTTCTACTTTGCGATTTTACGGTGAGTATAACAATGTAGAAATGATAATCTACGGATAACGGTTTCCTACAGAAACGAAACTCGATACTCTTGTTATTCCAAGGTTTCTATAAATACTAGTTAAAAGCATACGTAGCCTGAAAAAATAAAGAATATCTATTTTTCATTGTTATAAACTTTTAATATGAAGTTAAATTATATTCTAGTCACTGAAATCTCACACAATCAGTCAGGGAGTTCAATTTATTGACATATCATAACAAATGTTACTCTAATCTTGGACATAAGTGAAGTAGTTTTAAAAGTGTTTTATTATGCACTGTTATGAAATTATATGTATTACAGATTGTAATATGCTAGTATTATATACTAAAATATTTATCATACGTTTTCGACAAATAAAAATATATATGTCGTTACTTAATTTATTGACGTGTACAGTTATCAGGTACATACATTGTGCTGTAATTTCAGCAGTTTATCGTTACACGTGTTAACTGAAGCACCTCTGAAACTTGAAATAGTGATAATACACTTATAACGATACATAAATAATATCGGACCTTGTTGGAACAGAAATAAGAATTGGAGTTAATAAGAATATCATAAATTTGCGATCTGATACTAACAATTCAGACTTATTCCGAGTAACAATTTATTTTTACATTAATTAAATCAAGGTGCGCGTACAGAAATACGGAACAATGAACTTTTCCTCCTTCAATCCTTGTTAAATTGAATGAACGCAACTAAAAGAGTTACCCGAAAAGTAGGTAATAACTGAGAGCCCAAAATGGAATTTTGTGATCCTTCAGTGGGTTTGTTTTTGCAAAAAATGCTTTCAATTTCACTCAATAAAGAAAGAGTGTTATGCCCTGGAGAAATTTCGTCGCGATACATTTTCTTCCCTCAACATTTCATAATTTTCCTTTCACTGCTTCTATTACACTCTTGTATTTGTCGAAGTAACGGTTCTTAGCTCAATTTTAAAAACGCGTCGAAGGCGAGGAATCCAATTGGAGAAATATTGGGTAAAGCTAAATCGTATAAAACATAGTGAGAATTATAAAAATGAATTTATTCTAAAAATAATCGATGCATCGAATAATCGAGCCAGACAAAATAATCGAACACGACTCGTTTGAATCGGTGAAAATTAATCGATTATTAGATTATTTCGTATTTATTTGAAACGGTGCTAGCGGAAGAATTTTTTTCATAATTTATAATTTCATTCAAAATATTTTTCAATTTTAGGTGAAAATATTCATTTATCTTTCACTTATTATATCCAATACGTACTTAGTAAGTAAGCCAATTAAAATAATTGATACATTAATTACATAAATTGATACTGTATTGCTTCGTTCATGGGAGTAAAGACCAAAAACTGATTGTGAGGAACAATAATCGAGTCAAATCGCGTTTGTAAAATAATCTATTATACTTGACTAATCGGGAATTCTTAATTCAAATTAAATGAAACTTACCGCGCGCTCCTGCCATCTGGCGTCAAAATTGAAAACCATATTGCTACTGACAGCGCATTTATCGACTACCGAGGCAGTAGTATCTGGAGACTCCTACTAAAGTCTTTACCGAAGTACATACGTACCCAACACACGAGTGAGTGGGAGTGTGCGTCTCCCGAACGAGTATAAATGTAGCTAGAGCGTGACCTTCATTTGAACCTGCCAGCCACAGTCTTCTTCTCGTCCGCTAGCCTCCTAACATCTCAGAATTTTCACATAAAATCTTCGACAAACAGGTAATAAAGTGATGATTTAAAAACCGTAAATACCAACCTCTAGCTGTTATAACCTAAGTGGATTTCCGAACTTTATTCGTCTGTGAAAAATTTGTTACACCTCACACCGTGCTTGAAACGTGACAGGATCAGTTTACGACGTGAACTCACGAATGCATACCTGTTTATATACGTGTATCTGACTCTGATGAAGTGTTTACGTTATTCGCCGACGTTCGGTTTCTGTACCTACATTCTTCAACGATTTGCTACTTGGAATAAAACACTTACGATTAACTATTTTTCTCAAATTGAATGCCAGCTGTAAGAGATGACAGTCGCATTTTTACGATTGCAAGTCCTTAATTGTCAAATTGGGATCGAGGTGGAGCTGGGAAAAAGCTCTCGGGTCGCAATACTAAAATTATTATCAAGGAACCGGTTCATTTCATTGATTTAAAATCAAAATTATGCATAGCCGTAATTCTACAGTTAACTGAGTGACGTTTTACATACTTACATGCCGAACCGGCGACCGTGGTTAGATTGTCTCCTTTACGTTCTTTTTATAAAAGTTGACAGAAATCCAAAAATTACGCAGTGCTAGTTCAAGGTTGTCGCTCGTTAAGCACAGTGGATATATAAACTACTGACTTGGCAAAATTCGGTGATTTGCATCTGTTTCGCTCCGTATAGGATCGTACACTGCTAATATTAAATCCCGATTGAATAATCATTTATATTTGATACAATTATACTGAAACTGTCGTCCCCGTGTAGTAGGATGATCGAGATAACGCGTGCATCATGCATATACATGCATGCATGCATGCAAACATATTTATACCATATTTTCCTATTCTTGTTTCAGGTCGTCTGGAATCACGTAATAATTAACGCCTCGGGATGGTTATAATAACTAAAGTTTAGCAACGATTGTCTTTTATTTTTTAAATACCGTTCAATTACCAGGGAATTAGGTAACCCGTTTGATATTATCGGTCTTATCCGTACTTGTACAGCGCAATAACACTTTTGATTGACGATTGGTATTAGGGAAACAACAAAAGCAATATATTATGTTTTATAGTTTGCATGTCATGTATTACGTACGTACAATAAAATATTTTCTACCGTAACTCTAACCGACCCCCCGTAAGAGATGCTTATTTGGAATCAATTGAATAATCGTAACCGAAGCTGGCGGCGTTACTACAACTCGATTGAGCAATGCGTGTAACAGATCTTATAATGAAGAGTTGGCGAACTCGTGTTGAATTGATGTTTCTATAATGGCTCGAAATAGCTGCGTGGTATAAACCTTACTCCAATTTATAGGATGCTCTTACTGCCGATTAGTATCTATTCAACAATTGGTTTGCTTATAACATCGCTCGAGTCTAATCACTGTACCAAACCGTTAATGTAATAGGTTAGTTACAGATATATTACTTGTTAACGTAACCGTAACGAGATTACGAAATACTTGACAAAAATACAAACTAATTTTGCGAATGTACGTCAGAGGCATTATAGATGGAATATGACGCGGCTACCACTGCCAGTGGATTGATGAAATGTGCCGGTCGCCGGAAAATTATTCACTATCAAGTACGCTCGAATATCATATTCGCATTTAATCAATTTAACGAGTAGTTCGATTAATGCAAGATGGTCTTTGTCAACGCAGACACGCGAATTATACGCGACGAACGCCTGACACATGATTTGCATGTAAATTAATTATTGATCGATGAGATATAACCGGAAAATGTGTTTCAGAGATTTCATCAAGATGTCTCGAGACCGAGCCTCGAGAAGGTTTTATCGGGTGGACAGCGGTCATGACCTTCTCGACTTTATGGATCGAGGCCATTCTGCACAGCACGAAAACCGATGGACCTTCGAGGTTGCCTGGGAGGCAGCCAACAAAGGTATATTCCGTTGTCGTGTTTTACCGTGATGTCACGCGACCGATTTAAGGGGTTACCTTGCTCGATTTCGACGTTGACGTATATATCTCCAAATATCGAAGTACACGTATCTCAAACGCGACAAAGGGCCAATTCCATACGCAATTCTGAACAAAAAACACTGCAACACATTCTCATTTGAAGTAGAAATAAAAGTAGAACACGGATTCTACCGATTTACTACAGTGATTTCGTAGAAACCGTGCTATTGCGTTATTTCCGCGTCGAATCAAAATGTATTTGAGTGTTTTTGTTCAGAATTATGTATAGAATGAGGCTGTTAAGCCCTTTTATTGTATTTCGGATACGTGCATTTCAATATTTGGATAAATATACGACAACGTCGAAATCGACTAGGGAGCCCCTTTTATTGACTGGTGTAAACAATCAACTGCATTAGCGGGAAAATCGAGAGGCATAATAATTTTCAGGTATAATATTTTTCTATCGCTGTTCAGTAATACCACTGAAAAAATTCTCGAGCTTTTAAATTTATCGGAATGAACTGTTGAAACTTGTGCAACGATCGAATATGATATCGCACCCGCGAAAATAGGCCTAAACTTAAATACAATTAATAAATAACGATATGCAAAGGTATGTATGTTCAAAAGAGATTTAATGACAGAAAATATCATCTTTCATGGAAAGCTGAGAGATGAGCATGTTTCAAATTGCTTCAAAATTCTTGGTTTAAGTAGTCAAACGAAAGCTCAGAAATTACTAATTAGTAATGCTTATTGATGGTATAAATTACGAATATGCAACATGCACATTTCTATATCCCTCAATCCTTTATGAGTACGTTAATTTTGTGTATAAAAATAAAAGTAACTGCAATACACATGTGCATGTTTAATTTTTACTATCAGTGGGCGGTATATACACGGTGATAAGATCAAAGGCTTATGTATCTACGGAGGAAATGGGGGATCAGTACTGCTTAATCGGTCCATATAAGGAAGCCTGTGCTAGGACTGAGGTTGAGGAGGCTAACTTCCCAACTCATAGTCCTTTAAGCAAAGCTGTGCAAGTCATGCGTGATCAGGGTTTCAAAGTAAGTGCAAGTGATGTCCAAAACAGCCCTCAGTCTAATGATTCTGTACCATTGTATCGTTACCATAACATTTCATCAATGTGAGACAGTTAGCATTTTAGTAAAGATCAATGAACTTTTTTATAAAATACCTATAATATATGGAAGAACAGAGAATTCACGAAAAATTCAAATTTTACCATACATCCGAGCATGCATGTATAGTTTGAGGATAAAATAGGTAAAAAATCAAGGAAGAAATTAATTTTTCATTCTGATGGATATAAAACAACTTGAATGTATTTCAAGTACCATTTTTTTTTTTTTTTTTTTTTTGTGGACACCCTGTGTAAGGTAGTCATTTATCATATAGATGAGTTTGCAAATATTTGTATAATTTGTGATTTCTGTTTATTTACTTTGTAGGTATTTACTGGAACATGGCTAGTTGATGGCAATCCTCAAATAGTTTTATTTGATATTGGAAGTGCCGCCTGGAAATTAGACGAATACAAACAGGAGATGTGGAATACGTGTCATCTGGGTATACCTCATCTGGACATAGAGGCTAATGATGCTGTAATCTTAGGATATCTCGTTTGCCAATTTATTTCTGAATTCAGGTGAAGTCAGAGTTTGCATTAAAATTAACTGCTACACTTCCATAATTATTTCTGGAAATGTGAGACAGAACGATCAGCATACTCTAAGTTGTAAATAATAATTACCTTTAACAGAAAAGCAGCTGAAGAATATTCACCTGTACAACCACGTATTGTCGTTCATTGTCACGAATGGCAAGCTGGAGTTGGGCTGATTGCATTGAGAACCAGACTTGTCGATGTGGCTACAGTCTTCACCACCCATGCTACTCTTCTGGGGAGATATCTGTGTGCTGGCAAAATAGATTTTTACAATAACATGGACAAGGTAAATCTTGTCTATTGTAAAACTCTGTTAAAAAACGAATTATCATATCAGAATTATATCATTTTTTCTGTGCTCCAGTTCAGCGTTGATGAAGAAGCTGGTAAACGTCAGATATATCATAGGTATTGTATGGAGCGAGCTGCAGCACATCTGGCACATGTATTCACAACTGTATCAGACATTACAGGATTTGAGGCTGAGCATCTCCTCAAAAGAAAACCAGATATTATTACTCCGAATGGTTTGAATGTTAAAAAATTCTCAGCATTGCATGAGTTCCAAAATTTGCACGCAATAAGTAAGGAGAAGATTCACGAGTTTGTCAGAGGCCACTTTTATGGGTGAGGTTATTATTACAGATATTATTTCACTTTTGAGTCTCAGCCGCCGACTGTAAAACTGCCATAACTGACATTTCCAATTTTTTAAAAAACGTATACTCTGTTTCAGCCATTATGATTTTGACCTAGATAAGACTTTATACTTTTTCATTGCTGGACGCTACGAGTTTGGAAATAAAGGAGCTGACATATTCATTGAAGCATTAGCCCGATTAAACCATTACCTAAAATCATCCAGACCTGATGTTACCGTTGTTGCATTTCTTATTTTCCCTGCGAGAACCAACAACTTTAATGTTGAGTCATTACGTGGACATGCGGTAAGTGAATAAGGATCCAGGATAATGCGTATTACACAATTTCGTAAATATATAGGTACCGATTAATTATTTATGTTTTTTTTTCCATTAGGTAACGAAATCTTTAAGAGACACTATTAATGACATACAACAAAAAATCGGAAAACGAATGTACGAGTTATGTTTATCTGGACGAATGCCTGAAAGTCAAGATCTTTTAGAGAAAGAAGATACAGTAAAAATAAAGAGGTGAATCTTTGATATACTAAATAATTCAACACTAATTGTTAGGGTCTTACTGTTTAATTATTTATATTCATTTTGTTATATTTATTATTTCATCTTCTTAGGTGTTTGTATGCATTGCAAAGGGATGGATTACCTCCGGTTACTACCCATAATATTGTAGATGATTGGAACGACCCTGTCCTAGGAGCAATACGGCGTTGTAATTTGTTTAACACAGTCAATGACAGAGTCAAGGTAAACGTGAATAAAACTTAGTCATATGTAAACCAGCACAAAAGTTGCGTAACATGCAAGTTTCATGAATCATATTAGTTATTCAAACGATAATAATCTGCCATATTTGATCCTATTGAACTAAGTTGAGTTAGTTCTTTTTTTAGATAGTTTTTCATCCCGAATTTCTTTCGTCAACAAATCCATTGTTTGGGCTGGATTATGAAGAATTTGTCAGGGGATGCCATCTTGGAGTATTTCCCTCATATTACGAGCCTTGGGGCTACACACCTGCCGAATGTACAGTTATGGGTATTCCTAGTGTAACCACAAATTTGTCTGGATTTGGATGCTTTATGCAAGAACATATAGCCGACCCAATGAGTTATGGGATCTATGTGGTTGACCGACGATTTATAGGATTAGAGAACAGCGTACAGCAGCTAGCCCAGTATATGTTCGACTTTGCAAGGCTCAATCGTAGACAGCGAATCATTCAAAGAAATCGAACTGAACGCCTCAGCGACCTCTTGGATTGGAGAAATCTTGGCATTGTTAGTAAAATACTTATTGCAACGGAATGGGGGGTTGAATGTTTCAGGAAACTTACTCCAACTTTCAGATTAATAATTAGACTTCAAATAAATATAAGTCTTCTTTTATTTTCCTATTTAGTACTATCGACAAGCAAGAATAAAGGCTTTGTGCACCCTTTACCCTGAACTGGAAGGTGAACTTGGAGAGGGCGGCGTTAGTAGATTCAATTATCCACGGCCGATTAGTGAGCCACCATCACCTTCCTCTTCGCGACACACAACTCCTGCAGCATCTGTTCATGGCTCTGACGATGAAGAGGATGAAGTTGACGACGAAAAGGAGGTATGTGAATTTGTCTTCATACATATACTGATATTGTTTTTTTTTTGTCGTACAAGATGATCTTTGAACTGAAACCTTTTCAACATTGACTCACATTAGTAACAAAAATTTATTATTCCGCAGCTTGAAGAGTTACGGCAAGCAAATGGTAGGTAACTACTGGCTGTCAAAACTTGTCACCGTTTTAACTAGGAAGCAGAAATACCATCGTAAACGAAAACGAGAAACTTTATTTCAAAAAAATATTATCAATGTATGGTGAAAAGTTTTGAGCCAACATGAGCTGTTTCAATAATTGATACCTAATTTTCAGGTATAATGTTTTGTAGTAGATCTACTCGTTAATCAACAATTGTTCTTATTTAAAGCTCTCATTTTTATGTAGCAGTTCGTCTGTTATTGTTAAATTCCACTCAATGGCAGTATTGTTACAAAATACACACCACACAAGTGTATAAATTTTGGTCAGTCTGATGCTGCATTGCATTCTATTTCTAAAAGAAATATGACACAAATTTATGTGACGTATTTTTTTAAAATTCACGCACTACAATTATTTTTGTACTGTGCAACTTAAAGTATAACTTTATTTCAGCTATATACATATACGTATTTACTTACAATATATGCATATGTATATTGCCTTGATGATAAAAATATCGTATATTGCAACTTTCAAGTGTTAAGGTAAAATGTCATTATTACTTATTAATAATTAGTCCAAATATATAAAATAATATTCTATTATGAAATTTGAACTGTAACATTTGTTTTAAATAAAACTTGTCATCAATGCTACACATAACTCATATGAAAAAAAACATGATTTTGATTCAGCGCAGCAGAGTTCTACCTCCAATACGAAACTCCTGACGTTAAATGTCGAGGACATACAATACAATGATCAAATAAAATCTCAAATAGGTATGATACGCTGACACTATAGAAGTAGACCAAATTTATGTATATGGCATATGTATTGCCTTACCAGACTTAATCACCACTATTTTATCTACTTGTAGTATACAGTAATTGGATCTTTAGTGGTTCTTCGCTAGTGACAAGAGTATGTGATCCATGGTGCTCCCATCTAATCAAAATTGAGAATGACACACTGAATTACATGTATTCCTTTAATCCAAAATTGAGGAAGATATAGCAAATTAGAATGTTTGATTTTTGGAATCCTGTTATATTGAGAACTTCATTTTGTTCTTTCTACTCGTAGTATTACAAACTTGATTATTGTTGGCTTACCTGTTTCCCCTACTGTCTTCAATGGTAACAACGTCAACTTTCAAAATAACTTCCAATGGTCTTTTAGTACTAGTTTCGTTTTCGTTTTCAGCTATAGTCTTATATTGCATGACACCATGGATTATAGATTGTGTCAAATTCCCAGTAAATGTTTCAAAGTCTATTGCTGCTGTGTTAAAAAAGATGAATTGTCCCCTAGATTGTTCTCTGACACTACAAAAAATATATGAATTAGTCATACTAAGATGTATAGTGATAATCAATTCTGCATAAATAATCTTCATAATATCGTTAAGTTATATGGAGTATTAGTAACATAAGAAAAAAACTAACTCGCAACGAATTTTGAAAGATGTAAAAGCTTCTTGAACTTCAATATCCAAGTACAATATCCCCGATGTATAGATGTTAGCATCTGCAGCCGTAGTGATGGAAGCTCGCACAACATCACCTGCAAATTGGTAAATATTAGGGATTTCTCAGTACTACCAATTATTTAGGTAATATTCACTTGGTTATAATATAGCAGTTATATCTGCCTTCATAGTTACCACAATATGGTTCATCTGCTCTTGTAGCTAGATAAAAGATTCCTTGATTAGCGGAATTGGCTTTGTATCCCATTTCTTGAGGGAATGACATCTTCTGTGGAAAACAATAGCCTCTTAAGAAGTCATTTGCTCCTTGAGAACAAGGCCATGCTCCAAACTTGCATTTTTTTAATTGACTTTGAATACTCTCCACGAAAAATTTCCAAGCCCGTAAATGACTACATGCTACACTTCTATCCAAGGATTCTTCTGTACATGCAACATAAATTTTTTATGGTTAACTTAAAATGAGGGCAATATGCAAAGACGACTAGAATTATCAACTGCTAGCAGTACCAGTGAGGTATCGGTTACCAGGTTGCAATACTAACAATGCAAAAATTCCAAGAAGTGCAATGTCTACTATGAACGACACCAAAATACTACCCTCTCTGTTCCGTTTTTGAATATTTATTAGAATTTATGCAATATGTGATTACCATTCAAATGACTAACGATAACAGAATTTTTTACGTCAGTACACCCAGGTTGTTCTCGGCCACCATTGGGAAAAAAATCAACATGACCCATTGGTCTTAGCAATCCAAATCCATCAGTGAGAGTCTCAGAACCATCAGTATGTATTATATCTACAAATCGAGCATCCGATATATCCAATTTCTTGGAACGTTGTCTTATGAGGTGATTTTTGAAGAAAGGTGATGCTGGATCTAAGCCCGTTATACGTCCAACAAGTAAATTGTTTCCTTTTAGCATCTCAGATGCACAACCAGCTACATGAGCACCAAGACTGAAGCCAATCATGTGAATATTTTTTACACTGGTGCCCATTTTAATTGCGTCTCTCAATATCAGTGATAGCTGGCGTCCAATTAACTCTATGTTTGCCACTGCAAATGCGTAAGATGTTCCTGCACCATGTTCCCAGTCTACGACTATGACATTGGCATCTTCCTGTAATTTTCATTGTAAGTATTCAATTTCGACATTGGATTTGTTGAATTATTCTAACAAGGCTCATATTATTTTTTCAGATTATTCTGAATTTAACTGATATCTTGTCATACTTACCACTTCTAAAAGTGATTTCGCTCCAAGACCAATGGCCTCGTCATTGCCACTTCCTTTGTACCCATGTATCAATACTTTAACATTTTTTTCCTGGTCAAAACTAGACTTACTGATCGAGTTCAAACCATCTCCATAACTGAGAACTTCTGGAACTGTTGACTTGATACGGGTATATAACAAAAATCTAGTTTTTATCTTGTCAGGATGTTCAGGTGGCCGTTTGAGAGGTAATGGTGATGGAGGATCAGCGAAACAACCAACGAATTCTGTTTACAAGTTAAACTGGTATCAAAAGATCATCTTTGTCATTGGATAAACAGATATTTACAAACCAGATACTTGTGCATACGTATATATATAATATTCATTCATAGATTTTTAAACTACAGTACGTAATGCAATCATTTTACGTTATACCACAGTTTATTGTTTGATAAAAAAATAAAAATATTAAGGCACACCATAACAAACTTGGGGTTTCAGCTTAGTTTGAATATTTATTCGGCGTTGCATCATTCGTCTTCTTCTATCAATCATCTTAGCTGAAACACACGATTTATCATAATTAATCCAAGCTAAGGACATTTTATTACTTTATTTACTATACATATAAACAAATTCTCCATTCAGATTCACTATTATAAAATTAATATCCTACTTACCACGATGGTACTGCGCGTCAGTCAAGACATTGAATATCAAAATTATCACGAATATTTGAACTATCCGGTTGAGTATGATTAATGCCATGCTGCAGATTAAATAACTTATAATAAGGATGCCACAAGAAGTTGTAGGACGGGCTGTAAAAAAGGCACTACACATTCGCAGTATTCTTGACCATTTGAAGCAAAATACGTGTGAGTATGGTCGAGTTGTCACGTAATAGGCTTTTTCAGAACACGCATCATGGCACAAAGAATATTAATAGGTAATACTGTAATAGTACATCTCATATACCTATATGCAAGATTCTGTGGAAGTGAATGCATTCATTGAACCCAAGCCATTTTTTACTCTTAATCTAATGATGGTTCAAGTTCTAATTATTTTTATCAATATATATGTTAAAGATATATATGCATTAATAAATGAAATTTTATAAATTATCGACGTAGGAACCGAATTTCAAACACTTTTTCACAGTCGTAGTACAACTTTCACTTACATGTTTCTCACAAACTTTCACTTGAGTGCCGCAGCTGGGAAGCCATTTGTGTAATAAATCCCAACTTCCTACATATATAGTCAATAAAAATAACACCAGATACAATGTGCATCGGTCTGCAATATGCACTATTTGCAACTTATGGATCACGGTAGATTTTTTATATGTAGCAGTAAAGTATACAAAATCAAATTGGAATAACTGAACAGATGATGTATTACTTAGAACGTATTTATTCGTAATATATTACTCATATATTCCTTATTTTAGACATATATTTATATGTATGGCAGCATATTATATGACATTGTTTTGGTGAAGTGACTTCTTAAATGAACTTTTTCCTATTTTTGTTTATCCACACATTTATAGCCCATGCTACTATAGTTTTTATGTAGCAATGTTTGCCAAACCTGTCACTCATCAAGCAAATCTTATGACATTTTGTTAATTAATGCATCATAGATGCTGTACAAGGTTTCTCCAAATAAATTAGTACATTTCTACAGTGTGACATGCGACAGTGTAGTTAAAAACTGCAAACCATATATAATATTATAACATTATTTCCTATTAAAAATATCCATATATACTCTAATAACGATAATGCAACGTCTTTAATCCATTATATTTTGCAACTTAGAAAAATACCAGTACTCGCTACAACAATTTGCCGAGTACAATATTTCAATGGTTTTAATACGCATGGGGAGGAACATAACACGAAATTCAGCCCTAAAAGTTTCACGTGCTATTTTGAACACTCTGACAATATTAAACATCATGCACCCTTTTCTTATATGTACATAAGTTAATCACCCTATTGCGAAGTTAGGTTTCTCAGTCATAGCTTGCAACGTATCGGGTACTGAACTCTTGTAGATTGATGTAGAAAGTTTTTGTAATGTCAAACTTTACAACTTTGCACAATACTGATGTTTGTGTGCCGCTGTGTTTCATACCGAATATCTGATTCTGAAAATTGACAGAATGTTAGTTCAGAAACAATTAGGAAAGTCCCAAATTTTGTTAATTTTGTAATCTGAGTATAGAATTATTTAGTATTCAATACCACGTAATTTATGCTGATGGGTGTTCATACAAATTACTCAAAAGTATCTAACCTACGCGCGAGCCACTGATATTCAATAAAATATCTATGAAAACAATCAACAAAATAACAGTAGTTCTATCTTTAAAATTCCACTTCTTAATAACTACATCGTAATCCTTAATAGCTCCCTACATATTCTTTATAGTGATACTTGTTTGTGAATCAGTAATCACCGCACTATCGCATGTACTTTTTTCTGGATTACTCTATTCTACAATAGTAGCTACAACGTCATATCTGTTACAAGTTACATACTTCTTATTCAATAATATTTTATAAGTGTAAATACTGATAGATATATTTGTTCGTGGTACATTGTTACATATATTTATATTTATCGTTCTCAATCAATCCTATATGCGATCTACTTGCAATTAAATTGCGCTGTTTACCTAGTTGTGTACTTTAATCGATTTATTATGCATAAAGCATTCGGTAATATATATTAACTAATCTTTCGTAATGCTCACATCTACAGCATCGGTAATATTTTTTGATACTGCGAAATAATTTCTCTCTTTCATTGCCTGTAACAATCGCAATATATTCACTCTTCATTTCTCGTTTAGTTATGCCCATGGTGATTATGACCTTTTTTGGAACTTTATGTTCAAACTATGTTCAAACCATTTCATTTTTTCGTTTTTTCATTTTTACAGAATGATCTAAATTTTATCAATACTATACTCGAGAAAAGAAAGTTGTTTCAGATGGTCTACTTCTTAATTTGTGTTTTATAACGATCGATAATTTATTATAATACAATTCTGCCTATGAAGTTAATACTATAATAGTAGAGCCGTAGCTATATTTTCGTAATTGTTGTTTAATAGATATATATAACAGATGTAAAGCACATGATATAATGCTGTCGGTCACACTCATAGGAGATATTTAGATTCCTAAGTATTTATACTATTTAAACGTTGAATTAAAGTAGCGGCAAAGTATAATTACACTATAAAATTTTATATTTGCTCGAGTATGCGTGGTATTGCTTTCTCGTGTATTTATTGCACCCGATGGAATAAGGCATTGTAAAAAATGACTAATAAGTTGTAAACGAAGTAACATTGATAACAATTCTCTGGCATATAAGTATGACAGTTAAATTCTTAATATTTCAAACAAACCTCAGCCTAGCTAATTATAATCCAGTCAATTTTTATGGATAATGTTACAGCCAATGCAAAATTTGCACCCATTTGAAGGAAATGTTCAATCAGACAAAAACGTAGAGGTCCCAGAAGTCTGAAATCATTAGAATATTACCAACGTAAATGAAAACACTTATTTCATCAAGAACAATTTTTTTCATGAAATGTTCGCATTTTCTTTTTGTTAAATTGAAAAAATCAGTCAATATTCTGTTGTGTGGCACCCGAGTGATTCAATAAATACCAGTTTTTAAATTTGCCGCTGCTTTATGTACGTTGTAACTCACGTGGTGGAAACCTGAAATTAACAATTTTCTCTACAAGCTTACAGAAAAATATTTATTCTTCTGTTCGAATGATCCAAGCTGTAAAATAGCGTATGAGATTATGATTCACAATTAATAAATGACTTCATTTCATGCAATGTTGTGTGTAAAACATACGCTCATACTTTTCCTATTAAATGTAAGAATATTCTCTAATTATTACTACATGTATTTGTGTTGTACGTAACGCCCACGAGGTATGCTATATATAAAATTAGAAGATCCTAAACAGATATGTTTACAACCAAATATATTTAAGCCTTTCAGTTCATTGTGGTTTAAGAAAAATGTTCAAATATTCATCATTCCAACTATTATAAACTTTTTTCAAAGTCAACTTATTTTACAGAATTATTAGATACCTCTAACTTCACTTTGTGTCATTTGCTATTATTATTTTGAGTTCGTTGGAAATTTTGAATATTCACGCAATTTGCGAGAATTTTAAAATATCTGCAACACAAAAGTATTCTGTAATTGTATTGTATATAGTAATATACTGTATATATACATATTTTATCATGTTTAAGTAGAAATAATACGTGGGAATTTAAAACCAGGGTCAGTTTCCAATGACAGGACCGTGTAATATCGTATAGAGCAAAAATTTTTTGCTTTAGTTGCAAGATGATTGAAATATTACAACCAACAATATGTACCCACATGATTAATTTCTGACGTTGTGAAAACCAGGGACACGGATTTAATCAAGGATGCACATTTCATTCTAATTTTTTTTTCAAACAAAAAAATCTCTAATGATCTGTTTGATATGTTAGATGAGTAATGTTATAATCATTTTTATTAAATATTTCAAATGCAGTATCGATCACAATTCTATTCATTTTTGCACTCCGGAAAGTACAATGCTTTGATTGAAAAAATACCCCATTTGAAGGCCAAATATTTTTACAATAGGTGAATGAGATTGAATACATAATATATTTATGCCATCTTTCACTTATGCAGCGAAACGATGTTATTACATAAGACAGTTAATATTTCACCCTGAGCTTGACATAATGTATTATAACAATCTTGAGACTGCAATAATGCAGATGCAATCAGACTATACCATATCTAAACTTCCTGATTAATTATTGAATTTAAAATTTTTTTGTATTCCACAGTATATCAGAATTACTTCTGATACGAATTTATTTGATTGCTTATTGCAACTGTTCCAATTGAAATGATTGATCCAAACTGCAATACAATTTAATGAAAGTTTGAAAAAATTCGCGAGGACAGATATAATTGGATAAAAACTTTGTGTAGTTTTAGAATAATTGTAATATAAGAAAACTAAAATAACTGTAAGGTACTTGGTTAAATTGCAAATTTTCTCTCATGCATACACATCACCAGCTTCTTATCATTTGAAATATTTCATTTATCATTACTTGCAACTGGGGTACCGTAATATGCAAAATACATATCTTACAACTTATTTGATACATCGTAATACGTACTACAGTATATAATATGATGATAATTTAATACAAAGATGAGTAATTCAAAGATATGTGTTTGGAGTTATTAGGGAAGATTAGTTTAAAAAAATTGAGATTCAACACAGACCTATGGTCTGTAAAAATATTTACATGATTAAACAACTGTGATCAAAAATTTTATACATATTCGTATGCATGTGTGTATGTATGTACGTGTTGTCTTCAAATAACTATAAAAATTTTTAGCCTTTAATGATAAATTATTGTTGCAACGGGTCAATATGTACATAGAGTTCCATTTACATTTACTTAGCAATCCCCAATCACATGGGTAATGGGAAGTTTACTTATTAACAGTGCTAGATACAAAAGAAAGTATCGAATAAATGTTAGTAATTTTTACTTCAAAATTGATAATGAAAAACATATAAAAATGAAACAATGGGTTGGTGCCAAAATAATAACGAGGATATTCGCAGGCCCATAAACATTTACTATCCAGCATTTTCAATTACCTATATGCTTCAATTATTGTTGAAATTATCCTACACAATGACTCGTGTGACAGGTGTAACTGTGAAGACGTGGGCGTTTCCATGGCAATACGTCAGTATACGATACAATAAATCTAGCTTTGAATGGTTTCCAAGAATTCAAAGCCAGGAATTTGACATATTATAGGTATGTATATGTATGTATTAGGCAATTATCACACGATATAAAATAGTATTATATGTTGCAAATAGTACAAGTAACAATTAATTGATTTACAACTACTACTTTTCAACATATTACTTCATGATTATTTTATGTGAATTAATGACAATTATGACTACAATATATTGTATACATATAATACTTCTATCTTCCAGATTTTGATTCAACAATTACATTATAACATATAGCATAGTGATGTGACGTATTGACATGAAAATAATGTGAAATGACCAATATGAACATGGGTATTTCAGTACTATGAAGTAACATCGAATACAGGGTAGTCCAACTATCGTATGAGGACAAAAGTTGACATTACTTCAATTTATGAACACACCTATAATATTTTGAACTGGATCCTAGATATCTTATTCTCTTTGGATACCCTGTCAAATAATATGTGCAATATCTTTCTTGGAGCAAAACGTGTAACAGTTCTTATTATAACTCATGGCATGATCCAATGAATGAATTATTAGAATGATAGCAAACGAATAATTTGTATAAAATAGAAATGAAAGTTCAACATACTTACAATTATTGTATAAATACTTCAATCCATTTTAAAACACATAACAATTTTCTGATAATCGCAGCTCCTTCAGAACCAAATTGCAGTTACAATTGCAAACCATAGCTTGAAATGAATGTCATTTGTACTCGTACGAAATACAAACGAAATTGCTGTACATTATTATTTTTCGACAATCTTATCGCAGTCATTTCAATCAATCAAATAGCAATTTCGTAAAGTAAACACTATTTGTATTTTATAATTTACTAGTTTGATATTTTTAATACTTGATTCATATTTGATTATGTATAATGGTAAAAATAAATCACTTTCGATAAATTACATTGCAAAAAATTAGACACTCATTGTCAGCAACGCATTTAAATAAGTAGCTGATTCTGATTATAATTACTTGGTTCTGAGAGGAATTTCCTCACGTGGCTTTAGCAATTTTTGTTATTTTATTATTATTTTTATTATTATTATAATTTTTTTTTTTAGTAAACAGATACAATCCAGCGTTTCGGCGCAAGAATTAAAATATAACGATTTAACGTGCAATAGGCAATAATCAACTAATATATGTACACGTGTAAAAGAGACTGTGATTTATTGTCAGTCATTACGTGACTGACCTGAATAAATGAAGAAAAAGAAAAATACTTTTAGCAACATTTCAGTATGATAAACATGGTCCATTGTGTTAAGTTAGTACTAGATTAAATCGGAATACAAAGACGATGATGATCATTTCCTGCAGAAGGACTTCGTTCCAATTTTTTGTACAATAAAATTTGGGCTCAGAAAAACCTGTATAAAGAAAATGTTTATTGAAAAAATAGAAAAAGATGTCGTAGCCGTGTCATTTGAATTAAGAAGCACACGTCAGCCTGTATGGAGGCTTTTTGATGTATTTTGAAAAGAACCTAAATGAAATGATCAAAGAGAAGCTTTGATGACTATCACATCTCTCATCCCAACGCACAGAATCCTGGAGTTATACTTGGAAAAATTTTACTCCAGGTTATCTTGTACATATTCTTATCCTTCAAATTCTAATATGTACTCTTGCAAATATCGTCTGTAAATGGCTGATATGCAATAAGAGTACATAAAAGATTAATGGTATGCAAGCTCTTATACCTCAAGTTTTCGTGTACAGAGGCTTAAGACCTCTGCGAACTGAGAGATATCTTGTGTACGTTGTTATTACTCCGAATAAATTTAAGTGTACTAAAACATGCTCTTTGGGCAGGCCAAGACACGGCATTAGATACGTTTATGGTTCATTGTAATCGTCATATAATGTATCGACCTAGATTAAATATTTTTTTCACAATACGTCTAACTGTGCGAAAGTGTATTTTACAAATATTGGTATATTTGCAAAGCTATGGCTTTGTCACTTTGGTTATGCATTTGTCTATTTATTTTACTTAATAGTTTTTTCTTTCGAATCTCTGACCCATCCATACGTGTCTATATTCTCACAGGATGCAATGGGCAAAGAAACATATGATAATACTGGCTATTAATGGTTAAAAGTTAGTGTTTCGTAACTTGTAATTATTATCATTTGGTGAGTTCCATGGTTTCTATTGTCACATATACAATATTGTGAATTTATATTCCATATTATTATTTAATCATTATTCATTATTATTATTAGTCATTATAAATAGTTGCGTACGTAGGTCTAGCTAACGCAATATGAATAATAGTCTTTATCAAAAGCACATGTATATCGTGATATTTTTATATATGTATAGTATATTGTATAAATCGACCTTTTCGTAACCAATATGTAAATAGTAGTGGATTTAATTACAAATGAACTTTTTTTAATGTCGCTTATTTCAATTTGTATTGATTGATAATGTGTAAAGATGGAACAAAAAAAACCACGTTCACTATTGTTCTCATACGCAGTATTAGATTAGGAGACTGAGTAATCAGGATAAAGTTTCGTAACAGAGGTGATTTGAAGACTATTTTCAAATTTGACCAAATGGTAACGCGGACTCATAACGAATGGTAATCCTATTCATAATATTTAAAAATTTATATAACAATGTATTCTTTGATAAAAGAACTGTTTCTTATAGCGTTTCATTGAAAGAATATCCATCTCGATACTCACTTAGCGCAGCTTCACAATTGACTTTCCATTTTGTACACGTTACGAAGCGGCATCATTTAACGCATTTTTGATACATCGTCGTCACTCGCTTCCGCATCACCTTCTACACCACGCTCTCCTTCCTCTGGGTGTGCAGGATTTCCTTCCTCTGTATCCACGCTACTAGTGGGCGTTATTTGTTCAGTCGTTTCACTACTAGCGAAGCCCAACCCGCCAAGTCCTTTGTTAACTGGTTCCGGAGAAGCTGATTCTTCGCTGCTAGGCGAACCGGGGGATGAGACTATCACCTGTATGGGCACACACCACACCCCGTTTAAATATACACATGTATATATATGTATGTATATAGGTATAGTGCATTGGTCTCAACTATTCAACAGATTTTATCTTATATTTAAACAGCATGTTGTTGCGCATTATCCATTATTTACGCGTGTTTACTTTGAATAACTGTTCACTATATGGTTCGTATTGTACGTATTTAGCAGAGAAAAGTTCTCATCAAACGTAATTTTCAAGTATTTTATCTGAATTCAATTACATAGGGAATTAATAAAATCAAATAAATCGTGCGATCGATGTTAATAATAACACAGCCATTATTTGATGGATGCAAAATGATTGAAAGTATGACTTGCAATGTGATCATAAAATAATACCCATGCCAAGAGTTATGTATTTTCCGATATCGATGGACTATTGTTGAATATGATATAGAAACCTGTGTAATCTTTTAAACACATTTAATAATTAGTCTAAGAATCATCTAATACACACATTGCGATAGATTATAGTGAAGTTGAGAATAAGATGGGGAAAATAATAATAATACCTGTGCAAGAAGCGGCGTCTCTGTGCTGTCAGCGATTTGGAATAGCCGGCAATTTGCGCTTGCTCTGAATACGTGCCCAACCAAAATAAAATATAAAACAAACATTACTATGTAGAATGATGTAAAGTATAAACTATCGATTGAAACCATATTTTAATATGATCATAAGCAACAGTATAGCTTTCAACAAACAATTGATGATCAAATTATGTAAGTATAAGAGACAACATGCGTGAGGTGTTATAGTATATATACAGTATAGCTAACCATAAGCTGCAAGTTTATAATAACTGAAATTGCGTTTGAAATTTTGAAGAAGCACATTTACAGTCTCATTTTAATTTTACTGCCACCAAGATCATCATTTTCAAACAAATCAATGTATAATTATACTAGGTTCTTCTTGTAAACTGAGCGAATTTTTCCTCTCAGAGACTTTGATTTTACTAAGAATTTAACATTATCAACGAGAAGAAATAGGTCAGTTGACATCAAAAGCATTACTTTTAAATGATAGGTAGTACAATAAGTTTTTACATGCATAATAATATCCTGGAATCGAAGTACCGCACGTGGCCTGCCTTTTATTTCTGTCCATTGATTCCTTTGAATTAATATCCCTCAATAATACTACTATGTTGCCTGTTTAATAATGTAAGATACTCCTTCATTTGCATAGCAAGATTTCAGAAAAATATTACAGAGATACATTTTTTTAAATAAAGAATGAAACAACGTAAGCTTAATCATCGGGCATAACTGACAGTACACAACAATAACAGTCTGAAATTGTCTCAAGCTTAAGTCACTTGCGTAAACAATATGTCACAGCTTTTTATGCTATTACCGATATTCTACGTTCCAAATATTTTTGCTTGCTATGAAAAAAATAAAGTATTCGAAACCTAGGCCCACTATTGAGATACAGTATAACTACTTACCTAATAGCATGTTACAACACTCACTATTACAATATTTTTCAGTATATGCATTGTATTTAAGTCTACAAATTTTTTAGCTAACCTGTCGCGGCTTGATTGGAGGTGGAGGTCGAGTGGAGGTTGAAAGCGTTACGGGTGTTGTACTGGGGGGCGGATGATGATGTGAGGGTTGCTGCTGCCAAGGCAGCCCGGTGCGACCCAATGTGCCCTGTGCCGACTGACCCGACTGATTGCTGTGACCGACTTGCGGCATAGCTCGAGTTAGCGTTGAAGCGGCTGAAGAAATCTTCCGAACTGTCTGTGAAACGAGCTGCTGATTACTTGGCCCTTATGTGTTATCCCATAATTTCAGTTTCAAGATCAGGTCGTTGTTATCGATCAAATTGTCATGTGACAGTATGAAGACTTTAATTTAGTAATGGTACGTTATGTAAAAGGTTACAACAAGATGACACGCCATTCATCATTTTATATCAATGTTACAAATGATAACATTACCTGACTTCACAGGCCATATTTCAAGGAGATACTTAAGAACTGCAATTGGTTGTTGGAAGTCCAAGGGGGGTGCATTATCTTCCGAATGAAGCATCAATACTGGACCGAAACAAACTGCCAAACTTGCTGGAGACATCTTGTTACATTGCGATACAACCATTGCCAAGTGATCCAATAAATATATCAGCGTACACTATGACATTAAAATATAATTCGAATAATTATGATAAATTCAAATCAGTATACTTCACTGTAATGATATCTTTTTAACTTATCCTCTAGACCATGCAGAGATTTATTGATAATAGCTGTTATCATTTTACTGGACTGACATGAGGATCGATAATGAACTCACCCTATTGACTTTTGGTAAACAATCTAGTATGCTGAACATAAGTTTAGCATTACCCTGTGGATCGTCGGGTAGGCAAACAGCAAGTGCATCAACCATCATTTGATAGAGGCACTTTGTAAACAATGGTTCTGGCAGTTCCCTCAGATAGTCTTTCAAAACTCCTGCGCGAAGAAAATGTGGACGATTTGTAGTAATGATATATTCGATTGCTACCTATTCCAATATCGTTTAAGCCTTCATAGATTTATACCTGTTATAACATTGATGTCAGGGACATTATCCGGTGAAAGGTCAACGGATCTTGCATTGCGCTCAAATGCCTCACGCAGTATTCTTTTCTTTGTTGCAGATCCACATAATCGATATAGGCCTGGTTACATGCAAACATTACATTAGAGTTAGAAAATCTGAAAGATATATCATCGCAGCACATCAGAGGTTAAATTTTAATTTTGATTTTGAATTATAACTATTCAATTCGAAGTCCGGGATCAAAATAGGCAAAATTCTTTAAAAATTCGTAAACATAACAAATTACCAATTATATCAAGTCCCCGCCTTTCGACTTCTTCAACACAGCGCCATACGATAATAGGAACATTCTGGGTACCTGACATTGCCAAAGCTGTCGAGACTCCACCGGGAACACCTCCGGTTTTGCTTTCCCGGCTCACCTGTCAAAAAAACGTTGAATGAAATCAATTCCTCTTTATGAAGAAAATTTTCGATGCATAATCTGTAAAACTATAGATAATATCATAAATATGCTACTGATAATTACCACGGTATCTAAATCAACTCCAAATAGTGGAGCTACTCTTGTTGCAAGAGATAGAACTGGAAGTCCCCGCCGCTTAAAAGTTTGGTGAGCATCAGTGTATCGAAGGCGTAAATAAAGAGTACCACGTGGCTCGACCTTCAGTGCCAATTGATGAAGTGGAGATTCTTTCAACAGAGTTGCTAAATGTACTGATCCCTTGTAACATAATTTGTGTCTATGCTGAGGATCCCACGAATAAACCAGTAAGTCCAATTGGCGATTGCCAACCAAATCCAACTCAAATGTTTCATCCCAGTCAAACATCAGATCCCCCGTACGCACAACAGTGCGAGCTTTGTGAACACGATCACACTCCAATACACAGTACAGATCTCTCAAACCGCAACTACCTGTTAAGGAAAATTAAATATTAAATATGAGACAACATGATGGTCATAGTTTAATCCATAATTCTTCAAGTATATGTTTATGTGACATGTACGAAATGAGTTTCAATTCAACTTACCAAGGCTGGGTTGTCCGGATGGTGTTGATGGGGTAGTAGCTGCCGAGGATGAAGTGGTAGATCGTAGACCACGGCCTGCTAACAAGTGGACCCAAAGTAGTCCACTGACACCACTTGCTAGATCCCCTCCAGCACTTCCCTCACCAAGGGAACTCAATAAAGAGCTGGTGGAACTAGGGGTTCCTACTGTTGGTGGCTTTTCTATTTTATACTTGAGGAACTCTGTTTAAACCAGGAAAAAAGAAACAGAATGAAATTTATAAGTAACACATACGCAGGTGTCTATGATGTGAGTTTTGTATACTTCCAAAAAATGGAATATGATCACCGCAATTCACCTGCAGGGTTTATATCTAGCAGTCTTTGATCTTGAGATCTAGTTGGAGTAGGATTTGGTATATTTCTCGTAGACTCTAGATCTAACAAATTCCTAATTCTCCTAACAGAACTGGCCCTTTGACTTGCTGAGTTAGTTAAAGCAGTCTTTGTATTAGACAAAGATGATCGAGTATTGGAAGCTACAGATGCTGGCCGTGGGTTTGATGATGTTCGATGACAGGATGAACTGATAGCCGTCGAAGCTCGCAAATTTGCCAGATTTACTTGTTGAGCAGACGCAGACCTTGTCGATAGCCGATCCAATGTGCTGGACATTGGCCGATAAGAGCCATAGCCACCATATTCAGCCTACATGTGACATACGGAAAGAAACGATTACTATTGAAGACGAAAGTATCCTTAATTAAAATTCAGTTAAGTGAAAATCAATTGGACTTTGGTATTACGTTAAAATCAAACAATTTTTAAGAAGCGGAAAGGTAGAAGAACCTGATTAGCAGCAGCATGGATATTTTCAGCACTGTATGTGTAACGTGGAGGTCTATTGGTGGTAGCCCTGATCTGCTCATAAAGTGCACTAGTGCTTGGAGTACGGCTCAACCATGCTCTGTACTCATCTGACGTAAATACACTCGGAGATGATGGTATTCTCCCTGTAACAGATCGAGAGACTTTCGGTTAGTTGAATTCCAAGTATTCTACTTTACTTTTACCAGTCTTTCTAGTACCTCGATCACGTTTAATAGAAGGCAGTTCAGGAGCTGACAAAGCACCATCGCTATCTTCTTGGTCTATAAGACCAGATGTAACGGTACTAAGTCCAGTTCGAACGCCTGGCTGTTGCGGTAATGTTCTGCCACTTCTTGGTAAAGAATTAGACCGTAACCCTGACAATAACATGTTATACAAATTTCAGACTGCGAATATCATAAAATTTGTCAAGCATCGGTATTTGATACAACTGCAATCAATACGATATAAATAAGGAAAAAATTTGTAAACGAATATGTATATACCTGAGGAACTTTGCCCGATCTGAGATCTGGAGAGTGTAGCTAAGTGAGATACAGCACTGCTCTGTGAAGGGTTATTTAAATTGTGCCTGTAGTGATAATATGCCGACCTAGGTGAACTAGAGCATGTCGCTTCTGTATCAGAAGCGTAATCCAGAGAAGGTCTATGTCTTCTGGTCAAGGTGCCGAATTGTCCCTGCCTTTGCGAAGATGATCCAGTATCATTTTGGGTACTGTAGCGTGAGTTGTAACGAAGTGTCGAAGACCCTGTTTAAATAGATTCAATAATTATTGCGTTTGAGAACTTATGTTATAAGGGTATTCAAGATGTATTATAGTCCAGTTTGCTACATCCACTCTACTGTCTTGATAAAAATCACACAAGTATTTGAAAATATATTGAGTTAGTCTAGACATTTTTCTTAATCTGTACATACGTGTGTGTTTGATATTAACTTGCTTATTCTGATTTACCAGATTTCAGACTAGATCTCAGTAAGGTATGACGAGCAGGTGTAGTTATGCTTGTGTAATCAACACGAGGCAAATGTTGATCGGATCCGCTGCGAGGCATGATTCTGCCACTAGTAGTATGTTGTGCAAATCCGTAATGACCAGTTTGATTTTGCCCTGACAATCTGCCGGCAACTGATTGCATTCCGCCACCCGTTGACATACGGCGTCCACTATTCGATGGCATCACAGGTCCAGTGTAGAATGAGTGTACCTACCAACAGATTATATTGTACATTTTCCACCATTCAAATCTAATGCTACGATAAGTAAAACTGTAGATGTGTGAGAGTCATAACATTTTTTCAATGCTTAACATTCAACAAATACTAATTTCTTCAACAAAGGAAATATTTCTAACAAAAAACTGAATTCGGTTGGAATTATACTATATTAACATTAATAATAAATACACATATTTTTTTTGTTAAAATATATTTTTATGCAAAAATTTTCTCTCACACTCTAGTGTATTGGTATATACTTTTACTCATATACAATAATTGAAATGAAAAATTTAAAGTAGATACGTGCGAAGTCAATGCAAATTGGTTCACTAATCAACATAATACATGGCATATAATTCTTTCATACCATAATAATTGAATAACTTAACATTTTTCTACAAAAGTGTTAAACAATATACCTATGTAATGATTGATAGTGAACATATACATTTAAATAATGCGTGATTTATTTCATTAATTGCAGAAAAGGAAGGGGAAGTAAAGTGATGTTATTTGTGAGGAAACCAAATAAAATAAAATAGTGAAGTTGAAGTGTAGTAATATAATGGCATTGTGTATATTTAGCTTATTCCGCAAGTACGTAGAACGTAACTGCAATTATCATCTTTGAATAGCTTCGCCACTTTACATTGCCCAATGATTTTAGACAATCAAGTGCTACTTATACATTAAGGGAAATAAATTAAAAGATATATATTGATGTGTATATATATATATGTATGTAGAAAAAACAGCATTAGGATGAGATAACGAAAGAATTAGTGTATGCCACAGCGATATATCAAATCTAGTTTATCAAGAAATGTTGTGTTGTCTTTACCTTTGTAAAATCCTGGTTAATTTCAATGTAGCATTCATTCAGAACCGATTAGTAAATAAATTTCGTGATTTGAGTCATACTGCATACTGCCTTTTCTGCGTCATTCAGATTTAGCAAAAATCAAAAATATGGTCTATGTTTGTAAAAACATTTTCACGCTGCAGTAAATAATTATTTACATTTTTCTCCTTGCCTGTCACGTGTTTTTTTTTTTTGTATGATAGAAAACCAAATTAATTTATTACAGACTAATTTTCTAATTATTGCTTTAATAATTCGAACTGAGCCATTTACAGTTTGAAAAAATATAGAAACCTGCTATAGTACGTCAACGATGTATATATAAAAACTTCAACATTACTAATAAAGATTTGCGTAATCTCCACAATATTTATTGAGTTCAACATTTTTAGAATTTTGATTGGTCAGGCACTTGTTCCATCAATCCGAGTGACGCAGATATCAACAATATGCAAGCTGACTACAGTTAATGAATTGTTGTATACTTTATTGGATATTGGTTGATGTTTTCAATCTGCGATATACACAATGTCACAGAATATAGGGCAAACAAGTGTTGAATAGTGCAGACAGGTATAAAAGGGTGCTGATCTGACATTATCTATAACATCTAAAGATTTTGAATTCACAGGTTAAAATAGATAACATTTGTGATATCAACGAAATGATTTCATCAAGCCTTGCATGATGGGCCTAATAAATGTAGTCAAGAATATTAATAATTTAAGTGCATGTTAAAAGGCAAATAAAAAATGCGTTAATATAATCAACAATATCTGTTGATATCAAAGTGTTTTCTAGTTCACCCTATGGTGCCTCGACAGATTGTTGTGATATTAAGAGTAGACTGAAACTTACTTTTTCTGCCAGACTTTCCAGAGTTTTTGGATAACCACGTTCGTATGGTTGGAAATGCTGCGTAGTTGATGGCTTTGGTTGATGAGTGATAACAGGTGGCGGAGGAGGTTGATATGACCAATGACTCTCGGGCCTAGAGTTATAATAGAGATCTCCGTTACTAGATCCTAAATCCTGACTGGAACCGAGACCTGTTAGGCCGAGCCTGGATCGAGATGGCAACATTTCTCTTCCATCACCTCGTCGACGACTGCTATCCCTGCGAAAGTCGGCAGTGAATCCCAAGAATTTTGGTAATCGTTGACAAGAGCCTAGCCAGAATCTTCCTTTCATTTAAGCAAACATGTGTTACAGTGAAATAATAGTGATTGTACCTAATATGATTGCTTGTGGCATGATCACTCTCATCTTCATTGAGCTCTCGTTTTATAACAACAACAGGAGGGGCTTTGTGCTCATTTTGACGGCTGTGTGATACTGGCTGATGAGGTCCGTGCCTCGTCGCTAAGATTAATCTCCGAGGTATTGACATTATAATTACTACGTCGTCGATACCCATGTGCGAGACACTGACCAAGTTGACTGCCAAAATCTCGTCACCCACCTGAAAAATTTGCTGCATTGTTAATGAATTAAACATACTTCATCTACATCTTACTGAATTACTTACATTACATAAATCAATTACAATAACCATAGATGCCATGAAGTGTAGTTATATTTACTATGTAGTATACCCAGAAAGTCCACACTAATTGCTTCCAATAGTTTCAACTCACTTTTAAACATCCACTGTTGTAAACAGCAGACTCCAGCGCAATTCTTGATATGAAAACACCATCGTTTCTGTCTATTCCATTGCCTTCCCGTATATAAAGACCCAAAGTTTGTCCAGGCCTTTTAATAATTTCTACTAAATGCACCGGATGTTTTGAATCCTAGGTATTGAATAAAAGATTGTGAGGAACACAGGTAATAAATATAAAGTATAAAATGAGATCAATAAGTATAACACTGAAATTAGGAGATGATGGCCTTCAATTTTATATATTCAAATAATCGTTAATAATTTCATTGAAATCATAGTCTGGGTGTTGCTTGCTATAGCAAATACCTCCAAGAATCGGTGTCACACGATAACAACAAATCTAATTCTTTCCATGATTATAGATAGGTGAATATTCTCTTGGACGGACCTGCATTCCCATAAACTTTTTGGCAGCCTCCGAAGCCTGCCTACCCAATTGGCGTGGCTCTATGACACGAACGACCATTTCTCCGCGCCGATCCACAGCCTCTAGCGCAGCAGCAGTTGATGCATCGAGATCGTTCTCCACAGTTTCGATCTGCTTGAATATCTCCGTACTTATCCCACTGACCTGCATCGAAAACTCTTTCTATGTCAGGGAGTAAAATGCTATTCATTTGCAATTGACAAAATTGACAAACTACTATGTTTGCAAATTTGTACTATAATTTTTCCCATTTCTTGCGGAGACTTGAAAATTTTATTTAAACTTATTATTAGAATAATTTTTTGAAAAGTTGCACTATACAAGAAAGAGAAACACATCGTTTAATAAGCATGTTTATTCTTATACCTTTCTGAAATCTCCTTGAATCACCATAGGTGGTGGTTCCTTGGGACGCAGTTGGTTGACGGGGACTTGCCGTCCAGGACTTGCACTTATGTCTGTTACCTCCCCCCGCCCCTCCTGAAAACAGTTGTCATTTTATATTATTTATAGTATCCATAATGGTAATGCTTTGTGCTTTTGTATACAGATAATTCTGCAGGTTATAGATTCATCTCAAGCAAAGGAACCTAGCTTAAGAAATCAAGGTCCGCTTAAATTTTACAATGCTGATGGCACGACAGAAAATGTGGCACTACAGTAAGCTCGACATTATCAAATATTATTATACAATTGGAATTGGTCGTTTTTAGATTAGGTTGATTTCTCAAGTTTCAAGTGAATCAAAACTGATATTCACATAATTGTTTTATTATGATGTGGGAATCTATGTGGATTGCAATTTAATGCAAGAGTATCCCCATAGAATATACTACCCCGATTGAACTGAATCATACGGTAATTTATTGATGTCTAGCTATAGCTGTCAAAACGCGTGGTAACAATATTTAGGGTAAATTATTAAATTATATAAAAATTGATCCTGTGAAATAATATATTTGTCGCAACAGGAAATAAAATTGTACATAATTTAATGTTCAATTTCCATATTGAATTTGTAATTCTGTAAGCAAAATCTTTAGAAAATTGTAAATTTTTCTAATACAATAAAGTTATTCCAGCGGTATATTGAACGAAGTTTAAAATTTCCTGTAATTTTTCAAAAAACCGTGTACTTCGATGAACTACTGAAACGAGAATCTACGCGGTTCTCACAAGGCATATAAATATATAATACTTCTTGGCGAAATGTGCGACAGGATATAACAGATAGTCAATTAATTCCATGAATGCACGATAATCATACAGAATACTCTCTATGTACGAATGAATGAAGGTATCATAGTTTAGGGAATAATTTTTAATTGACTTCAAAGCTGACACGAGGGATGGCCCACGAGTTTGAGCACCGCTACTTATCCTACGTGCCGTAAGACTGCACATACATATATACATTATGCATCTACAAGAATTGGCAGTGCTGACGGCTCAGCTGCAGTTCAGTCGGGAAACCACAAGTCGACGATTCATGGATTCGCGGTGTGGGGGTCGTGGCAGTACAGCACAGGGGTGTGTAACACACAATCGAACCCCGAACAGCACGATATACCGGAGGGGTCGTAAACTGCAGTTGGTTATACCTATGTATGTACCTATATACATAGACATATACACGTATGTTGTTCCTCAGTAGTGAAATTACCTGACGGGAAAAGAAGCAGTACCCCAAACCGGCCTTATCGCACATCGCGCTACCCCATTGCGAATAATATGGCGGGAAGCCGCTACATACATACATGCATGCACGTATATACTTGTGTATACCTATATATACTACAGGTATAGGTATATGGTGCCGCCTACGCGTGCGCCTCTTTTTACGGAGGATAGGATATCGACCGTTGACGTCACCTCACACCCTCTTTCGACGCCGCTGCACACTCTACGTTCTACAACTCTCGTCGTCGGAGGGCTGCGGAGGGGTAGAGCAAGGCGGCAGAGGGTAAGGGGCGAAGTGAAAAACCGGGGGATGATAGACGTCGCTGCCCGGTGGGTGCGGCGAGGCAGGAGGAAGCTGAGGGGGTTTGCCAAGAGGAAGAGGTGGACGGCGAGGGCGCGGACGAACTTGTAGTACAGACGTCGCACGCAAGCGTACGCACGTAGGGCTGGATCAGCGGCGAGGGGGATGAAGAGGGGTGCATGGGCAATCCTGCAATACGATACTGTCCGAATGCGCCTGCGTTTCAACGCGACCGCGAGAATTCCGAGAGTAGGTAAGGCTCGCGGAGGAAAGTGGCCGTGTGAATTTCTCTCCGTAGGCTGCGCGTACAATACGCACGGCAACTCGTAACTCCCAACCTCGGGGCGCAACCACGCGTGCACCCTAAAGCGTAACCCACTTGAACTGCAGTTGAAGCCGCCGGCTTAAATTTCAAGCCCTGCATAAATGGCAAATTCACCATTTAACAGTATCGAGACACGTGCTACTTACTATAGCTTGCGACATTCTTTCACTACTTCTGATTTGCCTAGATCGCATACACTTGTACATAATTATTGTCAAGCATGGGTGAATTTTCGCATACCTGCTTTTCTACTAAAAGCTTTTATATGTATTTAGGTGAGTACCGAAGGCGGCAGCCGGCGGAGGGTGGGGGTAATTAAATATGCTATTGGGAATGGCATAGGTGAGAATATTCAGTCGGTCGTTAGGGATAATAGCCAAATCGATGAATATGAGCAGGTAGCGTGCTTCAAAGTGAATGGGGATGATTATTTCATAGGTTTACGCTCCGTTGTCAAAGCCAGATTCTTTTGTTAATTGAACCACCGAAATTAGCCCGCAACACTTCAACGGTTCTAGAGTCCCTCTTTTCCTTCGGAGGTACACCGATGCGCCAATTCGTATGGCCTGACAGAAAATAACCCACCCCTTTACCCTATTTTCCATATGTAGGCCATTCGAGAAGATGATTTCCTGGCTGACACAACGAATCAAAGGCTCTGCTATGAACAGACATGTTGCACGTTATATTGAGCCAGCTGTTTCGTTTCTTTAGTTTCATCCCTTTTTATAATTTTCTTACTATTATCTTAGAGGTTTCCATGGCTTTTTCACTCTTAGAAAACAGGGAGCCAAGCCCCATATTATATTACGTATTGTGAGTTTCTCGATATTGCAGAACAGTCCGTGCGCCTGACGCGCTGACGCAGGCAACCGAAGTTACTATTCGTCAACCGTGAACATGACGTGCCTAAGTGCGTCAGGCGCACGGACCGTTTCGCATGTTGAGAAACTCACGGTATATCACTCAGCTCGTAATCAATTATACCTTTCGAGCCAGAATTATACTACGAATTACTGTGCAAATATAACGTCAGTTTATTACACAGTTATATGCATGCTTCTTCCGTAACGATGTGTGCGTATGTGTTAAGTCACTTGCACATTTCATCGAGGGTAAAGCGGGGTATAGATAGGTATACCTATACCTGAGCGATAGAAAACGGGAATGGGAATTGCAGAACAGAGCCAACAAGGAGCTGAGAGCGTTATAGGAGGGTACGTGAAAGATAATTAGATATCGATTTCGAATTAGAAGAAGCGATATGGGCTATAGCTATTAACGTTAACATTATACCAACTACGAGTATATCAAAATTGAGGCCGTCTATGCAGATCGTACGAAGTTTTGGAGCTACTTTTTCTAATCCCTTTTCAATCGCTATTATTGCTAAATAAACGGAACAGTAATTATACGTAATACTCTTGATAAACAAAATTATATGCATGGTCAATATCTATTCATAGGTGAGAATATTTTTCTTCATGCATTTTCTCTTTATTCCTACAAATGCTACACGTTGTTGCACGGAGCTCGAGCTGCGCCCGTAATAGAACCAAAATGCAAGCTCAAACGTTAATTTAATATTTAGTGGTTTCCATAAACGTAGGGATTGCGTGAGTTTCTATCCCGCTTTCCATTGCTTTCTGGAACTAGTTTACGTCCTTTCCGTGAACACCCGCATGTATGTCCGTGTTTATGGGTAGAGCTATACTCAAGTCAAAATTATAGGTACCTATGCCGCGCGTTATACGACGAAGCTCGGCTCTTGCGCGTAACTTTATTTTTACCTCGCACAAGCCTCCAAGTGTGTATATATATATATCATAATGTCAAGTGTGATAAAACTCGCAACAAAAAAATCCCAAAAAGTAACGGCCCTGATTACTCGACGGAGGTGGTTGCAGAGGCCGAGGGTGCAGAGGATGAGAAGAACCGTGAAAGGACCCCCAAGCACGAAAAACGGCTGCAGAAAAGTCTGAGACTATGCTCGAGCAAAGTACTTTAGGTACATACCTACGCACATACAATTAGTACACGAGTAAAGTAGTACAAAATATGTATGCAAGTACATATACGAGTTGATACGTCGGCGTTGAAAGTTACATTTTCTGCCCTAAATGACATCGTTTATTATTTTAACGAGATCATTAGTAGAATTTAAATAAACTTTTCCCTTCGGCACGCTTCATCCTAGCCTGGTCCTACTCCATTCCTCGTTTACCCCGCGCTGCATATTATGTTTTCAAAACTATTTCGCGTATTTTAATTACGGAAATATATAACATGATACTACATGTAACGTAACGAAATTTCTCAATTCTCAACCGAAAGTAGCGCAAACGGATTCAACAATTTTTGGCGATTCATTTTACCGCAAACTGATACTTTTAAAACATTTTGGATTGGAGATGACGCACTAACGAGCCCCCACGCACAGGCAACTGCGTGTACAGCCAAGCGAACCCGTGGGCAGGACAGCAGGCGTGACTAATTGCAACCCAACCATTTGTTTGACTGGAGTCTACACGCAAAATCAAACGAGTAGGTGTATTCTGAAACTTAATTTATGGATAGTATTTAGCGTTTCGACGGGCGATGAATGCTGGGAAAAGGAACGAGCGATGATTTATTCACGCATATAGTCTTAGCAATCTTTTTTTTAAATTTTTATTCTTCTTCCTCGCACTGCGTAAGAAGTGCGAAAATTGGGTGAAAAAGGCGAACGAACCTTTCTGCGGCCACAGCACAGCATGGCTGCAGCGCTGCAGCTGCGCTGAGCTTCCGGGGGTTGACAAGGCTGATGAAAGACGTAGTTGAATCCTCGGCCTCCTTCCCGCTGCAGCTGGACCGCGCGCACCTGTCGCTGCTCTTGCTGCCCTTGCTGTCCTTGACCAACCGGACCACCGACACCAACTCGACCACCGTACTTGATTCGTACGTATTTTCGCCACTGCATGAGTTCGGTGCTTCATGCCCTCTGCCTGTAAGGGTGAAAAAATAAGTAAGTATGAGGAAAATGATCACGAGCGAGAGCAGTCAACAAATCAATTACAATCCGAAACTAATGTTAAAGCCGAATTATAGGTAGGGACGCTATCCCAAGGTTGAATCATGACCTCTGACTGATTTGTGGATGTACGTATGCATGAGGCATCAGTTGGATTCAATCGGGTCGAAATCCTCTCAGGAATGTCTTGTATTATATAAGGTACGTAGGTATAACGTGTACTTTTGGAAGTCGCTTGTTAGTAGAAAGTTTCATAATGTGAAGTGGAGTTCTTGGTTTGGTATTTGAAGATATAACCTACTGTTACTTAAACGATTCTCTCTGTGTATAGCCGGGTTGTCTCTCTCTCTATTTCTCTCTCTCTCTCTCTCGCACACATCGAGACTCGAGACTTCATTCATTGAACCGTCTTTTTGCAACTTCTCTTATCGCGAGAAATAAAAAGAGAGTTAACCGTACAGCGTGTAAACGCTGAACGAACCAAGAGTTCGTTTCCCTAGAAGGGGTCCTAACGATAAGCGAGAAAAGTAAAAAATGTATTTTTTGCGCTCATTTTCAATGAAATTACAGTGGATCGATGCTTAGATTATAATACGAGTATCCCTGCGTGGAAATGCGGTATAAAGAAATAAACAGCGAAAGACACAAAATTAATTTCGAGACCCTCGCTTAACTAACGAGACATGCTTAAGTCGCACTTAAGAGAGCGTCTCGACGATTGAATTCAAGAACAGAGTGCGAGATACGCGTTTAACAAAATTATCACGCGCTCTGTTTTACGAGGGTGGATTTATATAAAAGCATATATACATATGGGGAGATGTTCCGGGTCGAGGTGGCGGGCTTATGGGCCTTGGTATTTTGGAGTAAAAGAGTTACGGGTCAAGGTCGCAGCTCTGTACCTTAACATCAGTTGCCCATCCACCACTCCCGGCTAAACTCTCATTGATTCTTAATTAGCTTTCGCGAGTGCTCTCATCGTCAGTTTGGAGACTGGGTTACGCTATGGCCTATAAATAGACCGACAACGAGTAACAAGCCCTCATTTATAACGTACAACGTTGGTAGCTATATAAGATACGCCTATCACTCGGTAACAAACCGTACATAAACTGATTCAATTCGTTGGAACAAAAACAGTTACACGTTTCTTCTCATAAGAAAATTTTTTTTCAACGATGTGAATAATTGAAAATTATAACGAAAAAAACTTGATAATTTTCCGTCGAATAAAGCGTGATCTATGACTGATGAAATGATATTATACCCGCTTCCTTAATGCAGTATCGGAAAGAATTCACCTTCAAACCTCGCAGCAAATGTTTTCGAGTAAATACATGATCCGTAAGCCATGCAAGTCCATTGAGTACGGAAGACTGCCTGACTTGGCAATCTCTTCCGTCAAGCCTAGTCTCAATACTGAGCAAAGAATTTTGAATTCCAGTCGGATATTATACGCGTTTGATATTATTTCAATATTCGCGCGGATCTCAACGGACGTGCAGCCTCCAACGTGTGATATTCAATATTGAAGTTTTACTCGGGTTGCAGTCTATAACGTGACAGATGAGATGCCCCGTGAGACTGCAGGTGACTCAGGAGGCACTCACGTTCTTACATCTTCATTACACCCACACATATTTCATATTTATATAGATAATATACCCTGGGGTATACTTATGTGACTCTACGTCGAGGAAAGCTCACAATCAGTCTGGATTCACTCTATATCACTGTTGCCCGCAAACAGAGAATCTCAGAGATGGATGAAAATTTTTTAGCATAATTTTTATTAAAGAAGGTTCAAGCAAGAAACACATTCTACGAAACGCAAAAAATCATTCATTGATAATATAACCTTTCGAGTAGTTATACAGATACAACCCTAATATTTAAGTTTAATCTTCGATTGAAATGAGGATCATATTTCAAAGAATCCGGCCGAAGTACAGTGTCTGATACGTATAAGAGAGGAGGTTGAACATTCGATAGATGAGAAATTATCATTCTCGCAAAGGGTTAAATTTGAAATCAAACGAAGTCCATACTCCAGAACTTGAGGAACTGAAGCAGTCCAAAGGAAAAAAGAAACATTTAATTGAAACACAAAGTTTTCAGGATAGTTGTATCAATTTGGGACCTTGTTAAAAATTATTTTCTGAGGTTTTTGTACCGTAAATTAACAGTTGGTAACAGTTCTTTGGTCAACAATGAGTAATTTACAAGGCACTCGCCGTATATAAAAGGTGAACGAGTGTCTACGAAAAAATTCGCCAAGAACGAGTGTTTTTAAAATATCGATTGTGGGCAAATCCGCATACTCGTTACACTTTCACCTCGGCTCTAATGATTAACTTTATCATGCACATATTACACACACGTCTCATCACTCATTCATGCCCACGTGTACCCACATACGTGGCAGCGAAAACCGGGGCATGCGGTCAACCGGCTTACAGTGGAGTAAATCAGGTTCGTGTCAGATTTTTGGCGTGTAAGTTGAGCGAGATAGGAATAATCTGAGGCATTCGATGAATTTTCAGACGATTCGAGACAATGCTAAGAATAAGATTATCTTCCGGGTGTTTGAGGAGAAACGATATCAGTTACGCAGTTTCCACATGCGAGATCAGTTCCGTTAAAAGATTTTGAGAAGGATAAGAGCTGCAGGATTACGATCTACTCTAAATCAATACTGTCGCAGAAACGATTTGTGCAGCGCAATTCGTTTCTCGACAACAATTGTGATAAAAACAACAGTCGGCATGGCCTTGAAAAAATTCTTCCAGAGAAATCAATACTGCGGCTTATCAAATACGGGCTTATCACATACAACGGTTCAAGTTTTACAGTGCGCAGTTTTCTCCATCGAGAGATTGATCACTTTGTCCCAGTATCCCGAATATCGTACATACGTAACCCACCCATACGTGTACGTGTACTATTGCCTGCCCGCGAGTATATACAGGTATGACATCGCTAATTCCGTATATTCGCCCATCGAATAACAAAGTGGGAACTGGTACAGCTGGTACAGATGGTACCCTCAACACGTTTACACATGAATGTAGAGGGTGTCGCGAACAACATGGAACGAATTATGTATTAAATCCAAAAGAACCTTGGGGTGGATCCGACCCTATAAGTGTCGTTGGTTGGTATAATACAGAAAAAAACGTTCTCATCAGTCACATCTCAAAATATTTTGCACATTTTTGACGATTCGTTTATACGAACATATACACCATACATATGCACACTTATGAAATAGGGAATGGATTTATCTACGGTTCAGAGATTAGAACGATTTGCTTGAAATATTTTTTCTCTCCGTTCTGTATCCATACCTTCTAAAGATCATCCGTAGTGCCTTGAAGGGCAGACAGATCCGTGGTAAGCCAGCGTGGTGATCTTTTGCTCATTCTGTGATGCACGTATTCGTTTCTTCGCCACAGCCGATGGTGTAAGCCTCTGTAGAATTGAACGAATTTATTCCAACTACGCATAACTATGTGACTCGGTTTTAGATTTGTTACTCTTTATTCATAAACAGGTATATATGTGTATATGTATATACATATATGCATGGGTATGTATATTTATGGCATGCGGAGGCGTGTCAATGGATTTGTAAATACTAATAATAATAATAATAATAATGATAACGACAATACCGTAGCCGCTTTTTCCCGTCGTTGAACTTTAAAGATAAGAATACGGAATATTAATGATACAACAAAAGTAGATGAACCGGTTGATTACGCACCGAATTAAGGTATCATAAGAGATAATTAATATTGGTTTTCAGCTAGTTCAGATCCCGGGCTGGATTATAGTTGTTTTGATTTATATCGCGTGGCGAAATAAGGGTGGCAATTAAGGCACAACTTCGCGCAAGAACGAATGAGGCGAACGATTTCGAACGAATAACGGGAATAACGTTGTAATATGATATGATATTGCTACGGAAACTCCAGTGATCGATAAAATACACGTTATGGGCGGTTGGTGTGGAGCTGGTGAACCCGTCCTACGACATTTCAAATCGAGCAATTCCGAGGCGGTTGTACTAATCCACAAACGGGAAGACCCGAAGTAATGTAATCCCGCTGAACACGCAGTACCGTGATAATCTGCACGTATCGCGTATAGTCAGAAGAATTCGTTTGCACAGATTCGAACACGTTATGTTCGCTGTCTAAAGATAATTTCAATTGCCACGATTGAGAGGATGAAAACAAGGATGAAACGTTAAAGAGTGGGATAAAAAAAAAAAAAAACGAGAGAACTGAGAAAAAGTGCAAAAATAAAATAAATAAAGATAAAAGAATAAACGCTAAGGTTGGAAAAAAACACACACACACACGCACGGAAAAACGAAGAGAATGAAAAAAAAAAAAAAAAAATGAGAAACCATCGAAACGTACCCCTAGAACCAGCACTCCGCGGGCCTTTGAACATCAAAATCAATACACCCCCTCGGTGAAAATCTAGCACAATAAACGGCACAATCACAATTCACCTAAACGCAATATAACTGTTGTTGCGAAGGATGAACTTAATCAAGTTTTCAATAAATACGTTCGGTCACGTCAATCGATTCAGGGTAAAAGAATCCGGCGTAATAATATCCCGCTGCATCGCTCAACCCTCGGAACTCCCGGCGGACATGTTGCCCGACGATACGGCGCATGGTCGCTGATGATCGAGGTAGACGACGAGGGCGACGGGAACGACGTCGGCGGAGCGTAGCGGGGATAACCAAGGACCACTCGAAACCACCCCCTGGGCTAGGCGAGCCGACCCGGCCCAACCCGTCCCGTGGTATCCGGAGATTGCCACAAGGCACCGAGGTCTAGGCGAAGGGGAACGCGTCGGAACCGTCGAGGAACGCCCGGAAGGCTGCAGCCTTCGAATATTTGCACGGCGATGCTAAGATCCCACCCCGATACCACCGGGATGATTGATCGTGCTTTTACCCGGCTGGCCGGCTCTAGCCTTCCGGGGAATGAATTGAGATACGATTGCAACGGAAACCATCACCGGCTAATTATACGTGTTTTCCAAAAATTCGATGTATAACGACGACGACTTCTCGGATGTAAACGCGAGGGTTCTCTCTTAACTACGTATCCTTAAAGAGGAGAAAAATCAATACGCTCGTAAATTGCATGATATCGTACACTGATCACGTATACGCATGATACGTCTGGAACATTCGTAATATGAGTATAAATGCTGAACATTTAAGTTTACGATATTATACATCTTATATTATACTACGCATATGCCTTATCTTGCTTCCGGTCACGGATAGTTTTTGAAATATCGACGCAAGAGCCTCGTTGATTGAGAATAGTAAAAATTGATCGCCGCGGTGGACGGAAAATTTATCTGACCTCTGGATTACCGGAAGCAAAGAGATAAATTAGATACATCTCTGATACGTGCAAACTTACATGTATGCGTACATATGTATGTATATACGACGGCACATAAGGCACTGTTCTATATAACACACGTATATCGACGTGTCGTTCGTTTTGGCAATAACGTCGCAAATCAATACCGATTGCCGCTTATAAATATCAAGAAATAGCCGTAAATTAGACATAACAGGGATTCTCTGTATCGAACAAATGACGGTCGATAGATTGTATGTATGTACATACTTACTACCCTAATTATATCTACCTATACATTATACGTGATAGGCGAAAGAACTTCTCCTGGTTTACGATAATCGATTATTGTAATTTCGTTTCTTTTTGTTTGTTCATTTTTTCACGCCTAGACGACCGTGCATCCTTAAGCTTATATTATATAGGTATATTATACGTAATACGTGATGCGGCAATTGTGTTCGCTGTGTAGGAGGAGGGTGTGGGTGTACCCGAAGGGCGCTCTTTAATCCCGGCATTACTTGATACGTGATTGGGTGGGATTTGAATGAATGTCCTCGCGCATTCACAGCTTTTTTCATCATCCCCTACCCTCCGGCCGTGGCTACCTGTCTGCTATACCGCTCCCGACTACCACGTACACGCATTAAATAGTAGTAAGCTACCCCGCGTCGCTGCACTTCTCTACACCGGCGTAGTACTACGGAATACTACGGCGCAATTAGGTGGCGTTCACAACTGCCTAGCTCAATAACGAACCTCCGACGTCAATTCGGATCAATGAATACGAGCTGCTATTGACGTATGTACAGTGTACATGATACATCTTCTCATTACGAACTGTGACGCAAGGCATCTCTGCACCCTTCACAGGGTGCAATATACATCTGCAATTGTCACGCTAAAAATATAGTTATATTATAGGTATGTATAATTGCAGTGTAGAGCTACTCTTGCACAGCTCGTAAGTTTATAGGTCATTCCAATTATTTTGTTATTTGTTTCAAACCTATTCTTTAGAATCACCGTTCTTTCGTAATGATACTGTCGGCGAATCTTTATTCTTCTCGTATGAAACGGAATAATTTTTATAAATAACAGAAAATATGAACTACGTGTTTTTGTTTGTACACACCGCACGTGATTCTGAGGTGTTGAACAATGATTTTATAAAATTTTGCGCTGGTAGCTAAACATTGGTTACGCTGAGACATTAGTACCCTTTATACGGTTCCTTTCCGCGATAAATGAAATAGGAAAATTTGAATAGGTAGAATCGTGGCGGATATCATTGGTGTCGGTAATGCAGACCTATATTAACGATGTAAAAGGGGTTCTCTATGGACCGACGGAGCATAAATTCTCTGTCGATGATGTCAAGCATGGAATTACTTACCGATGTTCATAAAATTGAAGTATATTTAAAGCATTCACGTGTGGCAGGGTTACAAACAAAAGCAAGAAGTTTATTTATTGACCAAGTACATGAATACATGCTTTGACAAATGTTTTATTTTTTCAAATAACATAGCCAAAATTTTCAGACTCGTTCTGCTCACTTTCCAGTTGTATTTCGATGATTCGATGTAAATAACGATCGTATTCATGTTTCGAAACAGATCAATTGCTGCGCAGGTTTTACGCCAGCTTACGTCAGATTCACGGTATTTTTTACGTTCTTGTACTCCACGCACGCTAATTGTTTGACACTGGTGTCGCAACGTCGTAGGACGCGTCTTCGTAAACAAATATTATTCCCTGATGCATTCATAAAATACGGTGTACACTGTCACGCATTGTACGCTATCATCGCTATCTCATCTCCAGTCAACGACAAATGTAAATGGACCCGGCATGGCAGCATCGTTACTTGAACTTGAAGAAATGCACACATGGCGCGCTACCATCAGCCGACTTGAGGTTCGGCATCGGATTTTTAGTTTACTCCGGTATGCTGGGTGCACGGGACGACGCTGCGAGATGCTTCATGGTTCATTTTCGCTATAATTTAGAAAAGGTTATTTAAAAATGGCGGATACATCGTCCTCTCACACTACCTCAGACTATTGCAACGAATGTTTTTCCGATATCTCGTCTGAAAACTCGTGGTTGGAATGCGCCGTTGTTGGCCAAAAGCCTTGCTCGCTTCATCGACGAAGCAAGAAGAATATATTGCAGAAACTGTTCAATCGAGAGGTAAGAGGTTAAACGTTAAACGAAGCCTTACTGTCAAATGACAGCTTATCCGGTCTGTCAACACTTCATATTTATCCTTCCTTCCATCGTTTTTATCTTATATCGTTTAGATACGACTGCTATTTTACGACCGGATCCCTGATCGATACTACTGTTTCATCTATTATTAACAGCTCTAATAAACACCCACAACATCTATGACTAATAAGTACTCCTTCCCCTAATTACCCTTCATTTATACCTGTATCAAGTCTCGAAGAACTTAAGTCTAACAATAAATTGACAAGTAACACTCGGGATACTTTAAATGCTGTTTTGAGGGTCAAAGAAATATCCGAAAGATGTAAATATGGTTTATTGTCAAAAATTCTCATCTCAAATCCTTAAAAAAGCTTGTACTTGTTTGGTGAGAGATTTTTAGCAGGTAACTGCTAACTGTGGTTGAGTTTGTTTAATTTATTTACATTCCGAAATTATTTGTCAGTAATCCATGCTTGGCGAACATGTTAGATGATAAGGATAAAATTTTCGAACAGCAAATAATGTAATTGAAATATTCCTCATACGTCATAGATCAATTTAGATGATCATTTATCGACAACAACGAACTTTTCAAAAATTTTGACTTATTGAATGAAGTATTGATTATTTATATAAACGTGGTTGAAGATAGTTGAATATTGTTTTACCATACACATTCTTATTTAAGAAAAACTCTCATTCAAATAAGATTGAAACTAGTCAAAGATGAGTTAATCAAGGAGTTCAATTATCGTTTATTATACGAATGTGAACTTGTGTATTTTGAATGTATTTCATTAAGCGAGGTCTGAAGGAAACCCCGTTACGTCCTACTGCACATTCTTGATCATGGGATTTTCGTCGTACAATTTCATTTTCTCTTACAGATCAGGGGATGTTTGTCTGCCCACAGTTATGCCTCTGAGGAAAAATTATTTATGTCCATACCGTCATGGAGACATTTGTCATTGACACATGTTTTTCCAAAATCAGCCCTAGCTGCCGGGTGAGTCATTCAAATTTATAATCGTAATAGATACACATGACCGTTAGGTGGGTGATATTAATTTTGCATTGAGTCATCCGTCAACTGGAGAACGTCCGTTTGTTATACTGAATTAAGATTTTTTCCAATAGCGTATTGTATACTGAGCACGCTATCAATTGTTACTGTATTAGTCAAAATAAAGTACTCTATGTGCTAGTATTTGAACTACTTAAAAAGTGATAAATCAATGCAGGTAACCAGTCGGATTTAAAGTAAACAAATCTCTTTGCAATTTCTTCCAATACCACTACTGATTTATTTCAACACATTCAAAATGATTAGGTATTTTCTACTGTAGATGATGCGAGCTATAATTCATTAACAACGGTCCGATAAACCATTTTCACCAGTGTGGTAACCTGAAATCAATTAAATTACTAATCGAACATGCCTTTCTTTCATGGTCAAGGCATATCGTTATGGGACTGACGCAGTGTGGGCAATTCATATTGACATATACATACAATATTGAAGTTGTTGGATATGGTTCGTCATATAAGTATTTGCTACACTGGTGGTCGTTCATCCCGAATCATGTTGCTAGAAAAGTAGCTGAAGTAACACTTTTTGGGAACTATACTATACACAGGGACCTTAATATCGTAATATCCCAATGGCCTACAGAAAGGAATAAGCTGGTTGTACATGGTGTATGGTGAGTGAAATAATATTGGTCACAGAAATTGCTGGCTCAAATTTAGTTGCCGCTTCCTTTTTGTCCTGAAAATACAAAAGACTTCACGCTTCTGTCACTTACCAGTTACTTTCTTCTCAGCATTGATTCAATGCGCCTGCAGCCAACAGATAGAGCTTATCTTACTATAACGACGGTACCTTCCCTTCAAAATTGCAAGGATTGTTTAAAAGTAGCGGCATCTTATGAAGAAGAAGGTAATCACTCTCTAATTAGTTTTCAATTTGATTTACTATAATACTGTTCAATCACTTACTTACTATTGATAATGGTAATGATATAAAATTAAAACATGAATGTTCCAGTCAAGAAACTTTTAGTTTTCTGTAAATCTACACTTTCTGTGTTTCTATTCCCATTTCTCTTCATTTTCATTATTTTATTCGAATATTGCAATATTTATATCAAGAAATCAACACCTTTATAACAATTTACAAGTTCACTGGTAAATATTTGAATAACAACGATTTTTATTTTGTACACAGATTTGGGCAGTAACTGGGACGGATGCATGCGATGCAGTTGTTTGTTGCATGGCCTTACAGTTCACACAACTTACGAGGTCATTTCGCCATATCCAAGGTTTCGAGCTGCAGTGTGTTTGAAATACTGGAATCACGTTGTTGTTAATACGGGAAACTTTTTACATGTGCTCAGAGTAGATTTGTATACTGCTAAATCTAAATTTCAGAAGAACAGTGAAAGAAATGACTCAGTAGTCGTGGATACGGTTCCATTAGACGCTAGTGACGTTGAAGAATTAGATGAATCTAAAACTGAGTGTTCGGATAGTTCCGAAGAGAAAATTGGTATGTTAGATAATATAACTGTTGACCAATTTTCAAAATGTGAATCCACAATAGGTTCTCCTTTCACAGACGATATAAATAGATATGAAGAACAATACTGTAGTGAAATGCGTGTCAATACCTCAAGCAGTAATCAAAGTGACTGTATCTGTGATATCATCAGGCCTAGTGTTAATATAAGTGGAAAAGGATGCGAGTGCTTAAATGGAAACGAGTGCAAGTGTGAAAGTAACAGTTCTACCTCCAGATCAGAGTTGGCAATATCTGTTAGAGACAAAATATTACAGGATTTTTGCGAGGATATGTCTCAAGAGTTGAATATTGGAAGTGATTTGATTACTCTGGTTAAGCATCCTTCATGCTCTCCAATGTCGCCACCTCAGCGACTTCCCTCCGATCATCGACATTTGACCTGGTCGTCCGCGATGCTCAATCCACCGTCGGATATTCTAAGGACACGCAATTCGGATTCTAGTCATAAACTGCCTCGTACTCAACGCCCCAGCTCTCCGCAGCCTAGCGTCTCTCAGGATAGCTCAAGCGTCAGTATAACTTCGTTGAACTCTCCTCTTCACACGCTTTCTATAAGCCCAACATCATCGTGTTCGTCACGTTTGATGTCTTCTCCGACGACACGATGGTTCCGCCATTTAAGCCCCCGAAAAAGGGCAAATCTGCAATCCCCACCACCAATTCTACCTCCCACACCACCTAGACCACGACCGACGCATAAACTTACTCTGGAAGCTGAAAAAGCTTATGAATTTACAGACGAAGCACATGAAACATGTGAAAAATTGAGCTCATTTAGAAAGCGTCGTCTGGCTGACAAAAAGTATGAGTTCTGTGACGAGGCTGAAGATGCAGAAAATATTGTTCCTTTCAAACATCTTAGGGACCAATCAAAGCATCGCACATGCTCCATACACCAACTGACATCACCTGTGACCTCTCCTGTATTACCAAATACCAGGCGGCGTAGAATTGATTCTGATCACAGCGATGTTAGTGAATTTAATTCCATTCAGGATATTTCTTCACTATCTGATTTCCAGAGTATTGAGACAGGTAAATTAATTTTGTATTTTTTTTTTGGCGAAATGGATGCAATTTATATTTTCTATATCATACGTTGAGAGAATCGAAAGGAGTACAAAGATTCGTCAAACACAGTTTAAAAAAATATTCAGATTTATTAAATTCATTAATACTATTAAGAACAAAGGTCTTTATTGTATGTAATTTATATTTTCTATTCCATAAATTTCAGCTGAAAAATACGTTCTGCGACCATTAAATCAAAATCAACTGTCGTACTCTGCTGCCCATCGAGACAAGACAAATAAGATATGTGCAAATGTATCGCCGTTGGTTCCTAAAGTCACATTTCAGTATCCAACTGTAAAATGTACGGCACACTTCAAACGCAGCTACATAGAACTTGATGATGAAATGGTCTCTGTTATCACAGATGTAGAAGGTGCGTTAAGTCTCAACAATGATATCCAATATCTTAAAAAGTTTTTCGTCATTTCACCCGTTCTACTTGAAGCAATCTGATGGAATATAGAAATATTGCTTGATTTTAACAGACGATGAAACTGGAGGGTACGTAAGCTATCAGTGTGTACTTCCAATGAATGTACATGGATCTGGATATACTCAAATGCAGATGATAAACAATAGTAAAGCTGAAAAGATGGTGAATATTAGAATACTGATTTTTTTGTCTAGTTTCTACATAAGTCTTGTTTATTACTCATTTAATAATTGAATATACTGAGTAAAAGTATTCATGTTTACTATAATTAAGATCCTCTATTTCTTACTGCCCATAAATTTAAATAAAATTTGGAACATCATTGCTTTCAGCCGGTACCACATGTATTGGTAAATCAGTTGAGTTTTGATATTGAAACGTTCTCTCATCACATAGCAGATTGGCTCTGTACGAGATTTGGTAAAAGGTACTGGCACTGTAGCGATTATGACATTGAAATTATTGATGTTTGTGCATTGAGTGGAGACGTGATTTGTCTTCTTATAATGAAAATCGAAGCTAGCGAGCTTAGTAGTCAGTCTCAGTGGTAAGTTTTTTTCACAGTATTAAAGCATCTTTTGTATTCATATTATTTGAAACTGAATTCAAAGAAAAATGTCACCTGTATCCATAAAAAAATGTATTGTATAGTATACGTATTAAATTAATAACCTGCTCTAATTTCTTTCACAGCTACCAAGAAAGAAAGCAATATGAAGTTGGCTGTAAATTTACATGGAATATTGATTCGAATCAATATCGAATCACGAACGTCCTTCCATTGATAGAGACAAAGTCAAAACTGCACAAACGCTACATCTGGAACCCGACAAAGTTGATGGCTTCACAAATGCGTGAAAAGATGCAACAACCGTATGCTCACACTGTTCGATTTCTTCAGAATGTAATGGCGTTTGCAGGTATGTATCTGTGAATATTTAGAAACTACTCTACGTTTGTAATGAGCATCATTGTGACTGCTGTTATTTAATAACGGAAGTTATACATAATAATTTTAATTTATTACTCTTGTACGTACATGCATCAACATAATGTATGATATATTTACGATTTGTTCATAGATAATAGCCGCAGACTGAATATTTTTCCAAACTTCTATTACTTGTTTGGTTTGATACTAATAGTAAGTTATTGAAGTATTATTTAATTTTCAGGGGAATCCATTACGAGGCTTCATGATTTCGACAACCTTGTAGAATTATTTATTACACCCTTACCTGACTCTCCAACGATGTAATAACGTATTTATGCCCAGAACAGACATCTTACGGAATATAAATTATTGAATAATGTAACTGCTGTTATCATTAATTCTCTTCCTTTTATTTGTTGAATTACTAGATGTATCATCATTCTCAGGAACTTATTGCCTCGGCACACAAGTTTGAGCACATAGTCAAGAGAGTCTTGCATTACACATGAAGGTAGGTTAAAATTAAGCTATTAAATATCCTTGTATTAAGTGATGATTAATTTTATTTAGATTTTAAGACATTGATTCTACTAAACAAGTTGAATAGTCGACAATGATAATTGTTCGAGTTTGCATAATTTTAGGTATAAATTGTCACGAGATATCTATCCAAACAATTTCATGACAGAATTCGTAGATATTTGATTAATATCACACTAAAATTTAATGTATCCGCTTAACAAAATATGTATTCCATTCTAATATAAGAAATATTGGACATAGAGATTTTACATGATTTTCATGCGTAACTAACAATAGGCAAATTCATTTTATCATATCTAGTTAAGTGATTTTTTGACAAATAGTAGATGGTATATCCAAGGCGGCACAATAGGTCTCTTAACGCCGAGCATAAGTTTACAATATGAGTGACAGGCAAGCATGTGCATGTATTTTGCCTCCATGGTGCAGTCGACACTTTATGTAACAAAAGTGTAGTTTACAAGTTTTTCCTTCATAGCGGCGTACATAAAAGAGCTCTGTTAAGTGCTAGGACATAAAAGTGTATTTTTGCATACTCCGATGCTCTTTTTTCATACTGTCGGTAAAACGAGTACTTTAAGTACGGAACACAGGCAAAAAGACGTGTAAACCAAACTCTGTTACATAAATACATATATTTACATGATAAAGTTTGCAAAAATTTGCCTTCATCACAGCCGGTAGTTTCAAATACTAGTGGCTAGTAAATGCTTGGGAGAAAAATAAATACAATAAGTATAATACTAAGACAATAACTTTTAATATTTCATTGGGATCAAAACATGATGAGCAAATTCAAAATGTCAGCAGATATTGAACAGCCAGCTATACAATCAGAAACTGATGTTATCCACGGATGTACGAAAGGATTATGATTGTAATATTTTAATTTTTTTTACACGATGTCAGCTTATATTACATATATTTCACTTTTATTGTCGAGAAAGATATTCATTTTAGTATTGTTATATTCTTCGGCCATTGATAACACGTGGGTATTTAAATATTTTATTATTCGATCTTAAAGTTTATGATTAATGGTAATTATACAACAGTGCGGTTTTTTTTTCTTGCATTTAAAGTAAGACTAGAATGCTATTTGAAATTTAAGCAGGAACCTTAATAGAAGGGCCCAAATTAATTTCTGTTCCGTTATCAAGTTTTAAACCTGACAGCACCTCTTCCCAGGCATTCATGCAATGTTGATAATGCAAAATCTGTTGATCCGCCATTGATATGAGCATAGTTTTCAAATCCGAACGCTTTTCTTTATTCCAACGTTCCAGATCACTACGTAAATTTTCATTAGCACATTCTACACGGTCTTGCAGGAGTTCCACTTTTTTTCCAAGCCTAGGAATGGACTGTCCAATTTTTTCTAGCTTTTCATCTCGAGATTCACCTTTCCATAATGAACCACCCCAACCAGGTGAATTACTGGAACTAGCTCCAACACCTGTCAACTACACAAATATTATCAAATTGTATAAATCAAATTATATTTGTTGTATGACAATATTCTTATAAAAAGTTGAAATTGCTCACCTGATCTTTTTCTTGGCGTTTTTTAGCCAAATCATCTACAGTCATTTCGTACTCAATTTGCATTGAATCACGCCGAACTAAAGTATCCCGTACAGCATCTATGTAGGCCAAGTATTCTCGCATATCGCTTGGGAATGAGTCAAGCACAACCTGATGAGCAACTGCATTATTTTCAATTGCTTTAGCAATTGCAGTTAAAATTGGATTTAGCTCTGGTTCAGATGTCGCCCATAGGGTAAATATTGGATGTAACTGATGTAACTCCAACAGATATTCTGTTCAACAGTAAAAAGCGAAATATTAGTAGCCAGATGATATAATTTATCTAATTCTACATGCTTCTAAACAGAATATGTATCTTCTGAGATTTAAATGTGTAAAAATTGAACTCTACCTTGTCTTTCTTTCTGAATTCGGTGGCTAATTTTGTCTATAGTTGATAGTTTATCAGCCAATGCCACGCAATAATCTCGCACCTGTTCAAATTCAAGATTCCGCTGTTTCATTGTGTACATATTAGCCATATTTTGCAGGGAATCAGTCATTTTTACGAGAACATTACTGCGGGATTTTCGATGGATAGAGAATTCCTGTTGAAAAGTATAAACATCAGTAATTTTCATAGGTAAAATTGTTTAGTATCTTTGAAATTATTTTTTTGACAATACGTACAGCTGGTTTAGCAGTCAGAAAAATGTATAAACTTTTTTCAGAGCTTAGAATTGGATGGTTCACTACACGGTTTAGAAATCCATGTAAAAGTTTCATTCGAGCCATTATAAATTCCTTTGAGTAACGATCTAGCTGTGCCAACAGCGTGTGTTTACCCGGCATTGGCTATAAGTGTGAACTATCATTTAGAATACGTATGCTTAATTAATATATACGTTATGAGTATGTAGTGTTATAAATGAGCACTTACAGGTATAATGTGTGTTGGGTAGGTGTCGACAAGTTTCTGACGTAACCAAATGAAATCATTGTAACGACGGCGCACGACATACTCAGTTTCTTCAAATTCAGGACGTGATGTCTGAAAATTCAATTGCCATGCATGTTTGAAAATCTAGTAAAGGTTTAGATTAGTACTATACTTTTTTTTTTAATGAAATTTAATATTAACAAATACGTAAAATAACACGTAGTGTGTATTCTAAAATCAAATTTATCGCTCAAAAAGTTTTGGAACATTGTTTTACATGTCTCATAAACAAGATGAAAGTGACCCTAATGTAAAAACGTTTATAGTGCTAAATGCAATGAGGTAAGCTCTCTAATTATCACATTTCCCAAGTGTGAATACATGTGTCTACATACCGTGCCGATACTTGTCTCAACAAAGCGATCTAAACTCTGTTCACTATAAATGATAATTTGTCCATATATTGTAATCAATATATTCTGCATACCCTTGTTGTAACGCGGAATGTGATGAATGTCTCCAAGGTTTCAAGATGCTTTTGAGGATTATCTACTTTCACCTGTAGATCCCGAGAGTCAATGGGGAAATCTGATATTTCTTGTTCTGGTAAAGTTGAAAAACTATCGATGGATGGAGATGCTACCTGAATGAAAAATAATTAAGTTTGATTACGCTATGGTCATATGTTGCATTAAGAATTAGTTGGATATATCTTTCTGGGCTACTAGTTGGCGGCCGAATATTCGCTACGCCTTTTGCCAATTTTCATAATTTCTTTAAAATATTCTTGTACCCGAGAAGAGATCATTCAACTGCATGAATATTATTGTTTTGCAATGTTGACGTTTTAATTGCCTAATAGTTTTCACGAATCATAAGCATCATATGATCATAAGTTAATATTGTAGGTTATACTAACCACAGATCCTTCGATCGAAGTACTGTAATTGGAGAGAAAATCTGTGTCGCGACTTTCTTGTTTCACCAAACCTCCTGCAGCCATCGAACTGACTTGAAGAACGGCCGAATCTTCCATAGTTTTTTCATCGAGCGCATCAATGTCTGTTTCCGAAGATGTCATCATTTTGATTTTTGATTGACAAGTATGAAACACTACGCCAAAGTACGCCACACAGTTACAAACATCAACCTGCAGTAAACGTAGTATAGTGAACTGTGTGGAATCGAGTGACAATCGTGACAGGTGACGTATGAGATCTACCGGTATCTGTTATGTCTGTTATCTTATAATCTTATGTTTAAACCGGAAAAAGATGTGACCGGATGTCGAGCAGTGCCGCAACGGAGAAATAGTTTCAAATTGTTGGCGGGTACCGATTGTTTTAGGTAGCATTTGTTTTTCTCGATCATAAAGCGTGTTTTTCTTTCATCCGAGGATGACGGCGAATCAATAAAGTAGTAAATAATAATCGTCTCGTAGATACCGTAGCTCTGGGATACATGTCTAATAATTAAATCTTGCAAATATTCTAATTAAATAATAATGAATTGGCAAAGTGAAGGTAATAATAGGTATGGAACTTCGAGGTTCATTGTCACGCCAAACGAAGGACGCCGTATCGTCACAGCGATTCGTTATCATCCCAAAAATCGATCCGCTGTTCATTGTATTGCGACAAATTCCCAAATCACCTACGGTGAGTATTTTTATTGACTAATTTCTCTTGCAAATCATCTTCCTGATTTCGAATCCATATGTGGCTAGGCGCGTCAGAAATTTTAGCGTGATTAACTAGAATAAAATTTATCGTCAATAACGGCCAACTGTATACGCCGAGCAACCGCGGTGCTTGCACAATTGAGCTGTATTGAATTTAAGAACAAAATAAAAGTGGAAGAAAACCGAAGACGAATTCGAGAGCTCGAAACACCTGTCACGGAAGCCGAGAATTAGGAGTCGAACCCATTGCTGCCTGCTGTTACGCGGTTGGTGTAGTCCGCCGCGCGTAGGAACATTAGTCCAAGCGTAGGAAAGCAGTTCCCTAGCAATAGAGATTCCGTATAAATTTTCAGTAATTTTCGAGAAGCTGCAGGGAGGAGTGCAAGGCTGAAAATAAGTTCGCCGTTCCTAGTTTAGATGTGATTATTTTTGGGTACAATGAACCAACATGGTGCGAGTTAAACCGAAAAACGAGGGGATTCGGACGGGTAGTTCAGCGGCGTGTGATGCCGTAGCCAAGGCGACCGCAGCAGCAGACAACTGACAATCCGCTGCTCGTCGTCAACAATATTCTAGCGTGCATATTTCAGTTCGTTTCCACGGTGATTTGCAGGGTCAGCACCGAGGAATCCTGGACAACATTAAGACACCTGTCAGGAAAGCCGGCAGGCTAGCAAACACAAGTTTATTCGTCATTCATGAAAACAGGTGCGACCGATTGATTGTGTAGTTAAGATGGCTGCATAATTGCATGCCAGTTTTTTCATTTCTGGTATTTTTGATCAAGTACCCTGTTTTCGGACAACTTTACGCTTGTTCTATCGGTCTTCTGTGAAGGTGGTGCAATTTTCGGAATCGGTCTCATTATCCTTAATTCTTTGTATAAGTAGCTTCAATGACCAGAGTTTATGCTCACCAGCAAGTTTACCCTGTCATTATATTTTCCTATTTTAAAAACCTTCCAATAATACAGATTTGGTTGTTCAGTTGTTTTAAACTATTAATAATCAACTAAGAAAGTTTTACAAAAATTCGTTACACAAATAATCGGTGCAACTTCGAGAAATATGGAACAAAATGACAAAGTCATTGAGCCAAGGTAAAAAAATTCTACCTTGAATATCACAAATCATTAATCTTTGAAGCTAAGGGTGCTCTTATCTGTTTGTCATAATTTAATCGAGTTGCACCATTGTTCATATTTTTTTCCAATACTGCAATGCGCTATAATTTTTATAAATGAAATTCTTAGATCTCACACATACATGAATTAAATAAAAGCTCTGTGCATAACATTTCTTGGAACATTGTACACACTCCTGAGTGAAAGCAATATATGACAGTATTTCTATTGACCTCAATTATCCACAAGTAACAATAAGTAAATAAATAATTAATAAAATAATAAATCAACAATATAAGATCAGAGAAATAGAGGAGTACACTGGAGTGTGATTTTTTGTCTAGCCTAGTTCTATTAGGTTCACCCCATCATACTGCAGGTATCATACGTTCTTTCCTGCACCCTAGCAAATTTATAAGCCACATTACAGCATCACATGCACCACTGAGTTTTTTCAATTTCGCACGCCATGCCACCCTCTGGCCTATAGAATTGAATACCGATCAAATCCACCAGGGTTTCAATTAAAACCGTCTTATACATATTACTATATCAGATTATTAAGTCTTTCGATGCAATATACTATAATTCAGAGATTCTTGAATGAGTAAGAATAGATAGTTTAATTCTACAAACGAATACATGCTTGATAATACCATATAGCTGTTTGCATTTTCATTTATTATCAAGCTTGGAATAATTTTATGGATACATAATATTTACAACTAAATCTTATTTCTAGGTAATAACAAGGGTGGAGGAATGAGTATATGGGGTATTCCATGCCAACTAGACCTGCCGCCAACCCTCACCATCTTCGATTTGGCTTGAACTTTAATATTGTATTTGAGGGGTCGAAAAAGTAGCCAATGAATTATTTCAGATTTTTTTGACCACCGGTGAAAAAGTTATTTCATTTTCACACTAATTTATATCCCACCATGCGTCAGTCGTACGAAACAGTCATTAATACAAAAATTCATAGCGATAACGTGAAATGGAAGGAAATATTTTTTACCGATTTTTTAAGCGACTTGATAAATTCTTTTTGTTTTTCAAACACAGTCTAAAATTGCAATTTTCATAGTGTTGGCCACCTTTAATCTTCAATGAAATTTGCACCATGAATTTCTTGTGAAAATACCTAACTTTTAAGACCTTCCCAAAAATGGAGAGATCTTTGGTTCAGAAGTTCCAATCAAACGAATGTCAAGGAAACGAATAATATGGGAGTACCTACCTAAACTAAATGCCTACGGAAATGAGTTATATCTTACAAGTGAAATTATCAGAATCAAATTAATTATTCATTTGTTTGGTAAACAAAAAAATGAAAGGTACACGTCTAATTATATATATATGACGTGATGTTTGATCTATCGCATAATTAATATGTTTCATCTGTGTAGTAAAACGATTTTTCTGCATTTGTATTACACGTTCTAAAAAATTATGTACCTACCTGAATTGATGCAGTACTCAATTAATTGTAAACCATTTTTCATTGTAATTTCTGAACCAAAGATCTCTCCACGTTCTGCAAGGTCTTAAAAATTTCGTATTTTCACAAAAATTTTTTGGTGAAAGTTTCATGAAAAACGCGATTTTAGACTATTTGTGCAAAAAAAAAAAAAAAAATGCATGAAGTCGCTAAAGAAAACGGTAAATAATATTTCCTTCCATTTCACGTATTCGCGATGAATTTTTGTACCAGTGATTTCTTTTTACAGGTGATGGATGTTGAGATATAAATTAGCGTGAAAATAGGACAACTTTTTAACCAGTGGTTAAAAAAAATATGAAATAATTCAGGGGTTACTTTTTCGAGCCCTAAAATATTACAATACAATTCAATGAAAATCGGAGATGGTGAGGGTTGGTGGCAGAACGAATTGGCATGGAATGCCTCATATGAATGTAGACGTGTCTGAACTTTACCTTTACTGTTAAACTGCACCTGGTGGTTGTTATGCTTGACTGGTACCTTGCATGCACCCCTCCTTTGTTACCCCATGTGATAACCAACAGTCAGGTCATATAGACCACCTCAGCTTGTGCGTATGCCTATACACTACAATTCAACCATCCCTAAAATTTATTGGATAAAACAGTAGACTGTTGAAAATTGTAGTAGCAGATAATTGGTGGCACCATTTTTTGCATTTACCAAAGGTTAATAATACTGCTCGATAACTTATAAAATTTATATTTTAATTGTAAATATTTAGTATTTTATCCGTAATAATAATCCATCACCATATGAACTCATTGATAAAACTGAAGAAGATTGTAAATTTATAATTTGAGCAATACATGGCTACTTTTATATGGTGTTTAGTTTCACGTGTGAACAGTATATTAAACCCTGTCCGATCTCTTGTATACCTCGCTATATGTCTTGCTCAATGAATATCAATGTCCATCAAGCATGTTAGTTCCTATTGTAGGCAAGCGTAGAGAAGGGTCCGATTATATTCAAGCAACCTCAGTTCTGTGATACACAATGATACTTTCACACCTATTGCTTTCAGTGATGAGAAAAAGATGTTTAACATGACCATGACATGATGATTTTGTGATAAAACTAAACTATAGTTATAAGCGAACATCTCTAACTGGCTTAATTAATCATCTGTTTTAATGCCAGATATCTCATAATCAATACTCTCAGTGTCTGCAGAAAAACAGAGAGAATTCCTGGTCAGGAGATGGAGTACTGTTTTGATGAAACGTGAGTCACCTGTAGTAGCCTTGGGACATGGTTGCCTGGGTCAGTGGTTCTCCATCGTTTTTCCAAATAACTTTGTTGCATACTATTGGAATACAAATGTAATTTTATACTTCAGAGCACTTGATTGATTCTAAGTTCAAGATATTAAAATTGAATAATTTGTAAAATATTGCATGGTGCCTGTTCTGTAAATCAGAACCAGATTTTCTTATATGAAAGCAAGGTTTTTTCCCTGTATGAGGAGTCCTGAACTTCACAGCTCAATTGGTCACCATTTTCCCAGCGAAGGAAATTGTAGATTGAATTACCTAATTATACCAGATGCGTTATCTGATACTCCACTATGCGCTTCTCACAATATCAATATATTACACTTTGTCAGTTCTGTGTCGTACATATAATACAACATTATATACAAGTAGCAGAAACGCTGAAAAATGATGACGCAAGGAAATACATAAGTCACGTATCAATGAATGGTTTCATATTATTATTCCCAGAAAATTACCGCTAATATTACGAAGATGGGGTTATTTTTCCTCCCTCCTAGGCGGTAGAGTGTCATCGTAGTCTTGAGTGTTACTCTACGATTCTAATAAAGGTGTTAGTTGTTACCAGGACAACACCCTTGTGCCCAAAATTTATGATTGAATTTCTTTGATATAAAAATCTTACATTATATCATTTCAAAAAATCTTTCCTCCAATTATTACTTTGATTACCAGGAATTTTTTTTACTCATTAAGGCATCGGAAGATAATGGATTTGTCCCTGCTTAAATATTTCATAATCAAATATAATTTGTTAGCTACCAAAAAATTAAGAAAAAAAAAACTATTTCCACAATGCACAATAGATTTATTCATATATATATATATATATATATATATACATAAAATTGACAACATCGTTCCTTGCAGACAAAATTGATTGGAAAACTTCGGATGCACCTGTGCGAATGCGACTGTTTTCAAGTAGGAGGGTGTGCATTCCCTCCATGCACTCTGTGTATCAATTTAGTCTTCTAATTAAATGGAATACCATCAATAGTACACGCACCAGGTGCTTCATCTATGATCTGGATAGAAGGTTTCAAAGCTCAGTAGAGCTTATAAGGCTCCCCTTTTGTGGAGGGCTAAGGGGTAGGGATAATTCCCTCTAATTGATCTTACAATGTAACCTGCTCCACCTATCTACCTATCCCCTCCCCCCAACTGTCTAGCTAGTCGTGCGTGTGCTTTATTTTATCCCCCTACTTGTGTTTGGTACCTGGATGAAATCAACATTATTAAACTGCATCAAATATGCTACATCGTAGTAGTTTTTTCAGGTCGTATGTAACTTGGCTTCCCTTTGATCTTTGCTTCACTCACGACACTATTAGAACACCTGAGCCAATACCATCAGATATCTTTCTGCTTGGGAAATATTAACAATTTAATAAATTGTTGTTGGATATCTCAGGATTCGCAGTGTATATTCAGTTTTGTAGAAAATTTGGAATGTGCAATGTCTCTTTAAAATCAATAATATTGAAAATTCATGAAAATTCATAGTTGCAAATACACAGTTTTGACATTACAATGCGTAATATGCCTCTATTTTATGAGGTTTAAGTTGGTAACAATAACGCAACAATGTATTTTTAGGAAACGTCATTATTCTACATTTTTCAGAGGGTCAGAAGTGACTGAAATTCAGTGTAACTGCATAAAAAAGCAAAAAAAAACCGCATTCTAAAATTTCTACCACCTGCAAAGTCGTTATTGAATTGAATATTGATTATTATTTTCAATATATCATTATTTTACTGTTACCAGCTTCAACTTCATTCTATTTTAGGATACCTGAAAAATGCACAAACTTGACTTAATCGAGTGATATTTGGTTGGTCAATCAGTCTGACATAGTCATAGTGTCAAGAAATCTGATATAGTTGATATCCTGATAAATTTCACTGCAGTTTTCTTATTTTTATCATGCCGCTTTTACCTTGTTTTAAATTCCGATGCGTTAAGAGTGTGATAAACAAAACAATTTTACAGTCAATTTTACATTAAAGCTAGGTAGTGATTAGAATAAATATATCGATTTTTCTTTCAGCTTGAAATGGGAAATTTTGGACTATAAATCCTGGAATTCTTTGGGTATTTCGAATTTTTTCGTTACTAGACATCCTATGATAGTTTTTCAAGACTAAATAATGCGTCTTTTCTTGTTTACATTAGATTACACAAGGAAATACTTATATTAGTCACAATTTCATCTCTCGTACATAATTCCAGGCATCGAATGTTTATTTTATCCATTTATTCCATGTAACTTGAGCCAGTATCACACCAATATTTGAACATTTTATTTTATTCATCAGATATGAGATTCTTGACACTGTTTCTTGGAATATTGTTCCTCTCACCCCCCGAACACCGGTGAAGACGTTATTGATATTCAGTTAAATAGCGCTTACAACGTATGTGTGTGTTTTTGTCACAGATACATCCCTTCAGAAGCGAGGAGCCGGAGGTGGTGATTCGGTGGCTGCGGAGAGAGTGGAGGGTGTAATCACCATGACTACGACAGGAGCCCAGTATGCTCTTGCTACGTCCGCTGGGGCTGGTGGTGGCGGGGACGGTACGAGCGGGGTGGGAGTAGATTCTAAGTCTGGTGTAGTCGTTGTAACCACCTCAAGCTCCAGTGGCAGTGGGAGCGCGGCTCAGACTCAATCGACTAGGGGTCAGCAACTCATCACTGTAGTCACAAGTCCAGATCCTTCTAGTCCTAACAGCCTCCAAGTGCAACCTATCCAGGTTGGTCATACCATCTGAAGTTTTTTACAATAAACAAAAATAGTGCCTACAGTTGTTTGGTGTTCAGTGATTAATAATAAAATCATTCCAATGACATATATTATTTATGATTGTTCTTCATGTAATTAAACATGTCCTGTGTACTTCAACAATTATGAAACTGAGTTAGTGGAACATACAATTAGGCTGCAAATTTTGTTTGTTCTTGGGTAAAAATGTGACAATATTTCTTTCAAACAAGTTACTCTTTTCTCATAAATATGCAGCGACTTGAGATAATTTTTCAAAATAGCAACTGCAGTAGACCACTTCAACTCTCATATTTGCATTGGATGAATACATGGCGTGTGCATATGTCAAAGGATATACTTTCAGAAAATCTGTTGGCCAAAAATAACAGATAACGTAGTGCTACGTGCAAATAAAAATTGTGCTATCAATACATGATCAATATTAGTTGTGGATATCGTATCTGTCAGGCTTCGGGGGTGTTGTGTGGCCAGTCTGATAAGAGACTCAAGCCATCTGCTCTTATGCTTTGATAGATTCAACTTATTCAAATATTTATCTGACATCCCTTGAAATATATGGAGTTTGGTTTTTTTTTTTTTTTTTTTTTATTAACAGAATTAAGATTATTCATAAATTGGTGTAGTTTAGGAAATTGGCTACAATTAAACAGGATTTTGGGATTTGAAGTAGGGCCAAGTGTACTAGTTTTATTTCAACTTATTTCATTGCTTAAAAATATAATTATATTTTTACCATTAAATAAAACATAACAAGTTTTGACATCACGGCATATTCTAATTCTAATTATTCCAAATTTGCATAAGCTTAATTTCGTTCCATATTTTTAAACCAACCATTGGTCACGAGGGCATGCATACTAAGAATAATGATTTAGTTGTTGGTTCAGGACTCACTTGAAACAGCTGCAGATTCGTCAAACGGTTCATCAGGCACTTCAGCCCATGTTACTGCGCAAGTTGTGGTGAATACTACGCACTCTGGTCAGCACACTCTCGTTGATACAGACGCTGCTTCTACTGGAGCTGGGACAATTGTCAGTGGATCACCACATTACATAACTGTAACAGGTATGCTAAGAGTACTTCATTTAACATTCAGAGTATTAGAGTACAAGAGCGAACGTTTATGCACCTATATCTTTCAACTTTCAACAGTTTTTAAGAATTATACAAAGATTGTGTAGAACCCTTTTTCGATTTGTAGTATAAGTATAAGTATAAGTATAATCAAATAATCTCAATTGTTCATATGCAATTTTCATTACACTATTGCCCTTTCGTTCATAAAACTTATCATTGCTAATAAACCGAATTGATCGCTTCGTCAAATTCTTGTGGAATCGGAAATGATGATAATTTCTTACGCTCTGCTCACAAATTGAGAGGTGATTTTTTATAGAATTAATTTGAATAATTATCGGTACTTTACACTTTGAAAGCTAATTAGAAATCCAAAGTAGTTGAACGAAACGCTCATATACGTAAGCAGGCAAAGGATTTCGACTTACTATAGTTTTTGAGTAGAAATTCGAAAATTTTCATGCTGCTCACAATATGCACATCTCTTCTTGCTACCAATCACTAGGCACCGGTGACTCACCATCCTACGCGTCCCTTACAACGGCTGTAGGTGAGGGCTATTGTGAATCTGCATGCAGTATTTACGGTCTTGTCGTTCATTTTATATTTATTTATTTAACTTTGTCAATAATACCTTAATGTTTAAAAAGCCAATGATTTAGCAAACATTAATTGTGTTTTGAAAGGCAATTATCTGTTCGTAAATTGCACTCAATCTGTACAAATCATAAGTATATTTACAGTTAGACTTATTTATTGTTTCGTTAACATGCCTTAGATGATGGTGTAGTAAACAGTGAAGTTTTGTAATCTCCGAAAATCACGTTATTAACACAGATGCTCATGCTTTGTTGCAGTGTCTGGAGACGCCGAGGCAGTGGGTTCCGAATCTGTATCACACCCAACATATGTCCAGTATGTCGAGGGGGATACTTCAACATATATACCGACCAATGGACAGATGTTAGTGTACTCTTATCTGGAATATTTATCTGCGTTTTTTTTTTTTCTAAACCACTGAAGTTTAATAGCTACTCGATTAAATTGCAATGAGAAAGGACTTCAGATATGATGGTGACATCGAAGTATTTGACCTTATGAAACATTGTTTTCAGGACATATCCGGTGTATGCTGTTGGTGAGGCAGGGGCCATGTACACTCCTGCTTCCAGCCAATATTATACACCGGCATCGACACCAGTTACGTATACGCAGGTAAACGAGTCGTATCGATCAGACAATTATTAGTTGTGAATTCAGATTTAATAAGGTATTAGAATGTAGCTTTTTCGTAACAAAATTATCCATTGCCAGGTTACAGGACAAGGGTCAAATGCCACGACCGGACAGCTTCTATCTCAAGGCAATGGTACATATTTGATACAACAGAGCGTCGTAGATGGTGATCCTACAACACATGCACTTATATCTGCCACTGCAGCCCGAGCTAGTCCACAAACAGAAAATGCTGTATGTATTCAAATATTTGTTAATTTCTAGAACATCAGATTAAACTATGCTTCTTATTTTTCTTGACCATTTTGCATATAGAAGTAAAATAAACAATCTATAACGATGTCGTGTAAAAAAGTAAATTTGTGCATGTCGAAACCTGCTTGACTATATACTAAGAGCAGAAATAATAAATAGAGGTACAAATAAATTTTAATGTGTACAGACACATTGAAATAATATTGGAAGATTGCATCCGTTTGGAATATATTTTAACAAATTTTTTACCATTTCATATTTCATGCAGCAGGAAATTTGCTCTCAGGTATTTCCAATATTCTGATATCATAGTATTCAAATTTACATAATACATATCAAAGGTGACAAAGGGTATTATTTAAGGTTGCTTTCTCGGTTTGTGTCTAACAATTATAAATTCAATATCAAATCCAACATCATTATTCACATGACATACTGAAATATTGATTGCTTCCATCTGATATCATAGATGTTGATAAAAAGTAGAAACATGTCTAATATTATAACTATGTTCAATGATTCTATTAGAAGATAAAAAAAGTGGAATAAAAGTTAGCTCTATTGATTATTAATTTATTATAAATAACCGTGACAAAACATTACGAACGAAATCTTACCCTTAAACTTGATTAACATACTATAGATATTCATTGAAATACTCAAATAAAATAAAATGTGGGGTGCAGCTATTATTATCAGAGGACAATGAATAATCAATCAGCATAGACAAACAAACTTGAAATCATTTTACCTGTTGAGCAATGAATTTCAGCTGAAACCCAACATTGACAGCTTGTTACTGCTATAAAAAAATCATCAGTCATGTTTGTCTCTGTATATGCATAATTCACAACTTTGTTTTTGTACTAACATTGGGGAATAACATAAGGAATTGGGATGATGGGCTGTTTGATAGGAGGCAGTGGTTAGCGGGGGTGGAGGGACATACCTGATCAGCGGGAATGCAGGTGGCACAGCAGTGAGCGTGGAAGAGGCTGCTGCTGCTGCGGCCAACATCACGCATGCCACTAGAGTCTCCCAGGCCACCGTAAGCCATATCGACTCGCCATTTGTTAGCTACCTTCTTATACTACTAAGTGTTGTTTGTCTGCACGTTTGTAATGCTTCATTGTTACTGCAATTTTTTCGATGCAACTAACATTCTGTAACCCAAGTATTCAGTGAAATCTGATCTGACTTTTTTTTTACCAGATACTTTATAATGTGTGTATATACTTATATTATTTTCTGGCAAATAAGACATTTAATATCTTTTAATTGTGCTATGAAAAATGGATTTTAACACTCATAACGTTTATACAATTCTATTATCTATTACATCAATTTCGAGTAATCCAATGAGCTGGATTTCACTGCAATAAAACAACAAACTGCAACTGATCTAGTGTTATTGCATAAATAAGATTTTTAAACAATGGAATGTATCAGAGATATCATTGCTTCCATCTCATGTTGCTTCTAGATTTTTAAAACTAATAATACCGTCAAAATTTTGCTATCATTTCATATTTTATATTAAGATCGAATAAGAGTAAGCTGGTGTATTAATCTTAATATTATTGATGTCGTACAATGGCATGTCAATGCTATCCTTGTCTATCATACAGAACTTTACGGCTAAAATAATTTGAATTTTATTTTGAATGTAGCTTAAATTACATATTTTTGTGATTAAATATAGGACCTTGTATGGTATGATGAAGTTACTTTAGGTTTGCATAACTTTGTTATCTCAAATAAAAAGAAAATATCCAAAGCAATTGAAATATAAGTTTGTAAAAAAATGTGAAATTTTTGATACATTTTAAATGATTGAAATAGTAGTTTAAAATACCAACCTAATGCATTGCATTGCAACATATTGCCTAGAGGAATTTCGAATAAACTAGGTGCTATGTGACAAACTGTTTCTAATTCTACAAAATTAGGTACCTAATTGATATCTATGTTTATACCTATAGGTACAATGGTTATTGGAAAATTACGAAACAGCAGATGGGGTGTCTCTTCCAAGATCGACACTTTATAATCACTACTTACGTCATTGTTCAGACAACAAATTGGATCCTGTGAATGCAGCAAGTTTTGGAAAATTAATTCGCTCTGTATTTCTGGGACTACGTACTAGACGTTTGGGTACTCGGTAAGCGTTCGACATAAACTATTTATCAGCATATGTGATTGCACAATTCGTTTTTTTAAATGAATGGTTCTGATTTTTATTTATATATAGGGGTAACTCCAAATACCATTACTATGGTATTCGCGTCAAACCAAGTTCACCATTGATAATGCTGAATGAAGATGGAACATCTCGTCAACAGCAATCGTCAAATGCTCAAGCCAAACGATTCAAATTTGTTAATCAAAAGCAAGAATCCGCATATGACGGCAATACTCACGCCAACACAAACATTGCTTCCAATACATCTCCTCCACAGTATCATCAATATTTAGGTGAAGCAAGTGGTGCTATTCCAGAATTTCCTGAAATTGACGTCTGTCACGGCTCAACTTTACCTGATGATTGTACATTAGAAGATATTGACACATTCCGCAGTATATATAGGGAACATTGCGAGGCTTTCTTAGATGCAGTTTTGACTTTTGAATTTGCCACAGTTGAGAGTTTGTGGCGAGAGTTTTGGCGCAGTCAAGATAACAATAATGGTGACGAATGTGAGGAAGAAAAGTACCTGTCCAAGTGAGTAGTTTTTCACACATTTTTTATGTTAATTCACCGACCACTAAAGCCAGTCAAATGAAAGATTGAAAAATCATGAAGTGCCTGATGTCAATCTTCCGGCATGTTCTATTTATTCTCATTTCATAACTGTGTGTCAAGTTTACAAACAAACAAATTTATAAAGTTATTGTTTATTTTTATAGGACTAAACTATATCAAATGTGTAAGTGCTCAGCAGTCCAGGATTTCATCAGAAGGGTTGATTATACATTTTACCAAAATCTTGTTGAAGTACTTATGCCAGATGTTCTGCGACCCATTCCCAGTACGTATTTTCTAGATTGACAATGAACAATTTTTGCCACGTTACACGTAATTCTCACAAAATATACTTTATAGTTGGTTCCTGTAATACAGTTTACCTTCAACAATCCTTTCTAACAAATTCTGTCATACAGGTTCTCTTACTCAGTCGATTAGAAACTTTGCTAAAGGTCTTGAATCTTGGTTGACTTCGGCTATGCATGATTGTCCTGAAGAGATGATGCAGATCAAGGTACACGTTATATTTGAGATCTTATTGCTAATAACATCATTTGTTACTATAATTGGAGTGACAGTTTACGGATTTAAATTAACCACTACTATCATTAAATGACTGCTAGTGATTTACTGTTGTATGAAACGCAATTTTTTTTTTTTTTTTGCATTTCAGCTTACAGCTGTATCAGCATTTGCACAAACCTTGCGACGATACACATCGCTCAATCATTTAGCTCAAGCTGCCCGTGCTGTACTACAGAATTCTAGTCAAATTAATCAAATGCTGGCTGATTTGAATCGCGTTGACTTTCACAATGTTCAGGAACAGGTAATTATGATTCAAATTTCACGAATTCGATATTTAACCATAATAATTAATAATCACATGCACTTAAATTCAATTACTGTATATTTTTGACGGTTCATTCATTTCTATCGTTTCAGAATTGCTATAATTTCTGGTTTAATGATTTCACCATCATTGAATACTTTGTAAACAGAAGAAATAAATATGTTTAAAAATGATGAATTTTCAGGCTTCATGGGTATGCCAGTGTGATTACGCAGTTGTACAACGATTGGAAGCTGATTTCAAAGTTACACTACAGCAACAAAATTCATTGGAGCAATGGGCAGTATGGCTGAAAGGCGTTGTTACGCAAGTACTTAAACCCTATGAAGGAAAACCGACCTTCGCTAAAGCTGCTCGTCAATTTTTACTAAAATGGTCCTTCTATAGGTAAATATTTCACTCGGAATACTGTTAATAACTAGTTCTATGAAATTCATTGGTGAAGAATGAATAAGTCTTGATACTTTACTTCCAGCTCAATGGTCATAAGAGATCTTACACTAAGAAGTGCTGCTAGTTTCGGTTCATTTCACCTGATTCGGCTTCTATACGATGAATACATGTTCTACTTGATTGAACACCAAGTAGCAGTTGCTACTGGCACAACACCTATAGCAGTAATGGGTGATGTAAGTGTCCCAAGTATAATCGAACATAAATATATTTGGCCTGGATATAACACGAACATTATTATTGCTCTCTGATTGCAGAAAAATCAAAGCTGTTCACTAATCAATGCATTTGCAGCAACATCGAATGGAGGTAATTTTGTATCATATGATTCTTTATTAGAACCGATCTACTTTATTACATGCTAATTGAGAATACATATAATAAATTAGGTGTCCCTATTACGTATGTAGACGTGGACATGGCAACGCTGCAGGTCAAACAGGTACATATGTACATAAATATGTGTTTATATAGACGTTTATTAATGTGCAATGTTCAGTAGATCCGATATTATTTGACCCCGCGTAGAAACGAAATAGTTCAGGTTTCTCGCATTTAGCTTTTCTCTCTTATGGGAGAAAAATTCATTTCTCACAGTATCTTTCTTCATATCAATTCTACTTTTATTTAGTTGATATATAGTGAGGCAGCAATGAACGATATATCAAATTATAAAATTTATATCTACTTATCTGCTGTTTTTTTTTTCATAATTTTATTCTGTTCCTGTGTCCACTGAATACCTATGATATCTACAATATAATAATATCTACAAAATCGTTCAATTCATCGTTTATGGAACATATCAGAGGGTATAGAAAGAGCATTTTATTTTAAAATATTTATTTGATTGTTGATTGTGTGTAGCTGTTGAATATACTCTGATCTGATTATGTCAGAATACTAAAGGTTCCTAAATTTTTAAATATTGTTTCAGATACATCGAGCACCATCCAATCAAAGCGCATAAAGTTAAGCTAACTGCATATCTTTGCCTGTTAAAATGTGAGTAATTAGTTCAAAGCGATATATTGAGGGGTGAAGCTAATATTAACGCGGGCAGGCCTATTATTCCATACTAGTCCGATAGATTATTATTTTATTTATTGACGAATAGTCGTTGCACTATAATAATATAATGAAGTAATTAGTGACTGCATGCCCACACGAGTCCTGAAATTTCGTACACTTGCATAATAGTGCCTATTAAAACTTTTTATGCAATTTAAAGATCAATTGAATATCTCCAAAAGAGGTGTAAAAACATTTTATGAACTTTTTGGTCAGCAGCAGAAAACCACGTTTCATAATGTTACTGTTTGGTACTTGGCTTTTTTCCTTCTTAATTTGTTCTATGAATTTGAGTTACACCCAGATTTTAGGCATCATATTAAATAATATAGTATAAGCGAGAAAGTACTAAGCTGGTTAAGAACTTCCTGGGATGTAACATTTTATTCTAGCTTCATTTTTACGAATGCAGTGCCGAGATTAGACATTTAGTTTTTTATAAAATGATTGAAAGTTTATTACACTGAGCTATCCGTGATTATAAATCGTTAAATTGATATGCAATACGTTTCAATACGGTTTTGTTAGCAAAATTGTATGTTTCAAACATAATTTTACCAAATGTTCCAGCATGTGATTTATCTTGTTTTATTTACACATGGGGACTCATTGAAAATAAATTCTTGTATTCTTAATTAATGAAGCAAGAAAATTCATTAAAATAATTAAAATGATAATATTTTTTTGAAAAATTCACACAAACAATACTAGATAATTTATTTTGTATGAATTGATTAAGTATGCCAGATTTTTCGATCGTGTATCAAAATACACGTAATAATGTTATATTTATGCACAATACAAGATATTTTTTCAATCCAACTATCATATAATATTCGTTAGGTAATCACTGTTTAAAAGAGATTTCTTACGTGTGATTTGTGTGCCAGATATAAATTTATGAAAAATATTTTTTGTTTACATACCAATGATTGTGAATACCAATTATTACGCCAGTGATTACTAACAAAACATGAACCAAACATTTTAGTATTCGCATATAAATTGATTGGCTAGTTCATAATCGAGCCTATTTATCAAAGCTTGGAGAATGAACGTGCATTTTAAATATACATGTATACAGCATATCATATTTGAGTGGTTAAACTATTTTACAGGCTCGTTACAAACTCAATAGCAGTCAAGTGTCCTCATCCAATTTTTCATTCGTAACCTTTCTTTTTATTTTTAATTATACATGTGAAACCATACTCTTATGAATTGTAAATGGATGTTTAATTGAAGGCATTGTAAATATTTCATACATAGAATTCAATTTAGTTGATTCTATCTGTGTTTTTGGTACTCTACCCATTAATCGACTAACGCCAAAAAATTTGAATAGGTGTTCATTTGTAGTAAGTTCAGTTATGCATTAGATAGTACAGCAGTTTGTTGTCTTTGAATTAAAGAGGGACGCCTTAAATTTTTTTCTCTTGACCTTTTAATAGGGTGTCCAGCGACCGTGAATTTCTGGAAAAGCGGGAATTGTACGGGAAGTTGAAATTGCTCTTGAAAATGCGGGAAACATACGGGCATTTTATATAGCAACCGGGAATTTTTTCATCAAATGGAACTTCCATAAAATTTCGGCCTGGGTCTAATAATGAGAGCCCTTACTCAACTCCTTTTAGATTACAATCATATCTTCGAAATATTATATAATAACTCATCTAGTTATATTATTAATAAATATAAGCTATGTAAGTCTTTCCTTTTTCGCGTCAATTTCCTTAACACATCTCATATACCTACAACTGCCATGGATACATGTCTTAAGCAGGGCATAGGGATGCTCAACCCTTTTTTTCGGGATATCCAACTGATTTGGAAATTTTTGTTCATCGACGAGCATATTATTTACAATAAGTATCATCCGTATTTAAAGATTACTATTTAAAACAGCTAATATTCCGTAGTTATGCAGCTCAAAATAATGTTATGAGTATCCGGGAATTTTCAGAAAATGAGCGGGAAAATACGAGACTTATACGAAAATTTTTAAGTCCTGTGTTGCTGGACACCCTGTTTAACTTAAGTTTTAACATATGCAGTTTCTATAATTCAACGCCTAGGATTTTACCATTTTGAAGTATTCGAATTTCAGAACTAACGAAATGTAGCAATTCTTTGAAAAGCGATGTGACTATAAACTGATATCAATATTTTAATCAACCGTCTAATTTCTACCAGTTGTCGTGGAGTAGTTGGGTAGCTCTCTGTTGAAAACTTGAATTCAATAAAAATTATTTACTGCACAAGACATACGTATTTATAAAATACACGTAATTATTTTTCTATCATAATTTGAATATCTCAAAATCAAAGCACCGTGCTTCAATATTGTTTCTATAAACAATGGCACTGAGATTTAAACATATTGATGAACCAAAAATTGGATATTTCCCATTGCTTATCAAAAATACTTTTGTTATATGTGTATAAGAAACCATTGGTAACAATACATTGCATTCATTTTGTGTTTGTAAATTCAAGAAATGAATTTAGATGCAGATAAATAATTTTCTCGCGTGAATATAAGTTATTTACGATCCAGTTATAAGGCATTTCAGCATTATATTGTAAGCTCTACTCTGTCGTAATTTGCTACTGTCCATCATCTCACTAACATCTGTAATGCATAGGATGTAAACTTATACAGGCTGACTCTGCATCTTATCTCTTTTGTACAGAATGTGTTTGAACGTTAATCGTGACTAGGGTCGCATGTGGAATTCGAGTTACACAAAAATATTTGCAACAATGTTAATGAGTAACTGAGTATTTCTGCAATATCGAGTTCACTGCATATTAGCAACTTAAACTACTATATTTCTGATTATTTATTATACAAAGAGAAACAGACAATGTATGAAATGTACGATTTTTTTCGTTAGGGGTTGATGTGTACACAAGGCTTGATTAAATGGACATACTGTAATAATAATAATAATACTAATAATATTAATGTAGTGCAATCAATATTGCGCACAGTAAATGCACTGTTTTTATAGACGTCGAAAATGAATGTTCCTTAATATGCAGTAAATATTTTAAGGTAATGATGGAATTAATTTCGGTTAAGTCTAAAGTCAATACTTAACGCTTTATTAAATCATCTTGATACAGGGTGTTCAAACAAAATTGTAACTGTCAACGAAAAGAAGATGTAATAGTCAAATAATCAATGTTATTCTATCTGTAATGGAATCAAAATTGATGTTGAATACCCTGTAACATTAAGAGTGTATATTGCAAGTACAGATCTCGCTTCACATATTGCATTATATCACAATTAAATGCGAGCATAATTTTAATGTAGATTATATATAAAGGCATTACGTTAACGTACTAGTCAGAATCTATACAGTAAGTCGAAAACAGGGAATGCGTATTGCATAGCTCGTCGTTTATTTGTCATGTTAGAATTAATTAATGTGCACTGAAAAATATTTCTATAATTATATTGAATGAGCTTATATGTGTAAAAGAAAAACAAAAGAAAAAAAAATTATCAACAACTAAATGTACCTAATTTAAGGATTGATGACAAGTAGGTGTTTTATGGTAATTCTTTGAGGTAATAAAATAAAAACAACAGAATTTAAGAGAAAACAAGTACCAGGTAGAGTGCTGAATATTTCGAGGCTAGTAATATTCAATTACAATATATCACTGCCGTCAACACATGATCGAACTATTCAAAGATTTTGAATCATATTGAGAATTCTAAAATGTAGTGCGGATGGATACTTATTTCTAATGATGTTAAAATATCCAATATTAATCTAAGCTCGGAGTTAATCAAGACTTTATTGATGTATTCACTAGACAAACTTTATAGCCCAAATAATTTGAAAAATCTTTTAGTGCATTATACAGCTGATATATAATGCAATATAGGTACAATAAATAGATGAATGAGAGTGTTCAGATACAATGCAAAGTAAACCTTGGATAGTTATAATTTTGGTCAGTGAATTATTCCACGATGTATAAAAGTGTACAAGATTCCTTAACCCTATTTTTGGGCTTTTTGAGTAACATAAAATTAAAAATATATAGTTTACAGAATTGATATCCGGGCTGATAATTTGATCATTGATATCCAGCACTCTATCCTTATACTCGTTGTATACAAATTTGAGGTTTTATATTTTTCATAAAAGCAAAGTGGCACAAGGTAAAAGTAGCTTATTTCGAACCAAATACTTCAAATGACTCGATATCTAATCAACCAAGTTTCCTATGTTGTGGAATAAAATGGCCTTAAATATTCCCAAAGATGAAAAAAATGAGAGAAAAGTAGATGATAAAAATAAAGTAACTAACAATTGCTGTCCTACTAGAGTTGGGCCAGGGAAAGTCCATTATAATAAAATTGCTTTCTTTATGACGTATAGAAGATATTTTGATACCTTTCAATTTGCACAAGAAACTAAAAATGCATTCATTACTGCTTAGATAAGATTATATGTAAGAAAAAATATAGCTCAAAATAACAACTTATGCAAATATATATACAATATATATACAATATATATATACACATGTATGTATATGTATATATTTATATAATGTGAGAAAACTTAAGGATCATATGAGGTGTGCGATTCGCAAACATTGAATTACATAATAAATATATGTTAAAAGTCATTTCTGTCCATGTTTCTTTTGCGGGTAAACACTACAGCGTGTCAATGACTTATGCATAACAAGTACGACACCAGCACTGACACTGTCATATTGAAGTTACTAGCATAGATTTGATCGCATATCCATTCAATCATCCACACAACGTTACGAGCTCCAGTTGTTAGAATTTAAACATGAGTATATAACACAGTGGTAGGAACTCTTTTATTGTAACGTCACTTGATTTATCAGAGATATTCAATTAAACTTATTATGTTTTCAACAACTAATTTATTTACAGTAAAACTTATGCACGAATATGAGGATTTGATCAAACCTTTGATTGCGTGATGATATTGCCTAGGCTCGATCCTATTTTTGGTAATAAAAAATAATTGATCACTACTATATATATGTTTAAAACTTATTTTCGTTCAAACAAGTAAGTAAGTGAAGTAAGTAAGTAAGTTCGTTCAAGTAAGTGAAGATGGCGTGAATGTCGCGAATGCCACGAATACCTAAATACCATTTGATGGAAAACATACTAATTTGTAACAATGTAATAACCAGGATTCTTCTCTTTTTAGTAACATTTATGCATACTATAGTGACTTTCTAGTCATTTATGCATACCACAGCTTACGCATGTGTATGTAATAAGGAAATGCCTGAAATAACATAACCTCATTTCATCTTGACAATACAAGTAGCGCCGCTTTGGCTGCATTAGTGATAACTCAATGGTTGCATCCACGATTCGCATTTAGAAAATGCATAACCATCATTTGCATTTGTCATTCCCAATTGTATTCGTGATATAAATTTTAGTTTCTGCTTCGAAATTGATAGAAACTAATACACGGAAATACGTTCTAAATATTCACCTTTAATGCTAAACCTGTTGGTTCAAGGTCAGTACGTGTCTACGTTACGTCTTGTGTTTTTTTTTCCAACCATATTACTATCGCTTATTACCACTCTCTTGAATCTGTGATTGCTTAAATTTCTCAGATTACGTACATAATTGATAAAAATCAAAGACGGCTAATAAATCATTCTCAGTAATCGTCAAAGTCTGCCGTGAAATAGTACATCTCATTTTCGCCCAAGTATGTATTCTACAACTCGAAAAGAGGTTATGGCATTGCGCAATATGGACCCTTTAAAATCACATGTTTATTCACTAGATCATTAAAAATTTCTCGTCTTCTGAGTGTATGTAGTTTTCATTCGCATTACGAAAACACTCAGAATTGATCGTGCCTGTCTATGTAGATATTTTTACAATGGAGTTGCCTTTGTAATATGAAAATCTTTCCACCAAATGAGAAGATTGTTGACCCATTTAAAATTAATCAAGACATACGGTCACATAGACTCATTGTCACGCTAGTTTTCACAATTTTCACCGACGTGTAAAACAGAAACGTGAAACTTATAAAATATTACTTATATATATATACATATATATATATTTTTTTTTGCTTCATATCATTTACTAGTCTCACTAAAATGAAAATACTATGGAAATTGAATTTGCTTAAATACTTGTACCTTCACTTGACCACATATCTGCATGCTTCAAAATATAACAAATGTGATAACTTTCCATTGACGCAGTAACATAATGCTGATCATGATTTTGTTTTTACTGACCATATCTTTAATCTATATTTGAGTATTAAGAGGTTGATTCAAATCAATGTATAAATGATAATATGAAATTATGCAGTTTAACTAATTACCAGATATGTTTTTGATTACATAGTTTGAAGCAATAATGTCACAACAAGATGAAACTAAAGAGCCTCTAATTGGGGATTTTAAGAGGCAAAACTTACTACAAATGACAGAAGATGAGCATCTCACTATGATGAACGAAAGGGGTGATCACAATCCGAACCCTGTTCAGAAGAAACATGCATTGACCGAGGCCTTCCTTATAGGAGAATCTGGCAGTCAATCTGCTTCTCAAGATGATGTGATACCACAGTCGTCCTCTGTTTCAATTCCTGATGATAAAACTCATGAAACTGATCAAGATACTGGCGATAAACGTATACGCACAGAATCACCTGATAGTGAAATAGTTGTTATCGATGATAACGGTGAACATAGTTAGTGTAACTTCTTTTAAATTCTATATCAAGATTTGACATCCGTTGTGACAGACACGAGACGACACGATACGTAATGCATCATATTTTGGCATAGATCTGCAGTCACGTTGTATTAGTATTTTTTATATAATCAGTTGAATGCAAGAACTGCAGTCTTGGTCTAGTATTTTTACTAAATAGCACGCAAATAACACTTTAGCTCTTAAATACTTATTGTTTACACTTCACATGATCTTCATGTCAAGATTAATATAAATAATCTTTCCATCTTAAAAATTACACGAGTTGTAATTTTTACACAGTTACCAATCTCAATAGCTAGCACTTGAAATTAGAATAGTAATGATGCAGTTTGATAACTGCACGATTTTAATATTTTGTATATTGGAAAGCAGTTAAATACCCAATTTCTAAAAATCGGGCAGTAAATCAGATTGATTAGTTATATATCGAGATTTGATGTGCTTTCTAACTGTGCAATATATAAGTCACTTCGGGTACCTGATTTCTTATTGCATTTGTATGGCTTCATAGAGGTATATAACAGACAGCTAATAGGATAATGAAATCAATGCTGAACTACACACATAATTTCTATTCTACACAGCACTTATCATAACGTGTACCGTAATAGATCTAATCATGCCGTCTTACTATAGAAAGATACGTAAATATAAAAAATTTCAAGGTGTGCCAATATGTGTATCCCGTACTCAAAATTCAACTGGAGACTGTTTGTGGTTTCATGATGTTTTCTAATATTGAAACGTTACGTTTGATTTGTTACTAAAGTTTTTTGCATGAATTTACTTTATTGATTGCAGAAAGCATCGGATCCGGTCCAGAATATGACGTCGATGCTGGAGTATCTACACACAATACTGATGATAAGGAATATGATACTTCTATTGATAATAACTTACCAGAGACAGTAACGTTACTTACAGCGTCTAGTGGAAGCAAATTGTATCTAGTGGGAACAGCCCATTTCAGTACGGAAAGTCAAAATGATGTTGCCAAAGTAATTAATAATATTTATTGAGTATTGAGAAATACATTATTATGTATTGATGACATTTATATTGGCACAGATGATTCAGGCCGTTCAACCTCATATAGTCATGGTCGAACTCTGTAAAGCTAGGGTCAATATTTTACAACTTGACGAAAAGACAATACTTGAGGAGGCGCAGAAACTTAGTTTTGGTATGTATGAAATATTTAATTGTATCCTATTATTACCTTTTTTCCTGTCATATAAATGAAACCTGCATACTTCTATTCACTGAAAGAGTGAATAAACAATGCCTCAAAACTTATCGTTTCAACTGACAAGATGGTCACCGTTCACTTTCAGAAAATATCCGCAATACAATTCAACAAAATGGGCTTTTCAATGGACTGATGTACATTCTTTTGTTGAACATGTCTGCTCGTCTTACTAAGGAGCTTGGAATGGCTCCTGGTGGAGAATTTCGTCGAGCTTTTGCTGAGGTACAGAGACTATCGTTATAAGAAAACAAGAAACTTCACAGTCTTTGTTCTATCATAAAGATATCACTAATGATTTTTTATTGCATTCCACCAGGCAAAGAATGTACCAAACTGTTTGGTACATATGGGTGATCGGCCAATCAATATAACTATTCAGAGAGCACTGAGCTCACTGTCTTGGTGGCAGACTCTGAAACTTGGATGGCATTTATTGGCATCAACAGGACCAATAAGTAAGGAAGAAGTTGAACGTTGTAAACGCCGAGATTTATTGGAAGAGATGCTTGCTGAGATAACTGGGGAGTTTCCGATACTAGGCGAGGTCTTTGTCAAGGAACGGGATCTCTACCTGACACACTCACTTCAACTCGCATGTCTCCCACAACGCACTGCAACCAGCTTCATGCCAGTTAGAGTAGTAGGTGTTGTTGGAATCGGACATGTATCTGGAATTGTGAAACACTGGGGCAAAGTGAAGACGTCAGAAATTCCACCTATTTTAAGGTCAGTCAATTTTCGAAATACAAAACTTTTAAACATTCCTTGATCAGCACTGCGAACATTTCTTTTTACGCTCTGATTCAATCTGAGACTTGACCAAAAATATCAAGTTCAAAAATTATATTTTGATTTATTGTAATTTTCTGTTACTTTTATTCTTACAGAATACCTCCACCATCACTGTCAAGCAAAGTTTTACGTTTCACTGTGAAAGCTTCATTTGTTGGTGCAATTATTTTCATAGGATATAAGATTATTCCAATGCCATCTGGCGAAACTATTCAATCACTCAAGTCATCGGTCGGAGGCTTTTGGAAGGTTAGTGCTACCCGATAAACAAACTCTGTTGTCGTTCACCTACCATTTATTAACGCATTTTTATCTCAACCAAATATTTTTCTTTCTTTTAATTTCCGTGCTGCTTTCTTCTGAAGTATCTATTGAGTTGCTTCAAATTTGTTGACTCAAATTTATTATAACGATGGAAGCGAAAGGTTGTGAAGATCTGTACGAACATGTACAGGCAGATATTATTTACATAGTCAAAAACATACCTGGGCCAGGTGTAGATCTTGAAGAGTTTGAATCTGAATTTTCAAGCGGTTGCATGTGTGATCAGATGTGCGTGGAAAATTGTTCCTGCACTCGTTTTTCTATCAATTACGTAAACGACTGTATTTTAGATGAAAAAATATCAGGTCCCGTTGTTGAGTGCAATGATCATTGTAAGTGCCGCAATAATTGCGGAAACAGACTAGTACAATATGGTCCGTTGGATTGTTTAGTAGTGTCACAAACAGAACTGAAGGGTTACGGTTTGAAAACTATGAAAATAATTAAAAAGGGACAATTCATATGTGAATATGCTGGCGAGGTAATAGGAATAGAGGAGGCAAAATGTAGAATAGAAACAAACAAACGTGGGAAATCAATGAATTATGTTTTGACTGTTTCCGAGCATTTAATTCATCGAACTATAAAAACTTATATTGATCCAAAGTTTTTTGGAAACATCGGCCGATATTGCAACCATAGCTGTGAACCTAATGCTACCCTCGTGCCAGTTAGAATAGAAGGAATAGTGCCTAGATTATGTTTATTTGCGTCAAGTGATATAGGAGAAGGTGAAGAAATTACCTTCAATTACGCGGGGGAAGAAGCAAATTCCGTCCACAATCTTAGTGATACGCCCTGCCTTTGCGGTTCTTCTAACTGCGTTCGTTATTTACCACATCACCCAATTATGTGAAAATGGATCACTACATAAAAATCGTTCAATAATGAAAGCAGGAGAATTAGTGAAACATTGTACAGTAACTTGTACACCCTTAATAGGAATATATTCTCAATCGTTATACATTTGTTTAAAGTTTCGCAAATATTTTGATAACATTTTTACGTTGCTTTTCTCACAAATTGAATTATGCAATTTGGGATACCTGTCAATACGTGAAATAAAATACTGTCAAATTAAAAAAAAAATAACCATCTTTTGGTAGTTAATAATACTTTTTTTTTTCAAGATTATGACTTCTAAAATTGAGATGTGAGCAATTCAACCAAGTTTGTACAGTTAATAGCTTTATAGATCTTGATGGAATTAGTTAAAGGTATCATCAAGCTTGGATCATTCGAAATATATTAACAATTTCAGTTTGTAAACTGGAACAAATGTTTGCTTACATTTAAAACTTTGAAGACAGGGCGCGGGAATGCGGCAACTTTGCTTGTCTCTCGCATTAATTTAATCTGCTAGTTGGAGTAATGAATGAAAAATTATGGAAAGATAAAAAATATGTTATTTACGAAATAAATCACAACTAATATTTAAAAAGTTGAGGAATCTTGAAGATGATCCTGAATTCGGGGGGGATTAGAGAACTCAGTGAAGACTGAAGACACAAGACAAATATATAATAAAATGAATAAAAAAGAAATATAATATAAGAAAAAGTATTTAAAACTCTAAATATGATAATCATGTTATGAGCCATTATACATGATTTCGAGTAGACTAAATTCGTGAATTCTCTTTTTAGCTACTTACCAATAATATTTTCACAATAATGCTTGCAAATTCTTCAAACGACAACTAAGCGAACTTCCGATTAGCTATTGCAAATACAAAGTATTGAGAGCAATCGTCGCTGTAGAAATAGATATATGCTTGGGAAGGGGATAGTCAAGATTTTTTATAATTTATATTGTTGCCTGTTAAGTCAAACAATGTATATGTTAATCACTCAACATTGTATCAATAAAATACATAAATTATTCATTTTTCCGTCACAAATAATTAATGTAGATAGTAACAAAATATTGTACATGTTGGTTGGTATAATCCCATATTAATTTCTTTGAAAGTTAAGAAATCTTACAACCAGTTCAATTGGAGAATTTTCTTTATCCAGATTCCACTTGATTGATATTTTTATTGCATCTCAATAGAGTCAGTAAATTGAAACCTATTGATATGTGTAAATGGATATAATAAATATTCATTATATTTTTGGAATTGTCTTGGGTTTGTTAGTGGCTTTATGTTATATTAATAATTACTGATAGTTGCACACAGGCAATGAATTGGTAACCTCTGCAGTCATAATTCGGAAAGGTAAATAAAGGTGATATATAAATGGTATTGCCATATCGTGAACTCAGATACATTAATAGTATTGCCAGTTAAAAAGTAATATTGCATACCGAATGATTGTGGTGTCAGTTCAATATAAAAAAAAAGGCCAATCTAAAACCATGCCTTCAATCATGTACACTGAGTCACCTCACAAATTGTCAGCTAGTGATGTTGATATTTTTGCAATAAATACAATAAGAGTTATTTTCAGCATCAACTACAAGTGAGTATTAACATAATGAATGCATAAATAAAAGTAGAAATCTTTGTGAAATGCAGAGAATTTGAATCAGACGTTGTTGTTGTCGTGTACATCACATAGTTGTCTCCAGCATAACCTCTTGATCCAAGCCCTGTTATTCTATAAGTTGCACCGCTTTCAGGATAATTAGTGAGCTCATCATCTGACAAACCCTTTTTCGCGGTGGTTACATATAATTCATCCAATTCTTGTCCACCCCAAGCTAATGATGTCACTTTTGAAGAGTTGAGTGGAATAGACATCAGTAATGATCCGTTTGTAGGGTTCACAACTATCACCTATTCAATTATATCCCACGAATTATGTGCAAATTTATAAGACAAATCATTGACAGAATGAGAATTCTGTAGTTATTTGATATTTCATCGTTGACGCGATATTTCAGATATTTTTACCTGGTATCCACCATAGCATGCTAGCCAAAGATTTCCATCAGTATCAATTGTAAACCCATCGCTGGTACCATTTATTGCTTGTTCGGTAAAATTGAATAAGTGTTGTCGGTTGCCTAAACAAGTTCTCAGATTTATTACTTGAATCTAAAACTGTAAGTTTTTTAGGACACGTAGATAATTGACGGGGATCCCAACTTACTCAATGGATTGTCAGCAGTTGCATTGAAGTCAAAGGAATCAATGGTATTATCACCAGTGTCTGTGTAATACATAATAGTTCCGTCCGCAGACCATGCTAAACCGTTTGAAATCAAAAGATCTTCTAATTGTGTTGTGATTGAGCTATATGGTGTTACTCGATATAATTTCCCAGTTCTCTCTGTTATTACATCAGCCGTAACCTCTGGCCCCATAGTTCCTGTAAATAAATGATAATTTCGAATTATTGAATTGCTAAGAGGAATCGGTGAGCTGTGGAATTAATCAATTCACAATCACATATCCGCAAATCTTCTGCATGCCAATTACAAAGTAGAAATGCACATTATTTTTTAGAGATGTTGTTGGTTCAAATAAGAGTCAGGAGAAAACAAGCAAAATCTTATAAAAATGATTCTTGACTTTGTCACATAAAATAACTTGTCACCAACATTTCTATACAGAATTACATGTTTACCTGCCCAAAGTGTTCCAGAGCGGTCCACTTTTGCATCATTAAATCTAGAACCATCTGAATCTTGTATTGCGCTATAAATAATTGATGATTCTGGCGTTGAATCCTGCTGTCCATCCCATATAACATGTCTTATATCTAATTCTGTTGAAATTAAGAATTCATCTGTTGTTCCTGCTATCGGTATGATAAAAGTTACCGCCCCACCATCTAAAAAAAAAAAACAATTAAACCACATCGTTAGGGTAGCCTTGATTGTTGACGTAATCTATTAGAAATCTGAAATCAGCCTATAAATCAATATTTTTCAACTCGCATTGGTTGAGTTTCCTTCACACCTACGATAGTAATTTGTATTTGCCCATTCCTTCCATCATAAGATATCATTTAATCAGTGTACTGCAATTATTGCTATCAATCCTGTTATCTTTCCACTAAACAGACATCGATAAGCGAGATTAATCAGTTTCTCACATCAAAAAATAAGCACCATTATAACATTTACATGATTTTGCAAACTAATTTTTTATTTCGTAAATACCTGGTATGACCATTCAAGCCTTCTTTAATTTAATGTCTCGTGTTTCCTATCAAAATATGGTGAAGCTTACTATGTCATTCCATCTTGTCTACTGAAACTGACCATTCCCAACATTTAAGACATTATGATTTTGTTTTAGTCATGAATAATGCATACAATTAAAATGCTTGTGGCTTTAACTAAACTGTTAATAGGTATTAACAATATGTTGATTGTGATTTTGATAATGCGCTTGATTACAGGAAATAATTCATTTACGAATGAACTATTTCGTATCTGACTGCACAGATTAATTTCATTTTGCAAAACCATAAATTGAATATTGTCACTTCTATTAAATTTTACTTGCTAATGTTTATGGATCTAAATTTTATCAAAATATCTTACCAAGTGTAGTATAGTTGTGAACACCAGTTGAAGGATCGTAAACATGAATGGTTGAGTTAGTAATATCTACGAAGTATAATAATTGAGTCAATGCATTCCAATGTGGGCCTTCGCCCAACAGAAGAGGCTCAGTAATTTGTTCCACTTTGTAGCCCCATGATGGACTCAACAAACACAGCAGCATACACAATCTAAGCATTGTTTGCAAAATTTCAAAGCCGGTCCAAAATGCACTGTAAAAATCATTAATCCCATTGTAAATTTTAATTATTATTTTCTGTTTAATGAAACTGTATTCTAAAGTTCAGTTATAGATAAAAAAATTTTCTAAAAATGCAAGTTGCCGAGAATATAATAAAGAATTTTACTTACATTTATGTCAATAAATTTTCTGCTCGAATTAGAAATAATATAACATGAACCTAGACGTCAAGAGCGATAAATGAACCAGAGTTGTGAATTTACTATCAGCAGCACATTCGACCTCATTGGTTGCGAACGGGATCCTGAACAGCAGAAACTCTTTGGAATTTGATTTGTAAATGTACTTATATATGAACCTGTCAGAGTTAAGATGACAATCAAACCTATATCTTAATTAGCTTTGTTTTCTTGTGTTTTCTTACTGCTATCACAGATATAAATTAATCCTAAGTACTCTCCATATGACCAGATACGTCGAGTTTCAATAAAATATCGTAAACACTTATGATATACACTCGTGATTTCTATCTATGCGCGTTGATGTTAAAATTTAAATATCTTGTAACTCTCAGGAGTTATTAGAGAATATAGCTGGGTTCGTTAAGCCGAAAGAAGTCATCAAACAGTTCTAATTAAGTCAAGCTAGGAAAATGATTTTATTGACGATACGTGTTTACGGTTTAAAGTTTGAAACATGGATTAGATTTCATCTATTGTAACAATATTACAGATTAGTAAAGTATAATTTAGCTTCAAAACGATTCTTGGCAAAATAATTTCTCTAGAATAAATTAGATGTTATTTAATTGGTATACAGCGAACAGAAGTGACATGCAAAAAAAATATTAATATTCAATATTCGGCAACATGAAAAAACAGTATTTTAAAAATGACGTAAACAGTGGCTGTAACTAAGTATTAAGCAACAGTAAAAGACACGTAGTTATTGACATTTTAATGAAATGGATACTTTATAAATGGTCAGTTTTGAAAATAAGAGACTTAGCTATCGTGGGTGATTATGCCTTATCCATTTCTTTGGTTCAGAGGTGTGATATAAAAATAATTGATGTGTAATTTCCAATATTTCACGGACATGTTAATGAGTCGGATGTGGGATCAAAACGATGTCGTCCTTATTACATGAGATCATCTGATTCATTCCATGGGATTACAGTACGTAGCATGAATCTTGATATTTGCCCTTGGTGAATGAATTGGACAAGCATTAACTCATAAACTGTATATGAACTAGTGCTAATTTGTAATTAATTTGAGCAGTATGATAAACATAAAATTGCACTCTCCAGACAAGCATGGAATGATATGGACTCAAGTACCGTCAAAAATTGTTTCTCTGAATTTTTATTAACATATTAACGATAAGATATATAATACAAGTATGAGTGATAACAGAAATGATATACTATTTTGTGTATGTACAGTAGTCTATCCTGACTGGGTTGCTGTAGTCTGCTGGTTACTATCCTCACGACTGTATCTCCAGCGCCACCAAGCCACCTTCATTCTGTCCCAAATGTTGTCTAAAGAATCCATTGCTGGCCTAACGTCTAGCAGTGCAAATGTATATTTTTCATCAACGTCTCCGCCATCGTAATAATCAATTACGTATCTCACATCTTTCCCACATCGGTCCACAATCCAATCGTGGCGATCGAAAGGTAGTTCATACCTTCAACAAAATACGTAATATGATATTATTACTACACATTATATAAGGCTGAAATGAATTAAGAATAATTATGGATATTTCTTTCAACATACCCCATCCAGTGGCGAATTCGAGCACGTGGAGAATATTTGGTTGCATTGCCACCAAAGCTTCGCAATCTGGGATTACCGCATTCCCTAGCATGAAGTGCTTCCCACTTGAGTACCTCTTGCCAAGCCTGCTCGTTATTAGCATTGTGAATCTTGATTATGTCATCCATATCTTTTGGTGCCAAGTCGTCATTTTTCCAGCGCCAACCTTTTCTCAACATGGCATTCCAGAACATCTGTTGAGATGGGTACACCCAGAAACTACCTTCATCACTTGCCTTTGGGATTGAAGATACTTGCCTCTCTGTGGGCAGTGGAAAAGGCTGATCGGGTGCAGGCTGCTGATTACCCGCAGGCATCTGGTATTGAGATGATATTTTACTTAGTCAATCATTCATTTGTTATGATAAACAATGGAACAATAGTTTGTGCTAAGATAACAGCGTTCTATCAAACAATCACGTGTGCATTAAGATTTTGTAATATCAAGGTTGTCGAAGAATAATCCGATGTTTTCTTCACGTTCAAACTGGAGTTTTCTTTTTTCAGTTAACATGCAACACATTAATATTTTGCTTATAATGAGAACTTTGGATTACAAACCAAATATGTGAAACAATAAAACAATATTCATTCTAAATTATTCCCTCATTTAGATTTCAATGAAATGTACAATTTTTTGGTGAGCACAAAATCACTAAAGAAGAATGAAAGATGGGAATGATAATAGTATAGGGCCATTGCAATCACAGCTCACTTACTACAAATAGACTGATTTTTTACATAGAGAAGAAAACACTCGGAGTCGTTTTTCCTATCTTTGATCATAGCGACTATGACTGCACTAACCATATTAAGAGGATTAATGTCACCATCTGCAACATTAGCTATGGGACATTCACTGACAATTTTAGTCGACTGTTCAGGTTTAGGCTTATGCATGGGGCATTCCGGAGGAGGCTCGCCTTCAAAGGACTTGTGAACATGTGGCTTGGATTTAACATGAGGCTCTTGCAATACTGGTGATATCACTTCCGTAGCTGCGACCGAGGCTGATGTAAGTGTATTACCCATTGTATCGACCTCTGAATCATTGTAATAGTAATTATTTTCTTAGTCATGAGCAATGAAACTTAACTTCATAAAGTTGGTAAGTTTCATCGAGGGATCAATATCCAATAAGATATTATATTCTGTAGTAATAAAGAAATGATATTCATTCTCCTAAAAGATTGCGTATTAAAAGTTTCTGACAAATGATTGAATAGAGCAAAAACAATTTCTAGCTTTGCATAACCAGTGGTATTAAATACTGTTACAACTGTAATGTTAAATTTCTCCATGTATTATATATTCGATTGGAGTGAAGCAGCACAATACAGGTGAACTACATTTTATCTGGCCCACATTAGTTTTGTAGTATATTACTAGAATATAACCTAAAAGTTGATTACTAATTATCACATTATGCAACGATAAATCGTTGTTTGAATTAAGGCTTTACTTTGTCTGCCACTTATAAAAGCCATTTAAAGCAAACAGAAAAAGCAAATAATCTTAATAGAGATCAGATTCATTGAGCGTATACTAGAATAGCGATTTGCATGAAATTTTACTCACAAATTTCAAATCTGTGGTGGGATTCTTTCGGGTTTACTTGATACTCATTATCTAAACATTATGGTCCATATACTAATCAATTCACTGTCCAAATCCTCCGATTTTTAGCTTCGGCTCGAGAGCGACACAAATTTTGAGAGGTATCTCAAAAATCTGTGAGATGCTGTAAGAATATGTGCAATAAGCGCAATGAGGAATCTTTAGTCCCTAGAATAGTCCTCTGTGCTAGTGAGATCAAGTGAGAGTACTCTTTGGCCGTGTTCGAAAATTGACTGACAATACTGTCAGCAATCTTTTATCTCTTTTGCGCTGCCGAGTTCATGGACAGCTCTGTCTCTGTCCTAGGGAATTTTTAGTACTGGCAGTCAATTTACGAACACGGCCTTTGACGATACTGAAAGGCTGTAAAAGAAACTAAAGCTCGCTATCTCTATGAACCACTTGCAACAGCACCTGGTATACTAGGAATCTTGGCTACCGTATAGCCAAGTATAGCTACCTAGCTACCGTAGCGTCAACGAAGATCGAGTGACATAGAAGCGTACGGCCTGCAGGCTATTTGAAGCAAGAAAAGTTGGGGTGCTCGGATGAGCTATTACCCCAACAGCTAGGTGTCACTAGTGGCGCCTACGCTTGTGTGGCTCACGTACAGCGCTCTATACTAATGCGTACAGTGCCGGTGTGTTGGCTCCGACCGGCGAGTTGAGATGATCGCAGCTCTCTATTGTCGACCGACGGTAGAGCCATCTTACGGATTTACGAGTCGCGGAAAGTTTTGCTTCAAGCGGCCCATAACCGTACGCTTCTATGTGACTCGATCTTCGTTGGTACGTTGGTAGCGTTGACCGAAGAAGATTGTAGACTGGATTTTCACGGGCGTCAAATCGAAGAAGCAGCACTACGCTGTTGGGGATCAATGGGATCAATCAATCCCTGTTTTTGGTCGACCTCCTCGGCTCAGATGCGGTCCTGATACCAAGAGTAATTTTTCGTTTAAATTTCTCCGATTCGCCTAATTCTGAGTGGAATTAGTAGCGTCAAATCTAGCGATCACATGCCTTGTACTGCCTCTGTCCTACGAAGATTTTAGCCCTGCCAGCGAATTTCGGAACACACCCATTATAATCTTCAGCAACGCTAACAGGTTTTCAATTCCTCCGCCTATGGAGCCGATGCCATGATTCACAGGAATTCTTGTGTTGTAAGTGTAGTGATGCCAAGTGATGCTTTCGTAGAGTGTTGGTGAGCGTTGAGATCGTTGGGCGTGGATGGGTGATGATGTTTGTTGTAAATCGTTACGCTCAAATCGGTTAATAATTTACTTGTGTGTTTTTACTCTTTATGATTTTACTTTATAAGCAATCGCGACATCATGGCACGAAATTTATCTTTTTTCGCATACACCATGTGTTACGTTCTTATTCACGGTAAGCTTGTAAAATCCTGTCTTCATTTCATTGTTGTCAAGCGCTTGATGATTATTTGCACGGTTGTTCATATGTAATTAATTCTTGAACAATTTCTACGTATTTATCATTCGTAATAATCTCAGTGTATCTAGCAATTTTCATCTCCATCGCGGAAATTTCGTTTTTGATTACAAATTTGCTTTGGAATTTCTCGTCGTATCATATACTAATTTAGGTTATCCAAATCATTCTAAATTGAGAAGAACGCCTTTTTCAGTCTCGTTGCTTAATTCGCTGTCCTTCATCTTCCTTATCACATTTACCTTATGGTGCTTACTAGCGCATGTGTCAACGGTCTTGACAATAATTGTTCCATTGACAACATAATACTTATGTCAATTTTACATTTTGAACTTCAAAATGATGTTGATATTCACGTTAATTTCAGCCAGTTTATCGAGAGGTCAAGAGGAAAGATCATGCCATATTCCACTGGTTATCAGGGGTTCGTGGTTTTCTTGGGAAAATGGTGAAAAAACATTGACTGAAATTAATGCAGAAACTATGACCAATAAGGGTTTCTGTATTAATGCGCTATCAGAGTATCACGTCAACTATACATTCGTGTTTCAAAAGGACGTGTGTTACAACTGCGTCAAACTAGTCGTCAGAACTGTCAATGTCCTCGAAAAGCTGGAATGTACGTCGAAAGTAACTAACCTCCACTATCAAGAGTCTGAAGAGAGTATTAAAATATACTCTTTCATTGTTGGAATGATTTCTCAAAGCTCTAAAATGACCTATGTGATCAAATATTTATATAGCAGCTCTCTAGTGAAGAAATTAGTCTAGTTATGTTGAAATAATCAGCTGCACTATAACAAAAAGTTTCCCAGCCACAGGTGCCACTTTTTGAACCGCTGAAAATTCTTAGTGTACCAGTTACTTTTTACAGTATCATACTGCTTACTGTTTGGTTTAAGTTTGAAATACTTCTAATAGGCTCATTATAATTGAGGCGCATACAGGAAAAATGATGAATTTTTAAAGTCAATGGCTGAATGAGAATGTTTTTGTTATAGAAAACAATTGTACAAATACTCTTAGCACTCGATATCCAAACATTATTTTGATTTTCTCTCCATTTTAGCGAGTTGTGTAAATTTACGTAATGGTGTCCAACCAACAGTGGAAAACGTATGCAGTGGACTGCGTCCAGATCAACAGTTGATCACATTATTTTCTGAAAACTACGTTCCAGTCAATTGTCGATCATCTCTTGAAGGTGTCTGGCAATTTGCTTATCAAGTGAGTGACCTTAATGCGTAATATTAGTGTTAGTTACTGTCTGATATTTTTTTCACATCACTTAGTACTAGTCGTCCAGAAATGCGATCAATTAGTGATAACGTTTTTTTTTGTTAACGTATTGTTTTGTTCCTATCTCGTAGAATCGATTCAGATTCACTGGAGAATGTAATCATCCAGATGCACAAATTCGTTCCTGCCAAACAGCTGGTACTCAGTTCTTGATTACAAATCAAAAGTTTACCATAAATTACAAACGATGTGACACATTAGAAGGAACTGAAGACGGATGTAAGTAATGAACTACATTTCAAAAGTATTTAATAAAAAAATGTATGAGGTGGAAAATAACGGACTGCTTTAGATGAACCGACTTGACTAGTGAAGGAGACAATGAATATTTATCCGACATTACTACGGTGTAGAAACAATTCTATTTCTATATCGTTCTGTATTTGTTTTCATAACTAGTGGTGGAATACAGTTGTTTGGGTGACTGGTTTGTTGACAAGAATCATTTCTTTGCCGTCGCAAACACGAAGGAATCTCGAAAAGATGAAAAGTACAGATGTTTCCTGAAGAATCGTGATGATGACTTGTACATTGGTGTCTCTATAACTGCAGAGTGTAACACTCTAAAAACAGTTGAAAAAAGTCCTGAGCGTCTTCGTATAACGCCCGTTAAATCTGAAGTTGTCGACCCAGGATGTCGCTTACCTCAAAACATGTCTGGAGACTGGATAAACACTGCTAATATAGATGCAGATATTTTCATAAATGAGACCCACATAATAGAAACTTGGTATCCAGATGAAGGCCGTTTCAGGCGAACCATTTATGTATGTCGAGAACAAAGAGACACTAGAGTCATGATGGCCAGATTAACTGTGGATGGATGGTACTAAAACAAGAACTTTCAACTCTCATTAAGGTCTGAAGATAAACCGAAGATATTTATTAATTATTTATATCTGTTTTTTTATAGTCAGAAAGATTACGTTTGTTTTGACTTTGTTCCACAACATCATAACGTTATAAGATATCGGCGAGGTGTTGCTGTTATTAAAGATGACTTCCATACAGTATGTTCGTGGGTTCAATTTCCAAACAAGGAAGCATGGAAATACGACTTGTACCTCGGTAATAATATAGAAATTAAATAATGAATAGCTTAATTGACAATTATTTTACATTTTTTTTAAATCAACTTTTATTATTTCACTGAAACTAGCAGGTAATACTAGCAAGTAATACGTCTGGAAGGCTTTCAGAAAGTGAGCAAATGATAAAATATCTAGGAACATATTCGAAAGAGTTCCCTGCATAATCCTGCTAAGTTTCAATGTTTGGTTACCCCTTGGAACTTTTCCGCCTGTATTACCTGCTAGTTTCAGTGTCATAATTGTATCCCAAATTTAATTACACTTTGCTACAATACTGTTTAAATTACAGCAAAATATCCAGTACCAGTTAGATGCCCTGTAGCAGGAAAATATATGTTCACCCAAAAAGGAGATATTTTGTTCGAAACAAGAATCTTGGGAGGTGTGACACTCTCCCCGCGGCCGAATATTTATTGCAAACAAAATATATCAGATTTATCAGTGTGTGACACCGATCAAAAGGAAGTAGCTATTGACGAAACCTACTGCCTTTCAGTTGATCACTTGGGACGACCAGTTGATATTTACAGTAAGATTTATATAATTACCACGTTGTTTGGAAAGGTTATACACAGAAAGAAATTGAATGAATTAATCCATTCACTGCTGTGCATAGGTACACCTGATTATAAAATGAAATGCATTGGCTACTGGAAAGAAAATTTGAAGTCATATTTAATTACATATGACGAATTGGATGCATTCAGTAAATATCGATGCTGGGTTTATCAAAGGGCAGATTTGAATCGTGTCTTGATGTCCCAAGCTCTTGGACCTTACTGTGACCTCAAACAAGATGTGACAAGTAGCACTCAGACCGAAGGTGCTGCCGTCGCTCTGCAGCTACAAGTAAGTTTCTGTCATCTTTATACCAGGAGAATTCCTGGAGGGTTAATGATGCAAACGCCTGACTGGCAGACAGGTAACCACAGTTACATCTTGAATGCAGTAAGTACATCTTAAACCCAGGTATAACAGTGGTTGTCTATCTGCCGGTGAGGAGTTCTTCACATCATTGAACCTCAAGGAATCCTCCAGGTAAGTACACTTTTAATCTGCATACTTGGTACCGTATGAAACTGCATTGTAAATGTTTTTTTCTCCTGGAGGAATACGAGCGTGAACGAGATCAATGTCCCATGCACTTTGATGATGGCAGCAATCCTTGGGTACAAACAGAAAATTACATTCAAGTTTTTCGTTATGATAATGGAGCTCCGATTCTAAGTTCATCTACTGTGTTAGTCCTAGTCTTACTTGGGGCTCTCACGCAAATTTTCTAATGGAGGGTTGTCTGCTCATTTTTAATATGAAAAAGTATAAATACCTTGCGTTACTGCGAATAGATTGAGTACCTGCAATGATCGTGCTGTGTTCATAAGGTATCTCATATTCCGTGCTAATACTGTAGTTTTATCACACGACAATTAAGTCTGAAAATTGGAATCTCTGCAAGTATTTCCTTTGATATAAGACACATGGGATACTACTGTGTTATCTAATAATCCGTTGATATATATATATATATATATATATATATATATATTCCCATAACTTAAACCACATACTGATATATTTTTAAATTTGTCAACACTTCCTCCTGAAGAGTCAGCTTAATTTCGGCACTATTGGAAGAAAGATCAAGTTTGCGAACATGGCACTCTAATTAAGTCCTGATATACAGACAAAATTAGGATCAGAGTGTTAAGCTGTCTTGAACAAATCTGTTACCTGTTTAGGTAACATTAGAACTATCTATAATCACAAAGATTTCTGACAGCTTCACTATTATTTTTTATCTCGCTTATTGCAGCTAGTAATGTGTGTGTGTATTATACATAATTTACAAGTTGAGCTAGAAGCATCGCAGATGAGTAAATGCAGTCTATTTTATGTGTACGTTTGCTGTGACAGCAAATCATGTATCATATTTATTAAAATTATTAATACATGTGCCGAAACATGGTAGCTAATCAATTCCGTCCATTATACCTGTTCATTGTTATGGCACATTATACAGTTGTCACATGTATTTAAGATATTTAAAAAATTTATTGATGAGTCGAAACGATTACGTAGGGCATAACAGGATTTTATATTGTCGGCATTAATTGTTTAGAAAATAAATGACATATGTATTTAGTTTACACCATTTTTGTAACATTTATCACTAGTTTATTTTTAGCAGCTAAGTGCTTATCCGTCCATTATGAACTGTGGCAAGTAATAACTGCCACTGCCATTGAAACTGTCTATGCCCTAATATCTCACGATATGTGCATGAAGAAAGTTTTCAATATTATATACGTTATACAAAGATGAATAAGTATTTTATATTATTCCTTAGCTTCGGCTTAGAATACAGTTTTTCTACTCTGTTAAAAACAAGATCTCCATGCCTACTACATTATTTTACTTTTCCCATTCATCAAATACTTTATATATGTAACGATATTTAAGATACAATATATTATTACTGTAACAAGTTACTCATCGTTACATCTACCAGTTGACTCTTATATCAACAACAGAGTAACATCAGTTTTAAATTTACTCTGTGTAAGAGTACAGCTACAATTATGGCTATTTTAAATTTATTTGAACTACCATAGCAATTATACATATGTATATATTGGTGAAATAACAAATAATTTTAAAAATAAAAAGTTTGTCTTAATTTTGTGCAATAGCATAATTGTAAGAGTGTTTATTTAGTCCAACTGACTTTTGGTATATCAAAGTGCTCTGTTAGACTGTCCAAATGCCTGTTGAATTCTTCTACACGTTGTTTGTGTGTCATTGATGCTTTTTGTTTGATCCGTTCCGTTTGCTGTAAATTGTATTATTTCAAACGTCAAGTCAATTAATTCTTATGTAATAGTGTTTCAGCATGACTATCAATAAGCCCGACTAAGAATTTGATTTTGAAGTTCCTCAGTCTTCAGACTAATCTCAGTTAAAGCCAATGTTTATGGTTTAAAATAATATGAATGAAATATTTACCATCTTCTCCTGCATCTTTTGGAAAGCCATTTCTGCCTTGGTTCGCTTGAGTTCAGCTGATTTTGGTTTTTCTTCCTCAATAATCTTTGCCATTTCTATCATCTTCTCCGTTTCTTTTTTCTTCTTTTTTCTGAAACAGGTATTTATTATTAAAGATGTGCATGCATGCTCGAATTTGATTACTTTTAGTAGGTAGCTTGACTAGTTGCATTGTGAAACGAAACATTAAAAGAAAAACCACAATTCAGTGATTGAAGAATATCTTCAATAGAGTAAAATTTGTAAAATATGATTAAATTAGTGCTGTATTATGGTTTACTGAATTTCAGAAAATCCCAAAGTTGTGAAATGATCACTTGTGATGAAAATACACCGTTACAATATCAATGTGAACCCTACCACATCTATTTCTGATACACTAAGGCAGTAAAACTGTATGCAACACATAACGAATACGGCAAGCAATTAATCGTTTACAGGGTTTCGTAATATTGTGTCACTGGACTTAGGTGCTACATGTCATGGGTATTTGACACAGTATAATGACAGAGTGGCCTCTGCACGTTCTTGAGATAATGTCATGCTTCAAGTAGGTATTCTTCACTCTAGCAAATGGTTATCCATGACAAATTTGGACTACTACTAGTACTACTAGGAAAATAAATTATAAATTTGCGAAAGATACGGATAACATATTTAGAAAACCCAATCGAAATAATGAATTAAAAAATATGAGAAAACGTGAATCTGGTATGCTTATTAAAATGTCGATAAATGGTAGTACTTCTTTATAGTTGCTGGGTCACATTTCAACTTCAAAGGCCCTTTGGCTACATGTGCGTATTCGTCAGTTGCCGAATTTTCCGACATTTCAATCTTCTGCCTTTCGAAGCACTAAAGAAATTGCACAGTGTAATTAGTATTTTGGATAACCTAATACACGTTCCACTGACAGCCAACCGTGGATATACGGATGCCAGAGGCCTATTGAAACTCGAAAGCAGAGGCCACTTCGAATCTCGATATAATTTGGTTGTTATTTAGGTCGTGTTCGAAAATTGACTGACAGTACTGTCAGCAATCTTTTATCTCATTTGCGCTACCGAGTTCATGAACAGCTCTGTCTCTGTCCTAGGGAATTTTTAGTACTGGCCGTCAATTTACGAACACGGCCTTTCTAATGGTCGACACCATTATCGATTTCCCTAGAACTTTGCCGTGAAACGGCTCAAGCATCGTATTATGATGGAATCACGGTGTAAAAATAGGAGGTGGTCCACTGGCCCTCGTGTGACATCGGAACAGTACCTGGTGGAAATTTCCAGATGTTAGACACCGGAATCGTTCACACAGCTACAGTTAGACTCACATCAGTAGTTTGGGTCACCAATTACCGATAAAGTATTGAAATACACCGGACAACGGGCATTCTGTGGCTCTAATCGAACGAACCGAGGAAGGAGTAATTATTGGATAAAAGATTTAATTAATTGGCTTACCTTTTGAGAATAATCTGGATATGATGACTTGCAACGTAGATTGGTGAGAGGATTTAACGGAATGACTGATTTTAATATATTTGGATACTTTGATTAACTTTGATTTATTTTATAAGTTCAATATTTCAAGTCACGAAAACGGAGTTACTTGGTGTAAGATCTTAAATTAATATGACAAAATGGAGCTGAAAGCTCGCTGGACTTTTGGGCAGAGTAACGTTGTATGAAAAGTTTAAATGCAAAAGGCAAAAGGATTTTACCGCGAGACTGTAAAGATTTCAAACTTGTCATGTTTACAATAATTATTTCAATTCATTTTTCGCGCAAGCACATATCCAGCAGCTATAAATGCGCTAGTAAAATTTCTCTAATTTTTATAACTTTCTCATAATCTTCTTGGTGAAATGTGCGAATAAAAAAATTATAATAATCCTGACAGAATATTTTTGATGTGTTTTAATTTGTACTGAAAATATTTATTAGTATTCGAGGTATAACCCGCAGTGGTTATCAGGGGTGGTTGGAGGTGGACAAGGAGGAGGACGACCAGGAGGACGAGGAGGGCTGAGGTAGTCAAAGGTGATTGAAGGTAGTCCGACAGTGGTGAGGTGGTGGGGTGATGGGTGGTCGGGTAGTGGGGTGGGTACCCCCAACCCAACCCAACCCTACCCTACCATTTTTTTTTTTTTTTTTTTATTTTTGTTATCGCTAGGAAAATGCCTTATGCACACCCCGAGGCTCCGCGCAAGGACCCTCGGGGTAGTGTGGGACTTGCAACCACTAAAAAACCAGCGGCCACCCTGGTGCGGGTAAGGGACTCCCCGGAACCGCTCGGGGCATATCTTCACGGAGCCCCCGGGCACTACTACGCGGCTGCGTGACCTGCCTGTTGGGGCTTGCGCTTCCCCTGGCCCCCTCCCACTAGCTGCTATGGCTCCCATCCTCGTGGGTAACCTCCTCCTAACCGCGCTGTGGCTGGCACTTCGTGAGGCGAAGCCACCCAGTGCCGAGGGCGATTCCCACTCTGCGTCCTCTAGGACCAGGACTACCCTCGCGGAGGTCGGGGCAAGACGGCGTGGCGTCGCGCTCCAGTCGCCGTCCCAGGGGGTTGGGGCCGATGATGAAGAGGAGGTATTGAGCGGAGAGGCCCTAGCCCTAACCGGGAGCCTACTACATCCTACTCTGGCACCATCTATGCCTCTCCGCGCCTCCCCTGGCCCGCCCCGAGGGACGGAGCGGAGCCCGGCCGGCACCCCTCCCCGCCGACCCGTTCGGGTCCCCACATGTCCGAGCTACCCGTTCAGCCCGTGTAGCCTGCGCTACCGGGTCCCATTCCCTCCACGCTGCGGGGCCTGTTGCCGCGCTCTCTCCTCAAGTTCTTTCGCGGCGATCACCCGTTCCGCGAAGCGGGTCACCGCCGCCCATCCCTCCCCTGAGCTCGTCATTGCCCGTATCAACTCGGCCAGGGTCAGGTCCCCCCCAACGGCCTCCCGCAGG